>NC_140993.1:97876343-98476343 GCF_052327205.1 Somniosus microcephalus | reverse complement strand
ATCTCCAACCACCACAACCATCTTCCTTTGTGCTAGGTATGGCTCCAGCCAGTGGAGAGTTTCCCCCCCCCGCCGCCCCCCCCCCCACCGATTCCCAGTGACTTCAGTATTACTGGGGTTCCTTGATGTCACACTCGGTCAAATGCTGCCTTGATGTCAAGGGCAGTCACTCTCACCTCACCTCTGGAATTCAGCTCTTTTGTTCATGTTTGGACCAAGTCTGTAATGAGGTCTAGAGCCGAGTGGTCCTGGCGGAACCCAAACTGGGCATCAGTGAGCAGGTTATTGGTAGGTAAGTGCTGTTTGATAGCGCTGTCGATGACACCTTCCATCATTTTGCTGATGATTGAGAGTCGACTGATGGGGTGGTAATTGGCTGGATAGGATTTGTCCTGCTTTTTGTGGACAGGACATACCTGGGCAGTTTTTCACATTGTCGGATAGATGCCAGTGTTATAGCTGTACTGGAACAGCTTGGCTAGAGGCACGGCTGTTCTGCAGCACAAGTCTACAGCACGACAGCTGGGATGTTGTCGGGGCCCACAGCCTTTGCTGTATCCAGTGCACTCAGCCATTTCTTGATATCATGTGGAGTGAATTGAATTGGCTGAAGACTGGCTTCTGTGGTGGTGGGAATCCTCAGGAGGAGACCGATATGGATCATTCACTCGGCACTTCTGGCTGAAGATGGCTGCAAAAGATCGTTTGTCCTGTAGGGTTCTCAAAATTCCCACATTCCCCTAAGTTAGTAATAAAGGGACCCCGAAGGACAAAGTTATTAATAAGGGTACCCTAAAGAAAATGGCTTCTGGACCTCGTGGCAGAAGCCTGCAAGATTGGAAAGCAGGGCCCTGCAAACACGGCAGGTCAAATGACATGCCTGGGCCTGTGAGAGCTGAAGCCAGACAATAGATAATGCAGAATACGCATTCTTCATTTTGAATCAAACTTTGCATAAATAATCGCTTACAGTTTAAGCTGGCTACCGAGACAGGAAGATACCAATTCACATTATGAATAACAAACACCGAGACATTAAAGAGCATTTAACAATGGGGCAACCACCCAAAAAGCAGTTAAGGTGAACGACTATAATCACTTTAACGAACCCGCCAAAAATCAGACAAAGAACTAACCCTGATTTGGCGCGCAGATAACAACATCCAAAGTAGTATAACTGTAGGCCCACCAGTAACCGAAAAGAACAAGCAGACTAAGGCAAGTGGGCTGGAGCAGACGAAGGCGGGCCGATGAAAAAAACGGAAAAAAGACACGTGTGCAGCAAGCGGGCAAGCGAGGCAAGACGAACGGCAAGGCCGACAAGCAGAGAATGGCAGTGTGGAGAAGCGTTGGGGGACGAGCAGGCCCACGCCGTGGTTCAGGAATACTCGAAATGCAACGAAACAGAATGACCACGAGCACCGCGGTAACAAAGGGCCGGGTAAACCATACCTCCAGATCATTACCACTGCACAGGTAGTGATCTAGGCCAACTCGACCAAGCTAACGCCGAAGACCGCCAACCGAACCCCAACCGCAACAAAACTTCGACGACCAGACCACCAACAGAAGAACAAAACCCAAAGTTTTCCACTCTACAAGGTAAAGTACCCAATAAAGACTTTACTCCCTATCTCTAACGGAGAAAAGAGGGTACTTTACTCAGACGACTCCACCACCACGCCCTGGGACCACGTGATGACAGCAGGCCCCAAAGGACACAAAGAGCGAACCCCAAAACCACAACCGGCTCAATCGACAGGATCCAACCTGTCCAGAAACCCTTATTGGTGATTATAATCCCTGGCCCCTCACAGCACAATTAGTTAGATATTGGGGGTAGGACAAGGGTAGGGGGATTAATACTGTGATTTTTCCCTCGATGTGCCGTGTGTTCCCCATTCCTAATTAAGTGTACTTTCAATGTTGTAATTTTTTTATTGTGTCTTTAATAATAAAAATACAGTTTGCTTGCACCAAACCAGTTGTCTACTCCAATTCCGTATCACTGCCTGTACCTAAGTCCGGTGTCTAGAATCCAGGGGTGTGGGAGCGATTCGAACCGCTCAGGAACCCAGTCAGAGGCAAGCTGACTGCACACATGCCATCCCCTACAGCCCCCTGGCTTGATGGTAATGGTAGATTGTGGTGGAATACAATTCTGCTGCTGCTGATGGCGCACAGTGCCTCATGGATGCCCAGTTTTGAGCTGCTAGATCTGTTCTGAATCTATCCCATTTAGTGTGGAGATGCCGGTGTCATACAGAACAGAACGGACTATTGCAAAGAAGCATACCGACAACTGGACAACCAGGAACACTACAGACAGTTACCCGCAGATCCGACCAAAAAACACACCCGCCAACTCAACAGACTGATCAAGACCTTCGATCCAGACCTTCAAAGCATCCTACGCGCTCTCATCCCACATACTCCCCGCGTGGGAGACTTCTACTGCCTCCCAAAGATACACAAAGCCAACACACCCGGACATCCTATCATATCAGGCAACGGAACCCTGTGTGAGAACCTCTCTGGATATGTCGAGGGCATCCTGAAACCCATCGTACAGGGAACCCCCAGCTTCTGTCGTGACACTACAGACTTCTTACAGAAACTCAGCACCCACGGACCAGTTGAACCAGGAACACTCCTCACCACGATGGACGTCTCGGCACTCTACAGCAGTATCCCCCACGATGATGGCATCGCTGCGACAGCCTCAGTGCTCAACACCAACAACAGTCAATCTCCAGACGCCATCCTACAACTCATCCGTTTCATCCTTGACCACAATGTCTTCACCTTCGACAACCAGTTCTTTACCCAAACACATGGAACAGCCATGGGGACCAAATTTGCACCCCAATACACCAACATCTTCATGCACAAGTTCGAGCAAGACTTCTTCGCTGCACAGGACCTCCAACCAACGCTATACACCAGATACATCAACAACATTTTCTTCCTATGGACCCACGGCGAAGAATCACTGAAAAGACTACACGATAACATCAACAAGTTCCATCCCACCATCAAACACACCATGGACTACTCCTCAGAATCGGTTTCATTCTTGGACACACGAATCTCCATCAAAGACGGACACCTTGGCACTTCACTCTACCGCAAGCCCATGGACAACCTCAGGATGCTCCACTTCTCCAGCTTCCACCCTAACCACGTTAAAGAAGCCATCCCCTATGGACAAGCCCTGCGAATACACAGGATCTGCTCAGTCGAGGAGGAACACGATGGACACCTACAGATGCTGAAAGACGCCCTCGTAAGAACGGAATATGATGCTCGACTCATCGATCGACAGTTCCGACGGGCCACAGCAAAAAATCGCATAGACCTCCTCAGAAGACAAACACGGGACACAACCAACAGTGTACCCTTCGTCGTCCAGTACTTCCCCGGAGCAGAGAAACTACGCCATGTTCTTCGCAGCCTTCAACATGTCATCGATGACGACTAACACCTCACTAAGGCCATCCCCACGCCTCCACTACTTGCCTTCAAACAGCCGCCTAACCTCAAACAGACCATCGTTCGCAGCAAATTACCCAGCTTTCAGGAGAACAGTGACCACGACACCACACAACCCTGCCACGGCAACCTCTGCAAGACATGCCAGATCATCAACACAGATACCATCATCGCACGTGAGGACACCACCCACCAGGTACATGGTACATACTCATGTGACTCGGCCAACGTTGTCTACCTCATACGTTGCAGGAAAGGATGCCCTGGAGCATGGTACATCGGCGAGACCATGCAGACACTGCGACAACGGATGAACGGACACCGCGCAACAATCGCCAGGCAGGAGTGTTCCCTCCCAGTCGGGGAACACTTCAGCAGTCAAGGACATTCAGCCTCCGACCTTCGGGTAAGCATTCTCCAAGGTGGCCTTTGAGACACACGACAACACAAAATTGTAGAGCAGAAACTGATAGCCAAGTTCCGCACTCATGAGGATGGCCTCAACCGGGATCTTGGGTTCATGTCACGCTACATGTAACCCCACCTGACGTAGGGTCATCCAGGCTCGAGTTGTCATTGGCTTGTTCTCTCTACACAGATGCGGCTGGACCTGCTGTGATTTCCAGGAAAAAAAATGTTTTTTCGTCTGTTTTTTGTTTTTCATACAGACCCCAGCATCTGCAACATTTGACCCCTTGTGACCCCACCTCATTGTTCTTTGATGTAATGTTTTCCTGACTAACCTGTTTGGACACCATTCACACCTTTGATTGCTGTGATTATCTCTCTGCCGAGGTGTGATAAATGGCAGTTAGAAAGATTACCTGTAATCATCTGGCATTATTCTCTGACTATATAAGCTGTGTCTTTATGCATCTCTCCACTTCACCTGATGAAGGAGCAGCGCTCCGAAAGCTTGTGATTTCAAATAAAACTGTTGGACTATAACCTGGTGTTGTGTGACTTCTTACATTTATCCCATTTAGCACAGTGGTAGTGCTACACAACACGATGGAGGGTATCCTCAGTGTGAAGATGGGACTTCGTCTCCACAGTGAATGGGCGGTGGTCACTGCTACCAATGCTGTCATGGACAGATGCATCTGCGCCGGGTAGACTGGTGAGGACGAGGTCAAGTACGTTTTTCCCTTGTGTTGGTTCTCTCACCACCTGTCGCAGGCCCAGACTGGCAGTTAAGTCCTTCAGGACTCTGTCAGCTCGATCAGTAGTAGTGCTACCGAGCCACTCTTGGTGATGGACATTGAAGCCCCCACCCAGGGTACATTCTGTGCCCTTGCTTCTTCTAAGTGCTGTTCAACATGGATGAGTACTGATTCATCAGCTGAGGGAAGGCAGTAGTCCTTCCCAACTGTATACCACTCTGCCGCCACCCCTGGTGGGTCTGTCTTGCCGTTGAGGCAGGACATACCCAGGGATGATGATGGAGGAATTTGGGACATTGGCTAAAATGTATGATTCTGTGAGTATGTCTATGTTAGGCTGTTG
The DNA here is from genome assembly GCF_052327205.1 of Somniosus microcephalus. Lineage (NCBI taxonomy): Eukaryota > Metazoa > Chordata > Chondrichthyes > Squaliformes > Somniosidae > Somniosus > Somniosus microcephalus. The sequence continues at coordinate 98,471,345 of NC_140993.1, read as the reverse complement.
CTTGACTAGTCTGTGCGACAGCTCTTCCAATTTTGGCACAAGTCCCCAGATGTTGGTGAGGAGGACTTTGCATGGTTGACTGAGCTGGGTGTGCCATTGTCGTGTCTGTAGCCAGTGCCGTGGTTTTATTCTTATTGTTTTTCGTAGCGTTTTTTTTACAACTGAGTTGCTTGCTTGGCCATTTAAGAGTCAGCCACATTGCTGTGGGTCTGGAGTCACATATCAGCCAGACCAGGTAAGGATGGCAGATTTCTTTCCCTAAATGACATTAGTGAACTTGATGGGTTTTTACAACAATCTTATAGTTTCATGGTCACCATTACCAATACCAGCTTTTTATTAATTTAATTAACTGAATTTAAATTCCCCAGTTGTTGTGGTGGGATTTGAACTCATGTCTCTGGAGCATTAGCCCAAGATTACTAGTCCAGGAACATAACCACTAGGCTACCATTCCCTTAAACGGGTGAAGCATCCTTGTTCTTCATGCCTGGATGATATGACACCCTTTTTAAAACAGACATCAAGCAGCAAAAATGAATTTTTATGCTTTTATTAGAACAAAGGAAATGAAGCAGTGTTTGAATGTGAGGGTCATAAGCCATTCTAAACAAATCATAATGTTTCTCCTCTACTTTGTAAGATTTTCCACTATTACCTGATAAATGCTGACACCCTGCATGCACAGTATGGAACTTCACTTGCATGTTAAGTCATATAGATCAAAGGTTTGCCATTTACGCTCATCACCTTGTCACATGAAACCAATGTTTGCATGAAATTGTCATAAATGTAGATTTTTATTTTCACTTCATAATTCAATGTTTTATTGACACTGGCGTGTTGCCACTGTAACTGCTCTGTTGCATTATCCCAGATTTAATTTCAGCACCTTGGGTAAAGCATCTCATCGATCTAAGAGGCTAATTTTCCTCCCAGGAAAACTAGTGGTGCAGCTTGGGCAGGCCAGGACTTCCCCACTGCCCAATGCCTGCAACCCTGACAAGGATGCACCGCCAGCTCTGCCAATTGGGTTTGCCGAGCATCTTAAAATAATTTGAGTGAGTTTTCTCTGAATCGGTGAAATGTATCCCCCCTTGGGGAATTGCTGCTACAGGCCTCGGGAGCAACAGCATAATGGGGCCGGTTGCCTCCAGGGCAGCTGAAGAGGAGTTGGGGAATTAAAAAATCTTAAAATTCTGCAAGGATGGGGAGTGACAGCACCACATGACGGGCTAGAATGGGCGGTATCATTAGAAAAGTTGGAGAATTGGCACCAGGCGCTAATGCTTTAGACTGCATGCAAAATTCGTGCTCACTGCTCAAAGAAATGATTGGAGTCCTAATTCAAGTCTTTAAGCTCACTGGCGTTACACTCAAAGGGTGGACCAATATCGAGTGCAGTCTAACTGCAAGTCATGATTGCCACAGGCTTTTTTCAGTACCTGCTACTGCTCAAGGAGAAGGAGCCGGAGGACTGAAACAGCTGTACTCATGGCAGATCCACACCCCAAGGAGAGAGCCCACATGTAGAGGGAGGTAGCAAGCACGTCTCGGGCAGCAATGTGGTCCCCAGGACCCACACACAGTGCAGGAAGAAATTTAACGACCTCGCTCGGGTGGTCAGGGTGAGTGAATGCTTCAACAAATGCTACATACCAGCATGTGTACCACAATCTTCACACACTGTCCAAAGCACCACATCCCCACCAACAATCTCTGCCTACCAACACTCACAGCCACATCTCACACTTTGCACACAATGATAGCTATTCAACTATGGCAGGCACATCACGCAAACACATTGCTCCACACTCACACACTCACACAATTCCCTTTCTCTTGCAGGCCAAGGTGGCTCACAACAGGAGGGAGATAGAGCACAAAGGCTGGGGCCAAGCTGACACCCAACCACTGTCTGCGCTGGAAAATAGAATGCTGTAGATTATTGGGTGCCAGGTGTTGAGCGCCATGGCCATCGGCGGCATTGACCATCTTGGGGACAACAACAGTATGTTCAGCCCTACTCCTTATATATCACCTCCCCTCACCCCACAAGCGTTTCAGACATTCCAGCTATCCAGTTAATCATGCTGTATGCGTGCATTTCTAACTTCCTGCCCCCCTCCCCTCACCTTAACCCAACTCTTGTGCCTTTATGCTTTCAGATAATGAGCAAGCACCTAGCAGCCTGTCCCTGAGTGAGGGCACCATAGAGAGCAATGCGGGAGAACAGGAGGAGGAAGAACACACTGCGTCACTGCCTCTCTCACCCGCAGGCACCAGCTCAGATACTGGCACTACGCGTTCTTTAGAGGCTGGTATAGTAGCGGGATCTGCACAGGGTGAGGCACTGGGGACGAGCGGGCTGCAGCAAGGCCAGGGGGAAAGGGTAGCTCGGGGGCCAGTTCCCTGGAGGGCGCGTTCACGCACGAGTTCTGCTGCACAGGACTCGGATGAGGACCTCGATGGGGAGGCGTTTAGAAGAAGGGTGATGGCCATGCACACGGTGATGATAGGTGCAATGGCAAGGGTGCCCGAGAGCCTCTCGGCAATTGTAAGGAGCGTGGAGGAATCCACCTCCAACATTGCACAAGGCTCTGCGCACACCAGGGAACCCATCATTTCCAGTCTGCAAAGGATGGTAGACTCCCAGAGACACCGTGGCGACCCAGGCCTGATGCCACGTGTGATGGGTGATGCCGCAGCTTTCATTGCAGCACAGGCGGAAGCGACGCAACGCCTTAGTGTAGTAATGCAGTCTATGCTTGGTGGCATCCAATCTCAGACTGCTCTCATGCAGTCTCAGCTTGATGCCATGCAAGCTCTGACTGCTGCCATCATGGCTGGGTCTACCACTGTCGACTGGGGCTTTCACGGTGTTGCAGCAGGCCAGCAATCTGTCCGCCAACAGATAGCTAGGGATGCTGAGGTGCTGCCCCAGAGGAGTGGCAGTGGGCGGCAGCCGTGTGGGCCTATCATCCAGCCAGCCCAGACTGCTGCTGCCGATGCTGAGGTGGTGCAGTCTACAGCCAGGCCTTTCAGGCCCAGAGCTGGTCGAGGGCATCCTGCAAGGTCATCTGAAGTCTCCCGCATGGACACTCAGCAACCTTCCACCAGCCCTGCTGCAGCCACTGGGCCAACACTTCGTAGGAGCACTAGAGTAGGCAAAGACACAGTAACGAGAGGCACTAAGGGATTGCACAAGGATGAATAGGTAATATTGTTGTAAATATGTGTTCACTGATAATTGATAAATTTATTAATTCAGTTTGGATGATGTTGTGGTGTGTCTCATTTCAGCTTTGCGCTGTGATATGGTCTGCAACGGAGATGGAATGATGGGGATATGGTGAGCAACAGGGATCTGGGGTTTAATTAATCGGAACTGCAGTTACAGACTGCCCTTCTGGAAGGCCGATTCAGTGGCTGCCTCCTCCCTCGCTCCTGTTCCTCGTCCTCCTCCTCATCTTCCTCTTCCTCTTCATCCTCCTCCTCTCCCTTTTCCTCCTCCAGAGGTGGTCCCGCAATCCCTGGTGGCAAGGGCTGGGCCCTCATGACGGCCAAGTTGTGGAGCATGCAGCAGACCAACATGAAATGGGACACCCGCTCAGCCGAGTACTGGAGGGCTCCTCCCGAGCGGTCAAGGTAGCAGAACCGATGGTCTGCTCGATGATGTTCCTCGTGGCAGCATGGCTCTCATTATATGAGTGCTGGGGGGCAGGAGTGTTGGGGTTGTGATGGAGAGTCATGAGCCAGGTGGAGAGCGGATAGCCATTGTCTCTGAGCAGCCAACCGCGAACTTGACGTGGTGGCTGAAAGAGTGCTGGCACACCGATCTGGGGCAGGATGAAGGCATCGTGGCTGCTGCCAGGATAGCGAGCATTGACATTGAGGATTAGCTGTCTGTGGTCGCACACCAACTGCATATTAAGTGAGTGGTAGCCTTTATGGTAACGGAAGATCTCAGGTCATGGTGAAGGAAATGTAATCTCTTCTCCTACTGCAGAGAGCCCATGATCTCATGGATGCAGCGATGGATGGTGAACTGCGAGATGATAGCTATGTCTCCTGTTGCAGACTGGAAGGATCCGCTGGCAAATAAATTGAGGCGACAGTGACCTTGACTGCCACTGAGAGAGCCATGGTTGCACTGATCTGAGGCTGGCGGTCTGGTTGCAGGAGGTGGCAGAATTCTGTGACCACCTCCTTGGTGAAGCGGAGCCATCTGATACACTGCTTCTTGCTTAATTTGAGCAAGGTGAAGCACTCTTGGAATACCCTCGGAGTGTAAGGCCTCCTGTTGAGAGCCCTGAAGTCCCTCCTCCTCCCTCTAGGCACATGTTCCAGTCTTTCTCACTGCCTCTGCTCCCTCTGACATAGATCCTGGAGGGCGAGATCGACTGTCAGTCAAGCCCCCATTAATATAACCAAGTGTAGCAGTTTGATTTTTTTAAGAATGTAGCTGCTTATTAGTTGCCACAACACCCCTGATACTAAATAACATTGAAATTATGGAAAAAGACTGTTGGACTATGTCAAACTGTTTGGAAGCACTAAAACTCCACTAACCTACAGCTGCGACTCATTACTGATGATCACTTTAAATAACTTCCCTGGAGCCAGCTTCCTGGTGCTTTACACCAGCTCTCCCTGTCGCTGTTTACTCCAGGCACTAAGGTAGGTGGCGACAATCAATTTCACAGATCGGGCACTCAGTGAGCGTTGCACACTCACTGACATCACAATCAACCTGGCATTGAGGCTCCAGGTGATAACTGTTAGCGGTATCGCTGCGGGGGGAGGGGGGGTGGGGGTGCGCGATGCGGACGGTATTTGGCGTGAGTCATTGGATTCGCCTCGCACTGGCGATAATGCTCTAGTGCCCTCCTGAGGCCCCATCCCAATGTTCCCAGACCTCATAACTTCTACACCCATTGTTATCAGCCTGGGACTCCCTAATATTCCTCCCGCACCAAGGACCCTGCTGTCAGTGCTCAAATACATTCACATGGACCTCTTCCACCACTGTATTTTCACTGACACAACATTACCAGGAGTTTCACATCCCAGGAAAAGCTCTCTCAATATGCCCACACCCAGCAACCCCATATTCCTCAGTCCTCCTGTGCCCCACCAACCACTCCTCCCCACCTCGTCAGATGAACGGAGAAGGGCTGAATTGTTGTTTCCATGTATAATAAGACACAGACTGCGGAGAACGGTACAACAGGTGTTTACTCAACGTGGCTCACACTGCAACTGATCTGTACAGATTACTACTCAGGGCTATATACAGGTGTGGTCACTGCCGGTGCTACAGTATACATGAGCTGTAAAACATAGTTCCCCCCTTAAAGGTATATACATTACAATTCCTCCCCTTTTAGATTAACAGTACCATAACACTCATTTAACAATTAAATATCAAACTAATTACAATTAACACTTTTAACATGCAACATTAGCTGAAAATAGTCTATTTATATATTCAGTCTTTGGGGAGGCTTCCTGATCCTTTCTGGATAGCGCCTTTCCCGAGTGTCTTGCTCTTGGTGCGGAGGCGATTCTGGCCCCCTGTCGTCGGTTGGTTCATCAGCTTCCGATGCTACTGTTTCTGGGGTAGATGCGACCTGTACGTCGGGTTCATCACCAGGTACGTATGGGCGAGGCATGGGGTTGACTTGTTCCTGTGACTCTTGGATCTGGTCAGCATGGCGTCTCACGATGCTCTCCCCAACGTCCACTGTGTACATTAGTGGGCCCTGCCATGTGCATATCGTTCCTGGCTGCCATTTTTCTGTTCGGTAGTCGCGGGCCAAGACTGGTTGCCCGACATTGAAGCTCCTTGTTGGCTTCTCATGGATGTGCTGGAATTGCTTACTCTCAACATCTCTTCGTACGTTTGGTCTGAGCAAATCCAGGCGAGATCTTAACCTTCGGTTAAAGAACATCATGGCTGGGGCCTGGTTGGTGACTGCATGTGTCGCATTCTGGTGGGCGAACAGGAAATTGTCCACCTTGTGGTGCTGCGGAATGTTGTCCTTGTACATAGCCTTCATTGCCTTCTTAAAGGTTTGTACGAACCTCTCAGCCAATCCATTTGTGGCTGGATGATACGGGGCGGATGTGTAATGCCTTACCCCATTCTTTTTCAAGAACCTCCGGAACTCTTCGGACACAAACTGTGGTCCGTTGTCGGAGCAAATCTGTTCTGGCAAGCCATTCCTGGCAAAAATGGTCCGTAGGACTGCAATAGTTTTCTCCGTGGTGGTGGAGGACATTTTGATGACCTCAGGCCATTTCGAGTGCGCATCCACGGCTATTAAAAACATTGAGTCCATGAATGGACCAGCAAAATCAATATGCACCCGTTGCCATGGAGATGAGGGCCACTCCCATGGGTGTAGAAGGGCCTGTGGTGGTGCATTTTGGACTTTCTGGCATCCTGAGCAACTCTTGGTCAGGTCCTCGATTTGTTTATCGATTCCCGGCCACCACACATAAGCCCTGGCTAGGCTTTTCATTTTTACCCCTCCCAGATGACCCTCATGAAGCTCATTGAGCACTCTATCCCTTAACTTGGGTGGAATTACCACTTGGGATCCACACATCAAGGTCCCCTGGCACACTGACAGTTGTTCTCTCCTTGTCGAGAATGCTGGCAACAGTAAGTCGCCATGTGCTGGCCATCCCTTCACCGTCAAATCATATACCCGAGACAGTGTCGGGTCATTTCGGGTTTCCTTTTCGATACAAGCGTTAGTTACCGGTAGGTATTCAACTACAGTCGAATGGAATATTTCGACAGGATCCACTGCTGGTGCTTCCTCCGCAGTAGGCAGTGGCAGGCGTGATAGCCCATCAGCATTTCCATGCTGTTTCGTGCCCTTATATTCAATCTCATAGTGGTGCGCCCCTAGAAAAAGTGACCATCTTTGTTGTCATTGCACAGTCATCACCGGAACGCCCTTCTGCGGATTAAAAATGGAGACAAGAGGCTGGTGATCCGTCAGCAAGGTGAATTTCTGCCCGTGCAGATAGTGATTGAACTTTTTCACTCCCCACACTAGGCTGAGGGCCTCCCTGTCAATCTGGGCGTAGTTACGCTCGGCTGAGGTTAGTGATCGTGACGCAAAGGCTATTGGCCTCTCCGAGCCGTCCGGGAATTTGTGCGACAGCACCGCTCCAATGCCATAGGGTGATGCATCACACGACAACCGAATTGGTAGTGCTGGGTTGAAATGAGCCAACACCTCTTTTGATGTGATCAATGCTTTGCTCTTCTGGAAAGCTCGTTTACATTCGTCACTCCACTTCCATGGTACCCCCGTTTGCAGTAGGGTGTTCAGTGGGTGTAGTACGGTAGACAAATTCGGCAAGAACTTATGGTAGTAGTTCACCAGCCCGAGGAACGACCTCAGTTGTGACACATTTTCCGGTGCTGGAGCCTTGACTACTGCCTCAATCTTTTCAGGGGACTTATGTAACCCCTCTTTATAAATAACGTGGCCACAATACGAGATCTGCTTCTGGAAAAACTCGCATTTGTAGCGATTAGTTCGGAGCCCATATTCCTTCAATCTAGTGAGCACCTGCTCCAGGTTGGCGAGGTGATCACTGTCATTTTCGCCTGTCAGCAGGATGTCGTCCAAATAACACTGGGTCCCTGGAATCCCTTGCAGGACTTGTTCCATTGCCCTTTGCCAAATAGCCGGAGCTGATGCTACCCCGGACACCAGCCGGTTGTATTGGTAGAGACCTTTATGAGTGTTGATCATGAGGTAATGTTTCGAGGCTTCTTCTACCTCCATTTGCAGGTACGCCTGGGCCAGATCAATCTTAGTGAAGTGTTTCCCTCCAGATAGCGAGGCGAACATATCTTCAATTCGCGGAAGCGGATATTGTACAGTGTGAAGGACTGGGTTCACTGTCACCTTAAAGTCCCCACATATGCGAACCTTCTTTGGTTCCCCAGGCGTATTACTCAACGAGCTCTTCATTACAGGAACGATGGGTGTAGCCCACTTGCTCCAGTCCACTTTGGACAGTACTCCTGAACGTTCCAAACCTTCCAGCTCTGCTTCGACGGCTGGGCGGATCGCATAAGGTACCGGTCTGGCCTTAAAAAACTTTGGGCTTGCATTTTCCTCTATTTTGATCGTCGCTGTTATGCCTTTTAGTGTTCCGAGTCCCTGCTGGAACACTTCTTGTGCGTCAGTTAGCATTTTTGACAGTCGTCCAGGTGTGACGTCGTCATCCTTTTTGGCATCTACAGTCAGTGCTTGTATGGAATGCCAATCTAGCTGTATCTTCCGGATCCATTCACATCCTAGTAGTGGTGGTCCTCCATCTGGCAATACATATAGGTCCATTTTTGGTGTTTCCTTGCCGTTATATATAACGTTCACCCTTATTTTTCCTTTGGGGTAGACTTTTTGCCCCGTGTACGTCTTCAAGACAATCTTTGTATCTCTCAAGGGTATATGTGAGAATAGCCGCTTGTAGTCCCTTCGGTTTATGACTGTTAGGGCTGATCCTGTGTCCAATTCCATTTTCACTTGGACTCCTGCTATCTTGAGCGTGACCCAGATAGTTTGGTGATCCTCCGTTTTGATCACATTATGTAGTTTCAGACAACCCAGCTCCTTGCTTCCAGAGTCTGTATCACTCTTCTGTTCGTTTGAACTACTCTCCGTCACCTTATGTACCTTCTTATACTTCTCCTGTGGAGATTTCTTGCTGCTGGTTTTCTTTCCCGACCTGCAAACTCTTGCTATGTGTCCTACTTTTCCACACTGTCTGCACACTTTGTCCTTGAACCAGCAATCATTATGGTCGTGTGTTGTTCTGCCGCAGCGATAGCACTTCACTGTTCCGTATGACATTTCATTTGTGCCATATTCTTGCGGTCTCCTTTGTATCTCTGCAGCGCCCCGTGCTGCTGCTTCGTGTGATACTGCAATGCTGAAAGCCTTGTCCAGCGTAAGATCCTTTTCTGATAGAAGCCGTTTCTGGGTTCCTTCACTTTGAAGCCCACACACAAACTTGTCCCTTAAAGTATCTGCTAGTCCCGTTCCAAACTGGCAGTGTTTCGATAGCTTGCGCAGTTCCGTTAAATACTCAGCATTACTTTCATCTTTCTGCTGGTTCCTTTTGTGAAACTTAAATCTTTCTGCTATCAGCAGCGGTGTGGGGTTTAAGTGATCTTGTAGGATTGACACTATGTTTTCAAAATCCTTTTCTACTGGCTTCTCTGGGGTTACTAGGTTTCGTAGTAAGCCATACGTTTTTGCACCCATTGAATTCAACAATACCAGTGCTTTCTTGTCATCTGGCACTTAATTCGGCTTGCAGTATACTTCTATGCATTCGACATATGTCGTCCAATCTTCGACTTCATTGTCAAATGCTGTGATACTGCCACTCTTCGGCATTTTTGGGTGTGGTTAGACTGGCTTAAAATGGCGTCTCCCGCGCTTTCCTTTCTTCCCCGCTGCGGCTTAAAATGGCGTCTCCCACGCTGCTGCCAACGCCGCTTTCGGCGGTCCTCGTGGCAAATGGCGACGCCCTGTGGGTTTCGTGCGCTGCTCCTGCGCTGCTGCCAACGCCGCCCTCTGCGGTCCTCATGGCAATGGCAGCACCTCGCGTTTTCCTGCGCGCCTCTCTCCCCCATTGACGCTGCTCATTGCGCCCTGTGCGCTCTGCCCTCTCTCTCTCCCCCGTCGACGCTGCCCGGCCTTTTTCTGTGCTGCTCGGTCGGGCTCTAGCCCGTCGTTGTCCGGGAAGGGTCTGCGCAGTACCTGTTGCCAGCCCGTTTCGCTGGACCACCGTGACTGGAAAGCCAAGCCTGGCTCTCGACAGCCTCCCCTGCGATGCTCAAATCTCCGCTGGATGACTGGGCGGTTGCCTGTGGTCGACGCCCGTGCTTCTGGACTCGACCTTCTTCCACTGTTCTCCAGGAGCGAATCCCTGGGAGGTGATGCAGAGTTGCAGGTAGGTTCGAACTTGCTCGTCGCCACTGTTACGTCCGTGTAATAATAAGAAAAGGACTGCAGAGAATGGTACAACAGGTGTTTACTCAACGTGGTTCAAACTGCAACTGAACTGTACAGATTACTACTCAATATGTTATACAGGTGTGGTCACTGCCGGTACTACAGTATATATCAGCTGTAAAAAGTAGTTCTCCCCCTTAAAGGTACATACATTACATAAATGAGATAATTTCCACAGCATTGAACCCTAAAGTGATACTAAGAACATAAGAAATAGGAGCAGGAGTAGGCCATTTGGCCCTTCGAGCTTACTCCGACATTCAATGCGATCATGGCTGATCTTCTGCCTCAACTCCATTCACCAGCCCTATCGCCATATCCCTTGATGCCCCTACTAGTCAGAAATCTATCTACTTCTGTTTTGAATATACCCAATGACTGAGCCTCCACAGGCTCACCACCCTCTGTGTGAAGAAATTTCTTCTCATCTCAGTTCTGAATGGCCTACCCTTTATCCTGAGGCTGTGGCCCCTGGTTCTAGACTCCCCAGCCAAGGGAAACATTCTCCCAGCATCCACCCTATCAAGCCCTGTAATAATTTTGTATGCTTCAATGAGATCCCCTTTCATTCTTCTGAATTCAGGAGAATGCAGGCCTAGTTTACTCAATCTCTTCTCATACGACAGTCTCGCCATCCCAGGAATCAATCTCGTGAACCTTTGTTGCACTCCCATTATGGCAAGTATATCCTTCCTTAGGTAAGGAGACCAAAATTGTACACAGTACTCCAGGTGTGATCTCACCAAGGCCATATATAATTGGAGTAAGACTCAGATATTGCAGAATTGCTTCAAGAATTAGTTCTGAAATATAAAATAGCCATTAATATTAAATCAGTGACTTTACTTTTGTTAAATGTTTTAAATTATTCTATTAGATGTAAATTATTTTATTAAATGTATATTATTTTATCGTTATTTTTATATGGGTAACTGTTACGTGATCTGAATTATTGCACCATTCCTGATTACAGGTCATCTTTGAGTCTATTTCTGAAGGTAGTTTACACTTGATTAACAGCAAAAGTGCAGCCCACTTGTTACTTACAGCACAGGCTCTGACAGAGGGCATATGCTTAAGGTATCTACATAGTTGTCATCTCGGAAAGTCTTCTCATCAGTACAAACCACTAATTAAAGGGTTTACTTATACCTCATTAGCACGGCACTAGGACAGAGCTGATGTTTAACGATATCATTTCAATCGTTTATTTACATATCTACTTAATCAACAATAATTAAGGTGCGTCATTAAAAAGTGAAGGATTCGAAAATTTCATACATCTCCCCCGCCCCCCCCCCCCCACCCCACCCCCCCCCCCACCCAAAGATTTTTTTTTTTTTTAAAGAAACCCTGGTCAGACTGAGTTTTAAAATCCAGGGCACAACAAAATGGCTGCGGTCAGACCTCGTGACCGAAAGCCTGTCAGTTTCAATTCGGACCCTGGCAATCTAACAGCTTGTGTATTTCAATGTCTGCAGCAAGGAGATCACGAAACCAGACAAGACTTTTGCATATGCATTGGGGACAAACCCAATTACAATCAGAACTACGCATAAAGGCCATCAAGGTGTTTGCTCAAACAATCAAAATAATCAGCGGGGCCGTCGAGACGGGACTGGCCCCCATCAAAGAACCTGTTGGACAAAGGAGAGCAGTGGCAGAACCGGCAGGAACCGATTACCGGCCATCCAAGTCGATGGGCCAAGATCGATACCTTTTGTTTTAAACCAGCTCACCCAAATCATACAAAGGACTGAACTGATTTGCCGAGCAGATAAGGGCTACCGAGAGGAATATAAATATAGCCCCTCAGAAAGCCATGCTCTCTCTCTCTCACCTCGCCTCCTGCGCCCAGCCTCACCATCAACCAAGGAAGAAGACCATCGAAGGAGAGCCTGTCCGGAGAGGTAGGATACCCTGTCAGAGACCTTTTAATTACTGGGGTATCTCTACCTGGACGGTGAAGTCTGTGCAACAGCGGAACCATGTGACATCGGCAGGCAACAGGGCAAAGGAGCAAGGCTTTCTTTCAACATCTCAGATCGGTGAGCATTATACTTCTGACCCATCGCAAGATAATCTAGCTAGGTGTAGAGGGTGGGAGTTAAGGGGATTGCTGAATTGTCATTTTAGCCATTTTCCCTCGATGTGCCGTTTTCTCCTCCCCTGTTAAGTGTAAGTGTACTGCATTCATATCATTTTTTTTTTGTATAGTATTGTTATCTTATTTTCGCTGATAATAAATTTTGGTTTTCTTTGTACCAAACCACTGGTCTGCTCGTTTGTCTATATCACTATCTGCCACTAAGTCCGGGGATCAGAACTAAGGGGTGCGCGATTCGAACCGCTCAGAGATAAGGCAGCCGGAGACATAACCGACTGGCCAAAGCAAGTAGCAAAAACCCCCTACAGAATGGCAACCAGCGGCAGGACCCCGGCAGCAGTGTGCGATATAGCAGACAGTGGTGTGGATGAAGGAGCCGTAATGGAAGAGAGGTTGTCCGATTGTGTGTTTAGAAAGGTGAATAGCACCAAGAAGTGGATACTCACCCTATTACAGGCTGAGCATCCCATAGATACAGCCGCCCAATGGACGGCCAGTAAACAACATAAGCGGTCAATAGAGAAAGCAGTGTGGCTTATGTGCTACAAGAAACAGGTCCTACTGTTGGACGGAGTTGTAGCAGCACAGGCTGCCAAGCTTAAGAAATCGGCCCTAGAAATCCAGGACAAGGAGATAGAGATACAGGATAAGGTTTCAGCAGAGGAGAAATTGATAGTGGCGCTTCAGGCGCTAAACCAAGAAAGAGTGCAGATGGCAAAAGAACACCAGGCAAAAATAGAGAGCCTGGAGAGCCGGGTCGCTGAAGTTAAGAATAATACAAGTGCAAAAATAGAGCGCCTGGAATGCCAGACCGCCGAAGTCAAAGGTAGCGCAAGGTACAAGGTGGAGTGTTTGGAGTTCCAGGTCAGAGAGGCAAGGGGTAGTGAGATAAGGTTACAGGACACAATTGCCCACCTAACCCAAGAGATGAGAGAACAGGAGGAGAAGGTTAAAGAAGTAAAGGCAGCATATAGGCTGGCTTGCGACCGAGGCTTTGAGGAAGCAGATCATGGCCCCTGTAGGGAAGAGATAGAAACCTTGAGTATGGCTTTAGTGAGGGCTAAGGGGATGATATGCCTTATCAGCCCAAAGGCAGGCCAGTCAGACTTTACCGGCAACCCAAGCAGAATGGTCCCACAGGCAGCGCAAAGAGATGAGCCAGCAAGGGAACCAGAGGTTTCACGGCCACCACCCATAGCTCTGAGCTTTCAGGAGGTCTGGCAGCATAGGGGGGTGGAAGATGAAGTGGTAGGGGAGGTACAGCAGCCCCCGCTAGATAGGCCGGGACCGGGACCGGTGTACCCCCTCCGACAACGGAGGTACAGCCCGCCCGGCGATGACGATGAACAAGGAGCCGTCCAAAACCAGTTTGTGGTACCGCATGGCACCCAGCAACTCAGGGCCATGGTTAGTCACCTCCCCAAGCTCTCCGAAAAGGGAGACCCCTCACTGCATTTTAGAGAGATAGAACAGGCAGCTTGCGTTAATGACTGCGATGACGCAGAGCAAGCCAAGATGCTGCTGTTTTCTCTGGAGGGTAAACTCCTCCAGACCCTATCAGATGAATGTAAGAAGGGGCAGAAGGGGTACGATGATTAAGGGATGAGATATTGGAGGCCATGGGTATGAATGACGGCAGCCCGTTCGCCCATGTAGAAAGAACGGTACAGCTCCCAGGGGAGTCCCCGCAGGCGCTCGCAGACAGGCTGTGGCCAGTCTACCGGAGGGCGTGCCCGGGAACGCTGGCACGAACGTTGATGGACCAAGACCAATTGGCCCACTGGCTCCGTTGTCTAATGACAAATTGCCTGCCCCAAATCCGAGCCCAGGCTGTGGCCTGGTTTGACCCCCGTAGCCCCCAGGCCACCGAGGAAACGGTGGTCCGCCAGCTCATGATAGCATTTAAAAATATAAGGGGTATCGAGACGCCCCAACCCAAGGGGAAAGTCCATGAGGTTAAACCTGGGGGCCAGAATAAGAAAGAGTGGCACCAGGAGGGAAACCGTCCCTCCCAGAATAAGCTGAACTGTTACGGGCGCGGGAAGGACGGCCACTGGCGAAAGGATTGTAAGAATCCCTGGAAGGAGAATAAGGGGAGGAATTCACCAGCCCCAGCCCAAAAGGCAGGGCCAGGTATCCCTCCCGCTGCAATCGAGCCACTCCTGGAGTCGATACAGTCCCTACGATCTCTCCTCCTGGCCAGCCAGGGGAAAATAGCTGCCACCACCGGTGCTTTAGTTCCCTCAGCCCCATCTGACTCCCCGCAATGACTGGAGCCCGCGCAGCCTGTCCACCTGTGTGATCTCCAGTATGACGGATGGAAGAGACCGCTCGTGCAGATGGAGGTACAGAAGGTTAAAGGGACTTATCTGCTGGATACGGGAGCATCGTGCACCGTGATCCACGCAGCTAACCCCACCACCTCACCTCTGTCTAGCGGGGTTCCATACGTCCTATCGGGATTCACAGGCAAGGAACAGACTGGAGCGTTCTCCAAGCCGCTCTCAATCCGGCTGGGCACGCTCCAGACCAAGTGGACGTGCGTCCTGGCGAGGTGGTGAGGGGGAGGCAAAGGGATCCTAGGGGCCGACTTTATCGTGGGCCACGGGATCCTCGTGGATCTCCGCAATCATTGCCTCTGGGGAGCCAACACGGGTAAGGAGGGCGGTGATATACCTATCAATTCATCCAATGAAATGCGACGAGTTAAGAAAGTAACTATAGGTTTTTATTGGCTAAATAACAGAGCCCACCCTCGTGGGTGATCGGATACAACAAGGAGGAATGCCAGCCAGTCGACTACCTTTATACCTGGGCAGGTAGGTGGAGTCATGGGCGGAGTCAGCAGTGGTCAGCCCAGGTATAGCAGCGTGACAAGAGGCGACCTCGTATAGTGATACAACAGTGTGAACAGTGATAACCATAGAGTAACGATATAACAGTGATAACTATAGTGCAACGATAGTGAACGATAAAAGTGGTTTACCACATTCACCCCTTGTTTAGATTTGAGTCCGGCGGGGTGAAGTGTACTACCAGTTCTGGTATGTCAATCTGTCCGGAGGCCTCGTAAGCCTTTCTGATCGTCGCAGCGGCGGTGTTGCATTATCCGGTGTTAATGCTGGTGTCTGCGTGGTCGGCGAAGGCTCGTGGGGTTCCGGCATGCCGTCTACCTGGTCTGGAATTGGGGGGGTGGTGGGGGGGGGTGAAGGTGGTGTCTCCGGAATGCCCGAGGGTGCGAGATCTCGTAAGGAGACTGTGTCCTCCCGCCCGTCTGGGTATGCCACATAGGCGTACTGGGGGTTGGCGTGCAGGAGGTCCACCCTCTCGACCAGGGGGTCCGTTTTATGGGCCCTCACGTGCTTTCGCAGCAAGACGGGCCCCGGAGAGGTCAGCCAGGTTGGTAGCGTGGTTCCCGTAGTCGACTTCCTGGGGAAGGCAAACATTCGTTCATGGGGGGCGGCATTGATGGCAGTGCAAAGTAGTGACCGGGTGGAATGCAGCGCTGCCGGGAGGATTTCCTGCCAGCGTGAGGTTGGGAGGCCCTTAGACTTTAAGGCTAAGAGGACGGCCTTCCATACCGTCGCGTTCTCTCTTTCTACCTGGCCGTTCCCTCGGGGGTTGTAGCTGGTGGTCCTGCTTGCAGCAATACCTCTCGCTAGTAGGAACTGACGGAGTTCCTCGCTCATGAAGGAGGAGCCCCGGTCACTATGTATATAGTTTGGGAACCCGAACAAGGCGAAGAGGTCGTTCAGGCATTTAATGACCGTGGTACTGGTCATGTCTGGGCAGGGGAAGGCAAAGGGGAAACGGGAGTACTCATCAACAATGTTGAGGAAGTACACATTACGGTCAGAGGACGGGAGTGGCCCCTTAAAGTCGATGCTCAGGCGCTCGAAGGGGCGGGTGGCCTTGATCAGGCTTGCTCTGTCTGGCCTAAAGAAGTGCGGTTTGCACTCGGCACAGGTCTGGCAGTTCCTGGTCATGGTCCTGACCTCCTCAATGGAGTAGGGCAGGTTGCGGGCCTTAATGAAGTGGTAAAGTCTGGTGACCCCGGGGTGGCAGAGGTCGTTGTGGAGGGTCTGAAGTCTATCACTTTGCGCGCTGGCGCATGTAATTCGTGACAGAGCATCGGGGGGTTCGTTCAGCTTACCTGGCCAGTACAAGATATCATAATCGTAGGTAGAGAGCTCGATTCTCCACCTCAAGATCTTGTCATTCTTGATTTTGCCCCTCAGCTTGTTATTAAACATAAAAGCGACCGAACGTTGGTCGGTAAGGAGGGTAAATCGTTTGCCTGCCAGGTAGTGCCTCCAGCGTCGTACCGCCTCCACAATCGCCTGGGCCTCCTTCTCGACCGACGAGTGTCGGATCTCAGGGCCCTGTAGGGTCCTTGAGAAGAAGGCCACCGGTCTCCCCTCCTGGTTAAGGGTGGCGGCTAGGGCGAAGTCGGATGCATCGCTCTCGACTTGGAAGGGGATGGACTCATCCACTGCGTGCATAGTGGCCTTGGCAATGTCTCCCTTAATGAGGGAGAAGGCTGCGCACGCTTCCTCCGTAAGGGGGAAGGATGTGGACTTCATGAGGGGTCTGGCTTTGTCCGCATAATTGGGCACCCATTGGGCATAGTAGGCGAAGAGCCCCAGGGTTCTCTTCAGTGCCTTTGGACAGTGGGGGAGGGGTAGCTCCATGAGGGGGCGCATTCTTTCGGGGTCGGGGCCGATGACTCCGTTCTCTACTACACAGCCGAGGATGGCAAGGCGCGAGGTGTTAAACACACATTTATCCTTATTGTAGGTGAGGTTCAGCCGTTGGGCCGTACGGAGGAATCTCTCCAGATTAACATCATGGTCCTGCCGGTCGCGGCCGCAGATGGTGACGTTATCTAGATAGGGGAACGTGGCATGCAGCCCGTTCTGGTCAACCATCCGGTCCATCTCCCTTTGGAAGACCGAAACCCCGTTGGTGACGCCGAAGGGAACCCTAAGGAAGTGGTAGAGGCGGCCGTTCGCCTCGAAGGCTGTATACTGGCGGTCCTCAGGGCGGATAGGGAGTTGGTGATAGGCCGACTTAAGGTCGATGGTGGAGAATACCCGGTACTGCGCAATCTGATTGACCATATCAGATATGCGGGGAAGGGGGTATGCGTCCAGCTGGGTGTACCTGTTTATGGTCTGGCTGTAGTCGATGACCAGGCGGTTTTTATTGCCGGTCTTAACGACCACGACCTGGGCACGCCAGGGGCTGGTGCTCCCCTCGATGATGCCCTCCTTCAGGAGACGCTGCACCTCAGAGCTAATGAAAGCTCTGTCCCCGGCGCTGTACCGCCTGCTCTTGGTAGTGACGGGTTTGCAGTCGGGGGTGAGGTTAGCGAACAGGGAAGGTGGCGGGGCCTTGAGGGTGGATAGGCCGCAGGTGTTACGCGGTGGGCGGTTTAAAATCTGCTGGTTGTCGACTGTGAGTGGGGGGAGGGGTCCGCCGTATGCTAGCGTGACGCTTTGGAGGTGGGATTGGAAGTCTAGGCCTAGTAGGACGGCAGCACATAGCTGGGGCAGGACGAGGAGTTTAAAATTTTTGTACTCCGTACCCTTAACCGACAGGGTCACAACACAGTAGCCGCTGATGTCTGTGGCGTGTGACCTCGATGCCATCGAGATCCGGTTGCGCGTTGGCAGGACAGGGAGGGAGTAGTGGCTCACCGTGTCTGGGTGGATGAAGCTCTCCGTGCTTCCGCTGTTGAACCGGCAGGTCGTGGCGTGGCCGTTTACTTTGATGTCCATCATTGACTTGGACAGGTGATGCGGGCGGGCCTGGTCCAGTGTGACGGAGGCTAGTGTATAGCTGAGCGAGTTGTTGTAGTCTGCGGTTGAGGCGGTAGTCGGGTCTAGAGGCACGGTGGCGGTCGGGCGTGGTGGGTAAAATGGCGTCTCCCACGAGGTTGGACAAAATGGCGGAGAAGATGGCTGCCCCCATAACTCACATGAGGCACTGCTGGTGTCGGTTGCCTGTATCAAAGATGGCCACCCCCATGACTCACATGTGGGGATGCTGGCCTCTGTTGCCTTGAAGGAAGATGGCCGCCCCCACAGCTCGCATGAGGCACTGCTGGCCTCTGATGATCCACCTCTGCAGGCCTTAGCGAAGTGGCCTTTCTTCATGCAGTTAGAGCAGGTAGAGTTCCTGGCTGGGCAGCGCGACCTCGGGTGTTTCGCCTGGCCGCAGAAGAAGCAGCCGGCGGCCCGATCGCGGGGGTCCGATGTCGGAGCCGGTACCGGGGGTGGTGGTCTCGATCGGGTCCGGGGCGCCGACGCTGAGGTAGGTCCCAGGGGGGTTGCTGCGGGGGGTATCGCGGTCGGGGTCGGTCCCAAGTCCCAGGGTCGCGAGTTACAGTACCTTGAGTATGCCTCGAGGTCCCGATGGGCCACCTCTAGAGAGAGAGCGAGGGCTGCAGCTTTGTCCAGGTCGAGGTCCCTTGCTTCCAGTAGTCTTTGCCGTGAGTAGTCGGACCGCAGGCCTTTCACGAAGGCATCGCGGACATTGTCTTCAGTATTTTCTGCCGCCGTTACCGCTTTAAAGTTACAGTCTCTGCCGAGTGCTTGTAGCACCCATAAAAATTCCTCCACGGGCTCTCCTGGCTGTTGCGGGCGGGATCTCAGGAGGTGTCTGGCATACATGGAATTTACCGGGGTTTGGTACTGTCTTTTCAGCCGGTTGATGGCGTCCTCGTATGTTTTAAGGTCCCGGATGAGTGCGAATACTTTAGGGCTCACTTGGGCGTTCAGAACTCTTAGCATGGATTTCTGAGGCACGCCGGATTCTCCCAGGTAGGCTTCGAAGCAGCTCAGCCAGTGTTCGAAGTCGAGGGCTGAGTTTGCTGCCTGTGGGTTTAGATCCAGGTACAGTGGTCTGAGGGCTCACAGCCAGGCCGGCTGCTGTGGCTGTTGTAGCTGGGCGTCTGGCTGGTCGCTTGGCTGGTCGTTTGACTGCTCAGGTGTCGACATTTTAAAATTTAGCCAATAAAATTGATATAGCTATCAATTCATCCAATGAAAAGCGACGAGTTAAGAAAGTAACTATAGGTTTTTATTGGCTAAATAACAGAGCCCACCCTCGTGGGTGATCGGATACAACAAGGAGGAATGCCAGCCAGTCGACTACCTTTATACCTGGGCAGGTAGGTGGAGTCATGGGCGGAGTCAGCAGTGGTCAGCCCAGGTATAGCAGCGTGACAAGAGGCGACCTCATATAGTGATACAACAGTGTGAACAGTGATAACCATAGAGTAACGATATAACAGTGATAACTATAGTGTAACGATAGTGAACGATAAAAGTGGTTTACCACAGGCGGTGTGGTAGTCATCCCAGGAAAGGAAGGGAAGGGGACCCTGTGTACTGTGAAGCCGAAAGAGGGTTACAACCTCGGGCTCATGGTCGATGGTGTCCCGAGGGAATTCCAGGCATTCGTGCAAGCCCACCTGGCCGCGTTTGCCACGCACAAACACGACTGCGGGAGGGTCACCGGGTTTGAGGTCAGAGTAGACGGGGACCCCATGGCCCGGCCCCAGAAGCAGTATAGCTTCCCCCGAGAAGCAGAGGCCGACATGGAAGCAGCCATGTCCTCTTTAGTACAGCAGGGAGTGTTGAGGCCCATAGCCACCCATGTTAATTCTCCGCTTTGGCCGGTTAAGAAACTGGACAATTCATGGAGAGCCACGGTGGACTATCGGGTGCTCAACAGCAATATTCCCGCGTGTGCCCCCACAGTGGCAGCAGTTGCCAACCTCATCGGAAGTATTCCAGCATCTGCGACCACGTTCACGGTGCTGGATATTTCAAATGGGTTTTGGTCCATCCCTTTAAGGCGGGAGGACCAGTACAAATTTGCCTTTACCTTTAAAGGGCAACAGTACACTTGGAACTGCTTGCCACAAGGCTTTCATAACAGGCCCAGCATCTTCCACCAGTGTATGGCGGATAGTTTAAAAGAATTTAGTCAGCCCACCCAGTTAGTGCAGTATGTGAATGACCTGCTTTTGTTTACCGACTCAGTCGGGGAGCACGGCCCGCTGCTGGCCGAACTGCTGGAGCTGCTACAGTGTAAGGGGTTCAAAGTGAACCCGAAAAAGGTGCAGATCGGCCAGCGGGAAGTTAAATTCCTGGGCCTGACCGTCCGCGCCGGAGAGAGAGCCATAGCCAAGGTGAGGAGGGAAGCGGTCCAAGAGCTACCAGTCCCCAACACAGTGAGAGGTGTGAGGTCATTCCTAGGGTTAACGGGGTACTGCAGAGACTTCATTGAAGACTATGCAGCCACAGCAGCCCCTCTGCTCCGACTCCTACACAAGGGAGTGGAGTGGTGTTGGGATGAGGGGTGCTAGGCAGCATTTGTCCAGCTCAAGGGGGACCTGCTGACCGCACCAGCCCTGGGAGCCATTGATGGGGGGAAGGAGTTCTTCTTGGAGGTAGCGGCCAGCGGGGATAGTCTCAGTGCTGTGCTGCTCCAGGAGCGGCATGGCAGGTTAAGACTCGTGGTCTACTCCTCCAGAGTACTCACTGATGTGGAGAGGAGCTACTCAATTTGCGAACGGCACCTTTTGGCCACGTAATGGGCTGTGAAAAGATCCTCGATCTTCACAGGCACCTCTCCCATCACCCTCCTCACACATCACACACCCACCCAGATGCTTCTGGACGGGAGGATTAAAGATGGGACAGTCAGCAGTGCCCACATTGCGCGCTGGACCCTCCTCCTCTCGCAGATGGATCTGAAGGTGAGGGGCCTTTGCGAGCCAAAGCTCGCGGCCAATATGGTACATCCTGGAACAGCCCATCGGTGTTCCATAGAAGGGGTATGGGAGGTGAACATAGGTTTACGGGCCGGGATGCTTCCCACAGGCCGCGAGATCTATGTAGACGGTTCCAGCATGGTATCTGCTGGCGAACGACTCACGGGGTGTGGAGTTTATGACCCAATGGCAAACATTGCCCTGGCGATCAAGCTCCCCAGCACCATGAGCGCCCAGCAGGCGGAGCTGTCCGTGGTGGTGTACGTCGTGACCCACCCCGAAATCTTCCCTACCCCGTACACGATTTGCTCGGACAGCATGTTCACTTGCAATTCGTGCACGGAATACCTGACCATTTGGTCTCGCTGCGGGTATACCTCTGCCGACGGGAGACCCTTAGTAGTAAAACCCCTGCTGGAGAAAATCCTGGCAGCAGTGGGGGAGGAAGGCGAGATCTTCATCCACAAAGTGAAGGCCCACTCCTCCACAGAACCCCGCGGCCAGGGTAACCAGCAAGCTGACACGCTGGCCAAGGAGGGTGCCCGCACCGGCACTTTCTGGGACCCCTATGGGTCCGGGCCCGTGGCAGCAGTTAGAGGCAGGGATGGGACCCAAGGGAGCTTAGGAGTAGTGTTAGCCCCGGACCTTAAAACAGTCCAAGCCCAGGACCCTGTCCTAAAAACCGCCATCAGCGCAGTGAGCGAGGGTAGGAGCATAGAAGGCCCTTACGGCACAGCAGCCCTCTCCATAAGGGACGGCATGCTGTTCAAAGAAGAACAGTGGGTAGTACCCCAGCAGCACCGGAGGAAGTTCCTTCAACTGGCCCATGAGGGTCCGGGAGCGGGACACCCCGGGCCTGAGACCACCTGGTAATGGGTGGAACAGGCGGGATGGTGGCCGGGACTCCGGGAAGATGTCCGCAAGTTCTGTGCTAGCTGTCTTGTGTGCGCTGCAAACAGCCCCGACCTCCACAGAAGGAAGGTGTCCATGGGACACGTTAGGAGGGTGGAGGGACCATGGCAGTCGATCCAGATCGACTACATCAGGCCCCTGCCCACCGCCCAGGGAGGTTACAAATACTGCCTCGTCCTGGTGGACGCGTTTTCCAAGTGGGTAGAAGCCTTCCCCTGTAGAACAGCCACAGCACTGGGCACTGCAAGGATCTTGGTACGGGAGGTGTTCTCGCGGTGGGGACTACCCCAGTTTGTGGAGTCCGACCAGGGAAGCCACTTCACCGGCCAAGTCATGCAGAACACCCTTATGCTGCTCGGCATCAAGGGGAAGTGGCACGTAGCTCACAATCCACAGTCCTCAGGGATTGTGGAGCGCATGAACCGCACCATAAAAGAAAAGCTGAGGAAAGAGACAGTGGACTCGCCCCAAAAATGGGCGGAGGTCCTGCCTCTAGTCCTCATGGGGATCCGGGCCAGCCAGTCCAAAAGTACAGGGTATTCCCCGTACGAGTTAATGACTGGCAGGGTTATGCGGACCCCCACCCATATCCTAGCCCCAGTTCTTACCAAAGGGCAGCTTCGGGAGGTAAATCAGGATAAATTCACCTGAACACTGCTCGAGCGCCTGAAGCAGATTTACGAGCAGGCAGCAGGTAGCATGGGGAAGCAGCACTGGAATAACCAGTTGCTGCTCGAGCCCAACAAAAGTCACCAATGGGAGATAGGGGACCAGGTAATTGTTAGGAACTATGCCCGAGTGGGGAGTTTAGAGCCATTGTAATTGGGACCCTATAGCATAGTAGATAAAGGCAGCCCCATGGTGTATGCAGTGAAATTGCCCCGGCACACAAAATGGTTCCATATCTACCAGTGTAAGCTGTTTAAGCCGGAGGCGAAGAAGCAGGCAGCTGGGATCCAACCCAAGGTTAGAAATCCTCAGCCCACAGCGGGCACGCACACAGTCTGCACATGCAGGCGCAGTCGCGTGCGTCAAGGGAGGAGTCCCCCAGCACCTTGTTCAGACCACTCCCCCACTCCTTTGGGATTCTGAGGAGGAGGAGCCCGAGCCAGATGGCCCCGCCCCCGACCCAGGTTTTGAACCTGGAGCTGGAGACCCTCAGCCACCGGCAGCCGGCGGCGGGAGATTACCGGTCCCCAGTTCAGGTTTGGGAGGGGAGGGACCCCAGGGAAAAGATTCCCAGCCGGCGAGGAATGCGGTCCGAGCAAAAGGTCCGCTCACCAGGGTAGCCCCACCAGTAGCACTTCCTAGGAGGTCCCCTCGGACACCCCAGCCTAGGAAGGCATGGTCGCCGGCTCCCCAGTTTGAAAGGGTAACCTCCCGAGTTAAAGAGAAGTCAGAAGACAAAGGTCCCCAGCTAGCAGCTACAGACTGCAAGGGACCGGAAGTGCAGGTCAGTGCAGCCTCACCGCAGGGAGCAGCCTGCAACAGCCCAGGCAGGAATTAGGCTGGCCGCTCGGAGACGGGCGGCAGATGTATATAGTTTTAGTAGTTTAAGTTTATAGTGTTAAGTTAGGCTATTTTAATTTAATTCTAAGTAAGGAACAGTTGGTTTCGATTTAAGTATGAAGCCATCTCAGAGTATTGTCCATGTGAGTCGAGGTCGCGGGACCCTACCATATGTCACCCGAGCCAGCGAGTCTCCAGGGAACCTGGCTAGATGCCTTTATGTCTATTGCAGGAAATTTCAGAATGTACGGAGGCGTAATCCTGCTCGCCCTGCTCGGGCTGAGCACCGGTAGGAGAGGAGACGTTGAGGACCACCACATCTGCGGGTGCTCGGGGAACAGGGCGCCGGTGGCGGTCGACGGTAGCGGCGTACGGGAGGCGGAGGAGACAAACGCTTACTTCCACGAGGGTGTGGCCGGGGTGGCTGGGGTCCAATTTGTCCCAGTACTCCAGCCAGACCGGGTTCACCTACGGGGAGGCCTCCCTCCTGTGCACCAGGATACGGATCGTCACTCCCAGGATTAGCGTCACCGTGGGCAAAAGGATATGTTTAACATGCAAGGGACACATTCCCCTGGATAGGTGGTGGTGGCTCAGGAAACTAAGTAAAGGCATGGGGAACCCCAGAGTTGAGTGGGAATAGTTGGGGAACAACACTCATCGGACTATCACAGGGACTAGGGTTGCATAATTCTGGGAATTTTTAAAAGAGGAAACTTTCCATGGGAATTTTCGGGAATTTATGGGAATTTTGGGAATTTATGGGAATTTATGGGAATTTTGAGTTTTTTTGCACACTGATGGTTTTTGTCTCTGACCCTTATATTATCTTTGTCGTCAAAATAGACATACTGTTCCATACAAATAAAAACAGGCTTTCAAAACTTTATTTAGGTTATAATTTTGAACTTTATTGAACCCCCACAAAAAAGACCCATCTAAAATAAAATAAAAAGAGCGTCAGCTTATTTAGCCTGTAATTTGTCCTTATTTTGTCCCTTTGAGTCTTCTACTTATGAGTCTTCTGAGTCTTCTACTCCTCATTGCTCCTCCTGATTCTCTGACTCTAGCTCTGACGTGTCCATTTCCTCCTCTGTGTCAGTGTCTAGCTGTGTGGTGGACACTTCTGTATCTGGCTCAATAAGTTGTAGGTTCGCCCGGATAGCCACCAGTTTCTCCACTCTCTTGTTAGTCAGCCTGTTGCGCACCTTTGTATGCGTATTCCCAAAAAGTGACCAGTTTCGTTCAGAGGCCGCTGATGAAGGTGGGATTTGGAGTATCACTGATGCAATAGGTGACAGGGCCTCAGATGCACAAAGTCCCTTCCACCAGGTATGTGCACTGATATGCTTGCATGATTCCCATATCCCATCCCCATTCCAAAGACCTTGCTTGGTAGAGAACTTTGCCAGACTTCCCAGAACTTTGCCCACATCCAGATTGAGATGGTGTGAGAGGGTAGAAATCACACTGTAAGCGCTGTTGATCTGTTCTCCAGAAAGTATTGGTCTCCCAACATGCTTTGGATCCAGCATGTATGCTGCAGCATGAATCGGCTTGACACAAAATTCTTGATGCGTCTGTATGAATTGAACAATTGCCTTCTCCTCTGCTTTGAGCAGCAGGGATGTGGGTAGGGCAATGCTGATTTGTTCTTTTAAATCAGTAAAAAGCCTGAGAACATCTGACAAGACAGCGTTATCTCCTTCAATCTGAGCAATTGCAGATGCTACTGGTGAGATTAGTTTAAGGCTGCTAACCACTCTCTCCCAAAACACATCATCCAGCAGTATTTTCTTGATGGTGGTTTCCATATCCCCAGACTGGGATATTGCCATTTCTTGCAGCGACTCCTTACCCTCCAGAGGGCTGTTGTACATTATGACAACACCACCCCATCTAGTGTTGTTGGGCAGCTTCAGTGTGGTGTTCTTGTTCTTTGTCATTTGCTTGGAGTTGTAGGTTGCTGCAACTACCTGTTTTCCCCTGACATACTTAACAACTTGCTTGGCTCTCTTGTACAGTGCTTCCATGGTTCTCAAACCCATGATGTCCTTGAGGAGCAGGTTAAGCCCATGAGCTGCGCACCCAATAGACGTAATATGAGTGAAGTTGTTGCATTTGGATAAATGCTGCTGCATCTTTGTGGCATTCTTTACATATGGCTTTCTACAGTGTTTGCACATGTACACAGTCTTTCCATCTTTAATGCCTGGGGTAAAATGCTTCCACACATCCGACAGTAAACGTGGCATTGTTCTACGCAGAGAAATAAAGGGCATTCATCTCTGTGTCGAACTGCGGTCGATCAGCACGATTGCAACAGGGTGAGTACATTTTTGCTGATGCTCCATGTGATGGAAGCATGACCTGTACACACACGACGCTACATCACCAATAGTGTATTATTTTGTATATTTTAAATTGAAGGACAACAGAGTTCAACAAGTAACTGGTTTATTTGGTATAAAGTCTGATTTACTTACTGCATCATCACAACATCAGCAGAAAACAAAATGCCTTCCCTCAGGACCCCTAACCTGGATCTTAAAAAAACTATAGCAGTCTTACAGATGCCTGCAGGCCAATCACAATTCGATATGCAAATATTACAAATAGAGGGAGCTAATCGCTCATCCACTCATCCAACCAATCAGGACACATTTGTTCACAGTCACACACAAAACTTGTAATTATTAAAACAAGCCAAGTAAGAAGATAAACATATATTGATTAAGAAATTCCTTAATAATTAAGATTCCATCTCTGTTAGTAATTTTAAGGGAGGACCTGTGGAAAAAAAAGAAAGAAATACAAAAAAAACAATATTATGCTAGCATGTGCTTTTTTGGGCAAAGTTCCCAAAATTCCCAAGCTAAACTTCCCGTGGAAAATTTCCGGAAATTTACCGGAAACTTTCCACCCCTTTGCAACCCTAACAGGGACCCACGGGGGGTTAAGTGTGTGCTGGGATAAGTGGTGGGAACCGGAGCAGGGGATCTATGTCTGCATGTGGGGATCAGAGAAGGCCTGCCCCACAGGCATTTCCATCATTTTCCGCAGCCAGTGGCAAGATAACGGGAGGGGGATGGACTGGGAGTCCCGCCTGGACGCATGCGCGATCCCATACTCCCCAATCTCAGTTAATGCCACTGAACTAGTGACCTGCCCCCGACAGCCCCTGCCCACGACCGCGACGTCACGGACGATAGTAGAGGGATGCCCCACCACCACCAAGGGACCAGGGAACGGCTTGGTGCTAGTACCTACAGACCAGGTGCTGTATCAAGGGGTGCACTACGCGGTAGCCTCCGTGATTTTAAACCTCACCAAGGTACACCTACCCGCGTGGTGCCCCACAGAGACCGCGCAGTTGTATCAAGCCCTCTTAAAAGGTATGTTCCGTAAATTCTATGAGTTTGATTTTTCAGACGTTGACAGGACCAGACTATACACCCACAAGCTTTTGGACGGGATTGGGAGACAAAAAAGGGGTGCTTTTAATGATGTTTTAACTGGTTTTAACATGGGGTCTTCTGTCATCAACAGCTTAGATGACATCGAGCTGCGGACCCAGATTAATGGTTTAAAAACGCAATTAAAGAAAATATTAATCGATGAGAATGAGGTGGTGGGTTCCGAGTTGCATGAGGACCAGGCCATGACACTCCACTTAAAGGAGAACATAGCATGCCAAAACGGTTAATGCTCTCATAGGGAGGACAGAAATGCTTCTGACCAAGCTGCGCAGAATGAAGTGTGCGTGCTGTATGGGGCATGGTTGCTGGGCGAGGGCCACAGCAATCTGGAGGATTTAAAGCAAGGTTTAGTCCCCTCCTGGATCAGCAACAAACACCTCGCAGCCCTCCACCCTTTTGAG
Organism: Somniosus microcephalus; assembly: GCF_052327205.1. NCBI lineage: Eukaryota > Metazoa > Chordata > Chondrichthyes > Squaliformes > Somniosidae > Somniosus > Somniosus microcephalus. The sequence goes on along the minus strand of NC_140993.1, from coordinate 98,444,094 downwards.
AATGCATTAAGCCCGTGCCAGCTCCGGCTAGCTTCGGAGACCTACCCAGTCCCAGTGGACTGTGGATGTTCCAACCACACCATCATGGGGATAGTTGTAAGAATGCCGGTCATGGGCGGGACGGCCCGACCCGCGCCGGTGTACAGGGTGGAGAACATTGGAGTCATTCAGGGGGGTGCACACATTCGTTTTACAGCGGTCCTGCCCTACGTCATAAAGTGGGAGCATGCTATGACGGGCACTGACCTCTCGGGGTGCTGTAGCCGGGGAGCGCACATAATCCTGTGTCCCCAGCACTTGAATGCCTATTCCAAACCACAGTGCGGGTTCAGAGCTGCTGGCGCAAAACCTATAAATTGCACCATGGAGGCAATGGCTCAAGGCCATGTTCCCCCCCCAGGTAGCATATATAGGAGGTGGGACATATTGTGTCACCACTGGAGCGCCTCACTACCAGTATGGACAGCATAGCTGGTGTGGTGAGTGACAGCAGTTTCTGTTTCAAACCCGAGGCAGAAGTTCAAGTGGCACAACTACGAATTGTCCCCATTCCTGAACCCTCCACTGTTCACCTCACTGTGAAAGAGAATTTCACCCACCTGCAGAAATATGTTGCGCATTTTGGTTACCAGATTCCCCCTCTCCCAGAACACCTCACCAAATTGCTAAAAGCCGTTTTAGTGTCACAAAAACACTTCTATACCCTGGAAAAGAAGACTGTCCAGATAGATATTATGACCCCACCCTGGTGGAAAATATAGAGGTCCTATCCTGGATCCGTATGGCATCCCACATCCTGGTGGTGTGTCAGTTAGGGATAGTTCTCTACCTGGTGTGCATCCAGTGTCCCAGATTAGAGTTTAAAACTAAAAAGGTGCGGAAGGAACATTATGCCCGGGTGGAAGAAGAGACACCCATTTGAGTTTTGCGTCGCATCACTTAAACGTGATGGTCGTTGTTTGTTATTTTTAATAAAGATTGTTTCTTCATTTCATTGTGTTATTTTAATAAAGATTGTGACTGCTTGATAATACAGAATAAAATTTTGTAATGTACCAAGTGGTGCAGGGGTGTTGGAATCCGTCCACGCTTGGATTGTTTGTAACGAATCGTATTTGCCATCTGTAGATGCCTGTTGTACACCGCGTTTTCTCTAAGTACGGGAAATGTGGGCTGAGGGATTATGGATAGGTAAATACAGGGGAAGGTTATTTGTGGGGGTCAGAAATTTAGCTCACCTTGGTTGGACACTTCAAGCAAGTTTCAGTATCCTAGGGGGGACTGAAGGATTTGAAAATTTCATATATCCCCCCGCCCCCGGCCGCCCCCCCCCCCCCAAAGATTTTTTTTTTTTAAAGAAACCCTGGTCAGGCTGAGTTTTAAAATCCAGGGCACAACAAAATGGCTGAGGTCAGACCTCGTGACCGAAAGCCTGTCAGTTTCAATTCGGACCTTGGCAAACTAACAGCTTGTGTATTTCAATGTCTGCAGCAAGGAGATCATGAAACCAGACAAGACTTTTGCATATGCATTGGGGACAAACCCAATCACAATCAGAACTATGCATAAAGGCCATCAAGGTGTTTGCTCAAACAATCAAAATAATCAGTGGGGCCGTTGAGACTGGGCTGGCCCCCATCAAAGAACCTGTTGGACAAAGGAGAGCAGTGGCAGAACCGGCAGGAACCGATTACCGGCCATCCAAGTCGATGGGCCAAGATCGATACCTTTTGTTTAATTCCAACTCACCCAAATCATACAAAGGACTGAACTGATTTGCCGAGCAGATAAGGGCTACCGAGAGGAGTATAAATATAGCCCCTCAGGAAGCCATGCTCTCTCTCTCTCACCTCGCCTCCTGCGCCCAGCCTCACCATCAACCAAGGAAGAAGACCATCGAAGGAGAGCCCGTCCGGAGAGGTAGGATACCCTGTCAGAGACCTTTTAATTACTGGGGTATCTCTACCTGGACGGTGAAGTCTGTGCAACAGCGGGACCACGTGACATCGGCAGGCAACAGGGCGAAGGAGCAAGGCTTCAACATCTCAGACCGGTGAGCATTATACTTCTGACCCATTGCAAGATAATCTAGCTAGGTGTAGAGGGTGGGAGTTAAGGGGATTGCTGAATTGTCATTTTAGCCATTTTCCCTCGATGTGCCGCTTTCTCCTCCCCTGTTAAGTGTAAGTGTACTGCATTCATATCATTTTTTTTTGTATAGTATTGTTATCTTATTTTCACTGTTAATAAATTTTGGTTTTCTTTGTACCAAACCACTGGTCTGCTCGTTTGTCTATATCGCTATCTGCCAATAAGCCCGGGGATCAGAACTAAGGGGTGAGCGATTCGAACCGCTCAGAGATAAGGCAGCCGGAGACATAACTGACTGGCCAAAGCAAGTAGCAAAAACTCCCTGCAAAAGTAAAATATGTAATTCATCAGCTAAGGTGCTGAGGTCAGTACATTTTCAAACAGAGCCCCGCAGAGCCCTCCAGACTTATCATGAAGCACTAATATTTATATGCTCTTAACTGGTAGAACTATTTTAAATCTTGTGCAACTCACCTCAGCCAGATAATGGTTCATAATAACTGGCTCAGTTTGTTTTATATAGTTGAAAAAATAGGTTAAAATCATCATTTCATTTCTTCATAAACTATCCTATTGTTGTGACTGTAATTGCTTCCCTGCCACTATGATGGTGGAATCATAAAGAATGTTGGAGCTTATACAGAGAGAAACAGTTGTGATCTTGCTTTTAGTAAAGAATACCTTCACTGAAAGGTGCATAGCTTCCTTGGTATGTGACCTGAGTCCGCCTTTGATTAGTCTTCAGGACAATATCAGTGTGGTACTGTGACAGTGCACTCCATACATAACTAGGAATGAAAAAATTGGTATTTGCTGCAGTACAGGAATAAAATTCCCCACAGTAGTACTTAAAGATGATCCATGACCCTGGGGAAAAATGTCAATTACACAGTCTCCATTTAATTTCCTGCTAAAAACCAGGTCCAGATTGTGTGTGCCTCACATCCATGACGTTAGAACAGCACACCTGTGTGAATGCTAACATTGTTGAGGAGATGTAAGGTGCATCTCCAGACCTGATTTTTGGTTTTTAAAAAAGGGAAATTTCAAGTTTTTTCCCTGAAATGCAAGGGAAAATTTTGGGTACTGGCTCGCTTGCTAATCTTTATTTTTTGGGAGGCTGGATAATTGTATTTTACATGCTGCCTGCAGTCCTCCAAATGGGTTGCTATTGCATCGCGCCTGTTTTTGGGGATACCGAATTTCTAGGCCAATAAACACCATGGTTCCTTTTCTGCCGAGATCGTGGACAAGTACCAGTGGAATACAACTGATAGGTATTAGAAGTCTGTGCGTGTGTGTGTGTGTGTGTGTGTCTCGGACTAACTTAACATTCTGAAGTTTTGCTTGAATACCCTTGAGAGTCAGGCAGGAATTTCACAGAATATTTTATTGGAGATTTATCTAGGAGTAGTTGCCACACTGAGGCAACTGAGTGGATTGAGCAGAGTCTATGAAAAGGCAAGTTGTAATTTCTGTGCGGAGAACAAAGCTTGATGGGTCAAATACGATTTCTTCATTCCATCTATTTAATTAAACAACGATTCATTGTTTTGAAGTTAATACACAGATCAAATACATTCTTGCGTACTATTTGAGATCAGTGCAAAGACCTTCAAAATACAACAAAGATGCAAACACATGTAAAATTAGACATTTTAGAGTACATTTTTAGCTTGCGTGCTCCTGGCATGGAGCCTTGCCCTCCAGGAATGCATATCAAGAAATTGCCTGTATGCCGTGGGCAGCAAACCGTGGACTATGTGCATGTGCACAATTTCATAATATGCTGTCCTGGTGGGAGAGGCTCTGTGACAGGCGGGCACTAATGGAAAATCAACCCATTTAATTTCATTGCCAAGGCGTGTGATAATTCATTCCTGGTTTGATTTGTTTTCGCTTGAGTGAAATATAATTTAATGGCCAACACCTGTCAGTAGCATTCTTAGAAAAATATAAATACATCATTATGGGGCACCACCTACATTGGTTATAGAATTCTGAAAACAGTGCCGTGTTATCACATTCTAAGATGCGAAGCACTTTCAGATGCATATCAATTTAAACGTGTCAGTACCATGCAGCAGTCAAGAAGTGATGTGCCTTTTGTGTGCGCTAAAGCCAGAAGGTGTCAGACCACCTCTAGTAGGTAATCTCTCACTGTCTGGGCTTCACACACGGAGTGAGAGTTCTGACTGTTGCAAAATCAGATTTTAGAGGAGCTCAATAGTCCACTGAAGCGTCTGGTCAGTTTGTAAAATTATATTTGAATCATTTTAGCAATTTTGAATCATGTTAGAGCACATATGCTCTCCTAATATAAAAAAATTAAAATTTCACTGACCAGGGACTGGAAAATGAATTTATGTTGATGGGGCTTGTTAAGCCCACCCAGCGCATTTCCCGGGCCAATTAGAGGAAGTGGGTCTGGTGACATCATTCATGTCGCATCATCAGCCGGTTTCCTTAAAGGGACCATGGCCAACTTTCTTTTGACATTTGTGCTGTCAGTGTTCTACAGCATTGAAGTGCTGCAAACACTGACAATCACTGCACAGAGGTGCAGGGCTGCACCCAGGCTCCCCCATGACCCATAAGCATATGGAGGGAGTCACAGAACATTGGGAGGTCCTCTTCCCTTCCCATAGGCAGAAGAGACCTCCCCAAGAGAACAAAACAGCCTGGTTGCACATTGCAGAGGAGGGCACAAGCAGGGATGTGGTCAGGACCTGGGTGTAGTGGCGCAAACCTTTCAATTATCTCATTAGATCACGAAGCATTAGTACAAAGCCACACTCTTCATCCTGCTGTGTCTCTCATCACACCCCCATCACTCTGCCTTCCCTACCCTACTCCTGCATATCCTTACTCACACCAACTTATCTTGCACCTCCACCCACCCCTCGCTATCTACATTATCACATCCCCATCTCACTAGCCACCCCTCACACTGTAAGGATCGCAAAATTACACATTTTCCCCCAAAGGAAGAAAGGAGAGATATTGGACTGTTTGAAGGAAATATTGGGCCAAAGGGATTTAAAAATCAAAACCCCAGGAAGATTTGGCTGGTTTAAAAGGCATGTTCAGACTTGCGAAAAGCTGTGATACAGGGAAGGTGGGGTGGGCCCCCGAGTTTGGATATTGGAGAGTCTGGGAATGTCCTGGGCCACTCAGCCTTTACATAAAGACAATAAAACCTGTTCCCGCCGAAAATTGCAGAGCCACAAAGTACATGAATAAAACAGTACATGCCCACAGCAACACAAAGGAAAGAACATGGCCCAACAGGATACAACAATCAAACAGCAGTCCAAAACCAATCAAAGAGATTTACAAACGTTTTACATTTTTAAACTAGTTTCAGGGCAATCCTGAAACCAGTTAAAGGCCAATTAAAGTTAGGTGGACCATCCCCAAAGCTCGTTAAGAATAGATGGGACATCCCCGAAGCTCGTTAAAGTTTTAAAGCATATTAAAAATAATGAGCCCGCCAAATTTAACAAGGAGACCTGAGATTTGGCGGTCAGATAAGCCAGGCCTCAAACCAGTATAATTGAGGCCTGCTTTTTCAGAGTTCAGTTGAGTTCAGAGAGTCGGCTCAAGTTCAGTCCAGTTCAGTCCAAGATCGAAGAAACAGTTCAGTACAGGAGAGAAAGTTGGAGAATCGGAGACTCGAAGGAAGAAGAAGGAAAAGAAAGTCGCGGCAACCAAAGGCTTCAAGAAACCAACAACTACCAATATTACCACCAACCAGGTAATACTGGGCCACCGCGACCAACAAGAAACCAACCACCGAAAATTCGAAATCAAAGACTTGTTTCTACTCTACAGGCTAGTCTGACTTACCCCTGGGTAAGATTTTGACACAAAAGACCCTAAAACTTAGCCTAACTAAAGAAAATTGGGTACTCACCCGTTACATCCAAAGTGCGCAGCTAACCGCATCAGCGGACAAACCCAAACTGAAGACCCAACGCAGATGCAGTCTTCTACCACGTCTGGGGTACAGCAGGCCCCAGCCGCCACAACTAAGGAGAACCCCGAAATCGCGAACCTCTACAATCTGTCAAGAAAGTTGTTTGGTGAGCATTTCCTGGTCCTCTGGATTTAAACCTAGTTAGGATAGTGGGGTTGGGAGGGTAAGGGATTCTTTGTCTATTGTAATTTTCCCTTGCATATTCTGAGTGTTCCCCACCCTTTTAGAGTGTAAGTTTTATTGTATTGTATATTTTCCTGTCTCAAAATAAAGATCTCAATTCTTTTGACCAACCCAGGTGTCTGTTGCAAGTTCATTACAACCCCCAAATAAGTCCAAAGTCTAGAACAAAAGGGAGTGGGAGCGATTCGAACCGCTCAAAGGAGTCAGAGGTGAAGCTGACAAACAACCCACACACCACCCCTTACAACACTTACTATCATCCTAGTGTAATCATACCAACTAACAACACACAAGGGTAGCCACTTGGATGTTTTAGCCAATGTTAATGTAAAGTTTCTGTTAATGTGCTGTCAAACATTGAAACCTTTATTTTTAACACTTTGTGTTCTTGGACAGATTTGTGTGCACCTTTGGAAGTGGCTTAGTGAGTTGCAGTGAATGGTGAGACATAACGGTATCACCCCCCCTCCCCCGCAATGCTGGTGAGTGTGAAAGGAATGGCTTGGGCATTGTAGGAATACTTTATGGTGTTGGTGTGGGGTGGTGTCAAACTGGTGCATCATGTGGCAGCCAGGGTGTACAGCATCAAGTAAAGTAAATCTGGCCATCCCTGGCCTCCCAGGCAGCAATGTGCTTGGGTGCTGATGCCCTGTGTCCTGTGCAGCATCAGGTGATTGCAGAGAAGGTTGTTGTTGGTGCTACTGGTGTGCCTGGTGCTGCTGGTGTTGGGGCTCATCGTGGTTGGATTCTGAGGACCAAGGTGAGACAGTATAAACTGCACCCATGTTGATGGATTAGATGGCAGGTGAATTTGAGATGGCAGAAGCATTCTGTTAATGGTGAGAGAGTTTTTCCAATGAGGTGAGAGTGGATGGAGAGTGGAAAGTGGAAAGCCTGCAGCATCTGTGCTGGAAATGGACTGAGAAACAGCTTGTGGTTGAGAAAAGTGATGATCTGTCAGGTGGGAGCTTTTACTGTACATTTGAAGCTGTCAAGTAATCAGCTGGAGCAATGGTCACTGAACACCCGCCTCAGGTTCACAGACGTAGTCCCCGAGCAGTGTGGACCCTGTGGGCGAGCAGTTAAAGTTAAAAGGTAAAGTTAAAAGCATTTTAAGGGTCTGTCAACAACCCAATAATTGGTTTAATTGGGTCGCCTACCTCTGCGGGTTGGGTCGGGTCGGAGATCACACACGCGCCATTGGGAAAGGCGTGTTGCGGCGGGTTGACAGCGGGGTCCTAACCCGCTGTCAAAAAAATCAAATTTCCCACATGACCCACCACCAATCCCGCCCGCTGACCCCCGGAAAATTCCGGCCTTAGTGACTGAAGCAGCACTCCAGTTGTATTATGGGGATGTTTCCTCATTTAAATAATTTGTGTAACATCAATGAATCTTGCCTACATTTTTGCGTTAGGCCTCCAAAGTGTTACTGGTCCACATCATTGAGGGATGATGAGCATATTGCGCTCATGGTAGGCTTGTTGGACTTCCATGCCCAACATCATATAGGCTGTGAATCAGGTGTGCTGATCTCCAAGACCCGATTCTCAGTAAGTGCTCCGTTACGCATTACAGGTGTGCAAAGCTCCGCTAAATCATAGTTTAACCCCACACCATCTACTAGCTCTCCTAAGAGAAAGATCATTTTTTTGCCTCAATTTTCACCCACAGTTCCAATAGCGATGATCTTTGGCAACATACTTCCTTCCATTGCTCTGACTGCTTTACCACTATGTCTGACATAATTTATTGCTGCCATTGCTGTTGGATTTTCTATGCTCTGGATTCCAATTAAAGCTTTGGTCCTCATGACATCTCTCTTCATCCTCAAGATGTGTGCATTTGAGCTTACTACATTGTCCTGTGCCATCTTTTCAATCTTTTTTATGCCCAGTTCACCATTTATTGTCCATGAAAATGTCCTTGTGTTGACCCCTCTTACTCTTTACCCTATTGTCCTTCCATCTGTATTTTATAAAACCGTGGCTATTGTTGATAACTCTGAGTTATTCATCCTCCTGAAAGCTCTGCCCTAATCCATGATTCCTAGTATAGCTGTTCCATTGAAGATTTTATTTTGCCTATATTATATACCTCTGCTTTTGAACCAATTTGTCATCATCTTGGACATCTCCAAAGCCTTTGACAGAATCGGGCACAGTGTACGTCTAAAAAAAATTGTATTATATGATCATCAACCAAACACACATTCATGGAAATCTAGTTTTCATCTCAATACACTCGATCTGTGCTGACTTTGTTCATTCACTGACTTTCTTCTGCCAACAATCCAGTGGTTCCCCAGGGTCTTGTTTTCTCTCTCTCTCTCTCTCCACTCTTTCTTTTACATATCTATGCCTCTGGCACTTATCATTCAACCACATCCACTCATTTGCTGATATTTTCACTCTATGTTCCCTCAGATTAAATACCCTTAGTGCGCGCAACATTCATTCCTCTCAGTACTGCGGCTGGATTTCTGCTTCTTGAGCTCCTCCATGTCCTTCAATTTGACAATGAAAATCTTTTGCTTTCAATTCTTCAAAGACAATTTTTAACTATCTTACAAGTTTATCCAACAGCTACTACCACTTAGGTTGGGTGGTTCCACCAGGGCCATGGGCAGCAAATTGGAATCATACACATTCCTTCCGAATCCCACCACAACCACAACTACTGGTATGTGCATTTCTAGAAAGGTCCAGAGACATGCCCCTCCAGAAAGTTTTGAATGCTTGCATTTAAAAAGGGTGTGTAGGATTCTCAAAATTAACAGATCCCCCATTACGAAAGAAAACCCTATTAAAGTGATTTTGGACCCTTGCTAAAAACTTTAGGAGTTATAAAAGGGCATGTTGGGCCTATCACGGAGATTCAAGATCAGTAAACAGACTTGGCATTTTAAAAGGACATGTTCAGGCATGTTTGGGGAAAAGGCTGCAACAAAGAATGGGATCTACCTCTGCAGTAGACAGTTTGAGTATTCGAGATAATCAAACTGTCTGGGGGAACTGTAAACATCACTCAGCCCCTATCAAGAAATTTACATGCTAACAATAGACCCACGGAAGAACAGCCTCACAAGACCCATCCAAAAACATGCATAAAACAAATCCTTTAACCAACCTACAAAGAATCTCAGGCCCCACAGGAAACTCAAAGCTTGAGGACAATTCACCACAATTAGATAAGAGCTCAACAGCTGAGGAAAACCATCCCGAAACTACTTCTCACATCTTTAAATGACTCCAACAACTCAGGAAGCCATCCCGAAACCGCTTAAACAATTTAAGATTAGCAGGCCCCAATTAGTATAATTGAAAGACTGTTTTCTAAAGACAGAGAAGTCAAGAAGTTCGAAAGACTCATTCAGCAGTTCAGTTCAGCAGTTACACAGTTGCAACAAGTTCTCTACAAGCTCTAGAGTTTTGGGCAGTTCTCAGGAGTTCACAGTTCACAGAATTCACAGAAACCCCACAGTGCAGATAGAGGCCATTTCGGCCCATCGAGCCTGCACCGACACATATCCCACCCGATCCCCGTAATCCCTACACCAACACATATCCCACCCTATCCCCGTAACCCCACGTATTTAATCCCCCTAGCACTAAGGGTCAATTTTATCATAGCCAATCAACCTAACCCGCACATCTTTGGACTGTGGGAGGAAACCGGAGCACCCGGAGGAAACCCACGCAAACACGGGGAGAATGTGCAAACTCCACACAGACAGTCACCCGAGGCCGGATTCGAACCCGGGTCCCTGGCGCTGTGAGGCAACAGTGCTAACCACTATGCCACCGTGCTGCCATCAAGTTCGAAGAAGCTCACAGTTCTGGAAGCAGGTCAACACACAAGAAGAAACCAGAACAACAGTTTCAGTGACCATCAGATACCTCGCGGCAACAAGGACCTTACAAAACAACCAACCGGGGTATGGCAGGCACCAACTAACACATCCAGCAAACCCCGAAATCGTGAACCAGTTCAACTGTCAAGGAGTCGTTTTGGTGAGCATTATCCCTGGTCCTTCAGAGCCTAATTTAGCTAGTAAGGTGGGATTGGGAGGGGTGAGATCTTTGTCTACTGTAATTGTTCCCTCGTGTATGTCGAAGTGTTTCCCCATTTTATTACAGTGTTATTATTGTGTTGTATTTTCTTTTCTCAAATAAAATTCTTGCACCAAAACCAGTTGTCTGCTGCACTTTTATTGCAACCCCCAAATAAGTCCAAGGTCTAGAACCAAGGGAGTGGGAGCGATTCGAACCGCTCATAAGTCAGAGGTGAAGCTGACCCCACACACCACCCCCTTACATAATGGCGACCATGGCACGAGCTTGGCAAAAGGGATGTGATGCAGTAGGCACTGTTTTTGAGGAAAGGACGAAGGTAGAAGAGAGGATTTCCTCTTACGTGTTCAAGAAAGTAAATATAACAAAGAAATGGGTGCTCAGTCTGTTGCGCGCTGATGGACACTGCAGCCAAATGGACTGAGAGCAAGGATCATAAAAAGTCTGTGGAGAAAGCCATCTGGTTGGTCTGCTCCCAGCGACAGATCCAGCTTTTAGAGAAACGCATCGAGGCATTGACAGAAGAGCTGCGGGAATCAGCTCAACTATCTCAAGCAAGGGCTCTAGCAGGGGAAAGGTTGTTAGCAGAACTAAATGCTCAAAATCAGGAAAAAATGCAGCTAGTAGAGAAACATAGAAACAGACAGGAATACTTTCGGTGTCAGGTCACCGAAGCTAAAAACAGTGAACTGGTGTTACGGGAAGAGAATGCCCACCTTGCCAAGCAAGTAAGAGAGCAGGAGGAGAGGTTGAGAGATGGCCAGGCAGCTTATAAGATAGCAAGCACTGGGGGATATGAGGCGGGAGATCACGGCCCCTGTCTGAAGCAGATCGATAGTTTGAACCTTGCTCTGTCCAGGGCAAAAGGCATGGTGTGCCTAATAAGCCCGGGTGCGGCCTGGGTGGACCTGGAAGTGCAAGGGGAAACTGTTCGGACGCCACCTGTGGCGCCGGAGAACGACCCGGTTTGGCAGCAGGAGGGACGGACGATTTGTGAGGCCGGCAGGGAGTGCACACCACCACCACCTGTGGCGCCGGGTTTTAACTTGGTTTGGCAGCAGGGAGGGGTGGGCGAACCAATGCAGGAAAGGTCAGAGCCGGGGCCGATGTGCCCGGTCCGGCAGCAAACGTTTGGCCCGCCTGGCGGTGGTGGGGGTCAAGGACCCCTTGAAAGCCAATTCGTGATTCCCCATAGTACCCAACAGCTTAGGGCTATGATAAGCCACCTGAACAAACTCACCCAAAAGGGGGACCCCTCGGTCCACTTCATGGAAGTGGAACAGGCAGCAGGCATTAAAGAGTGCGATGACTCCGAGATGGCCAAAATGCTTCTTTTCTCTCTGGATGGCAAATTGTACCAGTCCCTCTCTGCGGAGAGTAAAAAAGGGCAGGGCGGATACGCTGCTATTTGGGAGGAAGTTCTGGAGGCCATGGGTATGAATGATGGTAGTCCCTTCTCCCGGGTGGAGAGGACAGTACAGCTAGCAGGGGAGACCCCACAGGCTTTTGCAAACAGGCTGCGGCCTGTGTACAAGAGTGCCTGTAATGGGGTTCTCGACCGGGCTCACCTGAATCAGGACGAGCTGACCCACTGGCTCCGAAGCCTGGTGGCAAACAGCTTGCCACGGATCAGAGCCAAGGCTGAGCTGTGGTTTGACCCGAAAGACCCCTGGGTCACCGAGGAGACAGTGGTCAGACAACTGACCCTAGCTCACCGGAATGGTAGAGGGGCAGAAGAGTACCCACCAAAAGGAATAGTACATGAAATGAAACCTAGTAATAAGAAAGAGTGGCACCAGGAAGGGGGTAACCCTTCCGACACGAAGCGTAACTGCTTCGGGTGCGGGAAGAATGGGCATTGGAGAAGGGACTGTAGGAATCTGTGGAAGGATAAGATAGGAAAGAACTCGCCAGCTCCTGCCCCAAGAACCGAAACTCCGACCTCTCCCCCCATGTTAGACTCAGTCATAGCTGCGATCCGAGCTTTATTAAATAGCCCAGGGAAGGTAGCCACCGCCACTGGTGCTTTAACCCCATCTGCCCCATACAACCCAGACCTATGACTAGAACCAGGGCAGCCTGTCTACCTGTGTCCCCTTGAAAGACGCGCCCAGGAAGAGACCTCCTGTAATATGGGGGAATACCTGCGGTGCCAGGTTACGGAGGCCAGGTTAAATGAGCAGGCCTTACGGGAGGCGAACGCAAGATTAACAACGAGAGCTGACAGTTTGGAGGGTCAGCTAAGGGACATTAAAATAGCTCATAAGGTAGCTAGAAGTAGGGGCTATGAAGACTCTGATCATGGTCCCTGTGAAGAAAGGATTAAAAAATTGACCCAAGCCATGTCTGAGGCCAGAGGCATGGTCTGTTCAATGGCACCAGGGGAAACCCGGATGGAGTGGGATGAGGAGGGTCAGGAAGCAGAGGATAAGGTTAAAGATAGAGATCCTCAGCCAGCAGCTGTGGCAGACTCACAGACCGCACCGGTGGGGGCAGTGGCTTGTGTAAAGTCTGTGGGTTGTTTAGTTAATTAATACACAGACTCCAAGAGTAACTTAAAACAGGACTTTACTATTCGAAGGTCAGGGCGAATCTGCCCAATAACTCCTGGCACAACACTTATATACTGGTGTGGTCACCGTCGGTATTACCGTATACAGAAGCCAAACAAAGTAGTGCCACACCTAAAATAGTTCTCTTAAAGGTGAACGGTTACATACAATAGTTCTCTTAAAGGTAGACGGGTACATACACTACAATCCTCCCTTTTTAGCTTACAGCATACTTATTCCCCATTAAACATAACATATAATCAACTTCATGTAAAACAATTCACAGATATAGTCTCTGCGGGAAACAGTTCACAGATTCAGTCTCTGCGGGAACAGTTCACAGATTCAGTCTCTGGTCTTGACTCGGTCCGAACAACATCTCTGTGGTGTAGCCGGTTCACATTTCTAGCGTGACTCATCCAATAGTCTTTCCCTTGGCTTAACAGCTTGAACTTCCGTCCTGCTGAACCAGCAGTGCTGACTTTTACAAACAGCTGGACTGCCTTGGTAATTTTTCCTACTTTCCAACTGATTTGGCCCCCTTCGTAGGGCCCACTTGCATGATCTGATAGAAGTGATAATGATTTAGATGGTTATCGTCTTCTGCTTCGTCTTTTTCTTTTCTGCTTCTTGGAGACTCTCGGGGCTCCCTTATCCACTGCCAGCTGTAGCGCCACCATCTCCCTATGTTCCTTAGACTTTAAGTACTTCATCCTGATTTCTGCACTTTGGGAGTTTTCATCACAAGCTGGGCAGACCAAGTCATCGTAATATTCCGTGTCACTCAACAGGTCATGGTAATATTCGGTGTCGTCCTGAGCTAGTCTAGCGAGAGGGCCTGCTACTTCTTCCGTACCCAACTGGACGTTAGCCGACTGTTGTTCCCTCCCTAGACATCTTTCCTGAAGAGACTTCTTCATGCGTTCATATTCATCCCACTCTTCCTGGGTTTCCTGCAAATCCTTCACTAATGACCTCGTTTGTGATTTCAACACTTCCCCTTCCCTCGGGGATTGATTGATCAGGCTATTCAATCCTTCTACTGGAGCAGCTGTTTCAACATTCTGCTGTTCACATTGACGTGATTCAGCGTACTTTTGGCATCCCTGTAAAATCTGTGTTGCAACCTCAGCTATTTCCATAACTTTTGAGAGCTCCGAACTCCTTCCCTTTGAAGATTGAAGCTCGTGTTCAGATTGTTCCCATTGTAGAGTCTTGTCCTTCAGCATATGAAGGAGTTGGCTGACCGTTAACTCTTCCACGGGAACACTGTGGGTCAGAGTCTTCTCCATTTCATCCACCTTTTCCTCCAATGCTTTCACCTTCTTTCCCTCTTGTACTTTGGCATCCAGCGCTCGGAGAAGTTGCGCCTTGATGCTCTCTAGCTCATGTTCAGAGGCCATTCTTACAGTCTCTGTGTTTCTTACAGTTCCCTTTTCTTCCACTGAACGGATTCCCAGTTGAATCTGTTCTTCAAGTTGTTGAATCTCGGTCATTGCCGCCCCATATTTGTCTTGGGTTTCCTTTAATATTTTTATGAGTTCTTGTACATCTTGTCTTTCATGCTCTGCCATGTCTTTCACCTCTAATTTCTCATCTATGGATGGAACTTCTACCGATGAGTCTGTCTTGGCCTTGAGCTCATCAAGAATTTCCTGCAGCCTTTGGACTTCTTGCTCATGTTCAACCTTCAGTTGCTCATATGCTTCCACTGAAACTAGCTTTTCGGAGGTTGCCGAGTTAACCCCTTCCAGAATTGTAGCCTGGGCCTGTTCATACTGTTCTTTCAACTTCTCACACTCTGCTTGTAAGGAGTCATAGAGAAGAACTGGAATAAAATCCTGGCTTCCTGAAGATTCCTCTTCATTTGCTTCTTCCTGCAAATATTCTAACTCCTGAACAGCATAAGGGAGATGTGATCAGTAATTGGTCACGATGGCTCTATGGTCGCTCTCTGCTTGAGCTAGCTGCTTCTGTTGTCTTTCCAGATTCTCCCATTCGGTGTCATAGAACTTTTTCATTGTTTTCATCTCTTGTACGAGACGGTAACTCAATTGTTCTAATTGTTGTCGTAATTTGAAATAAGTTTGAGTCCGAGCTCGGTGTTCTTCCGTCATGGATATGTCCGTAACTTGAACAGGCTCAGAATTTTCTGTCAAACTAGGTTGTCGTTGTTCGGTGGAGTTCTGCTCTGAAACTTTGTTCTTCTCTGGAGCATAAGCCTTTATGCATGCCTTCGTTTTTCCAACCTTCGTCGGCAAGTCCATTTCAGCCTTGTCTTTCACATTTGGGTTGGTCTTATCGTCATCCGTTTCAGAATCTGAGCTGATTGTCTGCACCGAGTCCTCACTCGTTATGACTTTTAGATAGTGCCACTCCATGTCTATTTTCTTGATCCACTCCCGTCCTAGAAGTGGTGGTCCTCCCTCATGTAGTACGTATAAGTTCACTCTTGGGTGTTCTTTACCCCTATCTCTCACTTTGACTCTTATCTTTCCCATGGGGTATACTTTATGCCCCATGTATGTCTGCAATACGAACTTGGTATCTCTTAAGGGTATATGTGAGAATAGCCGGTGGTAATCCCTTCGATTTATGACTGATAGAGCTGATCCAGTGTCCAACTCCATTTTCACTTGGATTCCAGCTATTTTTAGCATGACCCAGATAGTTTGTAGGTCAGCTTCCTTACTCACATTGTGAATTCTCAGACTACCCAGCTCCTGGCCATTTGCGTCTGAGTCTGAATTCTGTTCGTCTGAACTCTTCTCAGCCACCTTGTGTACCTTGTTGTACTTTTCCTGTGATGGCTTCCTTTGGTTGTTGGTCCTTTGGTTGTTGGTCTTCTTCCCTGACCGGCATACCTTAGCTATGTGACCCAGTTTGCCACATTTCCTACATTCCTGGTTCTTAAACCAGCATTGGTTCTGGTCGTGTGTTGTCTTCCCACAACGATAGCATTTTGTTGTTGTCGAGGTAATTTGATCCACACTTAGTGCTGCTGTCTTTAGCTGCATTTCCGCAGTTCCCTTCACTGCGGCTTCGTGCGATGCTGCAATAAGGACAGCCCTGTCAAGTGTAAGGTCGTTCTCTTCGAGTAGTCGCTTTTGCGTTCCTTCCTTTGCCAACCCGCACACGAACTTGTCTCGCAATGCCTCTGTCAGATTCCCTCCAAACTGGCAGTATTTCGCTAGTCTACGCAGTTCGACCAAGTATTCTGCGTTGCTTTCGTCTTTCCGTTGCGTTCTCGCATAGAATTTGAATCGTTCCGCCAACATCAACGGTGTGGGGTTCAAGTGATCCTTCAGAACAGCCACAATCTCATCGAAAGTCTGATCCGTCGGTTTAGCTGGTGATAGTAGATGCTTCAAGAGCCCGTATGTCTTCGCGCCCATCGAGTTTAGCAAGGTTATAGCTTTGTCATCTTCTTCTATTTTATTGGCCTCACAATAGATCTCGATGCGTTCCACGTACGTGGCCCAGTCTTCTACCTCGGCATTAAAATCGTTGATGTTACCACGCTTAGGCATCTTCCTCTCTTTCTGATAACACCCCGAATTATTTCTTTAACTTATTTTTTTTTTCTAAGATAGCGGTTTTCCCGCGAAAATGGCGGTTTCCCGCGCTTATCTTCTCTCCCCGCCCACTTCAATGGCGGTTTCCCGCTTCTGTCTTCTTCCCCGCCTAATGGCGGCTTCCCGCGTTTCTTCCCTAGCGGGAGGGGTACACTTTCCCCCACAGGCGACGGCCGCTGGCTTTCAGGTTCACAGCCTGCGCGTCGGCTTCAGGGCTTTCCCTTTTCTCGGCAGGGCAACCGGCGCTGGGTACACCCCGTTGACGGTGAACAGGTTCAGCCGCTGGGCTGGCTTTCGCTCAGTTCCCCTTGCTCGGGCTCGGTCTCTCTCCCGCTCTCTCGGCTCTACCGGCGCTGGGTACACCCCGTTGATGGAGAACAGTTTCAGCCGCTGGACTGGCTCTCGCGCAGTCTCCCTTGGTCGGCTCTGCCTCTCCCGCTCGCTCGGCTCTACCGGCGCTGGGTACACCCCGTTGACGGAGAACAGTTTCAGCCGCTGGACTGGCTCTCGCGCAGTCTCCCTTGGTCGGCTCTGCCGCTCCCGCTCGCTCGGCTCCCAAACGCCTCTCCCAGCCGTCTCGCAGTCCGGTGCTTCCCTCCCCGGCTGCGGCTGAGTTTATCTCTTCCCGCGCCTACGCTCCCGGTCGCAGCGCTTCATGGCTTCGGTCGCTGCCCGGCCTTTTTCACCGGTCGCGGTCTAGCTGTCTCACGACGCCGTTGCGCCCCCAGCCTGTCTGTACCGCGGCTTCCTTGCTCCACGCTGCCCCAGTCTCAGCGCCTCTGGGCCCGACTTCTGTCCGGCTCCTTTCCCCCTCGACCGTGGTCGAGTGCACCGCCCTTATCCTCCGGTTATTCTTTTAACTTTTCCCTTACTCACAGTCACCGTGGCCGCCTTGCTTCTCATGCTGATCGGCTCACTCCTCACCGTGGCAGAAGGGACAGTCAGTGCCTGTTGCTGATGGAAGTCTTTGTCTCTGAATTCTTCCTCCTTTCCAGCTCTGCAGACTCGAGTTTTCTCCCAGCAGAATGACGAGGGCGGTTGCCTCTTCTCGACGCTCGTTAACTGCTTCGGAAGTATTGTTGCCGCAGGGTACGATCGGACTCGTCGCCACTGTAAAGTCTGTGGGTTGTTTAGTTAATTAATACACAGACTCCAAGAGTAACTTAAAACAGGACTTTACTATTCGAAGGTCAGGGCGAATCTGCCCAATAACTCCTGGCACAACACTTATATACTGGTGTGGTCACCGTCGGTATTACCGTATACAGAAGCCAAACAAAGTAGTGCCACACCTAAAATAGTTCTCTTAAAGGTGAACGGTTACATACAATAGTTCTCTTAAAGGTAGACGGGTACATACACTACAGCTTGTGTCACTGGAGGGGCCATCCCACCAATTGTTTGGGACACACCCCCAGTAGCCGGAGCCTTAAGGAGGTCTCCTCGCATACCACAGCCTAAACTACCGTGGTCACCGGTGTACCAGTTTAAACGGTTCAGCCCCAGAGGGGTCGCAACCCGAAAAGGAATGCCCAAGGTCAGGGATCAATCTAAGGACAGGGATCCCCAGCCTGCAGCCTCCAATGGTGAGGGACTCACAGGAGAGGTAGCGTTGGGCAAGGAAAGCAAGAGGGATCCCCAGGCTGCAACCTCAGGCTGCGAGGAACCCACAAGACAGGACAGGGACTCGGCAGCCACACAGAAGGGGGTAGTGTGCTGCAGTACAGGAGGGCACATTCCCCCGATCATCTGGGATTCAGGGAAAGCCCCAGTTGGTTTAAGAAGGACTCTTTGCGTCCGGTGGCACAGGCCACCTTACGCCCAGGTGTACAAGCTGCCCAGAGGCCGCAAAAGACAGAGGCCAAACAGGAATTAACCTGGCCGTCCGGAGATGGGTGGCGGATGTACATAGCTTCTCTGTTGAATTTTAAGTGTGTTGTATAGTTTTGATAGTTTTAGGTTTACTATTGTTTAATTAGTTATGATAAGTTTAAATTTTCGAGACTCAATCACTTGTCAAGCCAGAGAACCTTCTCGGGACATGGCTATCTGTTTGTGTGTCCCTATAGAAAGGAAATCGGCATGGGAAAGTTTCTGCTCCTGCTCGCCCTGGTAGGGGTGAGCATCGGTGACCGAGGTGACGTGGAGGACTCCCACATTTATGGGTGCTCGGGAGAGAGAGCGCCGATCGTTACCGCTGGGGGTGGCGAACCGGGTGTGGAGGAGCTCGCTATTTACTTCCATGAGGGAAGGTGGCCAGGGTGGCTGGGGTCTAACTCAACACAATACTCCAGCCAGACCGGGTTCACCTATGGGGAGGCCTCCATCCCGTGCCCCAGGGTACAGGTCATGGCCACAAGGGTCAGCGTCACTGAGGGGAAACGTGTGTGCCTCACATGTAAAGGACAGATTCCCCTGGATAGGTGGTGGTGGCTCAGGAAGCTGAGCAGGGACATAGGGGACCGTACAGCCGACTGGGAACGACTGGGGAACGACACCCACCGGACAATCACAGGGACCCAAGGGGGAGTGAGTGTGTGTTGGGATAAGTGCTGGGAGTCGGAACAGGGAATCTATGTCTGCATGTGGGGGTCAGAGAAAGTCTGCCCCACAGGCATATCCATCATCTTCTCCAGACAGTGGCAAGATGCCGGGGAGGGGATGGGTTGGGATTCTAGCCTGCATGCGTGCGCGGTCCCACACTCCCCGATCCCAGTCAACGCCACCGAACTCGTGGCATGCACCTGAAAGCCCCTGCCCAAGACCAGGACATCATGGACCATAGTAGAGAGGTGTCCTACTGCCACCAAGGGACCAGGGAATGGGTTAGTATTAGTGCCGACCGAAAAGGTACTATACCAGGGGGTACACTATGCAGTAGCTTCAGTGATCCTAAACTTTACCGAGGTACGCTAACCTGCATGGTGTCCTAAGGAGACAGAACAGTTGTACCAGGCTCTGCTAAAGGAAATGTTTAGGAAGTTCTACAAATTTGACTTTGCCAGTGTAAACAAAGCAGAACTGTACACTTTACAGGCTGAGCACACAATGGGAGCAGGGAGACAAAGAAGGGGAACCTGGAACAATATTTTAACCACTTATAATGCAGGATCCTGTGTAATAAACAGCCTGGACGACATAGAGCTACAAACACAGATAAATGGCTTAAAAACCCAATTATGAAAGATCCTGACAGAGGAGAACACAGTGGTAGGCTCAGGGCTACACGAGGACCAAGCTATGACGGTCCATTTAAAAGAGATCATTGCTGAGCTAGAGAGACATGCTAAAACAGTAAATGCACTCATACGGGAGAACAGGAATGCTTTGGATCAGGCTGCACAGAATGAGGTGTGCGTGCTATACGGGGCATGGTTGCTGGGCAAGGGCCGCAGCAACCTGGAGGATTTAAAACAGGGTTTAGTCCCCTCTTGGATTAGCAACAAGCACCTCGCAGCCCTCCACCCATTTAGCAATTCTCTGAGCCCGTGTCAGCTCCGCCTAGCCTCTGAAGCCTACCCTGTCCCAGTGGATTGTGGATGCTCCAATCACACTATCATGGGGATAGTAGTGAGGATGCCGGTCATGGGTGGGACAGCCCGACCCGCACCGAAAAGGTACTATACCAGGGGGTACACTATGCAGTAGCTTCAGTGATCCTAAACTTTACCGAGGTACACTAACCTGCATGGTGTCCTAAGGAGACAGAACAGTTGTACCAGGCCCTGCTAAAGGAAATGTTTAGGAAGTTTTACGAATTTGACTTTGCCAGTGTAAACAAAGCAGAACTGTACACTTTACAGGCTGAGCATACAATGGGCGCAGGGAGACAAAGAAGGGGTGGAGAACATTGGAATCATTCAAGGGGGTGCACACGTCCGTTTCGCAGCGGTCCCACCTTATGTCATAAAGTGGGAGCACGCTATAACAGGTACAGACCTCTCCAGGTGCCGGAGCCGGGGTGCACACATAATACTGTGTCCCCAGCACTTGAACACCTATTCAAGACCACAGTGTGGGTTTAAAGCTGCTGGAGCACAACCTATGAACTGCACCATGGAGGTAATGGCACAAGACCATGTTCCCCCACAGGAAGCATTCATAGGATGTGGGACATATTGTGTCACCACAAGTGCGGCCCACTATCAGCATGGTCAGCACATCTGGTGTCCGGTGAGTGACAGCAGTTTCTGCTTTAAACCCGAGGCAGAAGTTCAAGTGGCCCAGGAACGGATTGTCCCCATTCCGGAACCCTCCACTGTTCACCTCACTGTAACTGAAAACATCACCAACCTGCAAAACTATGTTGCACATTTTGGCTATGAAATTCCCCCTCTACCCGAACATCTTACCGCCCTACTAAAAGCAGTTGTCATATCACAAAAACATTTCTACACACTAGAACAGAAGATAGTTGAGATAGGGGCCAAGATCTTGGATATCGTAGTTCCACCCTGGTGGGATATTTTTGAAAATATAGAGGTCCCTTCTTGGATCAGAATGGCTTCCCACATTTTAGTAGTCTGCCAGCTCGGTATAGTTTTCTATTTACTATGCACAAAGTGCAAGAGGAGGGACAGAATGCTCTGATCCCAACATGAGAGAGCATGGGACAAACATCAAAATAAAGTCTATGACCAAGTATGAGACTAGCCTAAATCGCTATTAAAAATAAAGATTGTGACTGTGTATTTTTTCTTTTCTATGTATGTACCATGTATTATTTTTTCTTCCAAGTGGTGCAGGGGTGTTGGACCCCCTCTGTGCTTGGATATGAACGTAACCAAATTTTATGTATTTGAACACTACACCTAAAGGGGAATATGTGTTTTGGGTTCTAGATAGGTAAAATACAGGGGAAGGTTGGTTTCTCAGGGATCAGGAATTTTGTTCACCCAGTATGATACCCTAACGAATAAAGTATCACAGGGAGGACTGTAGGATTCTCAACATTAACAGATCCCCCATTATGAAAGAAAACCCTATTAAAGTGATTTTGGATCCTTGCTAAAAACTTCAGGAGTGATAAAAGGGCATGTTGGGCCTAACACAGAGATTCAAGATCAGAAAACAGACTTGGCATTTTAAAAGGACATGTTCAGGCATGTTTGGGGAAAAGGCTGCAACAAAGAATGGGATCTACCTCTGCAGTAGACAGTTTGAATATTTGAGATAATCAAACTGTCTGGGGGAACTGTAAACATCACTCAGCCACTATCAAGAAATTTACATGCTAACAATAGACCCACGGAAGAACAGCCTCATAAGACCCATCCAAAAACATGCATAAAACAAATCGTTCAACCAACCTACAAAGAATCTCAGGCCCCACAGGAAACGCCTGTTTTCTAAAGACAGAGAAGTCAAGAAGTTCGAAAGACTCGTTCAGCAGTCAGTTCAGCAGTTCAGTACAGCAGTTACATAGTTGCAACAAGTTCTCTACAAGCTCTACAGTTCTGGGCAGTTCTCAGGAGTTCATCAAGTTCGAAGAAGTTCACAGTTTTGGAAGCAAGTCAACACACAAGAAGAAACCAGAGCAACAGTTTCAGTGACCATCAGACACCTCACGGCAACAAGGGTCTTACGAAACAACCAACCGGGGTACGGCAGGCACCAACCAACACATCCAGCGAACCCCGAAACCACGAACCAGCTCAACTGTCAAGGATCCGTTTGGTGAGCATTATCCCCGGTCCTAACCAGGTCCCAGAGTTTAACTTAGCTAGTAAGGTGGGATTGGGAGGGGTGAGATATTTGTCTACTGTAATTGTTCCCTTGTGTATGTCGAAGTGTTTCCCCATTTTATTAGAGTGTTATTATTATGTTGTATTTTCTTTTCTCAAATAAAATTCAAAGTTCTTGCACCAAAATCAGTTGTCTGCTGCACTTTTATCACAACCCCCAAATAAGTCCAAGGTCTAGAACCAAGGGAGTGGGAGCGATTCGAACTGCTCATAAGTCAGAGGTGAAGCTGACCCCACACACCACCCCCTTACAGGTGTATATGATCAATTTTGAATGGATTTAACACATAGCTTTTTAAAATCTAAAATCATTAATAGGAAAAATAAGCGCTGTTTAGATTTATCCATGTTAAATTGACCAATCAAACCATCACTTTGCCAAGAG
This sequence comes from Somniosus microcephalus, assembly GCF_052327205.1. Classification (NCBI taxonomy): domain Eukaryota; kingdom Metazoa; phylum Chordata; class Chondrichthyes; order Squaliformes; family Somniosidae; genus Somniosus; species Somniosus microcephalus. The sequence goes on along the minus strand of NC_140993.1, from coordinate 98,421,512 downwards.
TTACCTAATCACTCTCCCTTTCACAAAGCCACTCTATGCCCTCTAACCCTAATTCCTTGAGACACTTTCCCCTTTCCCAATTCATAAAGGGCTTCTCCTTTGATTATCTTCTTACTGCTGGTCCTGGTTGCAGCTCCTACCTGACTCTGAAGCTTCACTCTAGGAGCAGACTCGGAGCTGCAGGTGGGAATTCCTGATCTATCACAAGACCCGGAACTCCCAGGAGGCTCCAGGAATTGAAGATTAATCTCTTGGCCACCGCTGCGAGCAATCCAGGGAGAAAAATCATAGGGGCATAAAACGAAATGGTGCGTTTGTTTTATTTTCTTTGAACACTTTTATTTATTAGTTATAAAGATATTGGAGAGGGGGAAGAAAGCTGTTTTACTGGATGGGGCAGTTGGTGACAGGAGATCAGTGATGAATCCTCCAGGAATATGTCCAACCAGACTTGGTAACCCGAGCAAAGCAGCAGCATCAGGTAAGAGCTGCAACCAAAGCCAGCACTGAGAATGTCACCATCATCACTTAAATAACATGATAAATTTAAAAGGTAGCAATAATGTGGATGGAAATATTTTTAATGTAAGGTACACTTACTGCCATAAGGATTGCATAACTTCAACTTCAACCAATGTTATAAATTAAAGGTGAAGAATACTGGGACAGAAAATACCTTAAATGTAATGGGTTGTGCTTAGTCATCTAGTTTTTTTTTGGTGCGGTGGGGGGGTGGTGTGTGGATAGTCATTCCATTATCCATCTGTTTGTGAGGAAGAAAGCTACATTTCATTCACTTGCTGATGACATGCTGGGGACTTGCCACATTGGATTTTAGGGCCGGAAGAGAGTTGCTCCACTGTCAAGACAATTGAACAAAATGCCTGCTTTCTCCCTGTGGGATAGAGAACAGAGGAATATTTTTTCGCTTCCTCTAAGCTACATGAAGGAAGGGGTTTACAATGAAATACTTCACTTCACAGTATTGTTACATTTTAATGATATGTTTGTAAATCGTTTGAGGCTAGGCATTCCTGTTAGCATTAAGTATGCAGCCTGATTTTTGATTTTCTTCTTTTGCTTTAGTTTTTCTTCTTTTGCATTTCACTTTGCTTCTCATTAGCTTTGTTTCCAAATTTCAAATCTTATATTGAAACGCGGCAGGAATAAATAGCAGCAATAAATTTCACAGAGTTGCAGAATTTGCAAGTTCTCTTGCCTATACTCTGAGCAACATCAGCTTTATATATGGGATCCTCTATAGGAAACACACAGAATTCCCATTTAGTAAAGGCTGGACTCATGGTTATTTCTGCAATTAAGACATCTTGGCCTCCTCCTGAGGTCCCCAGCATCACAGATGCCAGTCTTCAGCCCATTCAATTCACTCCACGTGATGTCAAGGAACGGCTGAAGACACTGGATACTGCAAAGGCTATGGGCCCTGACAACATTCCGGCAATAGTACTGAAGACTTGTGCTCCAGAACTAACTGCGCCCCTAGCCAAGCTGTTCCAGTACAGCTACAACACTGGCATCTACCCGGCAATGTGGAAAATTGCCCAAGTATGTCCTGTCTACAAAAAGCAGGACAAATCCGACCCAGCCAATTACTGTCCCATCAGTCTACTCTCAATCATCAGCAAAGTGATGGAAGGTGTCGTCGACAGTGCTATCAAGCGGCACTTACTCAGCAATAACCTGCTAACTGACGCCCAGTTTGGGTTCCGCCAGGGCCACTCAGCTCCTGACCTCATTACAGCCTTGGTCCAAACATGGACAAAAGAGCTGAACTCAAGAGGTGAGGTGAGAGTGACTGCCCTTGACATCAAGGCAGCATTTGATCGAGTGTGGCATCAAGGAGTCCTAGCAAAACTGAAGTCAATGGGAATCAAGGGGAAAACTCTCCATTGGTTGGAATCATACCTAGCATAAAGGAAGTTGGCTGTGGTTGTTGGAGGTCATTCATCTCAATCACATGACATCACTGCAGGAGTTCCTCAGGGCAGTGTCCTAGGCCCAACCATCTTCAGCTGTTTCATCAATGACCTTTCCTCCATCATAAGGTCAGAAGTGGGGATGTTCGCTGATGATTGCACACTGTTCAGCACCATTCGAGACTCGTCAGATACTGACGCAGTCCGTGTCCATATGCAGCAAGACCTGGACAACATTCAGACTTGGGCTGACAAGTGGCAAGTAACATTCGCACCACACAAGTGCCAGGCAATGACCATCTCCAACAAGCGAGACTCTAACCATCTCCCCTTGACATTCAATGGCATTACCATCGCTGAATCCCCCACTATCAACATCCTGGGGGTTACCATTGATCAGAAACTGAACTGGACCAGCCATATAAATACTGTGGCTACAAGAGCAGGCCAGACGCTGGGAATTCTGTGGCGAGTGTCTCACCTCCTGACTCCCCAAAGCCTTTCCACCATCTACAAGGCACAAGTCAGGAGTGTGATGGAATACTCGCCACTTGCCTGGATGAGTGCAGCTCCAACAACACTCAAGAAGCTCGACACCATTCAGAATAAAGCAGCCCGCTTGATTGGCACTCCATCCACCACCTTCAACATTCACTCCCTCCACCACTGGCGCACTGTGGCTGCAGTGTGTACCATCTACAAGATGCACTGCAGCAACTCGCCAAAGCTCCTTCAACAGCACCTTCCAAACCCGCGACCTCTACCACTTAGAAGGACAAGGGCAGCAGACGCATGGGAACATCACCACCTACAAGTTCCCCTCCAAGCCACACACCATCCTGACTTGGAACTGTCTCGCCGATCCTTCACTGTCGCTGGACCAAAATCCTGGAACTCCCTTCCTAACAGCATTGTGGGTGTACCTACACCATATGGACTGCAGCGGTTCAAGAAGGCGGCTCACCACCATCTTCTCAAGGGCAATTAGGGATGGGCACTAAATGCAGGCCTAGCCAGCGACACCCACATCCCATCAATGAATCATTTTTTTAAAAAAAAATCATGTAACTTACTAATAAGTTATAGTCAGCATCTAAATAAAAGTACAAATCAGACCTATATAAAATATTCGAATCATTGGGAGCTGGGATTCTTCTTGCTTAACTCCAGATAACCCTAGTCAATGTCCTAACAGGTAGGTGATCCTAGGTGGACAAGCAGTGGGAAGCTAGTAAATCCACAGTTTTAGTTGTTAAACTCCAAGCTTAGACTCTTGCAACCTGCACCTGGGCTTACATAGGTGAGGTGTGTGCCTACAGGTTGGGAGTGTGCATTCTATATCATGCAAAAAGAAAACTCTACTTGTGTGGATTTCTTGGTAGCTTAAATGGAGATGGGTTTCCACACAAGTCAGATGCCTGGTCAACCATAGAAAATATATTGGCCCAGAAATTCGGGTCGGGGGCTTCCCGCGAGTGCAAGCCCCCGACCTGCATTTACCTAGCGCGCTGGCCATTGAGCTGTGGGCCCGCATGGGATTCCGATCCTGGGCCTCCTCCAACTGCCAGCGCGCAGTGCTTGCGTATCCCAGGGGCGCAGTTAGTTCGATGCATCCCCTGGGATCACATGGGCCATGGAGAGCCTATGGTAGCAGGGAATGCTTCATTCATATGTTTGACAGGAAGAGCTGTCAAACCTATAAATACTATAAGCCCCAAAACATCGCTAAAACTTCAAATAAATTAAAAAAAATACATCACATTTTTAAAATAGCTATAAATTACATAAAATAACTATTTTAAACAATAATTTACATTTTTGAAAAAATTAATTACATTTTCTAATGGGGCTAAAAATAAACTTAACTTTCTTTAAAGTATTTAAAAATAATAAACCTGTGGAAAAAATGTTTTAATTTTAATTAATTCACCACTTACCTTGTTAAAAGCGGGCCTTGTGCCTGCTTTTTACATGTGTAACTCCTGGAGGCTTACCCTCCCGGAGAAACCTGCAAAAAAAACGTAAGTTCCATGCGCACGCGCCGCCTCTCTGGCGTACGCATTCGACCTCTGAACCCTTTCCTTTAAGGGAACGGAAGTTCCGGTTTCCTGCACATGCGCAGTGCATGCACGAAACTGGCACTTCCATTGGGCTTACGGGTGAGTACCCCGTGCGTACTCACCCGTGGAGACCCGAATTTCTGGGCCATTATTTTATAATACCTTATGTCAATTTATTTATCTAAGTAAAAATCACTATTGTAAGGCACTGTTTGTATTGGAAATGAGGAATTAACTGTGATAAATTTCTTATTCATAGAATCATAGAAATTTACAGCACAAAAGGAGGCCATTCGGCTCATCGAGTCCATGTGTCATACTCACATTTTCACTGGTGTTCCATCATATACCTGACATTTACCCATATGATGGACAAGAGATTTTATTTGTATATATTTAGGAAATCTTTCAATAAAATGTAAATTGCAGCAAATAATCATAATATAAGGACATATCCCAATACCTTCTGAACACATTATCACAGGGAAACATCCTCTGATGAGGAGCAGGTTGGGGATCGATGGACAGAAAACAGGAACTCACTAAGATCAGCCATCCCAGAGGCAGAGTCATAGCAACACAGTTGATTGCTTGTTGGAATATTTTTAAAGAATTTAAAGGAAGGGAAATCTTGAAACAAGCTCTTTCTACTTTGTGTTCCAATGTTAGGATTCTTTCTCTTTCTCTGCAGTTTCAGCCTATGTAAAAAAGCTGAGTGTATTGATGCTTGTAAGTGACAGGCATATGCTAAGTGCCCTTAATTCTCTGTTTTCTATTATATAAAGTAAGAACCTGCTTGCAGGTTTCTCCTGGGAAATGTTGATCAGCTGAATTTGTAGTCATCTACTGATTCTGCTTTAAGGCAGGTTTTGTATTCTCATTATCTGGATAGATGTTGATTATGAGTAATATGTACAATGTCTTTTAGAATTTACAATTTGAACTCTGGTTTTAACTTAAGGATCTGACCTAAATCCAATTTGCCCAATCCAGTAGGGAACACAGAATGTGTTAATGAAAGCCAGTGATGGAAAACTTTCAAAATAGATGGATAGAATGATTGTGAACAGGAGATTCTTTAATAAAATGAAACACAGGGTTCTCCACTGACTCAGTGGGTAGGTGCGTTAGGCAAATAGTTTGGTACTAAGCCATACAAACCAGTAAGGTTACATGTTTGATCTGTGCTTAGTGCTGCGTTAGCAGATCTCAGCTGAAGCAGTATTAGTTGTTTTATAATCGACCTGAGCACTGCTGGGCTAGGGATAGCAATAGGTTACCAATTTTTGTTGGATGTATTCTGGGAGGTTTCATCACCTGACCGCCCTCCACCAACTGCCCTGACCCTACGCTCCTGCAAGATTGGTTTGGTTTGTTAGCAAAAGTAATAACACTAGCTGATTAGATGAACTCACTGTTGTGTGGACAGCTTTAAGTTCCTCGGAGTCCACATCACGGAAGACCTCTCCTGGTCCCTCAATACCGCCTCTCTGGTGAAGAAGGCCCAGCAGCGCCTATATTTCCTAAGGAGGCTGAAGGGATGTAACCTGTCACCCCTGATCCTCTCTAACTTTTATCGCTGCACTATAGAGAGCATCCTGACAAACTGTATCACAGTATGGTATGGCAGCTGTAGCTACTATGACCGGAAAGCCCTGCAGCGGGTAGTCAAAACTGCCCAATGCATTACCGGCACCTGGCTACCAACCATAGAGCACATATACCAGAAACGCTGTCTACGGAGGTCACGGTCCATCATCAAAGACCCTACCCACCCCAGCCACAGTCTGTTCACCCTCCTGCCATCTGGGAGACGCTACAGATGCATTCGCACCCGTACGACCAGATTTAGGAACAGCTTCTTTCCCAGGGCTGTCATCCTACTGAACTCCACAAATAAACTCTAAAGCCTGCACATCTGCCAATGCACTTTATTATGGTTATGTTTATGTTAATATACTACAAGCCAAATGTATGTTGAATGTTTAAATGTCTCAATCCAAATGTACACTCTCGGGAGCCGCAAGCCTACATTTCGTTGTACTGCACTTGTGCACTAACAATGACAATAAAAGTTGATTTGATTTGATTTGATTTGAATCAAATTAAGGCAAAGGCCTGTTTGGATAACATTGCTGTCAATCAAAATAGGGGCCCAACTGGATTGGCCTAAACTGGAATCACCGTGACCACAATTTTTTCTCTTATTTTTAAATGCATTTTTCAATTAAATTATTTTAATAACCCTCACCCTAAATGCAGCCTACAACCATTGGTCGCTCCTTTCCCAACCATATCTTGCCATACTGTCTGCCACCTCCCACCTGGAAGGAAAGAAGAAAAGAAAAAGATAAAGAGAAGTAAAAAGAAGAGATAAGAGAGAGAAGATGGAATGGGAGAGATAGTAGCAGGACAGGTGAGACAGAAAGAAGAAATCAGACAAATAAGAGAATGACCATACTCTCTAACTTACAATGTACAACATTACAGGGGATCGCTTAAATAGCATTGAAACACTTATTGCATCGCTATCTACAGGTGTCACAGGGAACTGTAGCAAGTAAGTATGGGCATTTAACATTGGAATCTCCATAGGAAATGCTTACATAGCAGTTTTCAATGCAAACCCAGTAGATTTTTTAAAATATTATAGATGCTCTTTGAAAACAAAACATCTGCCATTTTCCAATTAACTTAAATTTCTAATGTCCAAAATAAGGGTTTAAATAAAAATTTAAAAAATTACATATTTCATAATTGGAGTCCGCAGGTTGTGGGTTCAAACCCCTCTCCAGAGGCTCTGAGCACAAAAAAAATCTAGGCTGGCACTCCAGTGCAGTGCTGAGGGAGTGCTGCACTGTCAGAGGTGGCATCTTTCAGATGAGACGTTAAACTGAGGCTCCGTCTGCTCTCTCAGGCGGACGTAAAAGATCCAATGGCACTATTTTGAAGAACAGGGGAGTTATTCCTGGTGTCCTGGCCAATACTTATCCCTCAATCAACATCACTAAAAACAGATTATCTGGTCATTATCACATTGCTGTTTGTGGAAGCTTGTTGTGCGCAAATTGGCTGCCACGTTTCCCACACTAGAACAGTGACTACACTTCAAAAAGTACTTCATTGGCTGTAAAGGGCCTTGAGACATCCTGAGGTCGTGAAAGGCGCTATATAAATGCAAGTCTTTCTTTCTTTAAACATGCTTACATTTATCCATTACATTTTTTTGTGCCTTTCAATGACTTTATTAAAGCATCTTCCAAAAGCTTAGAGGATGGAAACAGAAGAAATGAGACAAAAAGAGAAACAACAAGACACAAGCAAAAGCCTGTTAAAAGGACCCATATTCTCTGACTTACCATGTACAATGGCACAGGATCCACTAATTTTGAGTAATTTGTGGAGGAAATATAACCATGTGGTGGACCTTGACCCATGACAGGCAAGTCATGAAATAAATATTGACACTCCCATTAGAGCACCACCTACTGGTGTCACAGGGGAACCTAATAGGCAAGTGTGGACATTTTAACATGAGAATCTCCACAGGAAATGTTTATACAGTGGTCTGGCTGAGAATGAGTGTTAGATTGTAATTCAATATTAATGTTTTAATGACATCCATTAACCAGCAGCGAACCACTTTCAAGGCTTCTGTTAGGATCTGGATCCCTAGAGTAAAGAATGTTCCCAAACATTCATAATAAATATACATTACATATGCTCTTGTGGAGAAACATCAATGGAAATGAAAGTGGTATAGCAGCAAGAAAATGTTCTCGTGATTTTATTGATTTACAAAAATTGAAAGATATAATTCATTCAAATTAATTGCTTTACTTGAAAGTACACTACAGGTATTACAATCAGAATGAGGCTTATAATAATCTACTTGTGGTTTAGTCACTCATGGAGATATTTATCACACCTACTGCCGGTCATGACATACCTTCTATATACAGAATAAATAAGGGATGTTGCCTAGAACTAGGTTAAACCTAACCAATCATTTGTAAGATATAAGGATGTCAAACAGGCTTTTTTTCCTCAAGTAGATAGAAGCACCAAGAGATAAGATAAAAATAATGTTAGAAAACTGAACTAAAAACAAAAAATGCTGGAAATACACAGCAGGTCAGAAAGAAAAAGATCAGCCAATATTTAAGGTGAGACTCTTCATCACAATTTGAGAACATAGGAACATAGAAACTCCATCGCATGCTGTGGAGTTTTAACTGAATTTTGGTGAAAGGGTTTTAACATCACAGTGTGCGACTTTTGGCCCTGACAAGTTCCCTGCCTGGAAGTCAGCCTGATTGACAGGCTTGGCTTCCAGTCAGGCGGGGAGCACTCCAGAGGAGGCCGTAGGATTGGGTAGGTCCGCTCCCTGACCTCAGGGTGGGGGGTCCGATCCCAAAGGGGGTCAGATCTGTTGTGTCTGTGTATAATAAGACACAGACTGCAGGAGAATGGTACAACAGGTGTTTACTCAACGTGGCTCACACTGGAACTGATCTGTACAGAATGCTACTCAGTGCTATATACAGGTGTGGTCACTGCCGGTACTGCAGTATACATGAGCTGTAAAAGATAGTTCCCCCCTTAAAGGTATATACATTACAATTCCTCCCCTTTTAGATTAACAGTACCATAACACTCATTTAACAATTAAATATCAAACTAATTACAATTAACACTTTTAACATGCAACATTAGCTGAAAATAGTCTATTTATGCATTCAGTCTTTGGGGAGGCTTCCTGATCCTTTCTGGATAGCGCCTTTCCCGAGTGTCTTGCTCTTGGTGCGGAGGCGATTCTGGCCCCCTGTCGTCGGTTGGTTCATCAGCTTCCGATGCTACTGTTTCTGGGGTAGATGCGACCTGTACATTGGGTTCATCACCAGGTACGTATGGGCGAGGCATGGGGTTGACTTGTTCCTGTGACTCTAGGATCTGGTCAGCATGGCGTCTCACGATGCTCTCCCCAACGTCCACTGTGTACATTAATGGGCCCTGCCGTGTGCATATCGTTCCTGGCTGCCATTTTTCTGTTTGGTAGTCGCGGGCCAAGACTGGTGGCCCTACATTGAAGCTCCTTGTTGGCTTCTCATGGATGTGCTGGAATTGCTTACTCTCAACATCTCTTCATACGTTTGGTCTGAGCAAATCCAGGCGAGATCTTAACCTTCAGTTAAAGAACATCATGGCTGGGGCCTGGTTGGTGACTGCATGTGTCGCATTCCGGTAGGCGAACAGGAAATTGTCCACCTTGTGCTGCAGCGGAATGTTGTCATTGTACATAGCCTTCATTGCCTTCTTAAAGGTTTGTACGAACCTCTCAGCCAATCCATTTGTGGCTGGATGATACGGGGCGGATGTGTAATGCCTTACCCCATTCTTTTTCAAGAACCTCCGGAACTTTTCGGACACAAACTGTGGTCCGTTGTCGGAGCAAATCTGTTCTGGCATGCCATTCCTGGCAAAAATGGTCCGTAGGACTGCAATAGTTTTCTCCGTGGTGGTGGAGGACATTTTGATGACCTCAGGCCATTTCGAGTGCGCATCCACGGCTATTAAAAACATTGAGTCCATGAATGGACTAGCAAAATCAATATGCACCCGTTGCCATGGAGATGAGGGCCACTCCCATGGGTGTAGAGGGGCCTGTGGTGGTGCATTTTGGACTTTCTGGCATCCTGAGCAACTCTTGGTCAGGTCCTCGATTTGTTTATCGATTCCCGGCCACCACACATAAGCCCTGGCTAGGCTTTTCATTTTTACCCCTCCCAGATGACCCTCATGAAGCTCATTGAGCACTCTATCCCTTAACTTGGGTGGAATTACCACTGGGGATCCACACATCAAGGTCCCCCGGCACACTGACAGCTGTTCTCTCCTTGTCGAGAATGCTGGCAACAGTGAGTCACCATGTACTGGCCATCCCTTCACCGTCAAATCATATACTCGAGACAGTGTCGGGTCATTTCGGGTTTCCTTTTTGATACAAGCGTTTGTTACCGGTAGGTACTCAACTATAGTCGAATGGAATATTTCGACAGGATCCATTGCTGGTGCTTCCTCCGCAGTAGGCAGTGGCAGGCGTGATAGCCCATCAGCATTTCCATGCTGTTTCGTGCCCTTATATTCAATCTCATAGTGGTGCGCCCCTAGAAAAAGTGACCATCTTTGTAGTCGTTGCGCAGTCATCACTGGAACGCCCTTCTTCGGATTAAAAATGGAGACAAGAGGCTGGTGATCAGTCAGCAAGGTGAATTTCTGCCCATGCAGTTAGTGATTGAACTTTTTCACTCCCCACACTAGGCTGAGGGCCTCCCTGTCAATCTGGGCGTAGTTACGCTCGGCTGAGGTTAGTGATCGTGGCGCAAAGGCTATTGGCCTCTCTGAGCCGTCTGAGAATTTGTGCGACAGCACCGCTCCAATGCCGTAGGGTGACGCATCACATGCCAACCGAATTGGTAATGCTGGGTTGTAATGGGCCAATACCTCTTTCGATGTGATTAGTGTTTTGCTCTTCTGGAAAGCTCATCTACATTCGTCACTCCACTTCCATGGCACCCCAGTTTGCAGTAGGGTGTTCAGTGGGTGTAGTATTGTAGACAAATTTGGCAAGAACTTATGGTAGTAGTTTACCAGCCCGAGGAACGACCTCAGTTGTGACACATTCTCCGGTGCTGGAGCCTTGACTACTGCCTCAATCTTCTCTGGGGACTTATGTAACCCCTCTTTATCGATAACGTGGCCACAATACGAGATCTGTTTTCTAAAAAACTCGCATTTGGGGTGGTTAGCTCAGAGCCCATATTCCTGCAATCTAGTGAGCACCTGCTCCAGGTTGGCAAGGTGATCACTGTCATTTTCGCCCGTGACCAGGATGTCATCCAAATAACACTGGGTCCCTGGGATCCCTTGCAGGACTTGATCCATTGCCCTCTGCCAAATAGCCGGAGCTGATGCTGCCCCGAATACCAGCCGATTGTATTGGTAGAGACCTTTATGGGTGCTGATTGTGAGGTATTTTTTTGATGCTTCTTCTACCTCCATTTGCAGATATGCCTGGGCCAGATCAATCTTAGTGAAGTGTTTCCCTCCAGATAGCGAGGCGAAAATATATTCAATCCGCGGAAGTGGATATTGTATGGTGTGAAGGATTGGGTTCACTGTTACCTTAAAGTCTCCACAGATGCGAACCTTCCTTGGTTCCCCGGGCGTGCTGCTCAACGACTTTTTCATCACAGGGACGATGGGTGTACCTTGGACAGTACACCTGAACGTTCCAGACTCTCCAGCTCTGCTTTGACGGCTGGGCGGATCGCATAAGGTACCGGGCTGGCCTTAAAAAATTTTTGGCTTGCGTTTTCTTCAATTTTAATCGTCGCTGTCATGCCTTTTAGTTTTCCGAGTCCTTGCTGGAACACTTCTTTCGCGTCAGTTAGGATCTTTGACAGTCGCCCAGGTGTGACGTCGTCATCCTTTTTGTCAGCCACAGTCAGTGCCTGTATGGAATGCCAATCCTATTGTATTTTCTGGATCCATTCACGTCCCAGTAATGGTGGTCCTCCATCTTGCAATACATACAGGTCTAGTTTTGGTGTTTCCTTACCGTTATATATAACGGTCACCCTTATTTTTGCTTTGGGGTAGACTTTTTGCCCCGTGTACGTCTTCAAAATAATTTTTGTGTCTCTCAAGGGTGTGTGTGAGAATAGCCGCTCGTAGTCCTGTCGGTTTATGACTGTTAGGGCTGATCCTGTGTCCAATTCCATCTTTACCTGGACTCCTGCTATCTTGAGAGTGACCCAAATGGTTCGGTGATCCTCCATTGTGATCACATTATGTAGTTTCAGACAACTCAGTTCCCTGCTTTCAGAGTCGTTATCACTCTTTTGTTCGTCTGAACTATTCTCCGTCATCTTATGTACGTTCTGGTACTTTCCTTTGGTAGATTTCTTATTGCTGGTTTTCTTTCCCGACCTGCAGACTCGTGCTATGTGTCCTACTTTTCCACACTGTCTGCACACTTTGTCTTTGAACCAGCAATCATTCTGGTCATGTGTTGTTCTGCCGCAGCGATAGCACTTCTCTGTTCTATATGACATTTCGTTTGTGCCATATTCTTGCGGTCTCTGTTGTATCTCTGCAGCGCCCCGTGCTGCTGCTTCATATGATACCGCAATGCTGAAAGCCTTTTCCAGCGTAAGGTCCTTTTCAGATAAAAGCCATTTCTGGGTTCCTTCACTTTGAAGCCCACACACAAACTTGTCCCTTAAGGTATCTGCCAGTCCCGCTCCAAACTGGCAGTGTTTCGATAGTTTGCGCAGTTCTGTTAAATAATCAGCATTGCTTTCATCCTTATGCTGGTTCCGTTTGTGAAACTTGAATCTTTCTGCTATCAGCAGCGGTGTGGGGTTTAAATGTTCCTGTAGTATCGTTACTATGTCTTCAAAACTCTTTTCCATTGGCTTCGTTGGGGTTACTAGATTTCGTAATAAACCATACGTCTTTGCACCCATTAAATTTAACAATACCGACGCTTTTTTGTCATCTGACACCTCATTTGCCTTGCAGTATACTTCTATTCGTTCGACATATGTAGTCCAATCTTCGACTTCATTGTCAAATGCGGTGATACTGCCACTCTTCGGCATTTTCGGTGTGGTTTAAAATGGCGTCTCCCAATGGCTTAAAATGGCATCTCCCGCGCTTTCCTTCTTCCCCCGCTGCTGCCAATGCCGCTCCCAGCGGTTCTCGTGGCAATGGCGGCGCCCTGTAGGTTTCTGCGCGCTTCTCCTGCGCTGCTGCCAACGCTGCTCTCGGCGGTCCTCGTGGCAATGGCGGCGCCTCGCGGGTTTCTGCGCGTCTCTCTCTCCCTCTCTTCGACGCTGCTCGGCCCCTGAACACCGGCTGCACCCTGTGTGCTCTGCCCTCTCTCTCTCTCCCCCGTCGACTCTGGTCGGCCCTTTGCTGTGCCGCTCGGTCGGGCTCTAGCTTGCCGCTGTCCGGGAAGGGTCTGTGCAGTAGCTGTTGCCAGCCCGTTTCGCTGGACCACCTCGACTGGAAAGCCAAGCCTGGCTCTCGACATCCTCCCCCGCAATTCTCGAGTCTCTGCTGGATGACGGGGCGGTTGCCCGTGGTCGACGCCCGAGTCTCTGGCCTTGACCTCCAATCCACTGATCTCCAGGAACGAATCCCCGGGAGGTGATGCAGAGTTGCAGGTAGGTTCGAACTTGCCTTGTCGCCAATGTTGTGTCTGTGTATAATAAGACACACACAGACTGCAGGAGAACGGTACAACAGGTGTTTACTCAACGTGGCTCACACTGGAACTGATCTGTACAGATTACTACTCAGTGCTATATACATGTGTGGTCACTGCCGGTACTGCAGTATACATGAGCTGTAAAAGATAGTTCCCCCCTTAAAGGTATATACATTACAAGATCCCTGACCATGGGGGGGTGGTCTGATCCCAGAGGGGTCCGATCCCGAACCCCAGGCAGCGGTCCAATCCTAAAGGGGGTCCGCTCCTTGACGACGGGGGTGGGGGGTTGGAAACCCAACCCGGAGGGGGTCTGATCCCCGACCCATGGACGGGGAGGAGGTCCGATCCCGGGGGGGTTTGTATGATGGGGGGGGGCGGGGGTCCGATCTCGGGGGGGTTTGTATGATGGAGGGGACTCTGATGGTGGGGGAGCTTGAGGGACTGGGTGGAAGCACTCATGCTCCACCTGGCCCACTAGGAGCACTGTGAAGGCAATTGCTTTCTCCCTGAGCTATCTTCGCCTCGCTGCAGCTGTTGTGTTTCCTGAGGCCGGGAAACCTGGCTGGCCACAGTAAAACCTGCAAAGGGTTAAATCTGAGGCTTCCAGCCTCATTAATAAATTTAAAATTCCAACCCACTTCATGGGAGCAGGTTGGCTGCCCACCCCTTGTCCCGCCTCAGCAAAACCCGGAATTCAGGGGGTTGGAGCCAGCTCGGAATTTTTGCCCATTTAACCCCCCACCTGCAGCCAATTCCCCCCATTATTTCAGCGAGTGGTGAATCTATGGAACAGGCTCCCTAGGGAGACAATGGCAGCAGATAGTGTTGATTCATTCAAATATAAATTAGTTAGATTTCTTTCAGAAAATGGCCCTGAAATGGCGGTGTCTGTGATTGCGTACTCTCAGAGTACGCCATCAAATTCCCTTTGAAATGCCTCACAAGATTCAGATTTCGTATGCATTGACAGGTCATCCACGGGGGGCTCCGAGAAAGTAATTGCTGGCGCAGAGTTGGGCTATTTGCCCAGCTGTAGTGTATGTACTTTGCAGAAGGAACTATATTCTGCAGCCCCTGTATACGGCAGTACCAGTAGTGACCACCCCTGTATATAAGCCTGTGTAGTAACTTTGCATGGTAGTTCCAGTTTTGTCTCCACTCAGTAAACACCTGTTGTAACCAGCTCCTGCAGTCCGTGTCTCAATTACACACGGACATAATACTGGTGACGAGCAGATCTGAACTTACCTACATTCTGCACCACCTCATGGGGATCCATCCCTGAAGCGAAGTTGTCAGGGGTCGAGACTAGAAGGACTGCTGGCCCAAGGACAAAATATGCAGGCAATGCGGAAAGATGGGACACATTGCATGAGTTTGCAGGTCTGGAAAGAAGACTAACGACAACAAAAAGGCTACTAAGGAACAGTACAGGAAAGTACAAAAGATGACGGACAGTAGTTCCGAAGACCAGAAGAGCGATAGTGAATCCGGGAACAAGAGACTAAGCTGTCTCAAACTTCACAACGTAATCACGAAAGAGGACCACCGAACCATTTGGGTCACCCTCACGATAGCAGGGTCCCAAGTCAAAATGGAATTGGATACAGGATCAGCCCTGACCATCATGAATCGACGAGACTACGAGCGGCTATTCTCACACATACCCTTGAAAGAGACATCCATTGTCTTGAAGACGTATACGGGGCAGAAAGTATACCCCAGAGGGAAAATAAGGGCACCTGTCGAATACAACGGCAAAGAAATACAGAAATTGTATCTGTACATACTGCAAGATGGTGGACCACCGTTATTGGGACGTGAATGGATCAGAAAGATAAGTCTAGACTGGCACTCCATTCAGGCACTGACTGTGGCTGGTAAAAAGGATGACGACGTCACACCTGGACGATTGTCAAAAATCTTAGCTAACGCTAAAGAGGTATTTCATCAAGAACTGGGAACTCTTAAAGGCGTAACCGCCTCGATAAAAATAGAAGAGAATGCAATCCCCAAGTTTTTCAAAGCAAGACCGGTACCATATGCAATTAGCCCAGCCGTCGAGGCAGAGCTGGAGAATCTGGAGAATGCAGGCGTGTTGTCTAAGGTAGACTGGAGCGAGTGGGCAACACCCATCATGCCTGTCATGAAGAAAATGTTAAATAAGTCTGAGGAGCCAAGGAAGGTTCGCATCTGTGGGGACTTCAAGGTGATGGTGAACCCAGTCCTTCACACAGTACAATATCCTCTTCCAAGGATAGAAGATATCTTCGCCTCACTATCTGGAGGGAAGCGTTTTACAAAAATTGACCTAGCACAAGCATATTTGCAGATGGAGGTTGAAGAATCCTCCAGGAAGTATCTCACGATAAACACTCACAAATGCCTTTACCAGTATAATCGACTGGTATTCGGAGTAACATCAGCTCCGGCGATATGGCAAAGAGCGATGGAACAAGCCCTGTAAGGGATTCCGGGGACCCAGTGTTACTTGGACGACATCCTAGTGACAGGTGAAAATGACAGTGAACACCTTGCCAACCTAGAGCAGGTGCTCACTAGACTAAGAGAACACAGGCTACGAGCCAATCACCCCAAGTGCGAGTTTTTTAAGAAACAGATATCGTATTGTGGCCACGTGATTGACGAAGAGGGGTTACATAAGTCCCCTGACAAAATTGAAGCAGTAGATAAGGCTCCAGCGCCTGAAAATGTGTCGCAACTGAGGTCATTCCTCGGATTGGTGAATTACTACCATAAGTTTTTGCCGAATTTGTCCACAATTCTGCACCCACTGAACGCCCTACTACAAACTGGAGTAGCATGGAAATGGAGCGATGAATGTAAGCGGGCCTTTCAGAAGAGTAAAGACCAAATCACTTCAAGAGAAGTATTGGCTCACTACAACCCATCACTACCGATAAGACTGGCGTGTGATGCGTCTCCCTATGGCACTGGAGCGGTACTGTCACATAAACTCCTTGATGGTTCAGAGAGGCCGATAGCTTTTGCGTCACGCTCGTTAACTTCAGCCGAGCGTAACTACGCCCAGATTGACAGAGAGGCCCTCAGCCTGGTGTGGGGGGTGAAGAAGTTCAATCACTACCTGCACGGTCAGAAATTTACTCTACTAACTGATCATCAACCTCTTGTCTCCATTTTCAACCCTCAGAAGGGCGTCCCGATAATGACAGCACAACAGCTACAGAGGTGGTCCCTTTTCCTAGGGGCACACCAATATGACATCGAGTACAAAGGAACTAAACAGCATGGGAATGCTGATGGATTGTCGCGCCTACCGTTGCCGACGGTGGAAGAAGCACCTGCAGTGGATCCTGTGGAGATATTCCACTCGACCATAGTCGAATGTCTACCTGTGACGAATGCAAACATAGAAAAGGAAACACGAAATGACCCGACACTCTCCAGGGTCTATGATTTAACGGTGAAGGGATGGCCAGCACATGGCGAACCACTGTTGCCAGCATTCTCGCCAAGAAGAGAACAGCTGTCAGTGTGCAGAGGAACCTTGATGTGTGGATCCAGAGTAGTAATTCCAACCAAATTGAAGGATAGAGTGCTTCATGAGGATCATCTGGGAGGGATAAAAATGAAGAAGTTAGCCAGAGCGTTTGTGTGGTGGCCAGGAATCGATAGAGAAATCGAAGAGATGACCAAGAGCTGTACAGGATGCCAGAAGGTCCAAAACGCCCCACCACAAGCCCCTCTAAATCCATGGGAGTGGCCCTCATCTCCATGGCAAAGGGTGCACATTGATTTTGCTGGTCCATTTATGGACTCGATGTTTTTAATTGCGGTGGATGCACATTCAAAGTGGCCAGAGGTAATAAAAATGTCCTCAACCACCACAGAAAAAACTATCACAGTCTTATGAACCATATTCACCAGAAATGGGCTGCCTGAACAGATTTGCTCCGACAATGGACCACAGTTTGTGTCTGAAGAGTTCCGGAGGTTCTTAAAGAACAATGGTGTTAAGCATTACACATCCGCCCCATATCATCCAGCCACCAATGGATTGGCTGAGAGGTTCGTTCAAACATTCAAGAAGGCTATCAAGGCAATGTGTAATGAAGACATACCCCTACAACACAAGGTGGATAACTTCTTGTTTGCCCACCGGAATGCGACACATGCGGTTACCAACCAAACTCCAGCCATGATGTTCTTCAATCGAAGACTAAGATGCCACTTGGATTTGGTTAAGCCAAACATCAGAAGAGATGTGGAGAACAGGCAGTTTCAGAATATGAATGAAAGGCCAACCAGGAGTTTCAAGATAGGTCAACCAGTTTTGGCCCGGGACTACCGCACAGAGAAATGGCAGCCAGGGACGATCTGCACACGGCAAGGACCTCTAATGTATACCGTGGACGTTGGAGAGAGCATTGTAACACGCCATGCTGACCAGATTCTAGGGTCACTGGAAAACGTCAATTCCACACCACGATCCGATACACCTGGTGATGAAACCAAAGTACCATTTGCATCTACCTCAGAATCGGTGATATTGGAAGCAGACGAACCAAACAACGACGTTGATCCCGAATCAACTTTGCCAGAAGAACCGGATACCCCAAAGAGGCGTTAGCCAGACAGAATCAGGAAGCCTCCTCAAAGACTGAACTTATAATTGCTTAACTTCAGCTAATGTATCTAGCAACTGTAATTGTAAATATGTTATTTACTTATTAATCAAATGTTATGTGCTGTTTAGCTCAAAGGGGAGGAATTGTCGTGTATGTACTTTGCAGAAGGAACTATATTCTGCAGCCCCTGTATACTGCAGTACCAGTAGTGACCACCCCTGTATATAAGCCTGTGTAGTAACATTTGCATAGTAGTTCCAGTTTTGTCTCCACTCAGTAAACACCTGTTGTAACCAGCTCCTGCAGTCCGTGTCTCAATTACACACGGATATAATACCAGCGACTTGCCAGCAATTGCTCATGTAAGTCTTATAGTTGATGCTAGCAGGTTTGGGCCTGTTTGCATCAGCGTAAGGGGATATCTAAGGATAAATTAAACATTTTCATATCCAAAATTATGCACATACACTGTATTAAATTAGTTTATGCAAATATTGGCCTGGATTACAGTTTTAATGATGTATTAAATTAACAAAAAAATTAATTTTTATTGAGGTTGGTGTAATGAAGGTACTTATGAATAAAATTCCATTTCTGTAAATTGTATAATTATTAGATTTTGGGATTCCATTGCATATCGTTAGGGGATTCCCTTCATAAATGAGTGAAATGGAATTCTGCTTATTGATTGGAGGACCGGGCCCACGTGATCCCAGGTACGCTTCCGAACTGCCCGCCTCCCTGGTACCGTGGGCCATGACACTGCCTTCTGCATCGAGGCCTGAGACTGCAACTATTTGCAGCCTGGGCACCAGGAGGTATTTTCATAATTGTTTTGCGGGTTGCAGGCATATTCTGGAGGTACGTCTCCGACCGCAATTTCAGGAACAATATGTTGGGAATAATTTGAGACATTGCATATGGTAAGTGTAGCGTGCTTGGGAGGAATAGGTGACTTTGGACCTATGGTTCCCAAAGCTTTCCACCACTGGCGGGGGGGGGGTGTTTCCTCACTTCATATCTGGTCTGTTGTAGTGAAATTGATAGAGATTGATTGCCATGACTAGTCAACAATTCCATTATTGTTGTATCATGCAACTACCTGCATGGTAGAAGGTGAGCTAGTTGGACTTTGGTCTTTTTCCAATCTAGAGGGGAAACCAAACTTTCGGGTTTCCCGTCCAACCTCCTCCCCCCACTCGCCCCAGTAAATATCCAGCCCAATGTTTCAACAGAGTAGTTTGAATTTACCCCCCTTCAAGTGCAGACTGTGTCCTCTGGTTCTATTGTTTTGGACAAGATATAACAGTTCGACATAGGGGTTACATTATTTAGTCACTTTAGAATCCTAAAAACAGCAATCATATCACCTCTTAATATTCTCTTTTCCAATAAGAACATGTACAATTTACATAATCACTCGTCATAATCCAATTCCCTCCATCCCCTCAATCATTCTGGGTGCTCTCTACTGTGTCCTCAATAGCTGCAATATCCTTTGGTACTGAGGTGAGCAGAACTGTACACAGTATTCTAAATGCAGTCGCACCAATAATTTATAAGGCGGTAGGATTACCTCACTATTTTGACTCAATATTGACCTTTTAATACATCCCAACATTTGATTTGCTTTACTCACTGCCACTGAGCATTGTTGCAATAGCTTCAATTTATTTTCAGTTAGGACTCCCAGATCTCTTTCATTTTCCATACACTTTATTTTCTTTCCATTTACGTAATAGTCCCTTGTTGGATTTTTTGTCCCCATGTGAAGCACTTTGCATTTCTGTACATTGAATTTAAACTGCCACTGTCTGCCCAATTCCCAAGTATATTCGAATTAGCTTGTAGCTTATCCTGTTCAGCTTTGCAGTCTACCACCATCATTAGCTTTATCATCTGCAAATTTAGCCACTGTGCTTGTGACTCCTAGCTCCAGATCATGTATTAATAGTAAACAAAAGAGGTACCAAAACAGACCCCTGTGGAATGGTAACATTCTTCAAGGATGAAAATCCCTGTGCCACCAAACTCTGGTCTATCGATCAACCAACGATGTATCCATTGTAAAGTATTTCCACCGATGCCCACTTTCTTTATTTTCAGTACCAGCCTTTCCACAGGTATTGTATCAGAGGCCTTACTGAAACCAAGTACACCACATCTACTGCCTTACTCCTGTCAAGCTCCTTTGTCACACCCTCAAAGAAAACCAGTAAATTAGATTGACAAGACTTCCCCTTCATGAACCCATAATAGCTACCTTTTAAGATTTTATTTCTATCCAGATGCTCGATCATCTTATCTTTAATAAGGGTTTCCATAACGTTACGCACAATGGAGATCAAACTCACTGGTCTATAGTCTCCTAGTCACTTGATACCTTTTTAAAAAAAAATAGGAGTAACATCTGCCTTTCTCCAGTCCCCAGGCACTTCTCCAGTATTCAATGATTTTTGGAAGGTCTGTGTAGTCTCCTCAGTTAGTTCCTCAAGGATCTTCAGATAAAGCTTATCAGGCCCCTGAGAGCTATTCACCGTAGGTTTGCACAGCTGTTCGGCAATCATGCTAGTAGTAATGTGAAGTGTCACAGTTTACCTCTGAAACACCCTCTAGTTTCCTTTCCAGATCAAATAAGTTATCCGTTTTCTCCTTGATAAAAACAGAGGCAAAAAGGTACTTAATACTGTTGCAGCCTGTGTAGCATCAGTTGTTATGCCCTCACCCAATCCTACCTCTAGTAGCCCCCCTCCACCCCTCATTTTTCTATTTCTTTTAATATAACTAAAAGAAACTTTTATCATTATCCTTCATTTCTCTTGCCATATTCAATTGAAAAAATTTCTGATGCCTTTTTTAGACTCTTGGCATGCCTTTGGATATTGAATCCTTCTTAATTCTTTGCCATTTTCCTTCATGGCTGTAAATGCTTCTTTTTTCTTTGAGTTGCATGGTAGTTAACTATTGTATTTAGAATCACTTTGTTGAAGGAACCCCATATTTCCTCCATTCGCTAGCCATATTCAAACCTGTCTGGCTCATGCTGACAAGACTTCTCAAGTACATAAAGTTGATCCTCTTAAAATTTGTCATTTTTGTTTGGTTTATATAACCTATTCAACCCTTGTAATGTCAAAATGTGATCACATTGCGATCACTGGAACTTAAAGCCTCACCCACCTTTTGAGTTGGAGATTTCAACATCGCTATTACTCGTGAACAAATCCAAGATCTTTCCTCTACTTTTTGGTTCTTTTACAAACTGAGTTTTAAAATCTTCCATTAACTCTAGAAATTCCTTCATTCCTTACCAATAGAGTCATTATTGTCCAAGTCAATTTCTGGCAAGTTAAAATCTCCAACTACCATAGATCTAGATCAAGGCTTTCACCCTGGCCTGTGGGTCTATAGCATACACCCAGTAATAGTTTACCTCTGTTATCATCTATTAATTCTGTGTTTGTCCTTTCCTTTTTTACCTGCTCTTTCACTTGTGCCTCAATACTGGAGTTTATATATACTGCCACACCACCTCCTTTTCTCCTGAATGGTATCCCATTGATTGGAATCATTCCAACATATCTTTGTGATGCAAATGATGTCCAAGCTATCACTCGCTGCAAGACCTTCCAAGCCGCACATCTTATTTATCAGGCTTCTTTATAAAACACTGGTTAGGCCTCAGCTGGTGTATTGTGTTCAATTCTGGGCACTATACTTTAGGAAAGATGTCAATACCTTGGAGAGGGTGCAGAAGGGATTCACTAGAATGGTACTAGAGATGAGGGACTTCAGTTATGTGGAGAGACTGGAGAGATCAGGTTAAGAGAAGATTTAATAGAGATGTTCAAAATCATGAACGGTTTTGATAGAGTAAATAAGGAGAAACATAGATTATAGGAGCAGGAGTAGACAATTTGACCCCTCGAGTCTGCTCCGCCATTCAATGAGATCATGGCTGATCATCAAAATTCAGTACCCTGTTCCTGCCTTCTCTCCATATCCCTTGATCCCTTTAGCCTTAAGAAATATATCCAACTCTTTCTTGAATATATTTAATGAATTGGCCTCTACTGCCTTCTTTGGCAGAGAATTTCACAGGTTCACCACTCTCTGGGTGAAGAAATTCCTCCTCTTCTCTGTCCTAAATGGCTTACCCCTTATCCTTAGACTGTGACCCCTGGTTCTGGACTCCCCGACCATCGGGAACATCCTTCCAGCATCTAGTCTGTCTAGTCCTGTTAGAATTTTATAAGTTTCGATGAGATCCCCTCTCATTCTTCTAAACTCCAGCGAGTACAAGCCCAATCGACCCAATCTCTCCTCATATGTCATTCCTGCCATCCCAGGTATCAGTCTGGTGAATCTTCGCTGCACTCCTTCCATGGCAAGAACATCCTTCCTCAGATAAGGCAACCAGAACTGCACACAATACTCAAGATGTGGCCTCACCAAGGCCCTGTACAACTGCAGCAAGACATCCTTGTTCCTGTACTCAAACCCTCTCGCTATGAAGGCCAACATACCATTTGCCATCTTAACCACCTGCTGCACCTGCATGCTTACTTTCAGCGACTGGTGCACAAGGACGCCCAGGTCTCGTTGCACTTCCCCTTCTCCCAATCTATTGCCATTTAGATAATAATCTGCCTTTCTGTTTTTGACACCAATGTGGATAACCTCGCATTTATCTACGTTATATTGCATCTGCCATGCTTCTGCCCAATCACCCAACCTGTCCAAATCATACTGGAGTTTCTCGGCATCCTCCTCACAGCACACATGCCCACCCAGCTTTGTGTTGTCTGCAAACTTGGAGATATTACATCTAGTTCCCTCGTCCAGATCATTAATATATGTTGTAAATAGCTGGGGTCCAAGGACCGATCCCTGCGGTACCCCACTAGTCACTGCCTGCCACTCGGAAAAAGACCCGTTTATTCCAACTCTTTGCTTTCTGTCTGCCAACCAGTTCTCTATTCAAGTCAATACCTTGCCCCCAATCCCATGTGCCTTAATTTTACACGTTAATCTCTAATGCGGGACCTTATCGAAAGCCTTTTGAAAATCCAAATACACCACATCCACTGGTTCTCCCTTATCTATTTTACCAGTGATATCCTCAAAAAATTCCAGTAGGTTAGTCAAGCATGATTTACCTTTTGTAAAGCCATGTTGACTTTGTCCAATCCAGTCACTTTTTTCCTAGTGCTCCTGGAGTGTATATGGGATGGTTTCCTGGACCAATATGTCGAGGAACCAACGAGAGATCAGGCCATCTTAGACTGGGTATTATGTAATGAGAAAGGAGTAATTAGCAATCTTGTTGTGCGAGGCCCCTTGGGTCGGAGCGATCATAATATGAATGAATTCTTCATTAAGATGGAGAATGAAGTAGTTGACTCAGAGACTAGGGTCCTAAATTTACATAAAGGAGACTACGATGGTATGAGGTGCGAGGTGGGTAGGATTGATTGGGGAATGTCACTCAAAGGGTTGACGGTGGATAGGCAATGGCAAACATTCAAAGATCGCATGGATGAACTACAGAATTTGTTCATCCCAGTTTGGCATAAAAATAAAACAAAAAAGGTGACTCAACCATGGCTAACAAGGGAAATTAGGGATAGCATAAGATTCAAGGAGAGGACATATAAATTGGGCAGAAAAAGCAGTAAACCTGAGGATTGGGAGCAGTTGAGGATCCAGCAAAGGAGGACAAAGGGATTAATTAAGACAGGGAAAATAGAGTATGAGAGTAAGCTTTCAGGGAACATAAAAACTGACTGTAAAAGCTTTTATAGTTATGTGAAGAGAAAAAGATTAGTGAAGTCAAGTGTAGGTCCCTTGCAGTCAGAATCAGGGGAATTTATAATCGAGAACAAAGAAATAGCAGACCAATTAAATACATACTTTGGTTCTGTCTTCACAAAGGAGGACACAAATAACCTCCCAAAGATGTCGGGGAACATAGGGTCTAATGAAAGGGAGGGACTGATAGAAATCAGTATTTGTAGCGAAATGGCGTTAGGGAAATTGATGGGATTGAGGGCCGATAAATCCCCAGGGCCTGATAATCTACATCCTAGGGTACTTAAGGAAGTGGAAACTGGAAACTGTTTCCAGCGGCAGAAGGGTCGAGAACCAGAGGACACAGATTTAAGGTGATTGGCAAAAGAATGAGAGGTGAACTGAGGAAACATTTTCTTTCCACAGTGAGTTGTTGTGATCTGGAATGCGTTGCCTGAAAGGGTGGTGGAAGCAGATCAATAGTAACATTCAAAAGAGAATTGGATAAATACTTGAAGGGAAAATTTAAGAACTGGGGGAAAGAGCAGGAGAGTGGGATTAATTGGATAGCTCTACCCAAGAGCTGGCACAGACATGATGGGCCGAATGGCCACCTTCTGTGCTGTATCATTCTATGATTCTATGTTTCTCGTATTAATGCAAGCACCACTCAATTGCGTTTTACCTTTCCAATTAACTTTATTGACATTTTTACTTTGTTTTACTCTTACCATTGGACTTTGATTCACTAAACTTTGATTTATGTTTCCACTGGAGCACCTGAAGGTTTTCTCCTTCAGGTGCTCTCTTACATCTACAGCAATCACCCCCACATCTAGTTTAAACACGCTCCCCACATCTAGTTTAAACACGCTCCCACCATTTGTTTGCCAACACATCTATCTTCCCTTTGTTTAGGTAGGCCCATTTGGTCCGAAAGGTGTCCCACTGTTTGAGGAACTGAAACTCTAATTCCCTATATCAAATCCTTAGCTACGTGTTGGTCTGCCTAATTACCCCCTGTCTCTCTTCACTAGCACATGGTACCAGTAGTATTTCAGAAAATACTACACTTGAGATCCTTCCCTAAACTTCCTACTGTCCTTAATTTAGCATGAAGGACCTCTGGTCTACTCTACCTATGCTATTCATTCCCACATGGACAACAACTATTGGTTCCTCACCTGTTCCCTCTAGCATTCTGTCAACCTGGGATGTCAGAGCTTTGACCTGTGCTCCCAGCAGGCAATGTACCAATCCTTTTTCTAGGTCTGGTTTGCACAGAATTCTATCTGTAAATCAAATGATCGAATGCCCTAATACCACAGCCTGTCTGATACTCTTTCTATTTTTCCCTCTTTTCCTGACAGTCTTTTGGATTGTCTCAGTGCATGGCACATTCTCACCTGTCACAGCCAACTGTTAAGTCTCCACATGATCTCTTTCCAGAGGAGAGAAACTGTTGGAGAGCATCAGGAATGACTGCTCCGGCTTTATTACCTGACCATGACTTCTGACCCCCTTTCTAATTCCTCCTTTCAATACCAGGGTCTCTTCTCCTGCTCCAACCCCCAGCGTGGTCTTCTCTAATAGCTCATCTAGAAAAACTTCTCCATCCCTAATATTTTCATACGTGGCCAGTTCTTCATTAATATTGACCACTTCAGCCTTGAGTGCTTTGACCAGCGTGCAGTTGTTGCAGGTGAAACTCTCCAGAATCTGGGCCTGGAAGGCAAACCTCACAGCTGCTACAACACACAAAGTATTCCATTTTCATGCAATTAGATTTTAAGCTCGTTTGAATTTATTTTAAATAGCCTTGAGAAATAAAGACAAAGATAAACCTCTTTCATTTAAATTCCATGAATTCCCTTGTTTTAAAGGTTTTGCTCCTCGGTTAATTTACTTACCATCTATTTCCCCCTCTGCATCTAATTCTCACCAAATTCACATTTAGAAAGTCTTCACCGTTCCCAGCTCACTCCGTTCCCAATTAACTCTGCTATGCTCTCTGCTCAAGCGCTCGAGAAATCCAGTACTGGGAGATGTTTGTTTTAAAATATCTCTAGATGTATATTAATGGCATAAAGTTACGTGCATCTTCCCAAATAGAAGTAATATATGGCAGAATGGGATCTAACAGAACTCCAATCATACACACAGAACAAATCCCTCTGCATAACACTAATCAATGTTAGAACACAAGGGCCTAGAAATTCAGTATAGCCACTTTTGGGGCGGAAAAGTCGGGCGGCCGGTAAAGTTTGCGCCCGGCGCAAAGTCGAGGCCACTTCACCGATATTCAGTAGCTTCGCACTAAGAGTTTGCTCGAGCGCTAAAACTGGCGTTACACAACTATCTTTAGGCGCAAAGCCGGCGGTGCTGAGCTAAACCGCCGAGGCCGGGCGCAGCGCAGGTGCGGTCATTTCTTGATTGACAGCAGACACCCTGGCGCCGGCCAGCTCTTAAAGGGGGAAGGGTCGAGTTCGTCTGCTGCCACGCCCTGGACACTGCAGCCCTCCAGCTAGGCCTAAACACTGCTGCTGAACAGAAATAGCGCCGGGAAAGATGCAGAAGGCCCGTGAACGAGCACAGCACTTCACTGGCCATGATTTGAGGGTGCTGGTTAGGGCTTTGGAGAGGAGACGCAAACTCTTGTTCCCGGACAGTGGCAAGAAGCCTGCGACCAGCGTCTACAGGAAAGCCTGGAGGGAGGTCGCCCACAGGGTCACATCCAACAGCGAGGTCCCCAGGACTGGTGTCCAATGCCGGAAAAAATTCAATGACCTCACAAGGATTGTCAGGGTGAGTGCCCTTTCCAGTGTCCTCCTCATCCTTGCATGTGCACCTCACATTATGGGCAAAGGGACCTAAAAGCCCTAATGGTCAGCCCTCATCCAGCAGCAATGGGACTGGCATGAAGATCAATTGCACATTCTGCACTTTACACACTGGCCAAGCTATTCGACCATGGGAGGCAGTGCACACAAGATCACGGCACCACACTGGCCAAGCTATTCGACCATGGGAGGCAGTGCACACAAGATCTGGGCACCACACTGTACTTAGAGGCCGTCCTTTCTCTTGCAGGCCAAGCTGGCACACAATCAGAAGAGCCGGACTGTGACCGGGGGAGGCGGTCCCCAGATCCAGCAGCTCAGTGACCTTGAAGAGCGCGTGGGTAGCCTCATGGGTGCCCGGGTGATTGGCCCCGTTGCATCTGGAGATGCCGACCCTGTTCTGGGCACCAATGGTAAGGACATCACCTTTTCGACCTCTCTCGTCCCACTTGCACTTCAGATCTACATCCTTTGTCACTGTCCGACCAATGCGCTGAATGCCACCACGCATGCCTCCCTCGCTGACGCCCTCTCCTCACTCTAAAGCTACTCTTGTGCCTTCCTGCTTTCAGATGGTGAGGAGGAGGTCCCTGAAGCTGCCAGTGACAGCCCCTCAGAAGAGGAGGAGGAGGAGGAGGAAGAGGAAGAGCAAGGCGGCCCATCAGGGGAACCCTCAGCCGCGCCAGGGGATGCCAATGGAGGGGACACGTTTTCCCTGGAGAACAGCCAGGGGGAAGTGTCGCAGGGGAGTGTAGCTCCTGTGCCCAGTGGCGTGCAGCAACGCGGGAAGGGTCGGCCAGCTCGGTGGCCTTCTTCCCAGAGGGGGGAAGGGTTGCAGGGGAGTGTAGTTGCTGGGCCCAGTGGCATCCAGCAACGCGGGAAGGGTCGGCCAGCTCGGCGGCCTTCTCCCCAGAGGGAGAGTCCGGCCTCCAGTCCGGAGACGGTCCTCGCCAAGGAGGTGCGCCTCCTCGATCAAATGTCCGTGGACTCGGATCGCCGGCACACCGAGTTCATGGGGATTGTGGCACGGTTGCCTGAGGCCATCGAGTCCCTGGCTCATAGTGTGGCCGATTTCGGCGCCTCACAGGCCAGGAGTTTCGAACAATTCAAAGCAGCACAGGCCGCGAGTCGGGCCGAATTCGGGGCAGCACAGGCCGCGAGTCGGGCCGAATTTGGGGCAGAGCAGTCCGCGAGTCGGGCAGAATTCGGGGCAGAGCAGTCCGCGAGTCGCCAGGTGATCAGTGGTGCCGTGCAGTCACTGGCTGGTCTGATGCGGGCACAGACCAGGGCAGTACGGGCACTCACTGCTGCCACACTCGCTGTGTCAGCCAGGCATCGCCAGGGCACCCGCCGCGCTGCAGCAGCACAGCGGTCTGTCCTTCAGCAGATTGCTGCGCATGCTGCAGTGATGGCCCGGGCGAGTGCCAGTGTCTCAGGCGAGCAGCGAGCGCCTGCCATCAGCCAGCTTGCCCCCATTCCTGCAGCCGCCACTGCCACTCCCCCAGTGGAGCTGCGACGAGCTGCTGGAGAGACTGCTGCTGCCCAGCCACAGCTGCAGCAGTCACCAGCCGGCCCCTCGAGGGCCAGAGCTCGTCTAGGCAGACCCCCAAGGGCATCTCCCGTCACGCCATGTGCCCCTCAGGAGCCTTCCCCCAGCCTTGCAGCAGCCACTGGGCACACTTTGAGGAGGAGCAGCAGGGCGGCCAGGGGCCGCAAAAGGCTGGTCAAGGAATCGCCCTCGCGGGCCACAAAGTAGAGGGTGTGGGCAAATGTGTTTTTATATGGGGATGGTTGTTTTGTTTATGGGGATGCTGGTTTTTGTAAGGCCGAGGATGAAGGCCATTTTTGTGGAAATGTTTTGTTCTTCCTCCCCAGGTTGTGGGAGTGAGTCATGTGTCTGACAGTTTTTTGGGTGTGTTGTCTGTTTTTGGGTTTCATGTGGGAAGGGCCCTGAGTTTGTTCAATAAAGCATTTTATTTATTCAGCTTGTCCATGTTTGATGTTTGAAGTGGTTGTTGCCTTAACCAGCTGAGGGCTTGCGGAGCGGCTGCATTCAGGTCCCTTCATTGCCACAAGCCATTCCCTGACAGGGGGCCTAGAAGTGACGTTCAATAAGCCGCCGACGGGCGGCCCTTGGACCTTGTGCCTCCCTCCTGGGCTGGTACTCCTCCTTCTCCTCCTCCTCATGCTCCTCCTGCTCCTCCTCCTGAGGTGGTGCTCCAGCGTGGGGTGGCAGTGCCTGAGTCCTGCAGATAGCCAGATTGTGCAGCATGCAGCAGACGACCACGACCTGGGAGACTCTCTCCGGCGAATACTGCAGAGATCCTCCGGAACGATCCAGGCAGCGGAACCGTTGCTTGAGGACACCAATCGTTTGTTCTATGATGTTCCTAGTGGCTTGATGGCTTTCGTTGTATGCCTCCTCAGCAGGGGTCCTGGCCGCGCGGAGCGGGGTCATGAGCCAGGTACACAAAGGATAGCCTTTGTCCCCGATAAGCCATCCTCTTGGGGGAGGCTGTGCCTGGAACATGTCAGCCACAGTAGTCTGTCGCAGGATAAATGCATCGTGGCTGCTGCCTGGAAAGCGGGCATTGACAGCTAGGATGCGCTGCCTGTGGTCACACACCAGCTGTACATTGAAGGAATGGTAGCCCTTCCGGTTGCGGTAATCCTCGGCATTGTGGATAGGTGCCCGCAAAGCCACATGCGTGCAGTCAATGGCGCCCTGCACCATGGGGAAGCCCGCTGTTCTCGCAAATCCCACTGCACGCTGCTGCTGCTTCTCCAGGGTCATGGGGAAGGAGATGAATTGGTGTCTCCTTCTGAAAAGGGCATTGGTCATCTGGCGGATGCAGCAATGCACGGCGAACTGGGATATGTTAGCAATGTCCCCAACAGCGGCTTGGAAGGAGCCGCTTGCATAGAAGTTCAGAGCCACCGTGACCTTCACTTTCACCGACAGAGACGTCCTGCACCTCAGCTGTGGACGCAGATCTCTGTGAAGCAGATGGCAGATCTCTGCAACCACCTCCCTTCTGAAGCGCAGCCTCCTAACACACTGCGCGGCAGGCATGGTGAGATAGGACACCTGCTGTCGGTATTTCCTGAGTGGGTAAGGCCTAGGTTGCGGACGCCTGTTGCCCCCTCTGCGTCTAGCCAGGGCTGCCCCTCTCACACAGCGTCTGCAAGCCCTTCGCACATAATGCTGAAACTGAGGGTTGGCACCCCATGCAGCCCCCATAATATACTGGCAAACAATGACCTCACAATGAAGGCGAATTGCCAAGCTCTGGCCTGAAGCCAAAAATACCTCTCCTATGTTGGGCCAAAGCAGTAAGCTCTCTTCCTTGGTCTCTGTCCAGAAATCCGTTGCACAAGAGTGATTGCTGCAAAATGGCTGGCCTTTATAGTTCAGGGTAAGTGCCCTTTAATTAGTGCTCCCCGAGGCCCGCATGGCCTCTGCTGCGTTCCAGTTCACAGTTCTTAGGAGCGCCACGCCCACATTGGGCGGGCGCGACTGAAGTTCCGGATTGGGGCGCACAAAGGGCGTTGCACGAGGAAATGACGTCATAATCTGCGCGCGCAGCTGAGCGCGCGCAAACACTTTGCGCCGGCGCTAAATGTCTACTGAAGTTGGGCGTAGGCGCAGATCGCCCTGCGCCCGGCCGCTAAGTGCCTAGCGCTTGAGATCTACTCCTCCTAAGGCGCTAACGGCTGGCGCACGCAACTGAATTTCTAGGTCAAGAACTATTAATATTACAGGGTGTAAATTGGTATGCATTGTGACCAATTTAGCAGTGGGATAGCCTACCTTGAATCTGCCTAGTTGTTGGTCCCACTGCCAAATTCGTGGGCCCCATCCGAGAGCTAGAAATTCATTATAGCCCAGGAATGGGCGGTATCATTAGAAAAGTTGGAGAATTAGCACCAGGCACTAAGGGGGAAAAATTCAGTTGTTTGCGCCTCCCGTTAGCACCTTAAGAGGGTGCCAATTGGGGCGCAAAGCAACTAGAGGCCGGGCGCGGCGATGTTTGTGCTGCTCGCGAAATTAACTAGACATTTTACAGCGGCGCTAAACACTACTGCCACGATCTCCTGTGCCAGTAGATTGTGATGTCAGTCGAGTGTGCAACGCCCCGTTAGCGCCCAGGACCGGATATTGAGTGGCGCCCCCTGCCTTACCGCCTGCCGCTAGCAACGACAGGTTGAGGGGAGCGTTAAGCTGTCAGAAAGGGACTGGGGGAGCGCTATTTAAAGATGACCGCTTCCTGCCTTTTTTTGTCGGTGACATTTTTGCACCACGCAGTCTGAGAGAGAGAGAGAGAGACTTCTGGAGAGATTCAATGCTGTGTGAAGGAGTTTTGAGTACTGAGCAGCACTTTGCAAGTTTATTTTGATTTGCCCTTCCTTGCTTCGCCAGCACTCTGAGGTAGCGCCTCACTCTTCAGCATTTGCGCCTTAAGACAGGTGTGAAGCGCCTGATTTAGCGCTCCAATCACCTCCAGGGGCGATAAAAGCCAAGTTTGCTGTCGGAGGCGATAATTAGCGCCAGGCGTTGAACTTTGCGCATGGCCGATACCGAATTTGTCCCCCTAATGCTTTAGACTGCACGCAAAATTCATGCTCACTGCTCAAAGAAATGATTAGAGTCCTAATCCAAGTCTTAAAGCCCAAGCTCATTAGCGTTACACTAAAAGGGTGGACCAATATCAGGTGCAGTCTAATTGCAAGTTATGATTGCCACAGGCTTTTTTCAGTTTTTAAAAGGGAGGTTCATTGATGCTGCAGAACCTCATTCTCAGCATTGCTGGCTGTGCAGCTGCCTCAGCAAGCTGCAGCAGGTCAAGGAGAAAGAACCGGAGGACTGAAGCAGCTGTACTCATGGCAGATCCATACCCCAGTGAAAGAACCTGCAGATTCAGCGGTCAAGCGTTGGAGGCATTGGTGTTCACTGTAGAGAGACGGAGGGCGGTGCTCTACTCGACAAGTGACAGAAGGACCTCACCGCAACTCTTCGCACCATGTGGAGGGAGGTAGCACAGCACATCTCGGGCAGCACTGTGGTCTCCAGGACCCACACACAGTGCAGGAAGAAATTTAATGATTTCACTCGGGTGGTCAGGGTGAGTGAATGCTTCAACAAATGCTACATAACACCATCTGAATCACACTCTTCACACACTGCCCAAAGCACCACGCCCCCAGCACTCACCCACCAACAACCACTATCTACCAACACTCAGACCCACATCTCACACCTTGCACACAATGACAGCTATTCAACTATGTAAGGCACATCACCCAAACACATTGCTCCACACTCACTCACATACTTTCCTTTCACTTGCAGGCCAAGGTGACTCACAACAGGAGGGAGCAGGAGCACACAGGCAAGGGAACAAGCCGAAAGCCAACCACTGTCTGCGCTGGAAAATAAAGCAGCCTGTCGCTGAGGGCTACATAGAGAGCGAGGCGGGAGAAGAAGAGGAGGAAGAACACATCTCGTCACTGCAGGTCTAACCCGCAGGCACCAGCTCAGATGCTGGCACTACGCGTTCTTTAGAGGCCAGTATAGTAGCGGGATTTGCACAGGGTGATGCACCGGGCATGAGTGGGCTGCAGCAAGACCAAGGGGAAAGGGTAGCTCGGGGGCCAGCTCCCTGGAGGGCGAGTTCACGCACGGGTTCTACTGCACAGGACTCAGATGAGGACCTCGATGGGGAGGCCTTTAGAAGAAGGGTGATGGACATGCACACGGAGATGATAGATGCAATGGCAAGGGTGCCCGAGAGCCTCTCGGCAATGATAAGGAGCGTGGACGAGTCCACCTCCAACATTGCACAAAGTTCTGCACACATCATTTCCAGTCTGCAAAGGATGGTAGACTCCCAGAGAGACCGTGGCGACCCAGACCTGATGCTGCGTGTGATGGCCGATCTGGCAGCTTCCATTGCAGCACAGGCGGAAGCGATGCAACGTCTTAGTGCTGTAATGGAGTCTATGGTTGGTGCCATCGAGTCTCAGACTGCTGTCATGCAGTCTCAGCTTGGTGCCACACAAGCTCTGACTGTTGCGATCATGGCTAGGTCTACCACCGCTGACTGGGGTTTTCATGGTGTTGCAGCAGGCCAGCATCCTGTGCTCCAAAAATTGCTAGTAATGCTGAGGTGCCGCCCCGGGTGAGTGGCAGTGGGTCAGTGGAGCAGGAACCTGCTGTTCTCTCTCGGGATGATAGCATTCCTGCTCCCACCGCTGCCACACCGCCATTGCCCTTGTCGCTGCCTGTCATCCAGCCAGCCGAGACTGCTGCCACCCATGCTGAGGTGGTGCAGTCTACAGCTGGGCCTTCCAAGTCCAGAGCTGGTCGAGGGCATCCTACAAGGCCATCTGAAGTCTCCCGTACAGACACTCAGCAGCCTTCCACCAGCCTTGCTGCAGTCACTGGGCCAACACTTCATAGGTGCACTAGAGTAGGCAAAGGCACAGTAATGAGAGGCACTAAGGGATTGCACAAGGGTGAATAGTTAATATTTTTATTGTAAATATGTTTTCACTGATTTTTGATAAATGTATTAATTCGGTTTGGATTCTTTTGTGCAGTGTCTCATTTCAGCTTTGCGCTGTGATATGGCCTGCGACAGGGATGGAATGATGGGGATGTGGTGAGCAACTGGGATCTGGGGTTTAATTTACTGGAACAACAGTTTGATTAGGCGGTCACGGACTGCCCTTCTGGAAGGCCGATTGAGTGGCTGCCTCCTCCCTTGCTCCTGTTCCTCCTCCTCCTTGTCCTCCTCATCCTCCTCTTCCTCCTCATCCTCCTACGCTCCCTCTTCCTCCTCCTGAGATGGTCCCACAATCCCTGGTGGCAAGGGCTGGGCCCTCGTGATGGCCAAGTTGTGGAGCATGCAGCAGACCACCATGAAATGAGACACCCACCTTGCCGAGTACTGGAGGGTTCCTCTCGAACGATCAAGGCAGCAGAACCATTGCTTGAGCACCCCGATGGTCTGCTCAGTGACATTCCTGGTGGCATCAAGGCTCTCATTATATGAATGCTGGGCAGGAGTGTGGGGTTTTGAAGGGGAGTCATGAGCCAGGTGAAGAGCGGATAGCCCTTGTCTCCGACCAGCCAGCCGTGAACTTGCTGTGGTGGCTGGAGGAGTGCTGGCACACCGGTCTGGCACAGGATGAAGGCATTGTGGCTGCCGCCAGGATAGCGGGCATTCACATTGAGGATTAGCTGTCTGTGGTCGCTCACCAACTGCACACTAAGTGAGTGGTAGCCTTTGCGGTTACAGAAGATCTCAGGATTGTAATGCGCTGCCCACAAAGCCATGTGGGTGCAGTCAATGGCACCCTGCATCATGGGAAATCCCGCTATCCTGGCAAAGCCACATGCATGTTCGTCCTGCTTCTCTCTGGTGATGGGGAAGGAAATGTTGTCCCTTCTCCTAATGTAGAGAGCCTCTGTGACCTCTCGGATGCAGCGATGTACAATGAACTGTGAGATGTTCGCTATGTCTCCTGTTGCAGACTGAAAGGATCTGCTGGCGAAGAAATTGAGGTCGACGGTGACTTTGACTGCCATTGAGAAAGCCGTGGTCGCCCTGATCTGAGGCTGGAGGCCTGGTTGCAGGAGGTGGCAGAGTTCTGTGACCACCTCCTTGGTGAAGCGGAGCCTTCTAATACACTGCTCCTTGCTTAATTGAAGGTAGAAGTGCTCTTGGAATACCCTCGGAGGGTAAGACCTCCTGTTGAGAGCCCCGATGGCCCTCCTCCTCCCTCTGGCCACATGTTCCAGTTTTTCTTGCTGCCTCCGCTGCCTCCACCGTAGATCCTGGAGGGTGAGGTCGACTGCCAGTATAGTGCCCATTAATATAATCAAGCGCAGCAGGTTTTTTTTAAGAACAAATGTAGCTACTTTTTATTTGCTACAACACTCCTGATACTAAATAATGTTGAAATTTTGGAATGAGACTGTTGCACTATGTGAAACTGACAAGAAAGCACTGAAACTCTACTAACTTAAAATTGTGGCTCATTACTAATGCTCCCTTTAAATAACATCCCTGGAGCTTGCTTCCTGTTGCTTCACTCCAGCTCTCCCTGTTGCTGTTTCCTCCAGGCGCTAAGGTAGGTGGCGACAATCAATTTTGCAGATTGGACGGTCAGTGAGCATTGCACACTCACTCACGTCATGATCCACCTGGCATTGAAGCTCCCGGCGATAACTGTTACCGGCGGCACTACAAGTGGCGGGATTTGGCATATCGTGTTGGATTCGCCTCGACCCAGTGCAAAAAGAGTGATGTCACAGGAGAGCAGGTAGATGATTGGTTGGGGAGTATTACAGCTCTTTTTTGCTCTCTAAGTTAGGGAAGAGGGTTGAATTAAGAGCTGAGAAACTGTAACTTGCTATTACTTATTAAATTAATAACTTATAAACTAAATAAAATAATCAAATAAGAAACCTAAAATAGCGATTGAATAAAATCTTTAAATAAATAATACATAAAACAAGGTTTGAGATGGCAGGGCAGGTGGTGTGTTGTAACTGCAGCATGTGGGAGTCTGTGGAGAGCATCACGATCCCGAGCAACCACATCTGTAGTAAGTGTCTGCAACTCAAGGAAATTTGGCTCAGAATTGTTGAGCTGGAGTACGAGCTGCAGACATTGCGATGCATCAGGGAGGGGGAGGGTTACCTGGGCACTTTGTTCTGGGAGGCAGTCACACCCTTTAGGTTAAGTAATACTTTAGAGTTCGTCAATGGTCAGGGACAGGAGGGTGTGACTGCGAGTCAGGAAGGTATGGGGACCCACAATGTAGTGATGGAGGAGCCTCAGCCCTGGTCCAACAGGTACGAGGCACTTTCTACCTGTATGGATGAGGAAAAGGACTGCAGGGAAGATGGGCAAACTGACCACTGCACTGTGGTACAGGGGCCATCCAAAACGGGGGAGAAGGAAGGAATGTGGTAGTGGTAGGGGACAGTATAGTCAGGGAGATAGATACTGTTCTCTGCCGCTGCAAAAGAGAGCCCAGAAGGCTGTGTTGCCTGCCTGGTGCCAGGTTTAAGGATATCTCCTCATGGCTGGAGAAGAACTTGGAGTGGGAAGGGGAGGATCCAGTTGTGGTGGTCCATGTAGGAACCAATGACATATGTAGGACAAAGAATGAGGTTCTGCTGAGGGAGCTTGAGGAGCTAGGGTCTAAATTAATAAGCAGAACCACAAGGGTAATAATCTCTGGATTACTACCTGAGCCACGTGCAAATTGGCACAGGGTCAAGTAGATCAGAGAGTTAAATGCGTGGCTCAAAGAGTGGTGTGGGAAAGTGGGATTTTAATTCATGGGGCGCTGGCACCAGTACTGGGGAAAGAGGGAGCCGTTCCGTAGGGACGGGCTCCACTTAAACCGGGCGGGGACCAGGGTCCTGGTGAATCAAATAGCTAGGGCTGTAAACTAAAAAAAGGGGGGAGGGGTCAGGTAAGGGGAAAGTTAGGAATCTAAAAAGCATGATCAAGGCAATAGAGCAGTGTAGCAGTTTGGGTAAAAATAAGCAGAGTGTGACAGGAAGGGACAGAGGCCTAGAAATTGAGTTGACGCCGCGCCAGGGCTTTAGCGCCAGAAATTTAGCGCCGGCGCTAATTCCCTTGCGCGCGCCAAAAATTCAGTAGCGCCGCGCCCAGACGGCTGCCGGCGCTACTGGCGGGCGTGAGTGCCTCCCAATGGGCGCTGAGTGCCGCATTGCGGCGCTAATCCGGCGCTGCGGCACCCGATACGGTGCGGCAGGCTGGGGAAGTGCAGGCCTCCTCCTCCCGTTAAGGAGGCGCTGCCTTCACCCGATCGCTGGCCGTTTGTTTTTTTCAAAAATGAGCCCGGCACCTCGGACAAGTGCCGGGCTTGCAGGCCAGACGCATCTGTTCCGCGGGGGGGGCGGTGGAGGAGTCCGGGGAGGGAGGTGCGGGCAGGCGGCCGGCGGGAAAGCGGCCGGCCGCCGCGCGACCTTAATGCGCCGGCGCTAACTTGTGTAAGACTCGGTTGCCAGAGTCTTATGCCTAGAAATTCAGTGCCCTTAGCGCCGATTTTGCGGCGCTAGAGGGCCTAGCGCTGCAATTGGCGCCGGCGCCTAAATTGCCTGGGGCCCTTCCGCCGCGGTAGACCGGTAGCACTGCGCCGGCACCGATGACGTCATCGGTGTGCGCAGCGTCCCGGTTGCCGTGGTAACCCGCCCGAACTGGGAAATTGACTTGCGGCCGCCTCGCCCGTGGCAGCCGCAAGCAACGTTCTGGCAGAGGTGCCTTGCACAAGTTTGCGCCGGCGCATTAAAGGCCCCGCGGCGGCCGGCCGCTTTCCCGCTGGCCGCCTGGCCGCAGCTCCCTCCCCGGACTTCCCCCCCCACCCCCCGGAACAGAAGCAAGCCCGGCACTTGTCCGAGGTGCCGGGCTCATTTTTAATACGATTATCGCGGGCCGTGGCCGGGTGCAGGCAGGTCCTCCTTAAGGGAAGGAGGAGGCCTGCACTTCCCGAACCTGCCGCACCGCAGCGGGCGCCGCAGCGCCAGAATAGCGCCGAAATTCAGCGCATAGCGCCAGTTTTCAGGCGCTAACAGCTTTCAGCAGCGCCGGCAGCCGTTTGGGCGCAGAAGTACTGAATTTTTGGCCCGACCAGCGCGACTTAGCTCCGGCACTAACTTCCGGCGCTAAAGCCGTTGCTGCGCCAAAACCCAATTTCTAGGCCTTAGTTGCGGCTGCCACGGGCGAGGCGGCCGCAACTGAATTTCGGCGCTGGGGCCCGTCGGCATGGCAACCGGGACGCTGCGCACACCGATGACGTCATCGGTGCCGGTGCAGCGCTACCGGCTTAACGCCGACGGAAGGGCCCCACTCAATTTCCCAACTGGCCATAACTCCGGCGCTAGGCCCTCTAGCGCCTCAAATGCGGCGCTAAGGCTACTCAATTTCTAGGCCAGAGAGTTTAATGGTAGCAGTGCAGCAGAGAATAAGGTCAAAGCAGGGAATAATGGTAAAAAATGTAAATTAAAGGCTCTTTATCTGAATGCACAAAGCATTCGTATGTGGGATTCACAAAATTGCCACATCTCCCAAGTTATTAATAAGGGACCCTGAAGGACAAGTTATTAACAAGGGTACCCTAAAGGGAAATGGCTTTTGGACTTCATGACAAAACCTGCAAAAAGCATGTCAAGTTCAAAGCTCAAAACTTGACATGCCTGGGCCTGTAGGAGACAGCTTTAATTTATGATTTCAAACCAGGCAGCTAAAAGAGACAGAACACGCATTCTTCCCTTTAAAACAAATCAACTCAGGAAGAGGTTTAATCATGCACAAAGTTAAAGCCATCAAGACTATGCATATATAATCGCCTACAGTTCAAACAAGCTACCAAGCCAGGAAGACACCGATTTACATGATGCATAAACAAACACCAAGACGTTAAAAAACCATTTAACAATGGGACAACCGCCCAAAAACCAGTTAAGGTGAACGACTATAATCACCCTAAACAAGCCCGCAAAAATTAGACAAAGAACTAGCCCTGATTTGGCGCGCAGATAACAAACTCCAAAAGAGTATAATTGTAGGCCCACCGGTAACCAAGGGCAAGCAGACGAGCAAGCAGAGAAGGGCATTGTGGTGAAGCGTTGGGTACAAGCAGGCACACGCTCAGGTCCAGGGTCGCTCGAAACTCAAAGAAGCAGACAGAACGTCACGGCGAGGAGGCACGGTGGGGCAGGCTCGACCAAAGACGACTAGGCCGCAACCGCAGCCTTACACAGAGACCGACCACGAGCACCGCGGTAACAAAGGGCCTGGTAAACCATACCTTCAGATCATTACAGCTGCACAGGTAATGATCTAGGCCACCATGACCGAGCTGACACCGAAGACCACCAGCTGAACCCCAACCGCAACAAAGACTCGACAACCAGACCACCACCAGAAGAACAAAACCCGAAGTTTTCCACTCTACAAGCTAAAGTGCCCAACAAAGACTTTACTCCCTATCTCTAACGGAGAAAAGAAGGTACTTACTTGGACAAATCCACAACCGCGCCCTTACCGCATCTGTGGACTCCACCCAACTGAAGAATCTTCGCAGATTCTAAGACTGGGACCACGTGGCAATGGCAGGACACAAAGAGCGAACCCCAAAAACGCAACCGGCTTAATTGACAGGATTCGAACTGTCAAGAAACCCCTATTGGTGAGCATAATCCCTGGCTCTTGTAGTGTAATTTAGTTAGGTATTGGGGGTGGGACAAGGGTAGGGGGATTATTAATGTGATTTTCCCTCATTGTGCCGTGTGTTCCCCATTCTTAATTAAGTGTACTTTTGTATGCCTGTAATCACTCCAGTAATTTAAGTGTGTAATTTTTAAGTGTGACTCTAAATAAAATACAGTTTTCTTGCACCAAACCAGTTGTCTACTCCAATTCTGTATCGCTGCCTGTACCTAAGTCCGGTGTCTAGAACCCAGGGGTGTGGGAGCGATTCGAACCGCTCAAAAACAGTCAGGGACAGAGCTGAATGCACACACCACCCCTTACAGAAATGACGACCATGGCAGGACTCCAGCAACAGGGGTGCGATACAGTAGACACTGATTTGGAAGAGCAAACTGTAATGGAAGAGAGGATTTCTAATTATGTATTCAGTAAAGTGAATATCACTAAGAAGTGGATCACTAATCTGTTAAAATCTGGGCGTCCGGTAGGTGCTGCAGCTAAATGGACAGAAGGGAAGGATCATAAGAAATCCATAGAAAAGGATCTGGCTGATGTGCTTCAAGAAACAGATCCAGCTTTTGGACAGGCTCGTTAAAGCACAGGCAGCCGAGATACGGGAGTCAGCGCTGGAAGTCCAAACAAGGACTCTAGCAGGGGAGAAGTTACTGGTAGCATTGCAGGCCCTGAACCAGGCAAGGGTGCAGTTAATGGGGGAGCATAAGGCCAGGCAGGAATACCTACAGTGTCAGATCACCGAGGCCAAGAGCAATGAGCTGAGGTTGCGGGAGAAGAATGCCCGCCTAGCGAGACAAGTAAGGGAGCAGGAGGAGAAAGTAAAAGACATAAAGGCAGCCTATAAGTTAGCGAGCAGGGGTTTGAAGATGCAGATCATGGCCCCTGCCAGGAACGAATAGAGAACCTGAGCCTTGCCCTAAGGAAGGCAAAGGGCATGGTGTGCCTTATAAGCCCGAAGGCAGCCCAGGTTGACTTTACAGGGAACCTGGGGAGAACGGTTCAAACACCACTGGTAGTGCCAAGGGACGACCCGGTTGAGGAGCAGGAGGTCCCACGACCACCACCCGTAGCGCCAGGTTTCAGCGAGGTCTGGCAGCAAGTGGGAGGTGGAGTTAGGGGTAGAAGCTGAGGTGGAAAAACCCCTGCACGAGAAGCCGGGACCGGGGCCAATGTGCCCGGCCTGGCAGCGAAGGTTTGGCCCACCTGCTGAGGACAGAGAGGAGGGACCCCTTCAAAAGCAGTTCGTAGTTCCCTATGGCACCCAACAGCTTAGGGCTATGGTAAGCCATATACCAAAGCTCGCAGAGAATGGGGACCCCTCGGTCCACTTCAGGGAAGTGGAGCAGGCAGCCAGCATCAACGAGTGCGATGATGCTGCGCAGGCCAAAATG
Source organism: Somniosus microcephalus (assembly GCF_052327205.1). Taxonomy (NCBI): domain Eukaryota; kingdom Metazoa; phylum Chordata; class Chondrichthyes; order Squaliformes; family Somniosidae; genus Somniosus; species Somniosus microcephalus. Next base: position 98,381,332 of record NC_140993.1, on the reverse strand, counting down.
CTGCTATTCTCCCTGGAGAGTAAGCTCCTCCAGTCCCTCTCTGACCAGTGTGATGTGCCTCAATAACTTCACGGCTCAAAGTTAACTGGATAAAACAAGGCTTTTATTAGCAAAGAAAGATACCTGTGTCTTCACCTAGCATTCTGCTGTTCTGCTGCAAGACAAGCCTGGGCTTGTCTTAAGTAGGGCCAGGTATGGGCGGAGCCGACCCACCCAATGGGGAGAAAGGGGGCAGTGCACTATATACAATACAAGGTAAAAACACAGGAGCAGGCAATACAAACACAGGAGCAAGCAATACAATATATGTAGTTAAATACAGAGTCTGATGAATGACATATTTCATCACACAGTGTAAGAAGGGACAGTGCGAGTATGGGGAACTCAAGGAGGAAGTTCTTGAGGCCATGGGGATGAATCAGGGAAGTCCTTTCTCCCGGGTGGAGAAAACAGTGCAGCTCGCAGGGGAAACTCCGCAGGCTTTCGCGGACAGGTTGTGGCCGGTGTATAGGAGTGCCTGCACAGGGGCACCTAACCGGGCTAACCTGGACCAGGATCAGCTGGCCCACTGGCTCCGTTGCCTGGTAGCAAACAGCTTGCCACAGGTCAGAGCCAAGGCAGAAATGTGGTTTGATCCAAAGCATCCCCTGACTACCGAACTAACGGTGATCAGGCAATTGACCGTAGCTTACCGGAATGGTAAGGGGACCAATGTGCACCCACCTAAAGGGAAGGTGCATGAGGTAAAACCCAGCCAGGGTAGGAAGGAGTGGCATCAGGAAGGGAATAACCCTTCCAGCACAAAGCTTAACTGTTACGAGTGTGGGAAGGATGGACACTGGAGGAAGGAGTGTAGAAATCCCTGGAAGGAAAACAAGGGAAAAAATTCCTCAGCCCCAGCCCAAAAGACAGAGACAGGAACCCCTCCCACCACGGTCGAGTCATTTTTGGACACAATAAGGTCCCTATTGACTGGCCAAGGGAGGGTAGCAGCCACTACTGGTGCTATAACCCCCTCAGCCCCATCCAACCCACAGCCCTGACTAGAGCCAGTGCAGCCTGTTTACCTGTGTTCCCTGAAGTACGACTTATGGAAGAGACCCCTCGTTGAGATGGAGGTAGAAGAGGTGAAAGGGACCTATCTGTTGGACATGGGGGCATCATGCACCGTGATCCATTCAGCTAACCCCACCACCTCGCCTCTAATGGGGTCCCATACAGTCTGTTGGGATTCACAGGTAAGGAACAGGCAGGCTCGTTTTCCATCCCGCTGTCCATTCGTTTAGGAACACTCCGCTCTAAGTGGACCTGTATCCTAATGAAGTGGGAAGTGGAGGGTGGAAAAGGGATCATGGGAGCCGACTTTATTGTGGGCCACGGGATCCTAGTGGATTTGAGGAATTACTGCATTTGGGGGGCAAATACAGGAAAGGAAGGCGGAGTAGTAGTCATCCCAGGGAAACAGGGGAAGGGGACCCTGTGCACCATGAAGCCTAAAGAGGGTTATAACCTCGAGCTCATGGTCAGTAATACCCCAAGGGAGTTCCAGGCATTTGTGCGAGCCCACCTAGCCACATTTGCCACACACAAGCACGACTGTGGGAGGGTCAACGGGTTCGAGGTCAGCGTAGATGGGGACACCATGGCCCGACCACAAAAACAGTACAACTTCCCCAGGGAAGCGGAGCCAGACATGGAAGCAGCCATGTCCTCCTTAGTGCAACAGGGGGTCCTGAGACCGATAGCCACACACGTGAACTCTCCACTGTGGCCGGTTAGAAAACCGGACAGCTCCTGGAGGGCCACAGTGGACTCAACTGCAACATCCCAGCCTGTGCACCCACAGTAGCAGCAGTTGCCAACCTGATAGGAAGTATCCCAGCATCCACAACCACTTTCACGGTGCTGGATATTTCCAACGGGTTTTGGTCCATCCCTTTAAGGAGAGAGGATCAGTACAAGTTTGCCTTTACTTTTAAAGAGCAACAGTACACCTGGAACTGATTGCCTCAGGGCTTCCACAATAGCCCTAGCATTTTCCATCAATGCATGGCAAACAGTTTAAAGGGCTTCAGCCAGCCCAGGCAGCTGGTATAGTATGTGGATGACCTGCTCCTCTTCACCGATTCGAGAGAGAAGCATGGCCCACTACTGGCTGAACTGCTGGAGCTGCTCAGGCAGGAAGGTTTTAAAGTAAACTCAAAGAAAGCGCAGATCGGCCAGCAGGAGGTGAAATTCCTGGGCCTGACCGTACGCGCTGGGGAAAGGGCCATAGATAAAGCTAAAAGGGAAGCAGTACAGGAGTTACCAGTCCCCAACACAGTCACGGGAGTGCGATCTTTTCTAGGGCTAACCGGGTACTGTAGAGACTTTATTGAGGACTATGCAGCCACAGCAGCCCCTCTGCTCCGACTCCTATACAAGGGAGTGGAGTGGGTTTGGGATGAGGGTTGCCAGGCAGCATTTGTCAGGCTCAAGAAAGACCTGCAGTCCGCACCAGCTCTAGGGGCCATAGATGGGGGGAAAGAGTTCGTCCTGGAGGTAGCAGCCAGCGGGGACAGCCTGAGTGCTGTGCTGCTGCAAGAGCGGCATGGCAGGCTGAGGCTGGTGGTCTACTCCTCCAGGATACTCACGGATGTGGAGAGGAGCTATTCCAACTGTGAGCGGCACCTCTTGGCCACACATTGGGCTGTGAAAAGATCGCTGATCTTCACAGGCACCTCTCCCATCACCCTCCTCACCCATCACACGCCCACCCAGATGCTCCTGGACGGGAGAATCAAGGATGGGACAGTGAGCAGTGCCCGCATTGCTCGCTGGACCCTGCTTCTCTCACAGATGGACCTGAAAGTAAAAGGGCTCTGCGAGTCAAAGCTCGCAGCTAACTTGGTATATGCTGGAACAGCCCACCAGTGTTCCATAGAAGGGGTTTGGGAAATAGACATAGGTTTGTGGGCCGGGATACACCCCACAGGCCGCAAAATCTATGTGGATGGCTCTAGCACAGTATCTGCTGGTGAGCGACTCGCAGGGTCTGGAGTTTATGACCCAGCGGCAAACGTTGCCCTGGCAATTAAGCTCCCCAGCACCATGAGCGCCCAGCAGGCTGAACTGTCTGCGGTAGTGTATGTTGTTACACACCCCGAAATCTTCCCCGCCCCATACACAATTTGCTCGGACAGCATGTTCACATGCAATTCGTGTACTGAGTACCTGGCCATCTGGTCCCGCCACGGATACACCTCCGCGGACGGGGGACCCCTCACAGTAAAACCCCTGCTGGAGAAAATCTTAGCAGCAGTGGGGGAGGAAGGGGAGGTTATCATCCATAAGGTGAAAGCCCATTCCTCCACAGAACCCCGTAGTAAGGGCAACCAGCAGGCCGACGTGCTCGCTAAGGAGGGTGCCCGCACAGGCACTTTCTGGGACCCATATGGGTCCAGTCCTATAGCAGCAGTCAGGGGTAGGAATGGGACACAAGGGAGTGCAGGGGTAGCTTTGGCCCCGGACCATAAGACGGTCCAAACCCAAGACCCCGTCCTCAAGGCAGTCCTCAGTGCAGTGACTGAGGGGAAAATGGTAGAGGGCCCTTACGGCACAGCAGCCCTCTCTGTGAAGGAAGGCATGCTATTTAGGGGAGAACAATGGGTGGTACCACAGCAGCACCGGAGGGAATTCCTTCAACTGGTCCATGAGGGTCCAGGAGCGGGGCATCCCGGGCCTGAGACCACCTGGCAGCGGGTGGAACAGGCGGGATGGTGGCCGGGACTCAGGGAAGATGTCCGCGAGTTCTGTGCCAGCTGTCTGGTGTGTGCTGCTAACAACCTTGACCCCCACAAAAGGAAGGTACCTATGGGACACATCAGCAGTGTAGAGGGACCATGGCAGTCGATCCAGGTCGACTACATCGACTACCCACCGCCCAAGGAGGCTATAAGTACTGCCTAGTCCTGGTAGATGTGTTCACTAAGTGGGTAGAAGCCTTCCCCTGCCGAACAGCCACAGCTCTGGGTACAGCTAGGATCCTGGTCAGGGAGGTGTTCTCGCGATGGGGGCTACCACAGTATGTGGAGTCCGAACAAGGGAGTCATTTTATCGGGCAGGTAATGCAGAATACCCTTATGGTGCTCGGCATTGAAGGTAAGTGGCACATTGCACACAACCCACAGTCCTCAGGGATTGTGGAGAGGATGAATAGGACCTTGAAGGAAAGGCTGAGGAAAGAGACGGTGGACTCACCTAGAAAATGGGTGGAGGTCCTACCGTTGGTCCTGATGGGGATCCGAGGCAGCCAGTCAAAAAGCACGGTGTAATCCCCACACGAGCTGATGACTGGCAGAGTTAGGCGGACCCCCACCCATGTACTAGCCCCGGTGCTCACAGAAGGTCAGCTCAGGGAGGTGAACCGGGACAGGTTCGCCAGGAACCTATTTGAGCACCTTAAACAGTTCCATGAGCAGACGGCTGGGAACATGGGAAGGCAGCATCGGAGTAACCAATTGCTGTTAGAACCCCGAACACACCACGAGTGGGAGATAGGGGATCAAGTTATGGTTCGGAATTTTGCTCGGGTAGGAAGTCTAGAACCGTTATACATGGGGCCCTACAGCATTGTAGACAAGGCAAACCCCATGGTATACGCCATAAAGATGCCTCGACGCGTCAAATGGTTCCATATTAACCAATGCAAATTGTTTAAGCCTGAGAAAAGAGAACAGCCAGTTGGGGCAAGGTCTGAGGATAGAAATCCTCAGCCTGCAGCAGGGGAAAACTCACAGACTGCACAGGCAGGTGCTGTGGCCTGTTTTAAGGGAGGGACCATCCCACCCACTGTTTGGGACACTCCCCCACTCATCTGGGACTTAGACGAGGTGGGACCTGGGGGCGGAGACCCTCAGCCTGCAGCATTAGGCTGCAGAGGGTTACCCACTCCTAACCCAGGTTTAGGAGAGGTGGGATGTGAGGGCGAGGACCCGCAGCCGGCAGCATCAGGCTGCGCAGAGTTTCCTACCCCTAGCACAGGTTTAGGAGAGGAAAAGCCTGAGGATGAAAATCCCCAGCCAGCGGCAGTGGAAAGTTCACAGACCGCACAGGAGGGGGTGGTGGCTCGTGTTAAAGACCCACCAGCCAGAAAACCCCCACCAGCCAAAGTCCCTAGAAGGTCCCCACGAACGCCACAGCCAAAGAAACCGTGGTCACCGGCTCCCCAGTTTAAAAGGGCAGCCTCTCAAGCCAGGGACCAATCTGAGGGCAGAGGTCCTCAGCCAGCAGCCGCAGGCTGCGAGGGTCCAAAGGTACAGGACAGGGCAGCCACACCGAAGGGAATAGTGTGCTGCAGCCCGAACAGGGATTAGGCTGGCCGCCCGGAGACGGGCGGCGGACGTACATAGCTTCTGTAATGTAATTTGTTTATTGTTAAGTTTGGGTGTTTTAGTTTAATTTAAACAAGGTGATTGGTAGTTTAAGTATTATTGCTTTAAGAATGTTTGTATTGAGTCGAGGTCGCAAGATTCAACTATGCTTCACCCAAGCCAGAGAATCTTCTCGGGACCTGGCTATATGCTCTTGTGTCTCTTTACAGAAGGGATTTCGAGATGAAGGGGGGCATACTCCTACTCGCCCTGATAGGAATGAGCACTGGGAACCGAGGTGACGTGGAGGACTCCCACATCTATGGGTGCTCAGGAGAGAGAGCACCGGTTGTGACTGCTGGGGGTGGTGAACGAGGCGTGGAGGAGCTCGCTATCTATTCCCATGAGGGAAGATGGCCAGGGTGGCTGGGATCTAACTCCACCCGATACTCTAGCCAGACCGGGTTCACCTACGGGGAGGCCTCCCTCCCCTGCCCCAGCGTACAGGTTGTGGCCTCACAGGTCGGGGTCACTGGGGGGAAACGCGTGTGCCTGACCTGCAGAGGACAGATTCCCCTGGGAAGGTGGTGGTGGCTCAGAAAGCTGAGCAGAGACATGGGGGACCGTACAGCTGACTGGGAACGAATGGGGAACGACACCTACTGGACGGTCACAGGGACTCAAGGGGGAACTAGTATGTTGGGATAAGTGGTGGGAGTCGGAACAGGGAATTTATGTCTGCATGTGGGGGTTGCAAGGGGCCTGCCCCACAGGCATACCCATCATCTTCTCTGCATCATGGCAGGATAAGGGGGAGGGGGTGCAATGGGGTTCCCAACTACATACTTGCATAGTCCCACGCTACCCAGCCCCAGTCAAAGCCACTGAGCTCGTGGCACGCACCCGAAAGCCCCTGCCCACGACTCAGACAGCAAGGACATACATAGAGGAGTGCCCTGCCACCACCAAGGGACCAGGGAATGGGCTGGTACTAGTACTGACGGAACAGGTGCTATACCAGGGGGTACACTACGCGGTAGCTTCCGTGATTTTAAACCTTACCGAGGTACACTTACCTGAGTGGTGCCCCACAGAGACAGAACAGCTATACCAGGCCCTGTTAAAGGAAATGTTCAGGAAATTCTATGAGTTTGATTTTGCCAGCGTAGACAAAACAGAACTATACACTACACACACTGAGTACTTTAGCAACACGGGGAGGCAAAGAAGGGAACCTGGAATGATGTTTTTACGGCATATAACACAGGATCCTCTGTCAACAAAAGCCTGGATGACATAGAATTGCAGACACAGATAAACGATTTAAAAACACAATTCTGAAAAATCTTAATGGATGAAAATACAGTAGTAGGCTCAGAGTTACACGAGGACCAAGCTATGATGGTCCATTTAAAAGAGATCATTGCTGAGCTGGAAAGACACGCCAAAACTGTAAATGCCCTCATAAGAGAGGACAGGAATGCTTCAGATCAGGCTGCACAGAACGAGGTGTGTGTACTGTACGGGGCATGGTTGCTGGGCGAGGGCCGCAGTAACCTGGAGGATTTAAAACAGGGTTTGGTCCCCTCCTGGATCAGCGACAAGCACCTCGCAGCCCTCCACCCATTTGAGAATGCATTTAGCCCGTGTCAACTCCTAGCTTCTGAGGCCTACCCTGTCCCAGTAGATTGTGGACGTTCCAATCACACTATCATGGGGATAGTAGTGATGATGCCGGTCATGGGTGGGACAGCCTGACCTGCACTGGTATACAGGGTGGAGAACATTGGAGTCATTCAAGGGGGGTGCACACATCCGTTTCACAGCGGTCCCACCTTATGTCATAAAGTGGGAGCACGCTATGACAGGTACTGACCTCTCGGGGTGCCGGAGCCGGGGAGCACACATAATACTGTGTCCCCAGCACTTGAATGCCTATTCAAAACCACAGTGCGGGTTTAAAGCTGCTGGCACAAGACCTATAAACTGTACCATGGAAGTAATGGCACAAGACCATGTTCCCCCACAAGTAGCATATATAGGCAGTGGGACATATTGTGTCACCACAAGTGCACCCCACTACCAGCTTGGACAGCTTGGACAGCATAGTTTCTGCTTTAAACCCGAGGGAGAAGTTCAAGTGGCCCAGGAGCGGATTGTCCCCATTCCTGAACCCTCCACTGTTCACCTCACTGTAACAGAAATTTCACCAACCTGCAAAAATATGTAGCACATTTCGGCTATGAAGTCCCCCCTCTACCAAAACATCTTACCAAGTTGCTAAAAGCAGTAATCATCTCACAAAAACATTTTTACACGTTAGAGCAGAAGACAGTAGAGCTAGGGGCCAAGATATTGGATATTGTAGTTCCACCCTGGTGGGACATTTTTGAAAACATAGAGGTCCCTTCATGGATTAGAATGGCTTCCCACATCATCGTGGTTTGCCAGCTGGGAATAGTATTGTATCTGTTGTGCACTCAGTGTAAGGGAAAAGGCAAAATACTAGAATTCTGAAACCAAAGGACTTGGAAGGAGCATTATGTTAAGTTGGAGGGAGGTACACCTGTTTGAAACTTTTATTTTGTATTTTCTGAATAAAGATTGTTTTTTTGTGTGTTTGTTATTTTTAATAAAGACTTTGACGTGTTATTTTTAATAAATATGTATGTGTACCAAGTGGTGCAGGGGTGTTGGACCCCCTCCATGCTTGGATGTATGTAAATAATTGTATTTTTGCCTATGTATGCTTATGTACACTACATTCTTGAAGAGTGGGAAATGTGTGTGTCATGGGATTTTAGATAAGTAATTACAAGGAAGATTGGCTATGGAGGGTCGGGAATTTTGCTCACCTTCCTAAGTATGATACTTGAAGTGAGTTGAAGTATCACAGAGGGGTGTGTAGGATTCACAAAATTGCCACATCTCCCAAGTTATTAATAAGGGACCCTGAAGGATAAGTTATTAACAAGGGTACCCTAAAGGGAAATGGCTTTTGGAGTTCATGACAAAACCTGCAAGGTTAAAGGCAGGACCCTGCAAAAAGCATGTCAAGTTCAAAGCTCAAAACTTGACATGCCTGGGCCTGTAGGAGACAGCTTTAATTTGTGATTTCAAACCAGACAGCTAAAGGAGACAGAACACGCATTCTTCCCTTTAAAACAAATCAACTCAGGAATAGGTTTAATCATGCACAAAGTTAAAGCCATCAAGACTATGCATATATAATCACCTACAGTTCAAACTAGCTACCAAGCCAGGAAGACACTGACTTACATGATGCATAAACAAACACCAAGACGTTAAAAACCATTTAATAACGGGACAACTGCCCAAAAACCAGTTAAGGTGAACGACTATAATCACCTTAAATGAGCCCACCAAAATTAGACAAAAAACTAGCCCTGATTTGGCGCGCAGATAATGAACTCAGAAATAGTATAATTGTAGGCCCACCAGTAACCAAGGGCAAGCAGACGAGCAAGCAGAGAAGGGCATTGTGGTGAAGCGTAGGGGACAAGCAGGCACACGCTCAGGTCCAGGGTTGCTCGAAACTCAAAGAAGCAGACGGAACGTCATGGCGAGGAGGCACGGTGGGGCAGGCTCGACCAAAGATGACTAAGCCGCAACCGCAGCCTTACACAGAGACCGACCATGAGCACTGCGGTAACAAAGGGCCGGGTAAACCATACCTTCAGATCATTACCACTGCACAGGTAATGATCTAGGCCACCTCGACCGAGCTGACACCGAAGACCACCAGCCGAGCCCCAACTGAAACAAAGACTCGACGACCAGACCACCACCAGAAGAACAAAACCCGAAGTTCTCCACTCTACAAGCTAAAGTAACCAACAAAGACTTTACTCCCTATCTCTAACGGAGAAAAGAAGGTACTTACTCGGACAAATCCACAACCGCGCCCTTACCGCATCTGTGGACTCCACCCAACTGAAGAATCTTCGCAGATTCTAAGACTGGGACCACGTGGCGACGGTAGGCCCCAAAGGACACAAAGAGCAAACCCCAAAAACACAACCGGCTTAATTGACAGGATTCGAACTGTCAAGAAACCCCTATTGGTGAGCATAATCCCTGGCTCTTGTAGTGCAATTTAGTTAGGTATTGGGGGTGGGACAAGGGTAGGGGGATTATTAAGGTGATTTTCCCTCGTTGTGCCATGTGTTCCCCATTCTTAATTAAGTTTACTTTTGTATGCCTGTAATCACTCCAGTAATTTAAGTGTGTAATTTTTAAGTGTGACTCTAAATAAAATACAGTTTTCTTGCACCAAACCAGTTGTCTACTCCAATTCTGTATCGCCGCCTGTACCTAAGTCCAGTGTCGAGAACCCAGGGGTGTGGGAGCGATTCGAACCACTCAAAAACAGTCAGGGGCAGAGCTGACTGCATGCACCACCCCCTACATGTAACAAAATAGACAAACTAATGGCACAAATAGAGATAAATGGATTTGATCTAATAGCCATTACAGAGACATGGTTACTAGGTGGCCAAGGTTGGGAACTAAATGTTCCAGGGTACTTGACATTTTGAAAGGACAGGCAGAATGGAAAAGGAGGGGGAGTAGCCCTGATAATAAAGGATGACATAAGGATCTTGGCTCGGAAGATCAGGAAGTAGAATCAGTATGAGTGGAGAGAAGGAATAACAAGGGGCAGAAAACTCTGGTAGGAGTAGTATATAGGCCCCCTAACAGTAGCTGTACTGTTGGACAGAATATTAACCAAGAAATAGTAGGAGCTTGCAACAAAGGCAATGCAAAAACCTTGGGGAACTTTAATCTTCATATAGACTGGACAAATCAAATTGGCAAAGGTAGTCTGGAGGAAAAGTTCATGGAATGCATTCGGGACAGTTTCCTAGAACAATATGTCATGGAACCAGCCAGGGAACAGGCTATTTTAGAGCTTGTATTGTGTAATGAGACAGGGTTAATTAGCAATCTCATAGTAAAGGATCCTCTGGAGCAGAGTGATCATAATATGATAGAATTTCACATTAACTTTGAGAGTGATTTGCCTAAGTCTGAAACTAGTGTCTTAAACTTAAATAAAGCCAATTACATAGGTATGAGGAGCGAGTTGGCTAAGGTAGATTGGAAAAATGGATTAAAAGGTATGGTGGTAGATAAGCAGTGGCTAGCATTTAAAGAATATTTCATAATTCTCAACAAAAATACATTCCATTGAGAAACAAAAACTCCACGGGAAAAGTGATCCAACCGTGGCTAACTAAAGAAGTTAAGGATGGCATTAGATTGAAAGAAGAAGCTTATAATTTTGCAAAGAATAACAGTAAGTCTAAGGATTGGGAGAGTTTCAGAAACCAGCAAAGGTTGACCAAAAAATTGATAAAAAGGGGAAAAATAGAATGAGAGAAAACTAGTAAGAAATATAAAAGCAGATTGTAAGAGTTTCTACAAGTATGTAAAAAGGAAAAGAGTAGCAAAAGTAAATGTTGGTCCCTTAGAGGCTGAGACAGGAGAAATTATTATGGGGAATAAAGAAATGGCAGAAACATTAAACACATATTTTGTATCTGTCTTCACAGTAGAAGACACAAAAAGCATACCAAAAATGGTGGGGAACCAAGAGTCTAATGAGGGTGAGGAACTTAACGTAATTAATACAAGTAGAGAAAAAGTACTAGAGAAACTAATGGGACTAAAAGCCGACAAATCCCCTGGATCTGATGGCCTAAAAGAGGTGGCTGAAGAGATAGTGGATGCATTGGTTTTGATCTTACAAAATTTCCTAGATTCTGGAATGGTCCCAGCAGATTGGAAGGTCACAAATGTAACATCGCTATTCAAGAAAGGAGGGAGAGAAAAAACAGGGAACTACAAGCCAGTTAGCCAGACATCAGTCATCGGGAAAATGCTGGAAACCATTGTTAAGGAAGTGGTATCAAGTCACTTAGAAAATCACAACATGATTAGGCAGAGTCAACATAGTTTTATGAAAGGGAAATCATGTTTGACAAATTTATACGTGTTTTTTGAGGATGTAACTAGCAGGGTAGATAAAGGGGAACCAGTGGATGTGGTATATTTGGATTTCCAAAAGGCATTCGATAAGGTGCCACATAAAAGGTTATTACACAAGACTAGGGCACATGGGATTGGGGTAGTATAGTAGCATGGATAGAGAATTGGTTAACGGACAGAAAACATAGAGTAGGGATAAACGGATCTTTTTCAGGTTGGCAGGCTGTAACTAGTGGAGTGTTGCAAGGATCAGTGTTGGGGCCTCAGCTATTTACAATCTATTTTAATGACCTAGATGAAGGGACCGAATGTAATGTATCCAAGTTTGCTGATGATACAAAACTAGGTGGGACAGTAAGCTGTGAGGAGAACACAAAGAGTCTACAAAGGGATATAGATAGACGAAGTGAGTGGGCAGTAAGGTGGCAGATGGAGTATAATGTAGGGGAATGTGAGGTTATTCACTTTGGTAGGAAGAATAGAAAAACAGAATATTTTTTAAATGGTGAGAAACTTTCAAATGTTGGTGTTCAGAGAGATTTAGGTGTCCTCGTGCAAAAAACATAGAAAGCTAGCATGCAGGTACAGCAAGCAATAAGGAAGGCAAATGACATGTTGGCGTTTATTGCAAGGGGGTTGGAGTATAAGAGTAAGGAAGTCTTGCTACAATTGTCCAGGGCCTTGGCCACACCTGGAGTACTGTGCATGGTTTTGGTCTCCTTGTCTAAGGAAGGATATACTTGCCTTCGAGGCGGTGCAACAAAGGTTCACTAGATTGATTCCTGGGATGAGAGGGTTGTCCTATGCTGAGAGGTTGTGTAGAATGGCCTTTACTCTCTGGAGTTTAGAAGAATGAGAGGTGATCTCATTGAAACACACAAGATTCTGAAGGGGATTGACAGGGTAGATGCTGAGAGGTTGTTTCCCCTGGCTAGAGTGTCTAGAACTAGGAGGCATAATCTCAGGATAAGGGGTAGGCCATTTAAGACTGAGATGAGGAGGAATTTCTTCACTCAGAGGGTTGTAAATCTTTGGAATTCTCTGCCTCAGAGGGCTGTGAATGCTGAGCCTTTCGGCAAGATTTTCATTCAGGAGTCGGGTTGAAGGCGGGACTGCAACTTTCGGGGTTGTAGTCCCGTCTCCATCGAGTTGTGGCCAGTACAAGCAATTTTAACTTGATTGACCTTGTTGAGCCCACCCAGCAGGCTCAGCAGGCCAATTAAGGGCCACCCGGCAACAGGTGACGTCACAGACTGAAATTTCATCTGTCAAGATGTTTTGACAGATGAAATATCAGTGTTTCACAGCTGTTTGAAGCTGTCAAATACTGACAGCCTTACTTTTAACATGAGTCCTTCTCCACAGACTCAGTTAGAAATCTCTCCTGCACAGAAAGCTGCAGGCTGTCACTTTTGACAGTTCGCAGCAATTCTGCTTTCTGTGCCGGTGAGATGAGGGACTCCCAAGACCTAAAGGAAGGAAGGCTGAAAAGGTAAGAAAAGGTATATAAAACTTATTTAATCACTTTAGACACACCAAACACACTTACCTTTGCACTCATGCACCCATCACTCACCTGAACACCGACTTCTTGACCACTCCAAGTCCTTCAACCCGACGGCCCGACTCCTCTAACTTGGCGTGGTTTGGAGCCATCGGGAATCCCACACTTCGACATTAAAAATAGGGATTAGGCTAAAAATTGCCTGTTAACTACCTGTTAACAGGCAGTTAATTGGCACTAATCCATTCCCGCCTCGGGTAGGCAGGTCCCAGTGCGGGGTGGGTACCCGCCTCCTTTGAAACTGACATGGAGGCAGGTTTGGGAGCAGGATGGGGTCGAGACCCCTGATTTCGGGACTTTAACCCCCCGCACGCCTCCAATCCCGACTCCATGGCCCAATGAAAATCCTGCCCCTTGAGTATCTTCAAGCCTGAGATCGATAGAATTCTGGACTCTCGGGGAATCAAGGTGTAATGATCAGTAACATGTCATTCTAGAATGGTACACTAGGTGGAGCTGTATATTTAGTAGTGGGCTACCCACAAGGCAGTAGTCAAGATGGATGCCTGTACACTAGTCCACATGGCTGAATAAATGACTAGCTCAAGCTAGCTGTTCACAATGAAAACGTCTACTTATTTATGAACATAACATGGTACCAGGATTGGTAATATCTGCTGAATATTGTGAAACGTGACATGGAGAATTTGAAGCCACCGGAGGGTTTGAAACTCACGGGGAATGTCAACTGCAATTGGCGGTCTTTCAAACAACAATTCGAACTCTACATTGCTGCCATCGGGTTCGGTACGAAGCCAGACACAAGGAAAATAGCATTACTGCTCATGGTTGCAGGCCCACAGGCGATAGAGGTATTTAATATGTTTGTATTTGATCAAGAGGAGGACAGAGAAAAAATGGATGATGTGCTAAAGAAGTTTGATACACATTGTTCTCCCAAAAAGAATGAGACCTATGAGAGGTACGTGTTCCGTTCACGGACACAGCAGCAAAATGAGACTTCTGATAGCTTTGTGACCGATCTAAAACTGAAAGCACAGACATGTAATTTATCTGAACTGAAATCATCCATGATTCGTGACCAGATTGTGTTTGGTATTCATGATAAAAAGGTCAGGGAACGTTTGTTGAGAGAAACTGAACTAACATTGGAGAAAGCTGTGAAAATATGCCATGACAGTGAGCTAGCTCAACAGCACGCAAAGACTTTCAGTGAAATTAATAATAATGCGATTGTAATGAGTGACTGTGCTGCTGTCGGTGCTGTGTCCTACAAGGGGAAGAAACGTGGGCAGAACAGAAATGCAAAGCAATCGGAGGATGGAACTTTTAATTGTAAACGCTGTGGTTACCAGCACCAGTCAAGATAACGCCCAGCGTTTGGGAAAATGTGCACAAAATGTAATGGAAAGAATCACTTTGCCAAATAATGCTTTTCAAAAGTAAAAACAAAGAAAGGGCAACAAGTCAATGTGATTGAGGACACTGATTTAAGTGAGACATTTTTTGTAGGAATGGTGTCATGTGACAATATCGAAAAGGATACGGAAAATGTACAGCCCTCAGGAATGGACAATGCTGAACATAAAGTTAATGCAGTAAAAGAGGACAAATGGATGATGCCACTGCAGGGAAATGGAGCATTAGTTACATTGAAACTAGACACTGGGGCAAAAGCAAACTTAATCAGTATGAGTGACATTAAAAATATGAAAGCAAAGCCCAAAATACAGAAAAAGTCAGTACTACTGAAGAACTATAATGGACAGAAAATAGATAGCTTAGGTGTATGCACACTTAAAGTGACAGTCAAAGACAAAGTGCATCATCTCATGTTTTCTGTTGTGGCTGAAGGACTTGATTCACTACTAGGTGACAAAGCTTGTGAGGACTTAGAACTGGTCAAGAGAGTCTACCGTATAAACTGTGCCAAAAGCAGACCAGATGATGCAGTGGATTCTGTAGTGAGTAATTTCCAGGATGTGTTCAAAGGATTTGGAGTTCTACCATTCACTTACAAGATCCAGCTAAACGAGGATGCTCAGCCAGTGGTACATGCTCCATGGAGAGTTCCAGCACCCCTGCGTGACCGGCTCAAGAAAGAACTGGACAGAATGACCACACTAGGAGTCATCAGGAAAGTCGAAGAGCCAACAGACTGGGTTAACTCCATGGTATGTGTAAAGAAAAAGAACAATGATCTAAGAGTATGCATGGATCCAAAGGACTTAAATGCAAACATAAAACGTGAACACTACCAGATTCCCAAGCGAGAAGAAATCACCAGTGAAATGTCAGGTGCCAGATACTTCACAAAGCTCGATGCCTCACAAGGATTTTGGCAACTAAAACTGGATGAAGAGAGCACCAAATACTGCACCTTCAACACACCATTTGGCAGGTATTGTTTCCTCAGAATGCCTTTCGGGATAATACCTGCATCTGAAATCTTTCATAGAGTGATGGAACACATAATTGAAGGTCTGGAAGGAGTTCGGGTCTATGTTGATGACATCATCATCTGGGGCTCCACACTGAAAGAACACAATGAGAGACTGACTAAAGTGTTACAGAGCATACGCCGGAATGGACTGAAGCTCAACAAAGCCAAGTGTCAGTTTGGCATCCAGGAAGTTACTTTCCTAGGAGATAATCTATCTGGTAAAGGAATAGAGCCAGATATGGAAAAAGTAAACGCCATACTCAAAATGCCCCGATCCACTGACAAAAAAGGAGTGCTACGCATCATGGGGATGATAAACTTCATTGGAAAGTTCATTCCTAACTTGTCAGCCAAGACAGCCTGCGAGACCTGCTACATAAAACAAATGAGTTCACATGGACAGAAAGATATGAACAAGAGTGGAAGATCCTTAAAACAGTGCTGACAACCACACCTGTACTCACCTTCTTTGACCCAACAAAGAGAATCAAAGTGTCAATGGATGCAGCAAAAGATGGCCTAGGCGCGGTCTTGCTACAAGCAGAGGGTGAAGATTGGAAGCCTGTTGCCTATGCCTCCAGGTCTATGACTGATTCTGAGTGTCAATATGCCCAGATTGAAAAGGAATATCTAGGCTTGGTAGTTGGACTAGAAAAGTTCCATGGCTACATATATGGACTTCCCACCTTCACAGTTGAGACAGACCACTGCCCACTGGTTGCCATCATTAAAAAAAAATCTGAATGAGATGTCTCCACGGATTCAACGACTCAAGATGAAGCTGCAAAGATATGACTTTGAACTGATCTACACACCAGGCAAACACATAGGCCTAGAAATTCAGTGGCCTGCGCCACCAGTTTGCGCCCAAAGAGGACTTTTGCGCCACTGTGCAAACCTACCGCGATATTTAGCGGGGCGCTAATGGCGGCGTTAGCCAGTAGCGCTGCACCACCACCGATGATGTAATCGGTGTGCGCAACGCCCCGCTATCGCCCCGCTGGCCATATTTGGTCGCTGCCGCCTCCCCCACGCCGGCCGCAGACAGCGACCGGTACACGGGGCCTACCTGTGCCGGTAGTGGGGCGAGTTAAGGTGGAGGTGCGGCCGGCCGCTTTTTCGGCGGCCGCCTGCCCGCACCTCCGTCCCCGGCCTCCTACACCCCCCCCCCGCGGCATTGCAGGCTGTTTCCAGAGAGCCCGGCACTTCTCCTTGGTGCCGGGCTCATTTGCCGGCACTCGCGAGTGGGGATCGCACTGTTGCAGGCACCTCCCCCTTAAGAGTGAGAGGAAGGCCTGCAGTACCGCAGGCTGCCGTGCCGCAGCGGGTGGCGCTGCGGCACTTTGCACGCCGATATTCAGTTTCAGCGCCCCAAGTGGGGCGCCAAAACCCTTGTTTAGCGGCCGGCTTCCACTTGGGGCGCTGAAACTGAATATCCCGCTGGCGCAAGTGGCTCCGCGCGCAGCGGTAATTCCGGCGCCCAGACTGAATTTCTAGGCCATAGTGTTAGCAGATGCACTATCCCGAGCACCCACAATGAGTCATGTGAGCTCTACTGAGGAAGATGTGGATGTTCATGTGAGTATGGTCACTGCTGCGCTGCCCGTGTCAGACACAAAATCAAAGCAAATAGCAGAAGAAACAGTAAAAGATACAGTGTTACAAACAGTAATAGAGAACATTCATCATGGTTGGCCAAAAGGTTCCTGTCTAAAGTACTATCACATCAGGTCAGAGTTAAGTGTCGCAAGTGGACTATTACTAAAACAGAACAGAATAGTCATTCCACAGGCTCTCCGTCAAGACATGCTCAAAAGGATTCATGAGGGACACCTTGGAATTGAAAAATGCAAAAGGAGAGCAAGAGACACTGTTTATTGGCCTGGCATAAATAAGGACATTGAGAACATGATAGGCATATGTGAGACATGTCAGAAACACCAAGGTCATACACTGTTAGAACTGAGGAAGGACAGATTCTCAGGAGGAATCACCGTTCCCTCCTGAAAACACAAGAAACTATCCAAGAGCAAATCGATGACAATGCCGCAACTGAATCTTGTCACTCACCGCCAGAACAATCTAACACAAACACACATACAGGCTCTCATGAAAACACATCAGACTTACCTGTGCTGAGAAGATCCACACGTGAAGTAAAAAAGCCTGATAGACTTAATCTTTGAGTACAAAGAAAACTATAATAAAAGAATGAAAAGCTTAGAGTTCATAAAGTAAAGCTTTGAAAATGTGTTGACTGTTGTGAAGATGTTTATGTCGTTATGATTGATTGATATTGATTGATATTGATTTTGTTTAACCTCTAAGGAAGGGGGATGTAATGATCAGTAACATGTCATTCTAGAATGGTACACTAGGTGGAGCTGTATGTTTAGTAGTGGGCTACCCACAAGGCAGTAGTCAAGATGGATGCCTGTACACTAGTCCACATGGCTGAATAAATGACTAGCTCAAGCTAGCTGTTCATAATGAAAACGTCCATTTATTTATGAAATAACACAAGGGATATGGAGATCAGGCTGGAAAGTGGAGTTGAGGTCGATGATCAGCCATGATCTTAGTGAATGGCGGTGCAGGCTCAAGGGGCCGTATGGCCTACTCCTGCTCTTATTTCTTATGTTCTTAAATGCTCTAGTGCCTAATTAGCGCTGTTTGCTGGCATTAACGGGAGGTACTAAGGTGCTGAATTCTTCCCCCCTAGGTCTGTTAAATATTTAAATTAGGGGCCTAATGCTTGTTAAACTTTCTGGACTAATTTCTACCCATACAAATTTATTCATTAGTGGATTAAATAATACTCTTCCACGGTAAGTAAATCAGAAAATGCTGTAATAGTTGTATCCTTCATTTATGTTCCAACAGCCAGGACCAGAAAGGTGATACCAGGACTCAGAACAGTAAAAGCCTTTTAGCATTTTGCATACTGAACTATACATTAAATATAACTGCTAATCTGAATACCATGTAGAAGGCAATAATAGTCATTTATTATCAAATAAATCCTGAAGAAAGCGACACAATTAAATTTAATTGGGTTCTATTGCTTTTACTATGTTCACATATTGGCTGATCCGTGGCTTGGGGCCCAGATTGTAATTGTAAGTACGAACATCTTTTCTTATTGTCAAATTCTTTACCATGATCCATTAACAGCGTAAATATGTTGAAAAGCTATTTGACGGAAAATCTTTAGCAGCATTTGAAATCAATTTTACACAATGTTATTAAAATTAAGGTGCGAGACAGTAACATACAATAAGCATGCTTTAAATTATTTTCATTTTCTAAATTAATGAATCCTAATGTTACTGCCTGCTCAATGCAGCTTAGCTCAAACTGGTTGCTTTGGCTGGTAAGGGTCCTTTTATGGCCATGTTTTTCAGCAAGGGTTTGAATATAGCAGTGATAGCTAAAAACACTTATTCAACCAATTATCAGAAAAACTATCATTTTCCAATATTTTAAACCTTTACTTAACAAGGAATGCTGCATGGAGAATAAAAAACACTGCACACAGGAGTGATGAAGAATAACTGTTTAATCAAATGGACATAGAAATTTTCACTAGTTAGTAAATAATCTAGAAGGGCTTGGTTACTTGACCTTCTCTGGAAGGTGCTTTTGAAGCTGGGTTGACAAACGCATACATTCTTTCACTACAACATGGCTCATTTCCAGTTAAATTTGAATAATTGGATGATATAAATGACATTGTCCACTAAGTTGCTCCACGATACATTAGAAAATGGCATTTTAATTTTGGCAGTAAATCACTGGAGTTACCACAGCTTTACTGGTCATGGTGTAATAACAACTGCTTGTTTGAAAATAGGCTCCTACTACAAAATGTAAAGTAAAGCTTATCTGGTTAGAAGAACATGTCTCTTGTGTTACAAAGCAGCTAATTATCTTAATTTATTTTGAAAATTCCTAACCAATTATGTTCATAATACAATTACACCATAATTA
This sequence comes from Somniosus microcephalus, assembly GCF_052327205.1. Classification (NCBI taxonomy): domain Eukaryota; kingdom Metazoa; phylum Chordata; class Chondrichthyes; order Squaliformes; family Somniosidae; genus Somniosus; species Somniosus microcephalus. The sequence goes on along the minus strand of NC_140993.1, from coordinate 98,362,011 downwards.
CACACTTTGTTGGTGTTGCAACAAGAGGGAAATACATTTCAGCTGCTCAGAAATATTATAATATTGTAAAACAATATTCAAAACTGTATCGACTATGATCACAATATAATTCCTGAGTTCAGGTTACTTGCCATGATAATACACACCACAAGAACACCAACACTATGGCTCACATTTTTACTGCAAAAAGAGATTAATACATTTCAAATACCTCTAGAATATTATTTTTTACAGTATCATGTCTCTGAAAAATAGGCCAAACTAAACCAAAATTATCTCAACTGTGCAAAATTCAGGTATTTGCAAATTAAGTCAAAATGATCCATTACAGGTCACATTAGCTTTATGTTCCTAAAATAAGAGCGTCTCTGAGCTTCCTGCAGAAGTGCCCCAATTCAGTAAAATGCATTTATACTAAAAAGTGAAGAATGCGGTTACTCTATAATTTACTATCAAAGTAAACTGGTAATGCTGAGCAAAGTTTGTAACTGGTCTGTTTCGAAACTATGAATCTTCTAACCTGTGTGTTGCTATGCTATAAAGTCCTACATTATGCAGATTACTTTATCTTCAAAAGACGAAATGGGGGAATAATCTAAGAAACTGGCCACTGCCAAAAGAAAACAACATAATCACTTAGTTTATATGACAAACTTACCACTCACTAAATTAATTCAGTGCCTGGCAGGACCAGTAAGTAATATGTACACTGGTATTTTCATATTAGCAGTAGGAACTTTTAAAATAATATTATATATAAATAATAATAAAGCATATAAAGGTGATGAAAATTCCCCTCTATTTCTTTTGTTACAGAAGTTTTATGGAAAATAAATTTGAGCCTCAATGCAGTTTTAGTGGCAGCAAGTTCACAGTTATAACACATAATTCAGTGCTAATTGCCATTAAATCTCAAAAAGAAGCCAAAGGATAGCTGATGTTGCCGATTAAAAATTTATTTTGCTGCATTTGGATGAGAGAGGAGAGTTCTCTTCTGAGTTTAGAGTTAAGGTTAATTGTTGTTACAGGGTAGAGTTGCTGTCAGGCCTCCAAATATTGGAACATTTGTTAGTCAAAGAGCCACTGAAAATTATTGGGTTATATTACTAATATTATTAATTGAAAGTCAATCCCACACTATAAATGCAGATGTTTTAAATATGTTGAGATCAGTTCCAGTAAAATGCAGAACGATTTTTAATCAAGGTTTCTAAATTTTCAAGAAGTCTTCAACCAGGATGCCCCCTGCTGCTGAGGGTTAGGGACATTTCCTTGGTCTTCAGAGGAACTCACACCAGCTCCCTTGAAGCCTACTGAGGGTGCACGTGGCAGAATCTCCAGCCTAACCTGGGAACTCCCCCAGACACATCACCTTGACATGAGGAGGGGGGGAGAGGATGTGGGGGGAAGGGGTTGTTGGAAGGCTGGCACTCACTCCTCCAGCTCCAAGAATTTCATGGGGCAAGAGTCCTAGAGGAACCCGGTTCCACCCAATCTTCAAGTCCCTGACCAGTGATCTGTGCAGTTTCCGCCGGATTGGAATTGTGGGCCCAAAGTCCTTTTCTTAGCCACTGCAGAAAGGTAGATAGATAAATAAATAAATCTCTGCATTAATATGGGGGAATACCTTTACTGTCTGTCTGTTCAGGGTGTGGGTTTTATTGTGAACACTAAGAAATATACAATGGCTAATTCTGCTGTCGGATGCTTCTGGTGAGGAAATGGATGGAAAATCAGGCAAGACAGGTCCACCGCACATTTTGTGTGCAGCATTCTGAATAGCTGAAAACAAAGAATTAAATAACATCTGCAACTTTCACACGGCTGGATTATGCCATGATGCAATGGGGGAGAAATTGGGTGAGTAGCACCACTTGTTAGCGCCGAAAGAGGCAGGCAGTGGCTGTAGCACCACTGGCTGCGCCTCCCGCGATACTGAGTTGGGGCAATAATGGTGGCATTAGCCTTTTGCGCTGCGCTGCGCCGCAACCGATGATGTCATCGGTGTGCGCAGCGCCCCATTTGCGCCCCGTTCGCGATATTTGGTAGCGAACGCCACAGTTGCGCCGTTCGCTACCCGCGCCCGGTTCACGGGGCCTTACTGTGCTGGCAGTGGCGCAAGTTAAGGTGGAGGTGCGGGGCGGTCGCCTTTTTCGGTGGCCGCCCGCCAGCACCTCCGTCCCCGGCCTCCTAACCCCCCCCGCGGCATTGCCGGCTGTTTCCCGAGAGCCCGGCACTTCTCCTTGGTGCCGGGCTCGTTTGCCGGCACTGGCGAGCGGGGATCGCACTGTTGCAGGCACCTCCCCCTTAACAGTGGGAGGAAGGCCTGCAGTACCGCAGCGTGCCATGCCGCAGCGTGTGGTGCTGCAGCATGTTGCGTTGCGATATTCAGTTTCAGCGCCCTAAGAGGGACGCGGAGCGCCTCGAGCCTCGAGCCTCGCCCCGTGTCCCTCGAGGGGCAATGAAACTGAATATCTGACGATCGCTGAAGCCTCGAACGCTGCGCTAAATCCTGCGCTCAGGCGACTTTTGCGCTACTTTGGCGCCCCAACCCAATTTCTAGGCCAATATCTTTGTACAAACTTCCTTGTAGTTTGTTTAACATTCACCTTTTTCTTAGGCTATTTTGATTGTTTCCAAGAAGAGTGCTTGTAGTTTGACTTTGTGATGCTAGAACCTTGTGGAATCCTTTCATCTGAATTTCTGCTCCTTCTTACTAAGAGCAAAATTATGGCTTTCTGCACAGCAATAGTAAGATTATTAATGTGTCACCATTAATCGTTATTATATTAAAATCTTCACCATGGTGCAGTTTTCAGGTCATCAGGGACAGGTGTTTCTGCAATGTTTTATTCATGAGTCACAAATTCCCTGTAATGCTTTTGTAATTTGAAAATAAAATCAAGTGAAGTAGCATAAGTTTGAAACAGATGATAATCCAGTGAAGAGATTTAGGCTGGAATTTTGCCAGCGCTCAGCGGACAGGATGGGTGGTGAATTTAAAATGATTGACAGCGGGTTGGGAACACTGGACTTTCCTGATGTTGGGTCTGCCAGCGCTGAGCAGACCTGACAGGCAGCGATGTGGGAGGCAATTACAATCATTAGTGGCTTGTTTACAACCATTTCTCAATGATTTTTTCCCAGCCTTTTGGATTTGACAGCTCGTCCACCAGTTTCCCGCTATGCCTAGACCACCTCTATGAAACTGAGGCAGGAGGTCACTGTACGTTGAATCAGCTGATGAGTTGACAGCTTCAAATGTCAAGTCAAAGCTCCCAGTTGATTGAGATATGTTCCCTTAACCACTAGCTTCTCTAAACTGCATTTCAACTACAGATTCAGGATGCTGTAAGCCTTTACATAAGTCTCCATCCAGTCTGACCTCATTACCTCTCACCATTGAGAGATCACTTTTGTCATCTCTACTTCACTTGCCATCTAGTCCATCAGCATGGGTGCCCTTGAAACACTCTCACCTTGAACCTCAGAATCTCACCACAATCAGCCCCGACACCAGCATCATCAGGGACACCAGCAGTACCAGGCACACCAGCAGCACCAATAACAACACCAACATTCTCCACAATCAACTGATGCTGCACAGGACACCGGGCATCAGCACCTGACCACATTGCTGCCCAGGAGGCCAGGCCATCCTTACTCACACCAACTTACCTTGCACTTTCACCCATCCTTCTCTATCTACATTATCACATCCACATCTCACTAGCCATCCCTCACACTCACCCTCATCGTAGTGCAATTATACCAATTAACAACACACAATAGGCACTTGGGTGTTTTATGCAATTTTCATGTAAAGTTTCTGTTAATGTGGTGTCAAACACTGAAACCTTTATTTTCAACACTTTGCGTTCTTGGACAGATTTGTGTACACTGTTGGAAGTGGCTTAGTGAGTTGCAGTGAATGGTGAGACATAATGTTACCCACCCGCAATGGTGATGAGTGTGAAGGGAATGGCTTGGGCATTGTAGGGATGCTTTATGGCGTTGGTGTGGGGTGGTGCCAACCTGGCGCATCATGTGGCAGCCAGGGTATACAGCGTCAAGTGAAGTAAATGTGGCCATGGTGAGGTCATCCCTGACCTTCCAGGCAGCAATGTGGTCGTGGCTGATGCCCTCTGTCCTGTGCAGCATCAGTTGATTGTGGGGAAGGTTGGTGTTGTTGTTGGTGTTGCTGGTGCGCCTGGTGCTGGTGGTATTGGGGTTGATCATGGTGGGAGTCTGAGGACCAAGGTAAGAGAGTTTCAAGGGCATCCATGCTGATGGAATAGATGGCAGGTGAAGTAGAGATGACAGAAGCAATCTGTCAATGGTGGGAGAGGTAATGAGGTCAGATTGGATGGAGACGTGTGTAAAGACTTGAATCTGTAGTTGAAATGCAGTTTAGAGAAGCTAATGGTTAAGGGAGCATATCTCAATCAGCATGGAGCTTTGACTTGATATTTGAAGCTGTCAACTCATCAGCCGATTCAATGGCCTATGACCTCCCGCCTCAGCTCCACGGACAAGGTCTAGGCACAGCAGGAAACTGGTGGGTGAACGTTCAAATCCAAAAAGCTATGAAAAAACCATTGGTAAGTGGCTGTAAACAAGCCACTAATGATATGTAATTGCCTCCCCCGCCGCTGCGTGTCGGGTCTGTTCAGTGCTGACAGACCCAAGGGGCTCGATTTTAACTCAGCCGTCAGGTGGGCTTTGAGGCATGTGGGGGGTTAAAATCGCAAAACCTGGGGGTCGGGACCCACCCCGCCCCTCCCGCCTGGTTCCCGACACCTAGCCATTTTAACCTAGGCGTGTGTGATGGTCCCGAATCAGTCCCGCCTGCAACAGGCAGGACTGGTCTTTAGGGCCCTTAAACAGCACTCATTGGCCTTTATAATCCCATTTTAACAGGCCCTTGCCTGTTTAACCCTTTTCCCACGTAAAACACGCCAGGTGGGGATCACGCCTGTGAAACCTGGCGTGAACACTATTGGCTTGCTGACTATCAGCTGCAGGTCAACCACTAAAGAGATTTGATCAGCCATCATTTGCAGGTGGCAGGACTTTGTTGTTTCAGGCCTGGGGCAACTTTTACCAGGCTTAACCACACCTGTGAAAGGTTGGAGCCTCACACACTTCTCCAGTGTGACCTCCTGCGAGGCCCCTCTCGCAAGCCTCACTCAGCGCTTCCTCAACTGAGGCATCTACCAGAAGCATGGGAGGCCTTATTTTCCTTCCCTTCTTGGCATTAGAGGACCTCCAGCCCCATTCGTGAAATGATACACGCCACAACTGCAGAAGTTGCCATCAGAATTTTTATGCAAAACAAGCAACTGATGGCATTTTTACAGAATACACAACATTTCACCCAACTGACTACCCTTGTGACTATTTGTGCTTTATTTTCCTCTTACGCATGCTCCTACGTAGTGATTCCCCTGTGGCTTCAGCAGATGTGGAGGCCCCTTGCTCACTTTCCTGCTGCTCCTCTCTCGACACCTTTGGCGGGCGCCCTCTGGGGTGGCGAGCCTGTGAGGGCTCATCAGCAGTCTGCTGCTCCTGCGGCTGTGCAGGAGTTGAAACGTCGATCTCAGTTGGGTATGGACTCCGGTGGGGCTCTGACTGAGGGCTCTGCCGGGGCATGGAAGTGTGAGAGCTGGGAGAGGAGCCCCCACTTCCTTGAGGTCTGCCACCAATCTCCCTCTCATGGGTCAGGTCCCCCTCAGTGCCTGCAAGTGGCTTGAGAGCACCTTGCTGCACATCAGGGGAGCCATGGGGACCCGTATCTGCAATGGCAGTCCTACTTAGAAGGACTTACATGAAGGTCTGATTTCTCTGTTCAATAGATGCCCATCGCTCCTCAAGAGATGTCATTCTATTCTGAACACTCACCATGTTTTCCATACCCTGGCGACTAACCTCCTCCATGGCCGTAGCCCTCCTCTCTTCTACCGTAGCCACCCTTACCATGGAGGCAGCAATCATTTCCACGTAGGTAGCCATCCTTTCCGTGTTGATGCGTACATGCGCAAATGACTCCACAAAGGCTCTGCTCATGTTTGCTATGGACTCCTGCATTCGCTCCACACTCGCAGCGACCCTAGAGACAAAACCTGCCAGAGACTCCTGCATCTGTGCATGGAGTTCCATCACCTCTGATCATACAGATGGACTCAGAGGCAGAGGATCGACATGCAGCTGAGCCGAGCTGGCAGAGTCCTGCGCCCTCCGACGAGGACTCTCCACTGCTGTCCCTGTCTCCACAATCTGCTGATGCTCACTTGTGAGCTGTGATACACCAGGTGACAACTCTACTCTATGTCCCGAAGGTCCCACTGAGGTGTGAGTGTCTGCGCTGGTGCTGGGTGCGCTTATTTCTGGTGACGCTGTGCCCTCAGAGGTTGCAGATTCCTCTGAGGAGTCTGACTGCTCAGGCTCTTCTTCCTGCACCTTGGGGACGGGGGCTCTCAATGGTCCTGTGGGGGTGTAAGGAAAAAGTTAGAGATGTGATGCCAAGGTTACATGCACATTGCATTTTGCAGATGATCATAAGTCCATATGATGTAGCTTCAGAATTATTATCAGCGACTCATGCAATGCCAATGAGAGAGATGGAAAACCATTCTGTCACCAGCTTGCGCGGATGCACCTGTCTCTGCTTCCCCAACTCCCGCATCTATGTCAGCCCCGACAATCTCCAGGACACCTTCCTCCCAGGGGGTGAGCTGGGCTAATGAGGGCGGCCCTCCTCCTGTCCTGGCTAGCTCTCTCCTGTTGTGAGCTCTCTTTTCCTGCAATGAGGGAGACAAGTGGAGGTTGAGTGAGAATGAAGGAGTGAGTGCAGAGATTGCATAGCATAGATACTTAGAAGGAGACAAAGATGGAGTGAGGTTGCAAGACCAAGGGCCCTCTGTTGTGTATGTACCTTTAAGAGAATAACTGGTCTCAGACTGCAGTACCGGCAGTGACCACCCCTGTATAAAAGGCGCTAGTGAGCCTCGGTTGTTTCAGTTTCACTATTGACTTCCATCAGTAAAGACGTGTTTTGTTCAACTCCTGCTGTCCATGTCTCAATCATTCATGGACGTAATACTGGCGACGAGCAGATACGAACCTACCCACAGTCTGCACCACCTCCTGGGATCCATTCCTACAGCGAAGTGAGCAGAGGTCGAGGCCAGAAAGAAAAGAAAGTAAGAAGCAGTAGAAACGGGCGTCGACCGTGGGCATCCGCCCTGTGTTGCGGAGTTGAAGATTGCTGGAGAAGCTGTCGGAAGCGGGGCCTGGTTCCTGTCGACGGTGCTTTAGCTAATCGGGCTGGTGGCAGGTAGTGCACTGATCCTTCCTGGGCTGCGGCGGTCGGGAACTCGAGCGGGTGGTTTGCAACGGGGCCGAGCAGCGTTGTCGGGAAGAAGAGAGAGAGAGGGTGGAGCACACAGGGCGTGGCTGGTGCTACGAAGCCGGGCTGCGTATAGACCCGTGAAGAGGGAGGCAAGAGTCCCACAGGGTTGTTCCACGACGGGAAAATAATAAAAAAAAAAAATATTAAACATGCAAGAAACCGTGGAAAGCAACGCTAACAACAGCGGGGAAGAAGGCAAAGCACGGGAGGCGCCATCTTAATCAGCGGGGAAGAAGGCAAAGCGCGGGAGGCGCCATTTTGTTAAATCGGGGAAGAAGGCAAAGCGCGGGAGGCGCCATTTTAGATTTGCAAGATGCCGAAGACTGGCTGTATCACTGCTTTTGATAATACAATAGAGGACTGGACCACGTATGTGGAAAGAGTCGAGGTATATTTCGAGGCAAACGAAATAGCGGAGGAGAAAAAGGCATCGATATTGCTAAACTTAATGGGCGCGAGAACGTACGGCCTATTGCGGGACCTGATTACTCCAGCCAAACCGAAGGCGAAGAGTTTTAACGAAATTGTTGCTGTCCTACAGGAACACCTAAATCCTGCACTGCTGTTGATAGCAGAAAGATTTAAATTCCACAGGAAAACTCAGCATAAAGATGAGAGCAATGCTGAGTACCTTACGGAACTATGCAAGCTATCAAAGCACTGCCAGTTCGGAGCAGGACTGGCAGATACCCTACAGGACAAATTTGTCTGTGGACTCCTGAGTGGAGGAACACAGAAGAAGTTACTCTCAGAGAAAGAGCTGACGTTAGATAAGGCTTTCAGCGTGGCAGTATCGTATGAAGCAGCAGCCAGGGGAGCTGCAGAAATTCAACAAAAACCACAGGAATACGGCACCCACGAAATGACACGGGGATTTGCAAAATGTTATCGCTGTGGCAGAGCTAACCATGACCAGAAGGACTGCTGGTCCAAAGACAAAATATGCAGGCAATGCAGGAAGATGGGACACATTGCACGAGTTTGCAGGTCTGGGAAGAAGACCAGCGACAACAAAAAGGCTACTAAGGAACCGTACAAGAAAGTACAAAAGATGACGGACAGTAGTTCCGAAGACCAGATGAGCGATAGTGAATCCGGGAACAGGAGACTAAGCTGTCTCAAACTTCACAATGTAATCGCAAAAGAGGATCACCGAACCATTTGGGTCACCCTCACGATAGCAGGGTCCCAAGTTAAAATGGAATTGGATACAGGATCAGCGTTAACCGTCATGAATCGACGAGACTACGAGCGGCTATTTTCACACATACCCTTGAGAGAGACATCCATCATCTTGACGACGTATACGGGGCAAAAAGTATACCCCAGAGGAAAAATAAGGGTGCCTGTCGAATACAACGGCAAGAAAATACGGAAATTGTATCTCTACATACTGCCAAATGGTGGACCACCGTTATTGGGACGGGAATGGATCAGGAAGATAAACTTAGATTGGCACTCCATTCATGCAATGATGGTGGACGGTAAAAAAGATGAAGATGTCACTCCTGGACGATTGTCAACAATCTTAGCTAACACCAAAGAGGTATTTCAACAAGAACTGGGCACGCTTAAAGGCATAACCGCCTCGATAAAAATAGAAGAGAATGCAGTTCCCAAGTTTTTCAAAGCAAGACCGGCACCATATGCAATTCGCCCAGCCGATGAGGCAGAGCTGGAGAATCTGGAGAAGGCAGGCGTGTTGTCTAAGGTCGACTGGAGCGAGTGGGCGACACCCATCGTTCCTGTCATGAAGAAAACGTTAAGCAATAAGTCCGGGGAGCCAAGGAAGATTCGCATCTGTGGGGATTTCAAGGTGACGGTGAACCCAGTCCTTCACACAGTACAATATCCTCTTCCAAGGATAGAAGACATCTTCGCCTCACTGTCTGGAGGGAAGCGTTTTACAAAAATTGACCTAGCACAAGCATATTTGCAGATGGAGGTTGAAGAGTCCTCTAGGAAGTATCTCACGATAAACACTCACAAAGGTCTTTACCAGTATCATCGATTGGTATTCGGAATAGCATCGGCTCCGGCGATATGGCAAAGAGCGATGGAACAAGTCCTGCAAGGGATTCCGGGGACTCAGTGTTACTTGGACGACATCCTTGTGACAGGTGAAGATGACAGTGAACACCTTAACAACCTAGAACAGGTGCTCACTAGACTACGGGAACATGGGCTGCGAGCCAACTGCCCCAAGTGCGAATTTTTTAAGAAACAGATATCGTATTGTGGCCACGTGATTGATGAAGAGGGGTTACATAAGTCCCCTGACAAAATTGAAGCGGTTGTTAAGGCCCCAGCGCCTGAAAATGTGTCGCAACTGAGGTCATTCCTCGGATTGGTGAATTACTATCATAAGTTTTTGCCGAATTTGTCGACAATTCTGCACCCACTGAACGCCCTGCTGCGAACGGGGGTAGCATGGAAATGGAGCGATGATTGTAAGCGTGCCTTTCAGAAGAGTAAGGACTTAATAACTTCAAGGGAAGTATTGGCTCATTACAACCCAGCACTGCCGATCAGACTGGTGTGTGATGCGTCTCCCTACGGCATTGGGGCGGTACTGTCACATAAATTCCTTGATGGTTTAGAGAGGCCGATAGCTTTTGCGTCACGCTCGTTAACTTCTGCCGAGCGTAACTATGCCCAGATTGACAGAGAGGCCCTCAGCCTAGTGTGGGGGGTGAAGAAGTTCAATCACTACCTGCACAGTCAAAAATTTACTCTACTAATCGATCATCAACCTCTTGTCTCCATTTTCAACCCTCAGAAGGGCGTACCGATAATGACAGCACAACGGCTGCAGAGATGGTCCCTTTTCCTAGGGGCACACCAATATGACATTGAGTACAAAGGAACTAAACAGCATGGAAATGCTGATGGATTGTCACGCCTACCGTTGCTGACGGTGGAAGAAGAAGACCTTGCAGTGGATCCAATGGAGTTATTCCACTCGACCATAGTCGAATGTCTCCCTGTGACGAATGCAAACATAGAAAAGGAAACACGGAATGACCCGACACTATCACGGGTCTATGCTTTAATAGTGAAGGGATGGCCAGCACATGGCGAACCACTGCTGCCAGCATTCTCGCCGAGAAGAGAACAGCTGTCAGTGTGCAGAGGAACCTTGATGTGTGGATCCAGAGTAGTAATTCCACCTAAGTTGACAGATAGAGTGCTCAATGAGCTTCATGAGGGTCATCTGGGTGGGGTAAAAATGAAGAACTTAGCCAGAGCGTTTGTGTGGTGGCCGGGAATCGATAGAGAAATCGAAGAGATGACCAAGAGCTGTGCAGGATGCCAGAAGGTCCAAAACGCCCCACCACAAGCTCCTCTGCATCCATGGGAGTGGCCCTCATCTCCATGGCAAAGGGTGCACATTGATTTTGCTGGTCCCTTCATGGACTCGATGTTTTTAATTGCGGTGGATGCACATTCAAAGTGGCCAGAGGTAATAAAAATGTCCTCAACCACCACGGAAAAAACTATCACAGTTTTACGAACCATATTCGCCAGGAATGGGCTGCCTGAACAGATTTGCTCTGACAATGGACCACAGTTTGTGTCTGAAGAGTTCCGGAGGTTCTTAAATAACAATGGTGTTAAGCATTACACATCTGCCCCATATCATCCAGCCACTAATGGACTGGCCGAGAGGTTTGTCCAAACATTCAAGAAGGCTATCAAGGCAATGTGTAATGAAGATATACCCCTACAACACAAGGTGGACAACTTCTTGTTTGCCTACCAGAATGCGACACATGCGGTTACCAACCAAACTCCAGCCATGATGTTCTTCAATCGAAGACTACGATGCCGCTTGGATTTGGTTAAGCCAAACGTCCGAAGAGATGTGGAGAACAGGCAGTTTCAGAATATGCATGAAAGGCCGACCAGGAGTTTTAAGATAGGTCAACCAGTTTTGGCCCGGGACTACCGCACTGAGAAATGGCAGCCAGGAACGATTTGTACACGACAAGGACCTCTCATGTATACCGTGGACGTTGGGGAGAGCATTGTAAGATGCCATGCTGACCAGATTCTAGAGTCACTGGAAAACGTCAACTCCACACCACGATCTGATACACCTGGTAATGAAATCGACGTTCCAATTGCAGCTACCGCAGAACCGGTAATATTGGAAGCAGATGAACCAAACAACGACATTGATCCCGACTCAACATTGCCAGAAGAACCTGATACCCCAAAGAGGCGTTATCCAGACAGAATCAGGAAGCCTCCTCAAAGACTGAACTTATAATTGCTTAAACTTAACCAATGTATCTAGCAACCGTAATTGTGATTGTAATTAGTTATCATTTAGTTGTTAAATGAATGTTATGTACTGTTTATCTAAAAGGGGAGGAATTGTTGTGTATGTACCTTTAAGAGAATAACTGGTCTCTGACTGCAGTACCGGCAGTGACCACCCCTGTATAAAAGGCGCTAGTGAGCCTCGGTTGTTTCAGTTTCACTATTGACTTCCATCAGTAAAGACGTGTTTTGTTCAACTCCTGCTGTCCGTGTCTCAATCATTCACGGACGTAATACCCTCCCTCTGTGTTGTCAGTTGTGTTCAAAGCATCAGAGTGAGAGGGAGTGTGAGGGCTGCATGGCGGAATAGTTCTGTGAATGTGAGCAGAGAGAGAGAGGGAATGGGTAAGGGTGCATGGATGTGAGTGTCTAGTGGGATGTGCAGGAAGAGATTGTTAAAGCTGAGTGCTGGTAAGGAAATGCAATGGGGATCAGATTGAGGGTGATGGAAACTTCATACAGTACTTACTTTTCCAGTGCGATGAAGGTCATGGAATCTTTTTCTGCACTGCATCCAGGTGCGCCGTGTGAGCCCCAAGGAGTTGACTTCCCCTGCTACCAGCAGCCACACAGCCTTGGTCTAACTGGGAGGCCTCTTCCTCCCTAAAGAAGGGAACAGGACCTCCCTGTGGGCCCTAGCACCATCCAGCAATGCTTGGAGTGAAGCCTCATCAAATTTGGGGGCAGCTCTTGCCCTCCCACTGGCCGTTGCTCCTGCAGGCTCCTGTGCCATCTCAATGGTGAAGTTTGGAAGCCTGCAGAAGAAGCAAAGCCTGCTGTGGGCCCTAAAAGCAGCAGCAATGATGATGTCATATTCTGCGACTTTCTGACTGGAAATACTCAATTGCCAAGGCTTCCCACACGTTGGAAATCAATTGGCCAATTGAGTGAAAATTGCATCAATCTCACAGACACATTTAGATTCGTGTGGGAAACCCCAAATTCGGGGAACCCGACAATTCCCCGCACCTGAGTTAAAATCGAGCCCAATATTTGGTAAAGGCGAGTGGCAGTGAGTTCACAGCGGGGTCCCGACCCACTGGGGGAAAAAAACACTTTCCCACCTGACCCGTTACCGATCGTGCCCACTGACCCCTCCACAAAATCCTGTCCATTATTTTAGTTGTAGAAAATTATCGTCATTCGGCCTTGATTAATTAAAACAACAGTGAATGATATTGGCTGAGATTAAAAAGATAAATGCTAAGGTTTTAAGAAATAGTCTTTTAAAGTGGTAGAGAAGAATTTAAAATTACTCTCTGTGAAAAGGAAAGTTTTCACACAAATACTGCTAATAGTTCTCACAATTTGCTTGCAGACCAGGAAAGGCCAAAGACTAAGGTATTAGAAAGCTAATTAAGCACACGATAAGACAAAGAAAAGGTCCTACATGTTGCATTAGGGCTGAAGAGACAACTGGAGATCAATTATTGTTCAAATCAAGTTGACTGAGAAATTTTAGCTTTTTAGCTCCTGAACCACCCACTCAATTGTCACAGTGATCAACTTTGGAAGAATGGGATATGGCAAAAAAAGTTATTGGCCCTGAATTTGCGGTTGTTACGATGGTGTACTCTCAGGATGCGCCGTCATACTGCCTTTGAAATTAACCACAAATTCGGGATTTTCTGCAAACGCTAAATCCCGAACTTGCGATCTGTCAAGTTTTGAATAGACAGATGATCTGCTGCGACTTTCAAGTCCTCATTCAAATGATGTGGTGGCAAAAAGTTGAGCTAATTGCCCACCTACTGCGCATCAGTTACGCTGGAAATTTTTACAGCTGGTTCAAACAGGGACAGGAGCCTGTTTGCCCAACGTAAGGGGAGGGGTATAAGAAAACTGTCTAATAATTAGAAACTAACACGTAAAATAACCTACCAGGTAGCTGTAAAGACTTGGTTTGAGGGATGAGATCATTTACATTTTTTTTATTCTTGCAGAGTCTTCCAATAAATAACCAAACTTACTCTAAAGCATTCCCTGTGCTTTTTAAAGACAAGTACTGTACTTGTCAAATAAATATAATTTAGTATCACACCGTTTAATTTACAAGTTGTAACTACATAATAATACACAGGGCTTTCTATGTTTCCTGATTGGCGAGTGAAAGGAGCACTGCCCCATGTGATCCCAGGTATGCTTACACACAACGGTGCGCTCCTGTGGTCAGTGGGCCACTGTGCAGCACACAACTCCGCAATGAAACAACGCAAGTTCTCAAAGTGGGGTTCGCACCAGGTAAGTGCAGATTTTGTTCGGGTGTTAGCGGTGTGCTCCTTAGCTATGCTGCCGACTGCAAATTCAGGGCCATTAACTTGCAGGGGCAATGTTGATAGAGTTCGATATGCAATTTCAGAGCTACATACATAGGCCTAGAAATTGGGTTTTGGCGCAGCGACGGCTTTAGCGCCGGAAGTTAGTGCCGGAGCTAAGTCGCGCTGGGCGGGCCAAAAATTCACTAGTTCTGCGCCCAAACGGCTGCCGGCGCTGCTGAAAGCTGTTTGCGCCTGAAAACTGGCGCTACGCGCTGAATTGCGGCGCTATTCCGGCGCTGCGGCGCCCGCTGCGGTGCGGCAGGTTCGGGAAGTGCAGGCCTCCTCCGTCCCTTAAGGAGGAGCTGCCTGCACCCGGCCGCGGCCCGCGAAAATCATTGTAAAAATGAGCCCGGCACCTCGGACAAGTGCCGGGCTTGCATCTGTCCCGGGGGGGGGGGCGGGGAGAAGTCCGGGGAGGGAGCTGCGGCCAGGCGGCCGGCGGGAAAGCGGCCGGCCGCCGCGGGGCCTTTAATGCGCCGGCGCAAAGTCCAGTAAGGCACCTCTGCCAGAACGTTGCTTGCGGCTGCCACGGGCGAGGCGGCCGCAAGTCAATTTCGGAGTTCGGGCGGGTTACCATGGCAACCGGGACGCTGCGCACACCGATGACGTCATCGGTGCCGGCGCAGCGCTAACGGCCTAACGCCGATTTAGGGACCCACTCAATTTCCAAACTGGCCATAACTCCAGCGCTAGGCCCTCTAGCGCCTCAAAAGCGGCGCTAAGCCTACCGAATTTCTAGGCCATAGAGTTTGAAAAAAGCTCTCTATTTAAACACAGAACTAAGTTGTTCTCTCTCTCTCTCTCACTCACCAGGCATAAAGAGAAATTATTTATTCTGGCCTGAGATGTAGTTTCAGGACAAAAGATGTATTTTAATACCAGTTTTAGCGATGTGCAGCTTCTGTAACACATAGTTTGGCTGCCAGTAACTGAAGATGTTACCATACCCTGGGGAGATTTGACAATGAGCTGAATTTCTTCAAGTAGACCCACAACAGTGATTCCATCAAACAACTTTGCCTCCCTCTTTTCAAATATATGCTTTGACACATGGCAGAACCATCTCTTTTTCATCTAAACTCTTTGCTTTAGCAGTCAGGCCTTCAGTTATTGCCCTCGGAGCCAATCCAGAAATCCAAAGTCTCATACCTAAGGAAAGTACTGCCAAACTCTATCTAATGATAGTACAGTGAAAGATGATATCTTGATTTTATTCAACACTTCTGTTCTGCATAGAGACGAGATAGAACTATGAGATTGCACACTGTTCTTGTTGTGTATGTACCTTTAAGAGAAGAACTGATTCTATACTGCAGTACCGGCAGTGACCACCCCTGTATATAAAGCCATAGCAGGCTTCTGTACGTCAGTCTTAAGTTACCCTCTGTTCAAGTAAATACCTGTTTTATTGTTCTCCTGCAGTCCGTGTATTATTAAGGCGCAGACACTACAGTGGCGACGAGCAGGTTCGAACTCACCTGCAGTACTGCATCACCTCATGGGGATCTATCCCTGAGAAGAAGCTTTTGGAGGTCGAAGTCAGAACAACAGGCGTCGACCGCGGGCAACTGCCCAAGGATCCATCGGAGTTCGGAGAGTTGCAGGAGAGGCTGTGGAGAGCTGGGCTTGGCTCCCCAGTCAAGGTGTTCCAGCAAATCGTGCTGGTAGCAGGTAGTGCGCTGACCCTTCCGGACTGCAGCGGGCTCGAGCTCGATCGAGCGGCTCTGCAAAGGGGCCGCGCAGCGTCGTCGGGAGGAAAAGAGAGAGAGAGATTACAGGAATATGGGCTACGAGCCAACCGCCCCAAATGCGAGTTCTTCAGGAGACAAATCTCGTATTGTGGCCACATGATTGATGAGGGAGGGTTGCATAAGTCGCCGGACAAGATTGAGGCTGTAGTCAAGGCTCCAGCACCAGACAATGTGTCGCAACTGAGGTCGTTCCTCGGGTTGGTGAACTACTACCATAAGTTCTTGCCGAATTTATCTACAATTCTGCACCCACTGAACGCCCTGCTGCAAACTGGAGTAACATGGAAATGGAGTGATGAGTGTAAGCGTGCCTTTCAGAAATGTAAATGCCTAATCACTTCAAAAGAAGTATTGGCCCACTACAATCCAACACTACCGATTCGGTTAGCATGTGATGCGTCTCCCGATGGCATCGGAGCAGTGCTGTCACACAAATTTCTTGGCGGTTCAGAGAGGCCAATAGCCTTTGCGTTGCGCTCATTAACCTCAGCCTAGCGTAACTACGCCCAGATTGACAAGGAGGCCCTCAGCCTGGTGTGGGGGGTGCAGAAGTTCAATCACTATCTGCACGGGCAGAAATTCACCCTACTGACTGATCATCAGCCCCTGGTCTCCATTTTTAACCCAAAGAAGGGCGTTCCGGTGATGACGGCGCAACGGCTGCAAAGATGGTCACTTTTTCTAGGGGCACATCAGTACGACATAGAGTACAAGGGTACGAAACAGCATGGAAACGCTGATGGGCTGTCGCGCCTACCATTGCCTATGGTAGAGGAAGCACCTGCAGTGGACCGTGTTAAGATATTCCATGTGACCATAGTCGAATGTCTACCTGTTACAAACTCAAGTATAGAGAAGGAAACCCGAAATGACCCGACACTCTCTCAGGTCTATGATTTGACGGTGAAGGGATGGCCAGCACATGGCGACTCACTGTTGCCAGCATCCTCGCCAAGGACAGAACAGCTGTCAGTGTACCGGGGGACCTTGATGTGTGGATCCCGAGTGGTAATTCCACCCAAGTTGAGAGATAGAGTGCTCAATGAGCTTCATGAGGGTCATCTGGGAGGGGTAAAAATGAAGAGCCTAGCCAGGGCGTTTGTGTGGTGGCCGGGAATCGATAAAGAAATCGAGGATATGACCAAGAGATGCATAGGATGCCAGAAGGTCCAAAACGCTCCACCACAGGCCCCGCTACATCCATGGGAGTGGCCCTCATCTCCATGGCAACGGGTACACATTGATTTTGCTGGTCCATTTATGGACTCAATGTTCCTAATCGCTGTGGACGCCCATTCGAAATGGCCAGAGGTCATCAAAATGACCTCCACCACCATGGAGAAAACTATTGCAGTCCTACCAGCCATCTTCGCTAGGAATGGCTTGCCAGAACAGATTTGCTCCGACAATGAGCCACAGTTTGTGTCAGAGGATTTCCGGAGGTTTCTGAGGAATAATGGGGTGAAGCATTACACATCTGCCCCATATCATCCAGCCACAAATGGATTGGCTGAGAGGTTTGTTCAGACTTTTAAAAAGGCCATAAAGACAATGCATAATGACGACATACCACTGCAACACAAGGTGGATAATTTCTTGTTTGCTTACCGGAATGCGACACATGCAGTCACCAACCAAGCTCCAGCCATAATGTTCTTCAACCGAAGGCTAAGATGTCGCCTGGATTTGCTCAAACCAAACATAAGACGAGATGTTGAGGATAAGCAATTCCAGCACATAAATGAGAAGCCAACCAGGAGCTTCAAGATAGGGCAACCAGTCTTGGCCCGCGACTACCGAACAGAAAAATGGCAGCCAGGAACAATATGCACACAGCAGGGACCACTAATGTACACAGTGGACGTTGGAGAGAGCATCATGAGACGCCATGCTGACCAGATTCTAGAGTCACAGGAACAAGCCAAACCCATACCACGAGCAGGTGCACCTGGTAATCAACCCGAAGTACAGGTTGCGTCTACCTCAGAAGCAGTGGTATTGGAAGCTGACGAACCAACCAATGAGAATGAACCAGAATCAACTCCACCGCAAGAACAGGATACTCGAGAAAGGCGCTATCCAGTCAGGATCAGGAAGCCTCCTCAAAGACTGAACTTATAAATGATTATTTCAGTTGATGTATATAGTACAGAGAAAATTGTAATTGTAATTAGTTATTATTTAGTTGTTAAATGAATGTTATGTACTGTTTATCTAAAAGGGGAGGAATTGTTGTGTATGTACCTTTAAGAGAAGAACTGATTCTATACAGCAGTACCGGCAGTGACCACCCCTGTATATAAAACCATAGCAGGCTTCTGTACGTCAGTCTTAAGTTACCCTCTGTTCCAGCATTTCTGGCTGTGCAGCTGCCTCAGTCAGCAGGAGGAGAAGGAGCAGCCAAACCAGGGGAGTGGAAAGTGGTGGTCTCCTGACCAGGAAGAGGAGGATATCGATAGACCACCACCACCTCCACCTCCACCATCATCACAGCAACTGAGGTGCCTGGAGAGAGAGGACAGAGGAGGAGAAGGAGAAGGGAGGCCAGCAACAACACCAACCAGGGGAGAGGCCTTTCCATTACTGCCTCCCCAAATTGGCCTCCACTTCAGGAGAGGGAGAGAGGGGAGAGAAACAACCAACAACCACCAACTGTTTGGAAGGAGGGAAGAACAACATCGTCTTTCAGGTGGGTGTTATTTGGTGCACTCTCCCAAAGACTTTGGCCTAGAAATTCAGTTAAGGCCCGCCAGCAGGCTAACGCCCAAAAGTTAGCGCTGCGCGCGGAGCCACTTGCGCCCGCCAGAAATTCAGTTTCAGCGCCCCAACTCGAAGGCGGCCGCTATTCAAGGGTTTCAGCGCCCCCGCTTGGGGCGCTGAAACTGAATATCGGCGCGCTAGGTGCCGCAGCGCCACCCGCTGCGGAGCGGCAGGCTGCGGTACTGCAGGCCTCCTCCTTCTCTTAAGGGGGAGGTGCCTGCAACAGCGAGATCGCCGCTGGATTGTGCCGGCAAATGAGCCCGGCACCACGGAGAAGTGCCGGGCTCGTGGAAAGCAGCCGGCAATGCCGCGGGGGGGGGTGGAGGAGGCCGGGGAAGGAGGTGCGGGCAGGCGGCTGCCGAAAAAGCGGCCGGCCGCACCTCCACCTTAAAGCGCCCCAGTAGCGCAGCAGTACGGCCCCATTTTTCCAGCGCTGTTTGCGGCCGCTGCAGAAGAGGCGGCCGCAACTAAATATGGGGTTTGGGCCGGAAACGGGGCGGAACCGGGGCACTGCGCACACCGATGACGTCATCGGTGTCGGCGCAGCGCTACCGGCTACCGCCGCCATTACCGCAGCACTGAATATCAGCGTACCCTCTTACACTGGCGCAGAAACCCTATTTGGGCGGTAACTGGGCGCAAAGCCCACTGAATTTCTAGGCCTTTGTATTTTAGGTGGGGGGAGAAAAGAAGAAACAAGGCCGGATCATCAAGGGGTGTCTGTGTGTGTGTGTGGCTCTTGTTAAAAACTAGGCCACACACACCACTAATAAGCACCCCTTCAATTGCCTGACCTGGGACAGCTGGAGCTGCCTAGGTGAAGTCCAATTACATCGTTAAGACCTGATGTGGGACTGAGCCTGGGGCATCTCCAGCTTTCCCAGGTGAAGACATCTTCTCCCCCTGCCAGAAGACCACCTTCAAAGACTTTAAATTCCCATCGGAGAGTGCACCCCTGCCAACACCCACCATCCTGAGTGGCAACCCTGCCCTTGCGGCCTCCCTCCTTCCCACCCCCCCTCTCTCTCTCTCTTTGTCTCTCACTGCCTATTTCTCTGAGGCACCTCAATTTCATCTCTTTTTATTAATTGCCTATTGAGCAGAGGGGAGAAGGCCCCTCTCCCAATTTCAATCAATAAGGGGAGAGGTGTGTCTTCATTTTAAACAGCTCCCTCTGCTCAATAGAGGACCAAAAAATACCTGAGGCCATTAACACCTTCAGGCCTGTGACTTGGGGGTGAGTGTAGCCCTTATAAAACCACCCCATAATGGCGACTGCATCTTCGCCGGTGGCGGGGCCAGCCAGGACTTATGCAGGAGTGGCAGCCACAGCCACAGCTGCTCCCGCTGCATCTGCTGCCCCGTCACCTTTTAAACTTATGACAAAAAAGCTTGGGGTGAAGAGCTACACTCACCCCACTAGAACCATTGAGGCCTGCGTTAAAGCCATAGCTGGGGTTGTCAGCCCCTCAGCCATCGCCGCGGCCTCAAAAATGTACGGGAAGGCTGTGTTCTCCCTGGGGTTGGAGCGGGCGGTGTCCCTGGCCGTCGCCAAGGGGCTCACCGTGGGCGGGACCTTCCTGCCGGTGGATCCTCTCGAGGCCACCGCGCAGAGAATCGTCATCTCGAACGTCCCGCCCTATGTTCCTGGTGAGCTCCTCCTCCCCCATTTATGCCAACTTGGTGAGGTGAGGTGAGGGATTATGCCCATCCCGCTCGGCATCCGGGAAGCCAGCCTTCGCCACGTCTTCTCCTTCCGGCGCCAGCTGTTTATCCAGCTGGCGCGGGAGGAGGACACCAACGGGGCGTTCGTCGTCCACCACAAGGGGACCGCCTATCACGTCTTCTGGACATCGGACGGTGTGCGGTGCCATGCCTGCAAGGAGGTGGGGCACATCCGGAAAAACTGCCCCGCCTCCAAGGCCGCCGGATCATCTCGTGCGGCCGAGGCTGGCGCCGCCGCCGCTCCTCCCCCTGGATCTGCCCACGCGTCGGGAACGTCTGATGTGCGGTCGACGTCGGGGGCCGATGCCACCAAGGCCTCCGGCGGGGGGGGAGGGAGCGCGTCTGGCTGGAAAGAAGGCGTGGCAGAAAAATAAACACCTTAGGGCAGGTCCCCCCGTGGATGGTCAGCCCTCGCCCCTTGCGCCCCTTACACCCGCGCTCCTCGCGGAGTTAATCGGGGCAGACGCGAGTGGGAGGGGCCTCGTACCCGAGCCTGTGGCCGCAATCGCCGCAGCGGTAACGCCAATACCTGCGGCCGGGCTCGGGCCTGAGGAACCCGACAAACCTGCTCCGCTGGAGGGAGCAGAGGAGGAGGCCTCTGCAGACATGGAGGTCTCCCTCGCTCCCTCTGTGCTAAAAAGAAGGCGCGACCCCCTGGAAGAGGAGGAGGACCGGGAGGAGGAAGGTCCCTCCGAGCAGGGGGAGTCGTCGCCCGCCGCGGGTACTGCACTCCCCCCCCTCCGCTGCCGTCATCACCAGCGATCGGCAGGGATCGCCTGTCCCTCGGGAGGCTGAGGCAGATGTGTCTGTCCGGCACGTGACTCCCGGGGATGGGGACGAGACCGTGCCCGTGGGGGGGAGTCGCGGAACAACCCGCGGCTATTGACATTTTGTCGGTGCCGTTACCCCTCGCCGGGTCTGGCGGCCTGGGGTCTGGGTCGGGCGAGTTCGAGGAAAATGAGCTTCGCCAATGCGACCCGGACATCTCCCAGGGGCTGCTTGTCCTAGTGGAGGTTTTAATTGAAAACACCCCATCCGCTGGGTCGGAGGCTGGTGGCAGGGAAGAGGATGGCCCCCTGGCTGCGTCTCTGGTGCCGGACATACTGGAGGAGCTGGGAATTGTTCTCTTCCCCGGTTTCTCCGGTCGTTCTGGCGTCTGAGGCGGCGGGGGGACTCCGAACCGCCGCCGTCTTCAAGCCCGGCGCCCCTAGAGGAGCCCAGGGAGGAATGCTCTGCCGCCGATCCTGGGGGTGGGATCCGGGCGGAGGCGGGGCCGGCTGGTGCGGCCGAGCCATTCGCTGCACACTGCACGATGGACGGGTCGGCCGCTGGTGACGACCCACTGGAGGAGGATGGGGACTCGGTGATGGGCACGGAGGACGATTTGGACTCCACCGTCCACGAGGCACTGGATGACCTCGTGCCCCTCGCCGAGTCTCTCCTCATTCCCGTAAGGGAACTCCGGGATTTATGGCCATGTGCCGGGGTCGGCAAATTAAGATCCGGCTGGCCCTCGACAGGTGGTCGGAGCTGGCGCTGCTCATCGTGTCCGTCTATGCCGCCGTTAAAATCATGGGCGCGGACGAGGGCGTGGACCCGCTCGAGCTGCGTCGGCTCAGAACATTTCTCACTGGGCTGCTGAGGAAGTGGCGGCTGACCAGCGGCTGCCCTCCCTCCCCCCGTTAGGTGTAGGTAGAGGTTGCACTATGCTTCTGACATGAAGATAACCATAGCCAGCCTCAACATCAACGGCGGCAGGGAGGCGCGCTGCAGATTCAACAACTTCTCGGTCCTTCGGGAGGGGAAGTATGCGGTGTGTTTCCTGCAAGAAACCCACACCGTTCCGGGAGACGAAGCCACATGGCGCATGGAGTGGCAAGGAGGGGTCAGCATGAGTCACCTCTCCAACAATTCTAGCGGGGTGGCTATCTTGCTGGCCCCGCATTTTCAGCCGGAGATCTTGGGGGTCAAGGAGCACGTGCTGGGCCGCTTACTCCAGGTCACTGTTCACCTGGGGGGCGTGACGCTCCATCTAGTGAACGTGTACGCCCCTCAGACTGGTGCGCAGCAAGTGCGCTTCTTCGAAGAAGTGTCCGCTCTTTTGGGCTCCGTCGACGCGGGCGAGTGCGTCATCCTCGGGGGGGATTTTAACTGCACCCTCGAGGCGAGGGACCGTTCGGGTCCCCCGCGAAGCCCGGCGGCGATGGAGAAGTTGAGGGACCTGGTCGGGTCCTTCGACTTGGTGGACGTCTGGCGAAATCTCCACCCCGACTCCAGCGCCTTCACTAGCGTGCGGTCTGGGGGAGGAAGGTCCAGAATCGACCGCATCTACATTTCCCGGGCGTACGTCTCCTGCGTTCCGGCGGCTTCCATGCGGCCGGTGCCGTGCACGGACCACCACCTGGGGTGGGCGGAGCTCACTCCGATGCGCGCGCGGGGGGGGGTCCGCGTACTGGCATTTTAACAACCTGCTGCTGGAGGACGCGTGGTCCCAGGATTCGTTTCATCGGTTCTGGGCCGACTGGAGAAGGAAGCGGGGGGGCTTCCCCTCCTTGAGGCTATGGTGGGACGTGGGCAAGGCTCACATCCGTCTCTTCTGTCAGGAGTACGCAAAGGGGTCGACCAAGAGGCGGGAGGCCCGTGTCGGGCGGTTGGAGAAGGAGGTGCTCGACCTGGAGTCCCGTCTCGGTCAGGTCGTCGAGGACCCGGCTCTGCGGAAGGTGTACGAAGAGAAGAAGGGCGCGCTGAAGGACCTGCAGCTCGTCAGGTTCCGAGGCGCGTATGTGAGGCCGCGGATCTAGCTCCTGCGGGACCTGGACCGCGGCTCCCCCTTCTTCTACTCGCTGGAAAAAAGACGGGGGGTCCGTAAGCAGCTCTTGGGGCTGCTGGCCGACGATGGATCACTGGTCTCGGATCCGGAGGGAATCAGCACGGAGACCTGTGCCTATTACAGGGCTCTGTTCTCTCCGGATCTGTCCAGCGAGGATGCGTGCAGAGTTTTGTGGGAGGACCTGCCGAAGGTCAGCCCGGAGGGCGCTGAAAAATTGGACGCTCCGCTAAGCCTGGCGGAGCTGACCGGCGCCCTCCGCCAGCTCTCTAGGGGAAAGTCCCCGGGGCTGGACGGGCTGACCGTGGAGTTCCACAGGGCGTTCTGGGACGTCTTGGGGGGCGACTACGCGTGGGTCCTGGGGGAAAGTTTGGCGACCGGGGAGATGCCCCTCTCTTGGCGCAGGGCGGTCATTGTCCTGCTGCCTAAGAAGGGCGATCTCCGCCTCCTTAAGAACTGGCGCCTGGTCTCCCTCCTCAGCACGGACTATAAAATCTTTGCCAGGGCCATGTCTGCTCGCCTTGGCACCGTGCTGGCCCACATGATCCACCCCGACCAGTCCTACACGGTCCCGGGCTGGACCATCCAAGATAACATCCACCTGGTCCGGGACCTGGTCCACCACTCCCAGAGGGCTGGTCTGTCGGTCGCCTTCCTTCCCTGGATCAGGAGAAGGCATTCGACAGGGTGGATCACGAGTATCTCTTCGGGACTCTGCGTGCATTCGGGTTCGGGATGCATTTTGTCGCCTGGATCCGACTTCTGTACACCGCCGCAGAGTGTCTGATTAAAGTTAACGGGTCCTTGACGGCACCCCTTCGCTTCGGGAGGTGGGTGCGTCAGGGATGCCCCATGTCCAGTCAGTTATATGCCGTTTGTGTGGAGCCTTTCCTGCGCCTCTTGCAGAAGAGGTTGACGGGACTGGCTCTGCAAGGGCCGGGCGTGGAGGTGGTCCTCTCGGCTTACGCTGATGACGTGCTCCTCACGGTCACGGATCCCGCTGACTTGCAGAGGATGCGGGAATGCCAGCAGATTTACTCGGACGCATCCTCCACCAAGATCAACTGGGAGAAATGTTCCGGACTCCTGGTGGGTCAGTGGCGGGTGGACTCCCTGCCGGAGGAGTTCAGGCCTTTCGCCTGGAGCACCACGCACCTCCTCTATTTGGGAGTCTACCTTAGCCCTGCCGAGGACGCCTGGCCGGCGAACTGGCAAGAGCTGGAGGCCAAAGTCACCGCTCGCCTAGGACGCTGGACAGGACTGCTCCGAGTGTTTTCCTACAGGGGTCGAGTGCTGGTCATAAACCAGCTGGTGGCCGCCATGTTGTGGTACCGGTTGGTCACTTTGATCCCTCCCCCTGCGTTTGTCGCCAAGATGCAGAAGAAGCTCAGCGACTTCTTCTGGGACAAAAGGAAGCACTGGGTCTCTGCCACGGTTCTGTGTCTCCCGCTTAGGGAGGGCGGTCAGGCGCTGGTGTGCCTTCGCACCCAGGCTGCGACTTTCCATCTTCAGACGCTGCAGAGATACCTGTACGTCGAGAATCCTCCGAGATGGTGTGCGCTGGCAACGCTTTTCTTCTGCCAGCTGCATGGCCTCAATTACGACACGCAGCTCCTGTTCGCGAAAGTGGGCGGCAGGCGTGCCGGCCTGCGGGAGCTGCCTGTCTTCTACCAGGAACTGCTATGGGTTTGGAACTACGTCGCTTCCAGGCGAAGCGCTCCCCCGTCAGGAGCGGCGGCTCTCTTTCGGGAGCCGCTGCTCAGGAATCCGCACCTCCACGAACGCGGGTTCGGGCGGCTGGCGGAGGGCAGGGCTGTGCCTAGCAAGGTGACCAGAGTCGGGGACCTGCTCGATGGCAGAGGAGCGAGCTGGATGGCGCCGGAGGAGCTGGTGCGGCGCCTGTCCTGGGCCAACGTCCGGCTCGCGGTCGAAGCCATCGAATCGGTGAAAGCGGCACTGGGCCCCGACTCCACTAGTTGTATCGAGGCGGCTCAAGCACGTGGGGCGATCCCGTCCGAGTTTACCCCCGTTCGGACGGAATTCCTCATCGGCGCCCGGCCCCGAAACTCCCCTCAGGAACCGGTGCCTCACAACTTGAGCCGTCTCGAGGAAATACCCTCCATGCCTTTTCATTCCGCGCGGAGGGGTTTCCTGTACGGGCTGCTCCTGCACACTCTCCACTTTGCCATCTTCGTCTACCGTTCGGACACGCCTTGGCATGGCGTCTTGCCGACTGGCGGTGGCGGAGGTCCCCAATGGAGGGCTCTCTACGTGGGAGTCCTCCCTTGTTCCATCGGGGACTTGGCCTGGAGTGTGTTGCATGGAGCGGTCCCGTGCAATAAAGTTTTAAGTGGGTTCACGGACTCCCAGGCCGCCTGCATTTTTTGCGGCCTGGAGGAGTCCGTGTTTCACGTTTATATGGAGTGTGAGAGGTTGCAGCCCCTCTTTCACTACTTGAAGGGGCTGCTCCTCGATTTTTGGTTGCACTTCAGTCCCACGCTCTTGATCTACGGTCACCCGGTGCGGAGGGGAGCGGACAGGTTGGCGGACCTCCTTGTGGGCCTGCTCCTGGGCCTGGCTAAAAGAGCCATCAATTGGTCCAGGCAGCGGGCGGTCGAGGGGGTTGTCCAGCCCGATTGCCTGCCTCTCTTCCGCGGCCATGTTCGCGCCCGGGTGGCCCTGGAGATGGAGCATGCGGTGTCCGCCGGCGCGCTTGAGTGTTTCCGCGACCGGTGGGCGCCGTGGGGACTGGAGTGCATTATCAACCCGGAAAACCAAATTTTAATTTGATTTGTTAAGTTTTAGTTGAAGTTTTGTTTATTTACAGTCCAATTGGTTTTTTTTGGGGGTTCAAACAAAAAGAGTACCCTCTGTTCAAGTAAATACCTGTTTTATTGTTCGCCTGCAGTCCATGTACTATTAAGGCACGGACACTACAGTTCTTTTATCTCTTCTGCCTGGGTTTGAGTCTAGGTCAGACTGATGGGAAGGTAGTCTCATCTCTCTCTGTAAAAGTTCTATATAAAATAAGTTTTTCCCTCCAGTTCCTAATGGCAATAAGCCTACAGCTTAAGAAAAAAACTAAATTGGCAAACTCACTCAGAGGTCAATTGGCATGGGAAATAGAAAACAATCATGCTGGTGTGATAGGTGATGCTCATCTGAGGTAAAATTAAGATATATTTTTGGAGCAGAGTATAAGGAATTTTACCTGTAACTAACTGTAGTGTATCTGATCTGGAAGAATTAATGCTAATACAGTATTAACATCTGCCAAAATTGCTCACTATGCCAGAATCATTCTGGAATACAAAGATAAACCCTGGCTTCTATTCTCCACTGCTAACCGTCTTCTTAAGCCCCTCTCCCCTGTCTCCTCCACCCTCACCTCTGACAACAAGTTCAGCTGCCTCTGCCACATCCCTTCCTTCCCCTAGCCCACCAGGTCAAACTTCCTCTAAGGTTGCATCCTGCCCTAGCCCTGAACTCACATCTTTCTCCAGTTTCTCTCTGATCACCCCTCATGACCTATCCGCGCTCATCTTGTCCATGAGACCCACCTCCTGCTCCCTCAACCCTATTCCCACCAAACTGCTGAGCACCCAATTTTCTTTTCTGGCTCCCATGTTAGCTGACATTGTTAACAGTTCTCGCTTCACAGTTACTGTCCCCCCCTCTGCCTCAAATCTGCCGTTATCACCCCTCTCCTAAAAAAAGCCCCTGACCCCTTCGTCCTTGCAAACTACCGCCCCATCTCCAACCTCCTTTTCCTCTCCAAATACCTTGAACATGTTGTCGCCTCCCAAATCCGTGCCCATCTTTCCCGCAACTCCATGTTTGAATCCCTCCAATCATGTTTCCGCCCCTGCCACAGTACCAAAATGGCTCTGGTCAAAGTTACAAATTACATCCTTTGTAATTGTGACAAATGTAAACTATCCCTCCTCGTCCTTCTTGACTTGTCTACAGCCTTTGACATGGTTGACCACTCCATCCTTCTCCAACGCCTCTCCACCGTCGTCCAGCTGGGTGGGACTGCACTCGCTTGGTTCCATTCTTATCTATTTAATCATAGCCAGAGAATCGCCTGCAATGGCTTCTCTTCCTGCTCCCGCATCGTTACCTCTGGTGTTCCCTAAGGATCTATCCTTGGCCCCCACCTATTTCTCATCTACATGCTGCCCTTGGCCACTTCATCCGAAACATAGCGTCAGTTTCCACATGTACGCTGACGACACCCAGTCTACATCACCACCACTTCTCTCAACCCCTCCACGGTCTCTAAATTGTCAGACAGTTCTGGATGAGCAGAAATTTTCTCCAAGTAAATATTAGGAAGACTGAAGCCATTGTTTTCGGTCCCCGCCACAAATTCCGTTTCCTGGCCACGGAGTCCATTGCTCTCCCTAACATTTGTCTGAGGCTGAACCACACTGTTTGCAACCTTGGTGTCATATTTGACCCTGAAATGAGCTG
Organism: Somniosus microcephalus; assembly: GCF_052327205.1. Taxonomy (NCBI): domain Eukaryota; kingdom Metazoa; phylum Chordata; class Chondrichthyes; order Squaliformes; family Somniosidae; genus Somniosus; species Somniosus microcephalus. The sequence goes on along the minus strand of NC_140993.1, from coordinate 98,334,417 downwards.
CCGACCACATATCCGTGGCATAACAAAGACTGCCTATTTCCACCTCTGTAACATCGCCCGTCTCTACACTTGCCTCAGCTCATCCGCTTCTGAACCCCTCATCCATGCCTTTGTTACCTCTAGACTTGACTATTCCAATGCACTCCTGGCTGGCTTTCCACGTTCTACCCTATGAAAACTTGAGGTCATCCAAAATTCGGCTGCCCATGTCCTGACTCGCACCAAGTTAAATATAAAGCCATGTATAAAGTATCTGCTTATTTTGCAAAACCCAGACTGAATATTAAAGATTGCTGTTTTGATTCGCTGAAATTTATTTGGGATGGGAAACAATCCTGAATTGTTTTGTTGAAACTAAAATTTAGAATGCTGAGCAGCTGGAGTTCCCAGAGCTAATTATCTATAATTACGTTTTCAAATATTCCCACATTTAAAATCATAGAATGGTTACAGCACAGAAGGAGGCCATTTGGGCTATTGAGCCTGTGCTGGCTCTCTACAAGAGCACTTTGGCTCATTCCACTCCCCCACCCTTTCCCCGTCACCCTGCAAATGTTTTTCCTTCAGGTACTTATCCAATTCCCTTTTGAAAGCCGTGATTGAGTCTGCCTCCACCACCCTTTCAGGCAATGCATTCCAGATCCTAACCATTCGCTGCATAACATTTTTTTTCCTCGTGTTGCTTTTGGTTCTTTTGACAATCACCTTGAATCTGTGTCCTCTGGTTCTCAACCCTTCTGCCAATGGGAACAGTTTCTCTCTATCTACTCTCTCTAGACCCATCATGATTTTGAACACCGCTATCAAATCTCCTCTCAACCTTCTCTGCTCCAAGGAACACAACCCCAGCTTTTCCAGTCTATCCACGTAACTGATAGACCCCCTTTTCAGCAAACCCCCAAAACTGGAGGACAAAGAGGTACCTACAGAGATCTGTCTATATAGCTTGCCCCGCTTTCAATCTTTTACCCCTTTTACTTCATTTTTATCATTTTTTTCAATGAAAGGTCATCGAGCTGAAACGTTAACTCTATTTCTCTCTCCACAGATGCTGCCTGACCTGCTGAGTGTTTCCAGCATTTTCTGTTTTTCTACCATTCTTCATGTCTGAGCCTAGCCCAGGAGGCTACTTGCCTGTTTGGGGTATAACAGTCCAGCCTGATCCTATCTTCACTCAATGTTCAGACACTTTTCAGTGATTCGGATCAAAATCCTTGCTGACTTTCCTCTTCCCTAGTCTGGAGTGTGCAAGGGTGGGTGGGTGGTGGGGTGCAGGGAGCGAGTGACTGAGGTTAATTGTAGCACCTCTACTGCATTGGTCTCATGAGCCAAATGGCCTCCCTTTGTGCTGTGACTTCTTTTGCATCTTCAGACAAAGATGAGCTAATCCAGCACAGACTAAAGAATGAATCTTGCACCCTCCTGATCTATATGGCTCAGCATCACACTGCACTTCACCCTTCTTGCCATGGAGAGAGTGCAGCGAAGATTCACCAGACTGGTACCTGGGATGGCAGGAATGACGTATGAGGAGAGATTGGGTCGATTAGGTTTATATTTGCTAGAGTTTAGAAGAATGAGAGGGGATCTCATTGAAACTTATAAAATTCTAACAGGACTAGACTAGACAGACTAGATGCAGGAAGGATGTTCCTGATGGTTGTGGAGTCCAGAACCAGGTGTCACAGTCTAAGGATAAGGGGTAAGCCATTTAGGACTGAAATGAGGAGGAATTTCTTCACCCAGAGAGTGGTGAACCTGTGGAATTCTCTGCCACACAGGGCAGTTGAGGCCAATTCACTAAATATATTCAAGAAGGAGTTGGATATATTTCTTGAGGCTAAAGGGATCAAGGGATATGGGGAGAAAGCAGGGACAGGGTACTGAATTTGGATGATCAGCCATGATTTTATTAAATGGCGGAGCGGGCTCGAGGGGTCGAATGGCCTACTCCTGCTCCTATCTTCTATGTTTCTATATTTCACCTAATTATGCTATAACTGACCAGGAGTAGCTTATGGGCACGAAAAATAGTTAGCTTAGATATGTAAGATTTGCAAAATTTCTGCATCTCCCCGAAGGTTATTATTAACAAAAGGGACCCTGCATGGACATTTTAAAATTGAAAAGGGTACCCAAGATGGTGTCCGTGCCTCATGGCAGAAAGCCTGTGGGATTCCAAAATGGATTCTGCAGCGCAGACAGCTTGGGAGAAATCGAAACTAAGGCTGCAGGTTTCCTGTGAAGAGAAACTTTGTGTTTTGGAACGAGACAGGACTCTGAATTATGCATTAGACTGAATTGGAGATGGATCTAATTGCAGTTTAGGCCTATAGTTTAGGCCATCAAACAGTCTGCATACATTATCGGAAACAGATTAACACAGCCATCGAGGTTGGACAAGCCCATCAAGGAACTTTCAGGACAATACAAGTCAATTATTGGGCCGGTAGATGCGATTACCGGCCATCTAAAAACCGTTAGTATGAATTGCTACCATTATTTTAAACTAGCCCGCCAAAATTAAAACAAAGAACTAACCTGATTTGGCGCGAAGATAAGGGTTTTCGACTAAGGTATAATTAAAGGCCCTGGGTAGCATTGAGTTAGGGCAGCTAGTTCGTTCATTTGGAGGAGGTCCGTAGAGTTTTTTGGTTGGTGTGCTGGTGCTGCTCCTCGGGCCCCTCGCCCTCATGGCTGCCGCTCTTTCCCCGTCCCGCGCTTACCTCCTGGCCTTTGCCCGTGCCCTTTTCCCACTCCATCTGAAACTGCCCCGGCACCGGGTCGGGCGGACACGGAAAGATTCAGGCCAGGCGAGATGGGACGCGATGAGGGGAGAAGGGAAACCACCGAGGGGCAGACCGGCTGGAGGAGACCAAATGAGGGGAGGCTTCGAATCATCGGGCCTTCAGCCTCGGCCGACCTTCGAATATCTGCACACTAACTCAAACTGGCAGCTGTCGATGAAGAATCATCCCTGCAAGGTAAAGTACCCAAACAGAGACTTTGACTTTGGGGTATTCGAACCTGGACAATGCCCTTGCAGCACCCGGAGACCACGTGATGACAGCAGGCTCCAGAGAGCACCAAGAGTGAACCCCGAACCCCACCACTGTTTTGAATTGAGCAAACCCCGTTTTTGATTGGTGAGCATAGATTCTGACCCCTCATAGCTTAATCTAGTTAGGTATAGGGGTGGGATAAGGATAAGGGGATTGTTAAGATAGTTGTTTTCCCTCGATGTGCCGTGTGTTCCCCATTCCCTGCATAAGTGCATTTGCCTGTAATGTTATAGTGGTAACTTCTTTTAAGACTGTATTAATTTTTCCTGTTCAATAAAATCTTGGTTTTTGCTTGCATCCAAACCACCTGTCTACTCGAGTTTTCTGTATCGCCGCCTGTACCTAAGTCTGGTGTCTAGAACCCAGGGGTGTGGGAGCGATTCGAACCGCTCATTGTCAGGGGCATAACTGACTGGGCGCACGCGCCACACCCGCCACCCCCCTACAGATATCACAGATATGGTATCAAAAGTGGAAAATGCTCTATTCAATGTATTTACATGAAATGTACCCAAACCTGAAGTTTGGTACAAAAGAGGGATTTTAAATGTTTTTGGAAATTGGAGAGAACTGATATCATAGCTATATTAACACTTTCCAAACTAGAACACACTGCCATAGTGGAGCTTATTGTTGTTTTATAAAATCACGAAGTAATTCAAAAGAATCTATTTATTTTCAGTTAAATAAATGTAATAGTCTTGCAGGTAACAGTATTCTATAAAGGAACTAAGAGATATATTTTTCTTTACAGAGTATGGAATAATTCTCAGCTATTCTAGTTAATGGACTGTTATTGCTGCACAATTATCCTGAGACTATGCCCCCTCCGAGTGTAGATTCACCAGCCAGGGGAAAAGTCTCTCAGCACCTACCCTGTCAAGCCCTCTAAGAATTTTATATGTTTCAATGAGATCACCTCTCATTTTTCTAAACTCCAGAGAATATAGACCCATTCTACTCAAGCTCTCCTCATACGACAACCATCTCATCCCAGGAATCAGTCTGGTGAACCTTTGTTGCACCACCGCAAAGGCAAGTATATCCTTCCTTAGGTAAGGAGACCAAATCTGTACACAATACTCCAGGTGTGGTCTCACTAAAGCCCTATATAATTGCAACAAGATTTCCTTCCAGCCTTGCACCCATAAAGAGCTCTGATGTTTTCTCTGGTTTGTTACCCCATTGACATTGATAACAAACCCTACACTTTGTACAGAGTGCAGGGCTGGTGTATGCCAACTGGGCTGCAACAGTAAATCCCCGTGCATCTGCTGTAAATCTGCCCCATCACTCATCTAAAAACACACCTGAAGCAGCAATAAAGAGCAGGAGCACTGCTCACTCATGACACGGGCCACCCCGGCTGTGCAGATGGCCAGCAAAGATCAGTCTCTCTGCCATTTCCCATTTCTTGATGTTTAATAGTCAGGAACATTTTCCCTCCACCTGGCTCAGAAATTTAAAGAAAACTCGAGAATTTTCCTTTCTGAGAACCATTAGATTTTAAACTAAAGGGCAAAATACTCAGAATGCTGGAAATCGGAAATATAATTATTTTCATCTGGTTTATTTTCCTTCTCCAAAAGCCACCAGGCTCCCCTCGTCCATTAATTTACTGATGTTTTATTGCTCGCTCTGTCTCCCTGTGTGCAGCCCGATCCGTTAATTTTCCATTGTGCTTTCACTCTCTCAATTCTCACTCTCCTCACGTTCAAACCCCTCCATGGTTTTAACCCTCCCTAGCTCTATAATCTCCCCCATCCCTACGACCCTACAAGAACTCTGCGTTCCTCCAACTGGAACTTACTTGTCTGTGAAATATTCTGGGATGATAATGTGAAAGAAACTATATAAATTCAAGTTCATTCTTACTTAGTGTCTCTACTATGCAGTAAATTGCCAGTGTCCAAGAGAGATCGAGATCTTATTTAAATAATTAATCCGAATTCAAGTTTTACATAATGCAACAACTGTTTATTTTTCTTGGTCTATAGTTTTGTCACTTCACTTTTCCCCATAAATAACTTTGGTTTCAAACCATGTTTTCCATATTATCTTAGCAATTAATTCAAAAATTACCTGTATCTCTTCATTCAGCTACATGTTTCCCTAGTGTCTGCAATTGTTCTATTTATTATCAATAAAGATTCAGGGAAGTGAATTTTCCATTCATGCACTTGTAACAGACAGCAGTATGTCTGATTATTTTACATCTTAGGAATGTGAAGCAATAATCATTTCTGAATATGTAATCTGTGTCATTGTTGTCAAAGAATTGCATCAGTTGCATGAGCAACTAATCAGATGTTTTTTTGCAAGATGGAGAAAAGAGCACTTACTAATCAGGGCATGGATTAACAAGTGATAGTTGGTAGTACAAATAGTAGTTCTCCTCCTTCAAACAGTAAGACAGCCTGTGGGAAAGTTAAAAGGGTAAGACTTTATCAGCTCCTTCTCTCTGTCAGCCAACCATATCTAGTATTAATAAAATGTAGAAGAGTCAGGTTCCAAACCTTGGCCATGCTCAGTGCTACAAAGGTCATCGATTATCTAGTTAAGTTTGTGTTACTATGTAAAGAGCAAATTGAATAAAGAGGGCAATGTATTTATACATATTAATAAACTGTTTTGGGTTCTACAGCTGTATCCAGGATTTAATTTGAACCAGTGGAAAAGGTTATGTGAAACATAAATGCTAAATGTAAAAGAACATTTCAGCTGAACTGCTTTATAATACTGGTTAGGTGTAAAGATATTAGGGCTGATTTTAATTCTGCCTGCCCGGCGGAGACCAGGCGTCAGGCAGTTAAAATGGCTGGTGCGATTTACCCATTCTGAGCCCGCTGCCTTCCTGCGGGTTGAATCTTAAACTGCTATTTTTAGCAGGTGGAGGGATATGCGTTGGAAGACAGCAGGGCCCTTCTTTAAATATGCATATTGAGCTCTGATGACATTTCGGGCACAACAACAATTTTTATTGGAGGCCTGCTCATAGAAGCTGCTGCGATACGTGCATCATTGGCAAGGCCAGCATTTATTGCCCATCCCCAGTTGCCCTTGAGAAGGTGGTGGTCAGCCTTCTTCTTGAACCGCTGCAGTCCATTTAACAAAGTTACTTTCACAATGCTGTTAGGTAGGGAGTTCCAGGATTTTGACCCAGCGACAATGAAGGAACGATAATATATGTCCAAGTTGGAATGATGTGTGACTTGGAAGATAACTTGGAGATGATGGTGTTCCCATGCGCCTGCTGCCCTTGTCCTTCCTAGGAGGTGGGGGTCACCGATTTGGGAGGTCCTGTCGATGAAGCCTTGGCCAAAAGAGGCCTAGAAAAGTAAGTTCATTTTATCTTTATTTTTGTTTTCTTGTGGGCTAGGAGGAGAAGGAGTGATCCTCTGGACCCCACAAGGATACCTTGGGTCTTCCCTGACCTGGGCTTCCCTTCTACTCCCCTGATAGCAATTCCCTCCCAACACTCCTCTGAACCACTTATCTGAGTGCCAGGGACCATTCCTTCAGGTCCCCAGCAGCAGCCACTTTCTGCTCGAAATGCTGCTTCCTACTGGGTTCAAGAGGGAGAATGGTGGGGCCTATGCAGATGAGGTCTGCGAGTTAAAGTTTCCTGGGCCTCATGCTGTGGAGGGCCAGATGGCTTTCTGTCCAGCTTGGCCCCCGTCTGCATGACTCCTGCTTGGAGTTAAAATTAGCCCTATTAGCTCCCAATTGATATGCGAAGAGCTGGGAATGTCACAGAACATTAGTAATTATACACAGGGAAAGAATAAATTATACAATTCATATTCTAGGGCTTAGTGAACTGATTCATCTGAGTGGCTCTCAATGATACTTTGAATTGCTTACAATTTACTTTTGGAAAAAGAATACATACAGCATTGCCCAAAAATTATACCATGCCGTATTAGTCAATTAATGCTTTCAAATAAAATGATCTTGTCTGCTACTTTAACTTAGATGTTAACTGATTTAAAATAAATGGATAGTGTTAAAATAGTGGACAAAGTAATTTCATACAAATGAGTTGAGCAAATTCAAATTCCAGGAAATAATATTTCAGAGAACGGTGTAACCTGCTGCATTTGCTACCAAATTGCTAACTTGCTTAATCTAGACTAGTTGCCATAGGCCCTCATTCAGTAAACAGCAAGGTCTGTGCAAATGTCAAAAAGCCCTGTATTTCACTAGTGTGCTTTACAGAGCATGAAATTAAAACTGACAGAATTAAGGGTCTCATGCCATTTATTGTATTCTTTTTTCCCCTGCAAGTACTTTCATGTAGATTACATCTTTATCTGCCTCAACTCTATTTGTCTTAAGTTATGTTCAATGAAAGTGCCCATGGAAATTCTTCCACAGGGATGATATTTGATAAAATTTTAATGCTGGATGCTTAACAGAGATGAAAATGAAAAAGCACCTGAATGGTGCGGAACCATGTCAGAATTTTAAGCGCTGGTCCAAAATACTGAATCCAGCATGGGTTTAACATGGTCCCTTGGTAACCATTTGCAGCACAATATTTAGAAATGACCTTGGGCTAGACTTTGAGGGGCGTCCACGATCATTTTTCATGGACTTAACATTGATTTTTCTATAGTGTTATTCTGAAAAATTTCTTGGCATCTTTGAACGTATTTATACTATCTGACTTAAAGGCTGTGGAGCCTCAGAGGCAGTGGACTGGGGTTAGAAAATCAAGCTCATGTCCTTGTTTACAATTTCCCTACAGGCAATTTTCTATACATGTAGTGCTACCAGCATGCACGGATAATTTTGCATGGAAATTTTTATTTAAACTACGATCCTCGCTTAACCTTTCAGTTGCAGGTGAGGGCCCGCCCACAGTATGAACCTTGACTTACATGCAAAGAAAGCGTTTGCACTCAATTCACGATTAGCTGGTATCTCACCACAGAAATATAATTTTGCATGTCAATGATCTTTATTCAGGAAGCAACCATGATGCCATCTGTAAGCAGCAGTCCGTGATGGGTGCATTTTTGGAATGAGAAAAAGCACTGGTGGATGGTTGGATGGTGAGGGGATGCGGGTAAGATCAGCGCAGCAGATCAAGGCAAACTTCTGCATCCACTGTGCTGACTCAACTTAGAGACGCTTTAACAGCAGAGATGGATATTGGGCTGGAAACCTGAGCATCTGTTTTCTGTCCCATGTCTGCCACCTCCACATGCATAAGAAGTGTGCCATATAGCTTTGGCGCAATGAAAGGGCATAGGCAAAAGGACAGCGACTGTATACAAGGGTTAAAGAACATAAGAACATAAGACATAAGACATAAGAACACAAGACGGAGAAGCAGGAGTAGGTCATTTGGCCCCTCGAGCCTGCTCCACCATTCAATAAGATCATGGCTGATCTGATCTTGGCCTCAACTCCACTTCCCTGCCCGCTCCCCATAACCCTTGACTCCCTTACCGTTCAAAAATCTGTCTATCTCCACCTTAAATATATTCAATGACCCAGCCTCCACAGCTCTCTGGGGAAGAGAATTCCAAAGATTCACGATCCTCTGAGAGAAGAAATTCCTCCTCATTTCCGATTTAAATGGGTGTCCCCTTATTCTGAAATTATGCCCCCTAGTTCTAGATTCCCCCACGAGGGGGAAAATCCTCTCTGCATTTACCCTGTCAAGCCCCTTCAAAATCTTATATGTTTCAATAAGATCCCCTCTCATTCTTCTAAACTCCAATGAGTATAGGCCCAACCTGCTCAACCTTTCTTCATAGGACAACCCTTTCATCTCCGGAATCAACCTCGTGAATCTTCTCTGACCTGCCTCCAATGCAAGTATATCCTTCCTTAAATAAGGAAACCAAAACTGTACGCAGTACTCCAGGTGTGGTCTCACCAATGCCCTGTACAGTTGTAACAGGACTTCCCTACTTTAATACTCCATTCCCTTTGCAATAAAGGCCAACATTCCATTTGCCTTCCTAATTACTTGCTGTACCAGCATGCTAACTTTTTGTGATTCATGTACAATACCCCCCAGATCTCTCTCTACCTCAGGATTTTGTAATCTCTCCCCATTTAAATAATAATTTGCTTTTTTATTTTTCCTACCAAAGTGGATAACCTTGCATTTTCCCACATTAAACTCCATCTGCCAGATTTTTGCCCACTCACTTAGCCTATCTATATCCCATTGGAGATTCTTTACATCCTCCACACAATTTGCTTTCCCACCTATCTTTGTATCATCAGCAAATTTGGCTACATTACATTCGGTCCCTTCATCCAAGTCATTAATATAGTTTGTAAATAGTTGAGGCCCCAGCACTGATCCCTGCGGCTCCCCACTAGTTACAGTTTGCCAGCCTGAAAATGACTCATTTATCCCAACTCTCTTAGTTAGCCAATTCTCTATCCATGCTAATATATTACCCCCAAACCCTGAGCTCTTATCTTGTATGGTAACCTTTTATGTGGCACCTTATCGAATGCCTTCTGAAAATCCAAATACACGACATCTACTGGTTCCCAGTATCGCTCCCAGTGTATGCGAGTTCCCATCTTAGGTTATGCCATCCTTGGCCCATTGCACAATAAATGCGAGCAACAGCACTTATTATTGTCTTCTTTCTGATGCCAGCAAACATATTCCTCATTTGCAGCCTTGTACCAGGGACCTGGATAACTGTGTGAACTCATCAGAACGACTCAATGCTATTTGCGCCTGGGCCTTTACTGGAAGGTGGTCTTTTACCCCAAACAAGGCCACCCTCCTTTGGTGCACCTCCTGCACAAGATCTCCAACTCTTCAGTGTCAAAAGGAACAGTGTTGGCCACATATCACAACTATACTGCCGTGGAAAATAGTTTGTTTTCTATCCCCACTACAACTTTCATGGTTATCTGCTCCCCTACTGGATAGGCAAGCTTTTATTGCATCTATAGCTTATTCAAATTAGGGTTAGGGACACCCATTGGAAAAATGGGTCATTCCAGCACTCTGCACTGCTGGCACAGGCAAGCCCTGTTGATTGGGCCAGTTCAACCTTGCTTTTCCCATTATCGAAAACTCAAAATTACAAGTTTTGCATTAGTGCGAAGTGGTCTAGCTGACTTAAGTGAGACTTCCTCTTTCATGGAATCTTATGGTGCTTTGGTCTGGTGTCAGATCTGGTCCTGAATGAGACACAGACTGTTTTGTACCAACATGACAGTTGTAGTGTAAATGCACCCTTTGTTCCTAATAGGACAATCTTCCACTTGTAGTTTAGTGAATTAATCATTTTCATTGAGCACAAATAAGACTGTCAAAAATAGTCATAATGGTTATTGTAAAGTACGCAGATTTAGTTACTTAAAATCCTCAGGAAATAATAAATAATCATACAATAAATTACATCCTAGTTGTAGTTAAAGTTGTAAATTGTCTGCCATCTCTGGTCTGCCTGGCCTTGATATCTCTGTTACTGGCAAATTGCCATCGATGCCCCTGTACTCAGCTATCAAGAAGGACTTGGGGCTGCCTGGCGTGCCTCACCACTCTGATTTCTCCTCACAGCACCCACCCAGGTATATGCCACAGCTTTCATTCAGCACCTTCCTAGTCGATGCGACTCCGATCAGGAAATAAGGTGAGTGGGGATTAAAACTACATTTAATCCCATTCTGTGTCTTTAATCATTAATGCTATACTGTTATGAGCCTCTATTCAGCCCATGAGTTTTTTTTTAAGTATGTGTAGTCATGTTGTGTGTTGTGGGAATGGAGTTACAAATATCTGTTTTGAATTGTTTCCCATTGTAAATTGCTTTTCTCCTTGTTCTTGGACTGCTCTACATAAATAGATATGCAGGTCTCACTTGGGAATTTAGTTAGTGTGTTTGCTGTACAAGGCAAGGATTGTGTGCTATTGTTCTAAAAGATGGTGGACCCACAGTTCATTGTTGTGCACTAATTTACTTACCCGCTATAATGAAAGACAGTTAGCATGAGCTGAGAACATAGCCTGTTCATTTAATACTTTTAAACTTATTTAATTCCCTTTATGTTCTTGGTACAATTTTCTTAATGCATGTTACTAAGTGGATTGACTTGTTTTTCCCTAATTGTGGTACAGATATCTCACAGTTGGCAGTTTCTGTCTGAGTATCACATGGAACATTTCCTTGTTCTAAAGATAATTCTAGTCTGTCCTTTACAATGTTGACATCTTTTGAATAATCCGCCCGTTCTTCACAAGTGTTACTGAATTCCATGAAGAGCACGAATAAATGACATGGATAAATTAAGCCTTTGGTATAATAATACAGGCACCGAGAATAGAAATTCAGAGGGTAGTAACCCTGATGGTTCCTAGCACAAGACATGGGATTTTGATATGTAATGCTTGACTCATACAGTATCTGAGCAATATCTTATGTGCTGTTAATTGGTGATTGTTTAACATGAAAATCCTACATATCTGTAACATAATTGAGCAGAGTCTCATTATTTTCTAATAGTAGTAGGGAATATAATCTGAATTCGGCAGTCCAGTAGGCATGCCAGCTGGTCATCAAGTAAGTCAGGTAGTTAATTTTAGTTCCCTGACACTCTCCTGCTCTGCTACTGGCATACTTTGAAGATTCAATTTTCAGATGTAGGTTTATGAAGATTTGGGAATCTGAATCTAAACTCAAAACAGCCACATTCTTAATTTGCCTGCTATTATTTTCACCTTTTGTCTCCATATGCACAACATCCACAGACTCTTGACAGTTAGGATCACACAAGAGCAGAAAAAAAGAAAGATTTGCATTTATATAGTGCCCTTCACGACCACCAGACATCCCAAAGCGTTTTACAGCCAATGAAGTACATTTTGAAGTGTAGTCACTGTTGTAATGTAGGAAAAGTGGCAACCAATTTGCGCACAGCAAGCTCCCACAAACAGCAATGTGATAATGACCAGATAATCTGTTTTAGTTATGTTGATTGAGGGATAAATATTGGCCAGGACACCAGGGATAACGCCCCTGCTCTTCTTCGAAATAGTGGCATGGGATCTTTTACGCATACCTGAGAAAGCAGACGGGGCCTCAGTTTAATGTCTCATCCAAAAGACGGCACCTCCGACAGTGCAGCACTCCCTCAGTACTACACTGTGTGTCAGCCTAGATTTTTGTGCTTTAGTCTCTGGAGTAGGACTTGAACGCTGACCTTCTGACTCAGAGGTGAGAGTGCTACCCACTGGGCCATGGCTGACACTTGAAGTAGAACACTTAAGTAGAACAGGAAAACTTCTGAAAATAATGATTTAGCTTTTCTACTCCTGTCACCCAAAGTTCATCATCCCAGGGCTTCAGTTTAAAAAGGTAACTGTTAATTGCAATTATCCATCTTGCAAAACAGATTTTCTCCCTACAAACATCCTTCAGCCAAGCATGTCAAAGGTGCTGTCATCAATTCATTAATGCTGCATTTTTTCAACAAAGGCATTATAGGTTAGTTTCAGAGGAGCAGCCAATATAAGAACAACTATCTTTGAAGTTACAGCCTAGAAATTCCTATTGGTAAGCTATTTGGGGGTTAACTTATTTCAGCTCTCAAATCAGCTCTCCAGTAAGGCTTGTATCATTTGTGCATGACAAATGCACCACTAGTTACTGCTACAATATGGAGCACTTTGCTGTTCTGTCAGCTAATTGTCCTAATACATGATATGACTGTATTAGTGCTTGCACGTTCCATTCTTATTAACAGCAATTTTGTTAGTGGTGGGAAACGGGCAGTAAGCAACTGCTGTGCTACAATCTGACCTCGTTGGTCACTAATTGTACAATTGCTACTGACATAAAGCTTTATGCCAACAGCAATTTTTAGGCTTATATATTACAAAAATATCTGTTAAAAAGTCACAATTTGCACTACTGTCTCTGATACTCAAAACTGATGGAGGAAAATTCATGGATGGTTATCTTTAAATATAAATGTTGCTTTTTACTTAAAATATTTCAAAAGTTTTGTTCAAACTGTAGCTTTATCTTTAACAGCAAAATCAACTCAGCAGTGTAGATCACAACTTATTTTTTTCCCCCTTAACGCATTGTTTCTTTAAATGGAGCTGATTATCTCCACTGGGTCCCTGATAGTAAGTTGAGCCATGTGGGCTATAATCCATGTTCAGTGCTGCCTGTCAGAAGTATTGATCAGGGTCCAGGTGCAATGAAGGTGGATTGAATTAGTGCTTTGCACACATCATGCTTGTGTTTTTGATTGTAATATTGCTGGGACTAAACAATGGAAATCGACAGTGGTATAGATTTCACTCATTTTGAAGCTGTAGAGAAGCATGTGAGGAGCAGCACCAGGCGTACCTAAAAATGGAGGTGCCAACCGGGTGAAGCTACAAAAAAAAGGCTTACATTTATATAGCGCCTTTCACGATGACCGGATGTCTCAAAGCGCTTTACAGCCAATGAGGTACTTTTGGAGTGTAGTGTAAGATTCACAAAATTTCTGCATTTCCCCGAAGGCTGTTATTAATAAACGGGACCCTGCGTGGACATTTTAAGTTAAAAAGGGTACCCAAGATGGCGTCCGTGCCTCGTGGCAGAAAGCCTGTGGGATTCCAAAATGGATTCTGCAATGCAGACAGCTTGGGAGAAATCGAAACTAAGGCTGTAGGCTTTCTGTGAAGAGAAACTTTGAATTTTGGAACCAGACAGGACTCTGAATTATGCAATTAGACCCAATTGGAGACAAAATCTAAATTCAGTTTCGGCCTATAGTTAAGGCCATCTAGCAGTCTGCATATATTATCGGAAACAGATTAACCAAGCCATCAAGGCCGGACAAGGCCCATCAAGGAACTTTCAGGACAATACAAGTCAATTATCGGGCCGGTAGATGCAATTACCGACCATCCAAAACCAGTTAATATGGATTGCTACCATTATTTAAAATAGCCCGCCAAGATTAAGACAAAGAACTAACCTGATTTAGCGGGCAGATAAGGTTTTCGACGAAGGTATAATTGAAGGCCCCAGGTAGCATTGAGTGGGTTTTCGTGGTCCGGAGGGTTGGTGAGTTGTGGGTCGGAGGAGTTTGGTGCGTTCGTTGGTTGGTGTGCTGGTGCTGCTCCTCGGCCCCTCGCCCTCGTGGCTGTCGCTCTTTCCCAGTCCCGCGCTTACCCCCTGGCCTTTGCCTGTGCCCTTTTCTCACTCCATCTGGAACTGCCCCGACACCGGGTCGGGCGGAAACAGACAGATTCAGGCCAGGCGAGGCGGGACGTGACGAGGGGAGAAGGGAAAACCACCGAGGGGCAGTCCGGCTGGAGAAGAACAAACGAGGGGAGGTTTCGAATCATCGGGCCTTCAGCCTCGGCCGACCTTCGAATATCTACACACCAACTCAAACTGGCTGCTGTCGACGAAGAACCATCCCTGCAAGGTAAAGTACCCAAACAGAGACTTTAACTTTGGGGTACGTGAACTCGGACAACGCCCTTGCAGCGCCTGGAGACCACGTGATGACGACAAGCTCCAGAGAGCACCAAGAGCGAACCCCGAACCCAACCACTGTTTTGAGTCTAACAAACCTTTTGATTGGTGAGCATGAAGTTCTGGCCCCTCATAGCTTAATCTATTTAGGTATAGGGGTGGGATAAGGATAAGGGGATTGTTAAGATAGTTGTTTTCCCTCGATGTGCCGTGTGTTCCCCATTCCCTGCATAAGTATAAGTATTATTGTGATTTTCTTGTAATTTTTGCCTGTAGAAGTGTTCACTAGTAATTCTTTTCCATGAGATTGCATTAAGTAAGTTTTTTTCCTCTTCAATAAAATCTTGGTTCTGTTTGCATCCAACCACCTGTCTACTCGAGTCTTCTCTGTACCGCCACCTTGTGTCTAGAACCCAAGGGCATGGGAGCGATTCGAACCGCTCACAAAACAGTCAGAGACATAACTGACTGGGCGCACGCATGCGCCAGGCAGCAACACCAGTACCCACCACACCACCCCCTACAGAAGTCACTGTTGTAATGTGGGAAATGCAGCAGCCAATTTGCGCACAGCAAGCTCCCACAAACAGCAATGTGATAATGACCAGATTATCTGCTTTTTTTTGTTATGTTGATTGAGGGATAAATATTGGCCAGGACACTGGGAATAACTCCCCTGCTCTTTTTCAAAATAGTGCCTTGGGATCTTTTATGTCCACCTGAGAGAGCAGACACAGATCTACATGCATGCTAAACAGCAGAAACAGCACGCTATAGACAGAGCTAAGTGATCTCACAACTAAAGGATCAGATCAAAGCTCTGCAGTCCTGCCACATCTGTGAATGGTGGTGGACAATTAAACAACTAACAGGAGGAGGAGGTTCTATGAATATCCCCATCTTCAATGATGGCAGAGCCCAGCATGTGAGTGCAAAAGACAAGGCTGAAGCGTTTCCAACCATCCTCAGCCAGAAGTGCCGAGTGGATGATCCACATCGGCCTCCTCCTGAGGACTCACAAAAGCCAGTCTTTAGCCAATTCGATTCACTCCACATGATATCAAGAGATGGCTGAGCGCATTGGATACAGTAAAGGCTATGGGCCCTGACAACATCCCGGCTATTGTGCTGAAGACTTGTGCTCCAGAACTAGCCATGCCTCTAGCCAAGCTGTTCCAGTACAGCTACAACACTGGCATCCACCCAATTCATGCTGCTTCCGCTGTTTACCATACCCAGGTATGTCCTATCCACAAAAAGCAGGACAAATCCAATCCGGCCAATTACCTCCCCATCAGTCTACTCTCAATCATCAGCAAAGTGATGGAAGGTGTTGCCGACAGTGCTATCAATCGGCACTGACATTAACCTGCTCATCGAGGCTCACTTTGGGTTCCGCAGGACCACTCAGCTCCAGACCTCATTACAGCCTTGGTCCAAACATGGACAAAAGAGCTGAATTCCAGAGGTGAAGTGAGAGTGACTGCCCTTGACTTCAAAGCAGCATTTGATCAAGTGTTGCATCACACTTAAAATTGAAGAAAATGGGGATCGGGGGAAAACTCTCCACTGGTTGGAGTCATGCGTAGCACAAAAGAAGATGGTTGTGGTTGTTGGAGGCCAATCATCTCAGCCCCAGGACATTGCTGCAGGAGTTCCTCAGGACAGTGTCCTAGGCCCAACTATCTTCAGCTGCTTCTCTTGATCTTCTCTCCATCATAAGGTCAGAAATGGGGATGTGTGCTGATGATTGCACAGCATTCAGTACCATTCGCAACTCCTCAGATAATGAAGCAGTCCTTGCCCGCATGCTGCAAGACCTGAACAACATTTAGGCTTGGGCTGATAAGTGGCAAGTAACATTCGTGCCACAGAAGTGCCAGGCAATGACCATCTCCAACAAGAGAATGTCTAACCACCTCCCCTTGATATTCAACGGCATTACCATCGTCAACCACACCCACCATCAACATCCTGGGGGTCACCATTGACCAGAAACTCAACTGGACCAGTCACATAGCTACTGTGTCTACAAGAGCAGGTCAAATCTGGGTATTCTATGATGAGTGATTCACCTCCTGACTCCCCAAAGCCTTTCCACCATCTACAAGGCTCAAGTCAGGAGTGTGATCGAATACTTTCCACTTGCCTGGATGAGTGCAGCTCCAACAACACTCTGTGGTAAACCACTGTCGTTCACTGTGTTCACTATTGTTGTTGTTGTTGTTGTTGTCGTTCACTCTTGTTTCACTGTTATACCTGACTATGCCTCAGCTGACTCCGCCTTTGGCTACCTGGTATAAGGATGGCTGCACGGCAGCTCTCTGCCATTCGGTCGTCCACTAGAGGCATAGTCCTGATCTGTTTGTAGTTGCATTCAGTAGTTAATAAAAGCCTGTTGTTCTGAACTCTACTCAGCCTTTTATTAGAATCGATAGCGCATCAATTTTATTAACTACTGACAAAAAAAAAAATAACGATGCTGCAGATACTTAAGATCAAGTGCCTGGAACTCGACCCGCAAGAACCGGACTCGCCTGCTAAGTTCTCACACTGGTTGAACTGTTTTGAGTCTTTTCTGGCTGCATCTGGTGAGACCGTCGCCACCGACGCCGACAAGCTCAGGGTGCTAAATTCGAAAGTAAACCACCGAGCTTTTGCCCTTATCCGGGACGCTACGAGCTACCAGGGGGCTATCGACATTTTAAAGGAACAATATGCACGCCCGGTCAACTATGTTTACGCAAGGCATCTCCTGGGGTCCCGCAAACAACAGCCCGGGGAACCCACAGAAGCATACATACGGGCGCTGAAGGAACTCGGCCGAGCCTGCAAATGCAAGCAAGTATCAGCCACGGAACATACGGAGGAGCTCATCCGGGACGCCCTCGTTGCGGGCCTCAGGTCCACTCACACACGGCAGCGACTGCTGGAAAGTAGCGAGCTCAACCTGAAGAAGGCGATTTCACTCACCGTTTCGTTGGACGTAGCCCATCGGAACATGGAGGCCTACTCCCCGGACCGCGCGGCCGCCTCGTGGATGTCGCGGCCGCCGCCATCTTGGGACGTGGCGTGGCCCCGGGCCCCGGCCCCAACTGCTGCAGCAATGTCCCGCCCGAGCCAGAAATGTTACTTCTGTGGCCAAACCAAACACCCCAGGGCGTGCTGCCCGGCGAAAAACGCTGCCTGCTCTGCCTGCGGTAAGAAGGGACACTACGCTGGCGTCTGCAGAAGTCAGAAGACCCCTACCTTCAGCAGCGCCGCTTGCGGTTCGTGGGAGCGGCCATCTTGCCTTCCTCCAGCCTCGTGGGGATCGGGATCATCATGGGCGCCGCCATTTTGTCCTTCTTCTCCGACGACGCCATTTTGTCCGTCATTTTGCCAACGGGCCCCCGACTCACCCACCGCCTCACCGGGGTTTTACAGCGACGCTCCCGACTCCACAGCGGCCTCCCTTACGCTGGATCAATCCAGACCCCATCAGCTAGCCAGGTCCACAATGGACATCCAGGTAAATGGCCGCGCCACAACTTGCCTTTTTGATTCCGGGAGCACGGAGAGCTTCATACACCCTGATACGGTACGGCATTATTCCCTCTCGGTCCTGCCAGCGCGCCATCAGATCTCCATGGCCTCAAAATCTCACTCAGCAGACGTCGGCGGCTACTGCGTAGTGACCCTTTCGGTGAGGGGCTCCGTTTATAAAAATGTAAAGCTCTTCGTCCTGCCACATCTCTGCGCTGCCGTTCTGCTGGGGTTGGACTTTCATTGTCACTTTAAGAGTGTCACCTTGACATACGGTGGACCTTTTCCCCCACTCACTGTCTGCAAACAGCAGTTTTTAAATTGCCCACCGCGCCCCACCTGTAGTCTCTCCACCCTCAAAATCACCCCCCCCCTCCTGTTCGCTAACCTCACCCGCGACTGCAAGCCTATCGCCACAAAGAGCAGGCGATACAGCACCGGGGACAGATCCTTTATAAGATCTGAGGTGACGCGGCTCCTGAAGGAGGGGATTATGAGGGTAGTACCAGCCCCTGGCGAGCTCAGGTGGTAGTCATTAAGACCGGCAACAAGCAGCGCCTGGTCATCGACTACAGCCAGACAATCAACAAGTACACCCAGTTGGACGCATACCCTCTCGGACGCATACCCTCTCCCCCGCATAGCTGACATGGTTAATAAGATAGCGCAATATCGCGTTTTCTCGACCATTGACCTCAAGGCAGCATACCACCAAATCCCTATCCGCCCTGCGGACCGCCAGTACACAGCTTTCGAGGCAAACGGCCGTCTTTTTCACTTCCTCAGGGTTCCTTTCGGCGTCACCAACGGTGTCTCCGTCTTCCAGAGGGAGATGGACCGGATGGTCGACGAGAATGCGTTACAGGCCACGTTTCCCTGCCTGGACAACGTGACCATCTGCGGCCATGACCTGCAGGACCATGACGCCAACCTTGATAAGTTCCTTCGCACGGCCCAACTCCTAAACCTCACGTACAACAAAGAAAAGTGCATATTCCGCACAACCCGCCTCGCTATCCTTGGCTGCGTGGTGGAACATGGAGTCATCGGTCCTGACCCTGACCGGATGCGCCCCCTGATGGAACTTCCCCTGCCCCACTGTCTCAAGGCCCTCAAAAGGTGCCTGGGCTTCTTTTCCTATTACGCCCAGTGGGTCCCTCATTATGCGGACAAAGCCCGTCCACTTATCAAGTCCACTTCCTTTCCCCTGACGGCGGAGGCCCGCTCAGCCTTTCACCGTATAAAAGATGACATTGCCAAGGCCACCATGCACTCGGTGGACGAGTCCATCCCCTTCCAGGTGGAGAGCGATGCATCTGACTTTGCCCTGGCCGCTACCCTTAACCAGGCGGGAAGACCCGTGGCCTTCTTTTCACGAACCCTCCAGGGCTCCGAACTCAGACACTCCTCTGTGGAAAAGGAGGCCCAGGCCATTGTGGAGGCGGTGCGCCACTGGCAGCACTACCTGGCTGGAAAACGATTTACCCTGCTTACTGACCAGCGTTCAGTCGCTTTCATGTTCAATAATAAGCAGAGGGGCAAAATCAAAAATGACAAGATTTTGAGGTGGAGAATTGAACTTTCCACCTACAATTACGACATCTTGTACCGGCCCGGGAAACTCAACGAACCCTCAGATGCTCTATCGCGAGGCACATGCGCCAACGCGCAGATCGATAGACTACGGGGCCTCCACAACGACCTCTGTCACCCGGGGGTCACCAGGTTCTTCCACTTCATCAAGGCCCGCAACCTGCCTTACTCCATCGAGGAGGTCAGGACCATGACCAGGAGCTGCCCAGTCTGTGCAGAGTGCAAGCTGCGCTTCTATATGCCTGACAGAGCAAACCTGATCAAGGCCACCCGCCTCTTTGAGCGCCTGAGTGTCGACTTTAAAGGGCCCCTCCCCTCCTCTGACCGGAATGTGTACTTCCTCAACATAGTTGATGAGTACTCCCGTTTCCCTTTCGCCATCCCCTGCCCGGACATGACCACCGCTACGGTCATTAAATGCCTGCACAACCTCTTTGCTTTGTTCGGTTTTCCCAACTATATTCATAGCGACCGGGGCTCGTCTTTCATGAGCGACGAACTCCGTCAGTACCTGCTCATGAGAGGCATTGCCTCAAGCCGGACCACCAGCTACAACCCCCGGGGGAACGGACAGGTTGAAAGAGAGAACGCGACGGTCTGGAAGGCGGCCCTCCTAGCCTTAAAATCTAGGGGCCTTCTGACCTCCCGTTGGCAGGATGTCCTACCTGATGCGCTCCACTCCATCCGGTCACTGCTGTGTACTGCCACCAACGCCACCCCCCATGAGCGAATGTTCATTTTTCCCCGGAGGTCCACATCCGGTACCTCACTACCACACTGGCTGACGTCCCCAGGGCCCGTCCTGCTGAGGAAGCATGTAAGGTCCCACAAAACGGCTCCCCTGTTAGAGAAGGTTCACCTCCTCCATGCCAACCCCCAGTATGCCTATGTGGCATACTCGGACGGGCGGGAGGATACAGTCTCCATTAGAGATCTGGCACCCTCGGGGTCCACTGACCCGTCACCATTGCCCTCCACCACGACCCCCTTCGACACGGCCCAAAATTCAGTAGACCCAATTCTCACCCCTGTCCATTCCACCCCAGTAGACGGCATGCCGCGACCCCAGGACCCGCCGGAGTCCACTCGCCCACCCAACATCAAAGGGGACGATACGCCGGTGCTCGATCCCGTTCAAGACGCGTCGTTGGAAGCTGTACCATCTCAACCGTCGCCACGAAGATCTCGACGGCAAACGAGGCCGCCCGACAGACTCACCTACTCGAACTTTTGATACACTTCACCCCGCCGGACTTAATTTTAAACGAGGGGTGAATGTGGTAAACCACTGTCGTTCACTGTGTTCACTATTGTTGTTGTTGTTGTTGTTGTCGTTCACTCTTGTTTCACTGTTATACCTGACTATGCCTCAGCTGACTCCGCCCTTGGCTACCTGGTATAAGGACGGCTGCACGGCAGCTCTCTGCCATTCAGTCGTCCACTAGAGGCATAGTCCTGATCTGTTTGTAGTTGCATTCAGTAGTTAATAAAAGCCTGTTGTTCTGAACTCTACTCAGCCTTTTATTAGAATCGATAGCGCATCACACTCAATTAGCTTAACACTATCCAGGACAAAGCAGCCCACTTGATTGGCACCCCTTCCAACACCTTAAACATTCAGGGGGAAAAATTGGGCTGCTTTGCGCCTCCCGTTAGCACCCTAAGAGGGTGCTAATGGGGCGCAAAGCAACTAGCGCCCGGGTGCAGCGCCACTCATGCCTCCCGTGAAATTCAGCGGGAGGTTAGCAGCGGCGCTAACCAGTAGCACCCCGCGGCGCTGCGCTGCCAGTGATGACGTCATCGCCATGCGCAGTGCCCCGCTCGCGCCTCGGCCGTGATTTTTGCGAGCGCCCCCTGACTTACCACCAGACGCTATGTCCGATGGGGTCAGGGGGGCCTACCTGCGGCCGGGGAGGCTCTATTTAAAGGCGAGGTACGGGGCGGCCATTTTTGTTGCTGTCCACCTGCCAGCACCTGCCTGCACTCCCGTCCCCGGCCTCCTGAATGGCCCCCGCCCCCGTGGAGTGCCGGCTGCACTCCAAGAGCCCGGCACTTCTCTTCACTTCTCTTTTGCTGGCACTCCCGATCCCCAGGGCCCAGCTGGGCCCCAGGTTGCGCTGCGCAAGGCCCCTCCCCTTTAAGTAGAGAAGGAAGGCCTGCAATACCATGGCGCTGCGGCACATAGTGCCGCGATATTGTCTCGCAACACCCCAAGAGGGATGCGGGGCGCTTCCATTAGTGCCCCACTTCCCTCTTGCGACGCAACCACTCAAGTTCCGGCGTGGGGGTGCTAATTTTTCCGGGGCGCTAAAAGTAGCGCCCTGGCGAAGTTAGTGCCCCAGAAGGGGCGCTACTCAATTTTTAGCCCTCACTCTTTCAACCACCGACGTACCGTGGCTGCAGTGTGTGCCATCTACAAGATGCACTGCAGCAACTCGTCAAGGCTTCTTCAACATCACCTCCCAAACCCATGACCTCTACCACCTAGAAGGACAAGGGCAGCAGGCAAATGGAAACGCCACCACCTCCAAATTCCCCTCCAAGTCACACACCATCCTGACTTGGAAATATATCACCATTTCTTCATCGTCGCTGGGTCAAAATCCTGGAACTTCCTCCCTAACAGCACTGTGGGAGTACCTTCACCACACGGACTGCAGCAGTTCAAGAGGGTGGTGAGCCAGCACCTTCTCAAGGGCAATTAGGGATGGGTAATAAATGCTGGCCTTGCCAGCGAAGCCAACACCCCATTAATGAAGAAAACAAAAAGGAGTGCAACGAAGGTTGACTAGACTGATTCCTGGGATGAGGGGCGATTGAGTAGACTTGGTCTATATTCCATAGAGTTTAGAAGAATGAGAGGTGATCTCATTGAAACATAAAATTCTTAAGGGGCTTGACAGGGTAGATGTTTCCCTGGCTGGGGAGTCTAGGACTAAGGGTCACAACCTCAGAATAAGGGATCGGCTATTTAGGACTGATCTGAGGAGAAGTATCTTCACTCAAAGGCATGTGTGCTGTGAGGAGGATGCCGAGAAACTCCAGTATGATTTGGACAGGTTGGGTGATTGGGCAGAAGCATGGCAGATGCAATATAACGTGCATAAATGCGAGGTTATCCATTTTGGTGTCAAAAACAAGAAGGCAGATTATTATCTGAATGGCAATAGATTGGGAGAAGGGGAAGTGCAACGAGACCTGGGCGTCCTTGTGCACCAGTCGCTGAAGGTAAGCATGCAGGTGCAGCAGGCGGTTAAGAAGGCAAATGGTATGTTGGCCTTCGTAGCGAGAGGGTTTGAGTACAGGAACAAGGATGTCTTGCTGCAGTTGTACAGGGCCTTGATGAGACCACACCTTGAGTATTGTGTGCAGTTTTGGTCGCCTTATCTGAGGAAGGATGTTCATGCCATGGAAGGAGTGCAGCGAAGATTCACCAGGCTGATACCTGGGATGGCAAAAATGACGTATGAGGAGAGATTGGGTCGATTGGGCTTGTACTCGCTGGAGTTTAGAAGAATGAGAGGGGATCTCATTGAAACTTATAAAATTCTAACAGGACTAGACAGACTAGATGCAGGAAGGATGTTCCCGATGGTCGGGGAGTCCAGAACCAGGGGTCACAGTCTAAGGATAAGGGGTAAGCCATTTAGGACAGCGATGAGGAGGAATTTCTTCACCCAGAGAGTGGTGAACCTGTGGAATTCTCTACCACACAAGGCAGTGGAGGCCAGTTCATTAAATATATTCAAGAAGGAGTTGGATATATTTCTTAAGGCTAAAGGGATCAAGGGGTATGGGGAGAAAGCAGGGACCGGGTACTGAGTTTGGATTATCAGCCATGATCACATTGAATGGCGGAGCAGGCTCGAGGGGCTGAATGGCCTACTCCTGCTCCTATCTTCTATGTTTCTATGGAACATAAGAATTAGGAGCAGGAATAAGCAATTTGGCCCTTTGAGCCTGCTTTGCTGTTCAATAAGATCATGGCTGATCTTCTACCTCAACTCCACTTTCCACAGGTTCACCACTCTCTGGGTGAAGAAATTCCTCCTCATTTCTGTCCTAAAAGGCCTACCCCTTATCCTTAGACTGTGACTCCTGGTTCTGGATTCCCCGACCATCGGGAACATCCTCCCTGCATCTAGTCTGTCCAGTCCTGCCAGAATTTTATAAGTTTCAATGAGATCCCCTCTCATTCTTCTAAACTCCAGCGAGTACAAGCCCAATCGACCCAATCTCTCCTCATACGTCATTCCTGCCATCCCAGGTATCAGCCTGGTGAATCTTCGCTGAACTCCTTCAATGGCAAGAACGTCCTTCCTCAGATAAGGCGACCAAAACTGCACACAATACTCAAGATGTGGTCTCACCAAGGCCCTGTACAACTGCAGCAAGACATCCTTGTTCTTGTATTCAAACCCTCTCGCTATGAAGGCCAACATACCATTTGCCTTCTTAACCGCCTGCTGCACCTGCATGCTTACCTTCAGTGACTGGTGCACAAGGACACCCAGGTCTCGTTGCACTTCCCCTTCGCCCAATCTATTGCCATTCAGATAATAATCTG
This sequence comes from Somniosus microcephalus, assembly GCF_052327205.1. NCBI lineage: Eukaryota > Metazoa > Chordata > Chondrichthyes > Squaliformes > Somniosidae > Somniosus > Somniosus microcephalus. The sequence continues at coordinate 98,310,196 of NC_140993.1, read as the reverse complement.
CCTTCCTGTTTTTGACACCAAAGTGGATAACCTCACATTTATCCACGTTATATTGCATCTGCCATGCTTCTGCCCAATCACCCAACCTGTCCAAATCATCCTGTAGTTTCTCGGCATCCTCCTCACAGCACACATGCCCACCCAGCTTTGTGTCTTCTGCAAATTTGGAGATATTACATCTAGTTCCCTTGCCTAGATCATTAATATATATTGTGAACAACTGGGGTCCAAGGACCGATCCCTGCGGTACCCCACTAGTCACTGCCTGCCACTCGGAAAAAGACCCGTTTATTCCAACTCTTTGCTTTCTATCTGCCAACCAGTTCTCTATCCAAGTCAATACCTTGCCCCAATCCCATGTGCTTTAACTTTGCATGCTAATCTCTTATGTGGGACCTTATCGAAAGCCTTCTGAAAGTCCAAATACACCACATCCACTGGTTCTCCCTTTCCTATTTTACCAGTTACATCCTCAAAAAATTTCAGTAGATTAGTCAAGCACGATTTACCTTTTGTAAATCCATGTTGACTTTGTCCGATCCTGTCACTGTTTTCCAAGTGCTCTGCTATTACATCTTTTATAATGGACTCTAGCATTTTCCCCACTACCGATGTCAGGCTTACCGGTCTGTAATTCCCCGTTTTCTCTCTACCACCTTTTTTGAATAGTGGGGTAACATTAGCTATCCTCCAATCCATGGGTACTGTTCCAGAGTCTATAGAATTTTGGAAGATGATCCGCAATGCATCCACTATTTCTAGGACCACTTCCTTAAGTACCCTAGGATGTAGATTCTATACTACAGTATAAGGAGAAGTATCACATAAATTTGACCCTCATGGTTATTAGGATCACAGAAGTACTTGAATAAATTGTACTGCTGTCCTTATAACACATATATGTGTGCAATAAGAATAAAAGAAAAAAGGAACATTTTGGAAATCTGAAATAAAGTGAAAGATGCTGGAATTTCACAGCAAGTCAATTGGCATGAGGTAAATTATGACACCAAAAGTGTTAACTTTCCTTTTTCTTTCAGCTGCTGACTGAACTGCTGTGCGATCCTAGCATTTTCTAGTTTAGTTTCATCATCCTATCAAGTAAGTTTGGAATAATTTCTTAATTTATCATTCTTAGATGATTACTGACAAATATGAAGCAATATGGATTTGTTAAGGGAAGGTCATATCCAACTAACTTGATTGAATTTTTTGAGGCGGTAACATGGAGGGTCGATGAGTGTAGTGCATTTGATGTAGTCTACATGGATTTTAGCAAGGCTTTTGACAAGGTTTCACATGGCAGAATGATCAGAAAAGTAAAAGCCCATGGGATCCAAGGGAAAGTAGCAAGTTGGATCCAAAATTGGCTCAATGGCTGGAAGCAAAGGGTAATGGTCAATGGGTGTTTTTATGACTGGAAGGCCGTTTCCAATGGGGTTCCATAGGGCTCGGTACTAGGCCCCTTGCTTTTTGTGGTACGTATCAATGATTTAGACTTCAATGGAGGGGGCATGATTAAGAAGTTTTCAGATGATACAAAAATTGGTGGTGTGGTTGAAAGTGTGGAAGAAAGCTGTAGACTGCAGGAAGACATCAATGGACTGGTCAGGTGGCCAGAAAAGTGGCAAATGGAATTCAATCTGGAGAAGTGTGAGATATTGGATTTGGGGAGGGCTAAAAAGGCAAGGGAATACCCAATAAAAGGTAGGATACTGAGAAGTGTAGAGGAACAGAGGGACCTTGGAATGCTTGTCCACAGATCCCTGAAGGTAACAGGACAGGTAGATAAGGTGGCTAAGAAGGAATACGGGATACTTGCCTTTATTAGCCGAGGCATAGAATATAAGAGCAGGGAGGTTATGCCAGAACTGTATAAAACACTAGTTAGGCCACAGCTAGAGTACTGCGTACAGTTCTGGTCACCACATTACAGGAAAGATGTGATTGCACTAGAGAGGGTACAGAGGACATTTATGAGGATGTTGCCAGGACTGGAGAATTTTAACTATGGATAGGATAGGCTGGGGTTGTTTTCTTTGGAACAGAGGAGGTGGAGAGGAGACTTAACTGAGGTGTAGAAAATTATGAGGGGCCTAGATAGAGTGGATAGGGCCTATTTCCCTTAGCAGAGAGGTCAATAACCAGGGGCCATAGTTTTAAAGTTATTGGTAGAAGGATTAGAGGGGAGTTGAGGAGAACTTTTTTCACCCAGAGGGTGGTGGGGGTCTGGAACTCACTGCCTGAAAGGGTGGTAGAGGCAGAAACCCTCATCACGTTTAAAAAGTACTTGGATGTGCACTTGAAGTGCCGCAACCTACAAGGCTACGGACCAAGAGCTAGAATGTGGGATTAGGTTGGATAGCTCTTTTTTGGTTGGCACAGATACGATGGGCCGAATGGCTTCCTTCTGTGCCATAAATTTCTATGATTTTAACATGAAAAAATGTTGATATTTGGAAAAATTCAAAGTTTAATGCAGTTTGGGCCTTTTTTTTGATTAATCGACATGCATGGAAGTGCCCGATTTGAATGGTAATATCATTTTGTACTTCCTGCTTCTTTGTTTAGCAGCATTGCCTGTAAGGAAGTGAAAACTTAAAAATTAAGTCTTCTGTTTTTCAAAAGAAAATGGGTATGTTCTCATCGTTTTTCATAGGAAACCATTTAGTTACGTATTCATGTATTTTTTATTGTGATGTACACGCTATGCATCCAATATTGTCTATTGGCTATGCACCCAGTTTCATGAAGTATGCAGGGTCTGTCACTATAGATCAAGTTTATTGGTTATACTTCCATATGATTTCTTCGTGGTGTTGTGACGTGTTTGAAACTAAACTATGGATTGATTTCCCTGATGGTTTGATAGTGGATATGCATCTGAATTCTTTGACAGTTATGTATCCAAATTCCCTGGAAACCAGGTGTTCGATTTCTTAATGGCTTTCTGTGTATGTTGGGGGGAAAGAGGGGTATGTATATGCCAGTTCCTTGCTGGTCTAATAGAATTAGAGACACATTTCTTGGCCAATCCCTGAGGGTTTAGTAAACCATTTTCTCATTCACACACTGGATTTATTTGGATCATGGGTACAGAGCTCCAACCTAACACTACCTCAAGTCAAGTAATAAACTCCACTCTTCTATAAGTATTATACTAGACAAGATGAAATCAAAAATTTACCACTGCTATTGCTATTGTTAAGTTCTTTACCTTGGATCTGATATTGTAAAATAAAGTCACTTTTGAAGATATTTGACTTTCATGGGAAATGAATTCTTCTGGTCCTTCCAGTCAGTCTTTCCAAAGAAATTCTACACACAGTCTTCTTTCTGAACACACATATAAACACTAAGTAGAGAAAAGCTTCATGAACACATTTACAATATTGTTTCACCCAGTTATCAGAGCTCCTTATCAGTACTGCAGTTATTTACGTTAATTTAGAAGGGTATTCTAACATTGTACGTCGTTGTTTCATTTGGTGGAATTGTTATAATTTTGTAGGAATGTTTGTGGGTTCATTTTAGCAGAGAAGGGTTTAAAAGAACTATTGCAGACAGGGAACTTTAGCACACCAGTTATTGGGAAAATAACTTTGGTACTTATGGGGGGAAAAATTTGGTTGCTTTGCACCTCGCGTTAGCGCCCTCTCAGGGCACTAACAGGGAGCAAAGCAACTAGCGCCCGGGCACGGCGCCACCAATGCCTCCCGCAAAATTCAGCGGGAGGTTAGTGGACGGCGCTAACCGTTAGCGCCCCGCGGCGTTGCGCCACCGGCGATGATGTCATCGGCGTGCGCAGCGCCCTGCTCGCACCCCGGCCGCGATCTTCCATAGCGCCCCCTGGCTTACCGCCGGACGTTATGTCCGACAGGGTCAGGGAGGCCTACCTGCGGCCGGGGCGGCGCTATTTAAAGGCGAGGTGCCGGGTGGCCATTTTTGTTGCTGGCCACCTGCCAGCACCTGCCTCTGCTCTCGTCCCCGGCCTCCTGGCCCGCCCCCCCCCCCCACGCGGTGTGCCGGCTGCGCTCCATGAGCCCAGCACTTCTCTTGGGTGCCAGGCTCTTTTGCCGGCACTCCGATCCCCGGTGGCCCAGCTGGGCCCCGGGTAGCGCTGCACAAGACCCCGTCCCTTTAAGAAGGGGAGGAAGGCCTGCAATACCCCGGCGTGACGTGATATTCCCTCGCAGCACCCCAAGAGGGAGGCGGGGTGCTTCCAGTAGCGCCCTGCTTCCCTCTTGGGGCGCTACCGCTCAATTTCGGCCACGGAGGTGCTAATTTTTCCGGGGCTCTAACGGTAGCGCCACAACAAAGTTAGAGCCCCAAAGGGGGGGGTGACTCAATTTCTCCCCCCATGTTGTTTAGTCACAGAGGTTATCCAATACCATTCTTATTGCTTGTGATACCCCATTTGCTTGCTCTTCTGTTACTGAGACAGTCTCCATCTAATCAGGAAACACCAGGTCCATAACTCAAATATTCTCTTACTGGGGGATACTCCTGTACTGATGATGCTCCCAAACAACTTATGCATTTTACTAATTCCAACAATCATCCCATTAACACATTCCCTATCCAAAAAAAATCAGAGTTCCTAACTCAGGCCATCATTTCCCTATAGATCCAAATTGTCCCTAATTTCGACTAGAGATAGAGCTGAGGAGTGGTGTAATTATGCACCCTCCATAAACCTGCTTTCCCCGAGGTTCATGAATGAAGCACTGCAGATGTTGGATGAGGGGGTGAGAGCTAGCAGGGAGGTGCTCGTCCCCTCATCTGGGAGGACGAGGCCTCCCAAAGAAACCAAGACTGTGTGGGTCCAGCTAGCAAGGGATATAACCTGCAGATGTGTGTGCTGATTGGGTGAATGTTTATGTGTATTGATGAAATGCCATCCCTGTTGTAAAGCATTAAAATGATTTGGTGGCAAAATGTTGGCGTAGTGGCATCTGTTTTTCACTTTAGGCAGCTCCGCATTGCGGGCTCCGCGACACTTGCGTGTGAGGTTGGAGGCCAGAGTGAAAGGAGGCCAGAGAGTCATGTCCATTATCTATGATGTCTTAAGATGGAGCTAAGGACATGAGCCAACATGGGCAACCTATGCAAATCTGGCCAGGATAAGTGCATCCCTTGCATCACAGGCAGCCATGTGCTCGTGTGCTGCCGCTGCTGCTGGTCGATAGACCGGCGCTCGGTCCTCCTCCTGCTCCTCCTCCTCCTCCTGCCCCTCCTCCTCCTCAACCTCCTCATCCTCATTGTCATCTGAGGAGGCCTGGAACTGAGCCACTTGCTCATCAGGAAGCTGCAAGCCACGACGCTGTGCCATGCTGTGCAGTGCACAGCAGACCACGACCATTCTGGAGACCCTGTACGGTGTATACTGCAGGGCTCCACCTGATCGGTCAAGGCATCGGAAGCGCATCTTCAACAACCCAATGGTTTGCTCGATGATAGACCTGCTCAAAGTGTGGCTGGCGTTGTAGCACTCTTCAGCCTCGTTAGCTGGCCTCCTGATCGGCATCATTAGTCACTTCTTCAGGAGGTAGCTTTTGTCACCAAGGAGCCATCCTTTAAGTAAGTTTGGCGGATTGAAAAATGGAGGAACACTAGAGTGCTGCAGGATGAAAGGGTCATGGCAACTACCACAGAACTTGGCATAAACATGCAAAAACTCCTTCTTGTGGTTACACACCAGCTGTACGTTGAGGGAGTAGAAGCCCTTGCAGTTGACAAGTTCTGATGGGGTGCCCTAAGGGCCACATGTGTGCAGTCTATGACGCCCTGCACCATTGGCAAGCCTGCCATATTTGCAAAGCCAACTGAACGCGCGGTTATATTTGCTTGATCCCTTGAGAAGTGGATGTAATTGTGCGCCTTTGCGAAAAGGGCGTCGGTAACCTGCGTGATGCAACTGTAGGCAGCCGACTGGGATATGCCGCTGATGTCTGCTGATGATCCCTGGAAGGAGCCTGAGGCAAAAAAGTTGAGTGCGGTGGTGACTTTGACAGCCACTGGTAAGGGATGTCCACCCATTCCTCTGGGCACCAGGTCTTGGTGCAACAGTGTGCAGGTGTCTCCGACAACCTCTCGCGAAAGTCTCAGCCTCTTTTGGCACTGCTGCTCACTCATGTTGAGGTAGCTCATCCTCTGTCTGTAAACCCTCTGTTGGGGGTATCTCCTGTGGCGAGGTGCCTTGATGCGCTGGCGCCTTCTGCCCTGTGCAGCATCAGGTGGGTGAGCAGGAGGTTGGGGCTCCTGCTGCTGCTGCTGCTGTGGGCTGCCTGGTTTTGCTGCTGCCGTGGATGCTCCTCATCTGAATCTGAGGTCCATGGTGAAAGGAAATGAATGGTTCCCATGCTGCTTGCAGATGCCTCCGTAGGGGAAGTGCTCATTCCAAGCGGGGAGAGGGTCTTCCAAGGAGGTCCCACAGTTGATAGATCGAAGCTGCAGCACCTCTGACTTCGTAAGACCTGCTAAAAGTGCTGAAAGACCTTTTAAAGCAAAGTTCTGCCACTTGCAACTAATCCCTGATGAAAGCTCTGTTTTAATGGTGGAGCTGCAGCTGTGAGGAGGCCACCCACTTGTCAACCTGCTAGGTGTGGTTTAGGAGGGTCATGGAACACGCTGAAAATGTCAAAAAATAACGAGGGCCTCTCAAAATCGGATTAGAGAGGCCCTTAATGACCATTTAACGCTCTTAACAACCTCTCTGGCCTGCTGGAGGCGGGACCGTTTCCCACCCTGCAAAACCGGCATCGGCAAAATTCGGCGGAGGCGGGTTGGAGGCGGGTTCCGAACCTGCACTCACTTTTTTGCAAATTTCCTGCCTTTCCCGCCTCCAAACCCGCCTCCGCGGGGCTGAGAAAATCGCCACCTCTGTATGCCTAAAAGAAGCAGTGCTTTAAAGAAGAGGAAGTAGGACCAATAAGTTTGTTAAAGGTCACATTCCCTAAAGCAGCTGGTCACAAAGGGTTGGCTGTTGTAAGGAATGTGGTCTTTGTGCCATAGGGCTAATATTTTCTTCTTAGTGATTTTTTCGGCTCGATTTGCTAGCACTGTTCCACAGTGGCTTAGCAACAGTGTAATTTCTGACCACCCTCAGTGGGCACCCCAGATACAACAGTGCTGACCCAGGTATCAACCTACTGTGTGTAAATCACCTGAGCCCAGGAATTCCAATAGGTTCGGACATGTAACTGGGGCAGAAGGAAGGCCTATCAACCATTATCACAGGGCCATATCAGGATAATGGGTTTACAAAGCCAATGGGGAGAATTTTAAACTCCCAGGATGGGCGGGAGAGGGGCGGGGGTGTTAACTTCTAAAAAATGGGAAACCCGCCCTCAACCCACCCCAACCCGTTGCAAACGTGTCGACTTCTGGCTTAACTGGAGTAGGTTGTGGCAAGAGCGAGTAACCTGCTCTCGAGAGGCGGGTCAGCAATTTTAATATGTTAATGAGGCTGCATTCGTCAGATTATAGCAGCCATTTGGATTTAAAGGCTGCAGGCCGGGTTTCCCAGGGCTCGGGAAACTCGGCAGTTAAAGGGAGGTGGGAGCTGACAGATCCAGCAGGTAAGTGCTTTTCCAACACTGCTTATGGGCCAGAAGGAGCAGGACTGCTTCACGGCCCAATGAAAATCAAGGCGAATATCTTTATACAGATGCTGGTTAGAATGGTATATTTTCTGCCACAAACTTTTGTTGAAGCTAATAAGCTAGTTGCTTGCAAAAGAGGAATAGTAAAGGGTATGGGGAGTGAGCTGAGGCACGAGACTAGACTAGACATGTGGAGAAAAACACTGAGGGGGACAAATTCGGTATCGCCCCATTTGGGGTGCCATTATTGGCGGTGCGCAAAGTTTAGCGCCTGGCGCTAATTATCGCCTCCGACAGCAAACTTGGCTTTTATCGCCCCTGGTGGTGATTGGAGCGCTAAATCAGGCGCTACACACCTCTCTTAAGGCGCTAAGGCCGAGGAGCGAGGCGCTACCTCAGAGGGCGGGCGCAGCACAGGTGCTGTCAGTTAGCGATGGAACACAGACACACTGGCGCCGGTCAGTTCTTAAAGGGGAGGGTCGATCTTGCTCTGCAGCCACACCCTGCTCATTGGAGCCTTGAATCTCGGCCTAGGCAGACCTGTGGCTAAATCTTGCAGCCAAGGACTATGGAGAGGGCCAGGGAGCGAGCACAGCGCTTCTGCGAGCGGGCCTTGGAGGCTGTGGTTCGCGGGGTGGAGCGCAGAAGATCTATTCTGTACCCAGAGAGTGGCAGGAGGCCTTTGCCACGCGAGTACAGAAGAGTGTGGAGGGAGGTGGCTCAGAGAGTCTCCTCAAGCAGCATGGTGCCTAGGACCCATCTCCAATGTAGGAAAAAGTTCAATGCCCTCACTCGGGTCGTCAGGGTGAGTGCCTTTTTTCAAAACCCCTCCATCCCTCCATCTCAACCTCACTTTATGGCCGAGGGTCTTAAAAGCCCCACTGTCCAACACTCATCCAACACCTGTGGCCCTTTCATCAAACACACATGCACATTCCACACTTTGCATACAGTAAGGGCTATTCAATTATGGCAGGCATTTCAGGCAAGACCATGGCTGCATACAGTAAGGGCTATTCAACTATGGCAGGCATTTCAGGCAAGACCATGGCTGCATACAGTAAGGGCTATTCAACTATGGCAGGCATTTCAGGCAAGACCATGGCTGTATATTTAATCAGACGCCGTCCTTTTTCTTGCAGGCCAAGCTGTCTCATAATAGGAGACAGCAGCAGTGGACTGGTGGAGGGCGGCCTCAGCTGCAACCCCTCAGCAATCTTGAGGTGCGCGTCCAGAGGGTTGTGGCAAGCCGGGTGATTGGTCCCGTCGCCATTGGAGACGCCGACCCCGTTCTGGACAGCAATGGTAAGGTCATCACCTTTTTGTCCTCTCTCCTTCCACTTGTTCCTCACAACACCAGCCTTTGACACTTTCAATCCAAATTACTAAATCGCTGCATTCATGCCTCCCTTGCTGCCACCCTGTCCTCACGCTAAAGCCACTCTTGTACCTCCCTGCTTTCAGATGGTGATTCACCAGGTGAGGAGACGGGCCCTGAAGCTGCCAGTGGGAGTGAAGCTGAAGGCGAGGAGGAAGAGGAAGCCAGAGCATCAGCACCACCCTCTCCTAAGGAAGCCCATGCCCACACTGGGAACACGCCTTCCCTGGAGGGGGGTAGGGGGGAATGGTCTGATGAGGGTGAAGCTCCAGGACCCAGCGGGCTGCAGCAATGCGATGGGGGTAGGGAAGCTCGGGGGCCTTCTCCCCGGAGGGAGAGTATGCCATCGAGTCCTGCTGCACTGGACACAGAGGAGGAGCGGGTCCTCACTGAAATGAGCGCCCAGGCGGAGCACAGGCACACTGAGCTCATGGCTGCAGTGGCAAGGGTGCCCGAATCCATTGAATCACTGGCAAGGAGTGTGGAGCACTTCGCTGTAGCACAGGCGGCTGCCACACAAATGCTTAGTGCTGCAATGCAGTCACTGGCTGGTCTCATGCAGACGCAGATTGAGGCCACGCGAGCACTGACTGCTGCCACCCTCGCTGGATCGGGCACATTTCCCCGGGGCTCTTGCAGCAGGCCAGCAATCTGTGCTCCATCAGATTGCTCCGGATGCTGAAGGGCTGCCCCGTGGGAGTGCCAGTGTGTCGGTCAAGCAGGAAGTTGCTGTCCTCTCTCAAGATGACAGCATTCCTGAGGCCACCACTGGCACTTCTCCACTGCAGTTGCCACCGCCTGTAGGACAGACTGCTGCCGCCCAAGCAGAGTTGGTGCAGTCTGCAGCCGGGCCCTCCAGGCCCAGAGCTGGTCAAGGCCGTCCTTCAAGGGCATCTGCAGTCTCAGGTTGTGACAATCAGCAGCCTTCCACCAGCCTTGCTCCAGCCACTGGGGTCCCATTACGGAGGAGCTGCAGGGTGGGAAGGGGGGAATTTCGCAAGGGAAGGAGATCACCCTCGAAGGGCAAAAAGTAGGAGGTGTGACAAAATGCTTGTCATTGTTTTATTAAAGGCTGAGGTTCGTGGTCAAATTTTTGTAACTGTTTTGGAAATTGTCTCCAGGTTGTGAGAGCCAATTATGTTAATGACTTTTTTTTTGTGTTTCTTTCTATTAGTTTGTCATGCGGAAATGAGACACACAGAGTTTGTCAAATAAAGAAGTTTCTGTATTCAAAATGTACATGTTTGGTCTTTGCAATCATTGTTGCCTTAACCAGCTTAGGGGTTGCGGGATGATTTCATTCAGGTTGTTTGAATGGCAGAAGCCATTTCCTCAGAAAGGGCCTAGAAGCGACTTGCTATGAGCCTTTGAGGGACAGCCCTTCCACTTTGTACATTGTGTGCCTCCCTCCCGCCTTGGTGTTACTGATGATCATCCTCCTCATCTTCCTCCTCCTCTTACTCCTCCTCCTCTGCTGGTGCTCCAGTGCCTGGTGGCATTGGCTGGGTCCTGAGGATTGCAAGGTTATGCAGCATACAACAACGAGTTGGAGACTCGCTCAGGCGAGTACTGCAGGGCTCCTCCAGAATGGTCGAGACAGCGGAACCGTTGCTTGAGCATGCCGATTGTGTGCTCAATGATGTTCCTGGTAGCTTGATGGCTCTCGTTGTATCGCAGCACAGCAGGGGTGTTGGGTATACGGAGCGGTGTCATCAGCCAGGTGCACAGAGGATATCCCTTGTCCCTGAGAAGCCAACCTCCTGGGTGATGCGGTGCCTGGAAAAGGTCTGCCACAGAAGTCTGGCGCAGGATGAAGGCATCGTGGCTGCTGCCAGGAAAGTGGGCATTGACATCGAGTATCAGCTGTCTGTGGTCACAGACCAACTGAACGTTTAAGGAATGGAAGCCCTTTCGGTTGCGGAAATCCTCGTCATTTTCTTGTGGCGCACGCAAAGCCACATGCATGCAGTCAATGGCACCCTGCACCATGGGGAAGCCCATTATCATTGCAAATCCCGTTGCGCGTTCTTGCTGCTTGTCCGGGGTCATGGGGAAAGAGATGTACTCTTGTCTCCTTTTAAAGAGGGCATTTGCGACCTGATGGATGCAGCAATGCACCGCGACTGGGAGATATTGGCGATGTCCCCAGTAGCGGATTGAAAGGAGCCGGTGGCATAAAAGTTGAGAGCCACTGTTATCTTCACTGCCACCAACAGAGACGTCCTGCTCCTCAGTTGAGGCTGCAGATCTGGCTGAAGCAGGTGGCAGAGCTCAGTGACCACCTCCTTGCTGAAGCGCAGCCTTCGCAAACACTGCTCCTCAGACATATTAATGTAGGAGAACTGTTGGCGAAAAACCCTGGGAGGGTAAGGTCTCCTGTACCGAGGCCTGTTGGCCCTCCTGCATCTGGCCATGCTTGCCACTCTCTCTCTGTGTCTCTGTGCCCTCCGAATGTGATGGAGAAGGACGACGTTCCCATCCACTGCAGCCCCCATAGTATCTAGGCAATCAAAGTTATGAAGGTCAAAAACCAAAGTACTTGCAAAGTTATGGTCAGAAGGCAAAACTACCTCAGACAGCGTTGACTCAATGCAGAAGTCTCTCTTTCTCTCTTTGTCTCTCTCAATATCTCTCTCTCTCACTCAGAATGAGTGGTGCAAAAATGGCTACCACACAAAAGCCAGGAAGAGGCCCCCTTTAAATAGTGTCCCCCCAGCCCCACAGTGACTGGGAAGCGTTCCAGTCAACCTGTCGTTGGTTGCACCAGGCGGAAAGGAGGAGGGCGCCACTCAATTTCCATTCTGGGGCGTCACAAGGGCGTTGCACTCTCGAATAATGTCAAGATCTGCGTGCACAGGAGATCGGGCGGTATTGTTTAGTGCCGTCGCAAAATGTCCGGTCAATTTCGCGAGAGGCGCAGATTTCGCCGTGCCCAGGCGCTAGTTGATTTGCGCCCCACTAGCGCCCTCTTAAGGCACTAATGGGAGGTGCAACCAAATGAATTTTTCCCCCTGAGCATCTAACCTGTTTCGAGACCCAGCAACGATAGGCCAGTCAGTTTAACCTCAGTAGTGGGGAAGCTTTTAGAAACAATGGGGGAAAAATTCAGTTGCTTTGCACCTCCCGTTAGCGCCTTAAGAGAGCGCTAATGGGGCGCAAAGCAACTAGTGCCCGGGCGCGGCGATGTTTGCGCTGCTCGCGAAATTAACTAGACATTTTGCGGCAGCGCTAAACACTACCACCACGATCTCCTGCGCCGGTAGCTTGTGACGTCAGTCGAGTGCGCAATGCCCCATTAGCGCCCTGGACTGGATATTGAGTGGTGCCCCCTGCCTTACCGCCTGCCACTAGCAATGACAGGTTGAGGGGAGCGTTATGCTGTCAGAAAGGGACTAGGGGAGCGCTATTTAAAGGCGACCGCTTCCTGCCTTTTTTTGTCGGTGACATTTTTGCACCACGCAGTCTGAGAGAGAGAGAGAGAGACTTCTGGAGAGATTCAATGCTGTGTGGAGGAGTTTTGAGTACTGAGCAGCACTTTGCAGGTTTATTTTGATTTGCCCTTCCTTGCTTCGCCCGCGCTCTGAGGTAGCGCCTCGCTCCTCAGCCTTTGCGCCTTAAGACAGGTGTGAAATGCCTAATTTAGCGCTCCAATCACCTCCAGGGGCGATAAAAGCCAAATTTGCTGTTGGAGGTGATAATTAGCGCCAGGCGCTAAACTTTGCGCACGGCCGATAATGGCGCCCCAAACGGGGCGACACTGAATTTTTCCCCCAATAATCAGGGACAAAATTAACAGTCACTTGGACAAGTGTGGATTAATTAAGGAAAGGCAGCATGGATTTGTTAAAGGCAAATCATGTTTAACCAACTTGTTCGAGTTTTTTGATGAGGTAACAGAGAGGGTTGATGAGGACAATGTGGTTGACGTGGTGTACATGGATTTCTAAAAGGTGTTCGACAAAGTGCCACATAATAGGCTTGCCAGCAAAGTTGAAGCCCATGGAATAAAAGGGACAGTGGCTGGATACGAAATTGTCTAAGTGACAGCAAACAGAAAGTAGTGGTGAACGGTTGTTTTTTGGACTGGAGGAAGTTATACAGTGGTGTTCCCCAGGGGTCAGTTCCAGGACCACTGCTTTTCTTGATATATATTAATGACTTGGATGTGGGTGTACAGGGCACAATTTCAAAATTTGCAGATTGCTTTGAATAATTGAGCCATTTTATTCATCTCTCTGAATCTATGTCAGCTGATATGCTCATTTAGTGCCAGCTTTGATGTGTTACTAGGTTAGCAAATCCCTTCCTCTGCAATTTTATCCCCTTATTCCTTCTCTCCTGAAAGGTATGAGTTCCCCAGGCAACAGAAGTCCCCTGGTGCTTGATTCAAATGACCATTCTTCATTGGTGAGCTTAGAATGCTTTTTCAACTTACCTTGTCCTTGGCTACACATAGCACTTCCAATTAAAGACGCTTCACCCACTTGACTTCAGTGTTGGCTCGAGTCCGTTGAGAAATGAAGAAATCCGCCTTTTCAACCATCAACATTTTAAGCTGAATCAGCGTCTAAACTCAACTGTCAGTGTTTCAAAAGGAAAATCAGTTTTTACTTGAATTGGAGGGTGTCAGTGTTAACCAATCATATTAGGTGAATGATGTAACTAAATCCTGTCAAAAGTAAAGTTGACATTGCTTTTGTCCACTATTGGTTGTGCTCAAATTTGAGGCAGAATTTTTTTATGAGCTGAAGATTTCCGAGAGTCACAGTACAGATGTATTTGTTTATTGTGTATCTCCAAGTAAGCTGTATATAACAAATAAGCTGCTAAAATCAGCTTTTAAAGACTTTTCATTTTCCTCAGAGGAATATTTTAAGTTTGCTTCGTTATTGTCTGTGTGGAGTTTGCACATTCTCCCCGTGTTTGCGTGGGTTTCCTCCGGGTGCTCCGGTTTCCTCCCACAGTCCAAAGATGTGCAGGTTAGGTTGATTGGCTATGATAAATTGACCCTTAGTGTTAGGGGGATTAAATACGTGGGGTTACGGGGATAGGGTGGGATATGTGTTGGTGTAGGGGTTACGGGGATCGGGTGGGATATGTGTCGGTGCAGGCTCGATGGGCCGAAATGGCCTCTATCTGCACTGTGAGGTTTCTGTGATTCTGTGATTCTGTGATTGTCTTATGTGAAGGCCCCCCCCATCCCCAAGATTAGTTCTAGTTTATCTGTCCTCGGCTAAATGTCGCACATTCGACTAAAAGGCAAATCTGAGCCACTGAAACTGATTTGGAAATAAAATAGGGAGTGGGTTGGAGTGGTAATGAGTTTTACTTAATTTCAATATTCATGCTAATGTTCCCATACATTTAGAGCATAAAGACAGTGCATTATTGTGACTGGTGACATGAACTGTTGGCCTTTGTGCATGTGAATACAGTGCCTGGTTATGCTTCGTAGCTTTGAAAGCTATTTTCAGTTTGTTTATTCACTCATGGTGGAGATAGCTTTATTATCCTGCAGTAGCCAAAGACAAAGTCTACACTATCTATGTCAGAGTATTTAACATCCATGGGCAAATGTGAGGAGTGACATTGATAATAAGAGTACGGCAGACTGCAAATTCCAGACTGGAGGCAATCAGGTGCACAACATTCAACTCCTTGTGCCTGTTCCTGCAAACCACGTTTTTACGCATTAAAAAAAAAAATTGTGTAATGATTTTAATTTCAGTACAAAAATATAATCCTTTCTGACAGTATCAAAAGAGCACATGGGTTAGAAATTACTTTGGAGATAATAGCATTATAAAAGCTAATGCATTCTTTTGACATTCCTCTGGCAGCTCTTTTAGTGAAGATGAGTTAATGCCTCCAATTCATTAGTGGACAGAGGAATGTCATATTAATGCTTTAATTGCTATTATTGTCAACAGTAATTCCTAGCCTCATGCAATTTACGGTTTTGAAAACAAGAAGTGTTTGAAATATGCAACAGGTTGATCAACATCAAAAAGAGAAAAAAAGATAATGGGCTAAAAATTCGGTATCGCCGTGCCAGGTCTTTAGTGCCCGAAATTTTGCGCTCGCCCGGATTCCCGTAGCGCCCGCCTGAAATTCAGTTGCGCCGCCCCAAGACGGAGGCGGGCGCTATTGCAGGGTTTGGCCGCCTCGTTTGGGGCGATGAAAGTCAGTTTCAGGCGTCCAGCTGCCGCTGCGGCACCCGATGCGGTGCGGCAGGCTGGGGTACTGCAGGCCTCCTCCTTCTCTTAAGGAGGAGCTGCCTGCAGCCGTGAGATCGCTGCTGGATTCCCCCGGCAAATGAGCCCGGCACCACGGAGAAGTGCCAGGCTCGCGGGAGTCAGACACCAATGCCGCGGGGGGGTGGTGCAGGAGTCCGGGGAGGGAGGTGCGGCCAGGCGGCCGCCGGGAAAGCGGCCGGCCGCCCCTCCACCTTTATGCGCCGGCCTCTCGGAGCTGCAAGGCACCGTTTTTCAAACGCTGTTTGCGGCCGCTACGGGCGAGGCGGCCGCAACTGAATTTGGCCATCGGCACGGAATAGCATTGGAACCGGGGCGCTGCGCACACCGATGATGTCATCGGTGCCGGCGCAGCGCTACCGGCTAACGCTGATGTTAGGGACCAACTGAATTTCGGGCGCTAACAAACTTCCGGCGCAAACCACTCTATAGCCAATAAGTGGGCGCAAACGCGACTGAATTTCTAGGCCAATGTTTTGATGTGACTCTTCATTAGAACTGAGGTTCAAGGTATTGGTTCCATGACTCCATTGACTCAACATTATCTGTCCTAATATTACTTAAAAATACAAATTGTTCATTTAATGTAATTGAATCAGTACATCCTGGTTTTATCAGACTTTGTGCTGCTATAGGATCTAGATTCAATTGTTAAGCACTTCTTTCTTGTGACTGTACAATGAACTGGTGATAGGGATTATTGTAGGTCTGTGTTGTCAGAGTTCACAAGTTAGCATGATGTATCTGGGGTTAGATTCCCAAATGAGGGGATCTGGGTCCAGCACAGCTCTATTGATGTCACTACAACTATTTTTACTTTCATATTTAGAATATCTGTAATCCACCCATGACAGACAATTTTTGTCTTCAAAGGTGCCAAAATTCCACAAAATGCACCAAATAGGGCAAATTTTCCCCATCTTTGCTTCTGGGGAATTCCTATTCGCTGGGCAGAAAGGTATAGAAAAATGGGGTGGAGAGGAAACTCATTACAACAGATCGCTGTGTTTTATATGATTGCCTTGGATATATAGGACTTCCTCTGAGAGGAGGAGCAGAACCTCCATCTGTAATAGATGCCGACCCAGTGCTGGCCTTTCCTGGTCCTACCACCTCAATTTCCTTTGGTAACATCCATGGGTGCCCCTGTCCAGGAGCCCCAAAAAGGCTGGCTATGGGTCTTGCACTGAGACCCCACTCGGGGGGCAGACATCAAGCAGAAAAAGGTAAATGGCCTAACCTTTTTTCAGAATCACGGCACACCTTTGGGTCCAATAACCTTCTGGCTGCTGTTCTTCAACTCTCAGGCCTACAGCTGTGCTCCTGTTTCTGCCCCCATTTCCTGCTGTAAGGCCCTGTTGGGGGGAAGGAGCTGTGCCAGAAATGCAACTGTGCCACATTAATGGCCACAATAACCAAAATGAAAGTGCTTAACTGGTGCAAAGCATTTTAAAAATCGGCCCTATAGTGTCAAAAATGAAATAACTGGGGTAGGGCATGTACAGAAAATAAATCTTGCACTTTTTTTTTCGTCCATGGGATGTGTGCATCGCTGGCATTTATTGTACATCCCTAATTGCCCTTGAGAAGGAGGTGGTGATCTGCCTTCTTGAACCGCTGCAGTCTGTGTGGTGAAGGTACTCCCACAGTGCTGTTAGGGAGAGAGTTCCAGGATTTTGACCCAGCGACTATGAAGGAACGGCAATATACCTCCAAATCAGGATGGTGTGTGACTTGGAGGGGAATTTGGAGGTGGTGGTGTTTCCATGCGCCTGCTGCCCTTGTCCTTCTAGTTGGAAGAGGTCACGGGTTTGGGAGGTGCTGCCGAAGAAGCCTTGGCGAGTTGCTGCAGTGCATCTTGTAGATGGTACACACTGCAGCCAAGGTATGCCGGTGGCAGAGGGAGTGAATGTTTAAGGTGGTAGATGGGGTGCCAATCAAGCGGGCTGCTTTGTCTTGAATGATGTTGAGCTTCTTGACTTTTGTTGGAACAGCACTCATCCGGGCAAGTGGAGAGTATTCCATCACACTCCTGACTTATGCCTTGTAGATGGTGGAAAGGCTTTGGGGAGTCAGGAGGTGAGACACTCACCGCAGAATATCTAGCCTCTGACCTGCTCTTGTTGCCACAGTATTTATTGTAAAGTCTGTGTGTTACATTGCGAATTACTACACAGACCACAAGAGTAAACTTTAACAGGACTTTACTGGTTGAAGGTCAGGGCGGATCTGCCCAATAAATCATTACACAGCACTTATATACCGGTGTGGTCACTGCCGGTATTACAGTATACAGCAGCCAAGATAAAGTAGTGCAACACCTAAAATAGTTCTCTTAAAGGTGGACGGTTACATACAATAGTTCTCTTAAAGGTAGAACGGTTACATGCACCACAATCCTCCCTTTTTAGCTTACAATATACCTATTCCCCAATAAACATAACATCATAACATTTTTCCAACTTTATGTAAAAACAGTTCACAGATGCAGTCTCTGCGGGAAACAGTTCACAGATTCAGTCTCTGCGGAAAACAGTTCACAGATTCAGTCTCTACGGAGGCGCCTCCTGCACTTCCTGACTCAGTCCGGATAACGCCTCGGTGGTGTAGTAGTTCTTGGTGGTGTAGTCGGTTCACGTTGCTGAGGTGACTCATCCAATAGTCCTTCACTGGACTTAACAGCTTGAACTTTCGTAACTTCCGAAACAGCCTTGCTGGCTTCTAAAGGCCCGAGTACCTTGGGAATTTTCCCTACTTCCAGACTAATTTGGTTCAGTTCAGAGGGACCACGTGCGTGACCTACGTCCTCTAAATGGTTTATTCTTTCTATTTTTGGAGCTTCAACTGTGAGTGTGGCTGCGGTCTGTGCATTACTTGATTTGCAGCTATATTCACCAGAGTCTTTGGTTGTGAGATTTGTAATGGTAAGTTCTATCACATTCTTATTTTGTTTAAATTTGTAACGGTCAGCAGCTTCGATTAAGCTCTGGTCTTTGTACCATCTGACCATCTTGGAAGTAAGTGTAAACTCACAGCTCAAAGTAGCAGAATGCTTCTCTTCCACTGTAATGTTCTGTAGTTCTTTGACTACCTTTGACGGAGGCTCTTTAATAGTCAGCCTTGCCTCAGATTTTGATTTCCCTGCAATAAACTGCAGTAAGCCGGTCATCTTACAAGTTGCTTTTTTCAGAGTGAGACGATGAATAGTGCCACTATGCTCAATGTCCACATCTTCAGAAGCATGAAGAATTTCACCATTTAGTATCCATTTTGGAGACTTCACGTCAGCAACTGAAAGCTCACACTCAAAAATTGCGTCACTTGGCGCTGACACTTCCACATCACATATGGGTTTAATGATGGCAATTGATTGCTCTTCTACATCTAACTTTGCTGTGCTTTGGTCATCTATGGCGTCGCACATGTAGTTACCTTCATCTTCAAAAGCGACATTATTAATAACGAGCTTCCTATACACATCTTCGCTCACAATCTCATATTTATTACTGGGATGAATCTCTTTGTCTTTGTAATACCACTTGACAGCAGCATTTGACCTGGAAACCTTGCATTCGAAAATGACACGATGTTTCTCCATGTTAATCTTCTCTTTCAAGGGCTTCACAATTTTAACTGGCAATTCTTTAATTCGAAGTAAAGCTCTGGAAGTAGCGCTTCCAACAACAAACTTGATCTCTGCAGCATCTTCAGGTTTTGCCTCTGCACCCAATTCCCTGAGTGGCTTATTACTGCTGACACTGCTCCCCGAAGGGTGCTCTTTCTTCTTAGCTTTCAACTGCTCGATGAATTCGACATATTCCTTTTCTTGTTCAGCTTTGATTCGTTTGGCCTCCTCGCGCAGACGGTTTGTGTGTTCCTGCTCCATTTTCTCAATCAGCTGCCTCAGCTGTCCTTCCAGATTCTCCCACTCTGTGTCAAAGAACTTTTTCTTTGCATTCATCTCTTGCTCAAAACGGTGAATCATTTGTTCCAATTGCTGTTGTAGTTTGAAATTGAGTTGAGTTCGAGCCCGGTGTTCCTCAGAAATGTGCATGTCTGAAGACTGGACAGACTCAGAATTCTCTGTCAAACTATGTTGTTGTTGTTCGGTGGAAATCTGTTCTGATACTTTGCTCTCTTCTGAAGCATTTATGCACTCCTTCGTTTTTCCACCATTAGTCTGCAAGTCCATTTTAGACTTGTCTTTTGCACATGGGCTGATCTTACCATCATCAGTTCCAGAGTCTGAGCTGATTGTCTTCACCGAGTTCTCACTCTCTGCTTTGTCCCTGCCACTGTTGCATATGCCCTCATCCAATATTCTGGACAATCGTGCAGGTTTGACATTTTTCTTTCCGGAATCTACCGTTATTGCTTTTAGGGAGTGCCAGTCCATATTTATTTTCCTGATCCACTCCCGTCCCAGAAGTGGTGGACCTCCCTCAGGTAGTACATATAATTCCATTCCTTGGTGTTCTTTGCCCTTGTGTATCACCTTGACTTTTATCTTTCCGATGGGGTATACTTTTTGCCCCGTGTATGTCTGCAATACTATCTTCGTGTCCCGTAGGGGAATATGTTTGAATAACTTTTTGTAATCTTGTTTATTCATGACCGTCAACGCCGCTCCGGTGTCCAAGTCCATTTTCACATGGACTCCTGCTATCTGCAGTGTGACCCAGATAGTTTGTCGGTCAGCTTCCTTACTCACATTGTGAATTCTCAGACTACCCAGTTCCTTGCTGTTGGAGTCTGAATCCGAATTCTGTTCATCCGAACTCTTCTCAGCCACCTTGTGTACCTTGCTGTACTTTTCCGGCGGTGACTTTTTTTTGTTGCTGGTCTTCTTTCCTGACCGGCATACTTTAGCTATGTGACCAAGCTTGCCACATTTTCTACATTCCTGGTTTTTAAACCAGCATTGGTTCTGGTCGTGTGTTGTCTTCCCACAACGATAACATTTCGTTGTACCCGAAGTCATTTGATCCACGCTGAGTACCGCTGCCTTCAGCTGCATTTCCGCAGTGCCTCTCGCTGCGGCTTCGTGCGATGCTGCAATAAGGACAGCCTTATCAAGTGTAAGATCGTTCTCTTCGAGCAGTCGCTTTTGTGTTCCTTCCTTCGACAACCCGCACACGAACTTGTCTCTCAATGCCTCTGTCAGATTTTCCCCAAACTGACAGTATTTCGCTAGTCTACGCAGTTCAACCAAGTACTCCGCATTGCTTTCCTCTTTCAGTTGCGTTCTCGCATAAAATTTGAATCGTTCCACTAACATCAGCGGTGTGGGGTTCAAATGATCCTTCAGGACAGCAACAATCTTAGCGAAAGTCTGATCCGTCGGTTTAGCTGGTGATAGAAGATGCTTCAATAGCCCGTATGTCTTCGCACCCATTGAGTTTAGTAAGGTTAGAGCTTTATCATCATTTGCTATTTTATTGGCCTTACAATATATCTCGATGCGTTCTACATACGTGGCCCAATCTTCCACATCGGGAGCGAAATCGTTGATGTTACCATGCTTAGGCATCTTCACAATCTTTCTGAGAAACAACAACGAATTTGTTCTTTACTTTTTTTTTCCAAAAATGGCGGTTTCCCGCGCTTGTCTTCTTCCCCGCCTACTTTCAAAATGGCGGTTTCCCGCTCCTGTCTTCTTCCCCGCCTCCGAAAATGGCGGTTTCCCGTGCTCGGTCTCCCTCGCTCGGTCTCGTTCTCCCTCGCTCGCTCGGGCTCTGTCTCTCCCGCTCGCTCGGGCTCTGTCTCTCCCTCAGCAGTTTTCAATCGCACCTCCCAGCCCCTCTCGCAGTCCGGTCCTTTCCTCCCCCGGCTGCGGCTGAGTTCTCCGCGGTTTCTTTTTTTTTATTACCGCCCGCGCCTTACGATCCCGGTCGCAGCGCCTCGCGGCCTCGGTAGGTGCCCGGCCTTTTACCCCTGTCGCGGTCGAGCTGTCTCTCGACGCTGTTGCGTCTCCCAGCCCGCTTGTGCCCGGTCTCTCACACCGGCTGCGTTCCCGCTTGTAGCCCGGTCTCTCACACCGGCTGCATTCCCGCTTGTAGTCCGGTCTCTTTTCCCCGGTCGTGGTCAAGATCTCTGCCCTTATATCCTCCGTTTTTTTTTTCTCCCCTACTCACAGTCAACGTGGCCGACTTGCTTCTCGTGGCTGATCGGCTCACTCACCACCGTGATAGAAGGGACGATCACTGCCTGTTGCTGATGGAAGGCTTCGTGTCAGAATTCTTCCTTCTTCCTTGCTCTGCAGACTCGAGTCTTCTCTCAGCAGAATGACGAGGGCGGATGCCTCTTCTCGATGCCCGTTAACTGCTTCGGATGTATCGCTGCCGCAGGGTAAGATCGAAGTCGTCGCCACTGTAAAGTCTGTGTGTTATATTGCGAATTACTACACAGACCACAAGAGTAAACTTTAACAGGACTTTACTGGTTGAAGGTCAGGGCGGATCTGCCCAATAAATCATTACAAAGCACTTATATACCGGTGTGGTCACCGCCGGTATTACAGTATACAGCAGCCAAGATAAAGTAGTTCAACACCTAAAATAGTTCTCTTAAAGGTGGACGGTTACATACACTACATTTATGCTTTTTCCAGAGCCTGCAAACTTCTGGGCCTCATCATGAATATAAAGAAAACCCAGGTGCTCCACCAGCCATCACCTAATCAGCTTGCAACTCCTCCCTCTATAAAGATTGATAATAACACCCTTGAAAATGTCAACACCTTTCCATATCTTGGTAGCCATTTATCCTCCAAAGCTGACATTGATTCTGAAATCCATCACCGCCTGAGTTGTGCAAGTGCAGCCTTTTCTAAACTGAGGAGGAGAGTCTTTGAAAATCATGACCTCCAAGTCCAAACTAAAATTCTTGTATACAAAGCCATCATCCTTCCCACCGTTTTATATGGAGCTGAAACCTGGACTACGTACAGTAGACATCTCTAAGCCTTAGAGCAATACCACCAACGCTCTCTACGCAAAATCTTGAGGGTCAGCTGGGAGGACAAGCGTACCAACTGGAGTATACTTGAAGAGGCCAATATCTACAGCATCACTATGCTCATCATGCAGCATCAACTCCGATGGATTGGACGTGTCATTCACATGTCAGACTCATGTCTCCCAAAACAGGTTCTGTACTCCCAGTTGAAGGAAGGGCAGTGGTCTCCTGGTGGTCAAAAGAAGCTTTACAAAGATAACATCAAAGTAATCCTTAAAAAGTTCCATATCGATATTAATAACTGGGAGGAAATCGCACTGGACAGAGACAATTGGAGAAAATGCATCCACAACGGTGCCGCACTACATGAAAAGAATCTCCAGCGTGCCGCTGAGGATAAACGCCAGCGCCGTAAGGAGAGACAACAACTTAAGAAGACCCATACTCCAGTCACTACCAATAGTCTTACATGCCCACACTGTAGTAGAGTCTGTGGATCTCGATTTGGCCTCCACAGCCACCTGAAGACCCACAAGTAGATGACTGATGAAGGACATACCATACTCGAATTCAAGTGGTCGCCGATGATGATGATGATTTATGTGGCTGGTCCAGTTAAGTTTCTGGTCAATGGTGACCCCCCAGGATGTTGATGGTGGGGGATTCGGCGATGGCAATTCCGTTGAATGTCAAGGGGCAGTGGTTAGATGCTTGTTTGTTAGCGATAGTCATTGCCTGGCACTTGTGTGGCATGAATGTTACCTGCCACTTATCAGCCCAAGCCTGAATGTTGTCCAGGTCTTGTTGCAGTCATCAGTGAACATCCCCATTTCTGACCTTCAGCACTCAAATTTTCCTTCAACTATTTCTAAATCTACCACTACTACAAACTATGTTTTTGTGTGCAATCTAACGGCCTGGAATTTGCGGTCAACGGTGAAGCAAAGACCTTTGCTGCTGGCCCCGAAGTAAGCTTCACACAAATCTTCTCGCGATCTCTGTGTCGAGAAGTATGGGTTTTCCGATGCGTAATTTAAATCAATGGAGGTTAGTGGGGACCCCCTAGTGCGAGCTGCTGTGACTTCAACAAGCTGCCTAAGCAGCCAATCAAAACGCAGAATTCACACAGACAGCGAATTAAGAGGTGAGTAGGCTCTTAAAATTCTAACTTTAAAATGTTCTTAGAGGCAGTAAAACAAAGATTGGGGCTCTCACATGGAGAAAAGGCAAACCTGAAGTAAAGATGAACGAACTTTAAAAATAAATTAAAAATTTCTTTTAAATTTTCTTAAAGTATTTAATTTTTATTAAAATAGATAAATTTGACACTGCACAAAATTAAAATTAGTTTTTCAGGCCCATAACCTTTGTTTAGCAGTCAATACGCTGTTAAAACCCCAGTTGTACCTTTGGGTCTAACTTTTCATGGAAAACTTAACAGCATAATTAGAGTAGAGAAGTAGGGAATAGAGAATCTTAGCTATGAGGAAAGACTGGATAGGCTGGGTCTGTTTTCCTTGGAACAGAGGAGGCTGAGGGGAGACCTTATTGAGGTGTCTAAAATTATGAGGGGCATAGATAAAGTGGATAGAAAGGACCTATTTCCCTTAGTAGAGGGGTCAAAAACCAGGGGGCACAGATTTAAAGTAACTGGGGGAAGGTTTAGAGGGGATTTGAGGGGAAATGTCTTCACCCAGAGGGTTGTGGGGGTCTGGAACTCGCTGCCTGAAAGGGTGGTAGAGGCAGGAACTCTAACCACATTTAAAAAGTACTTGGATGTGCACTTGGGATGCTCTAACCTGCAGGGCTACGGACCAAGAGCTGGGAAGTGGGATTAGGCTGGATAGCTCTTTGTTGGCCGCCGCGGACACGATGGGCCGAAATGGCCTCCTTCCATGCTGTAACTTTCTATGATTCTATGAATTACTGCGGAAGAGCCGAAGTTTTCATCAATTTCCCTGATTTGAGAGATTTCACTGATTGCCGGCTCTGTGGGGGGGTTCGGGGGAGCACAGCCTGTGGAGGAGCAGTGAATGACAGACTGCAACTTCAGGATTTCCGCATGCACCAAATCCCGGGCTGCGGTCAGTTTCAAAGGCGGAATGATGGCGAACGCTGCCAGTTCGCCGTCATCCAAACCACAAATTCCAGGCCAATATCATTGATATTGAAAGCAGACGTGTACCACATGCAAAACGGAGATGTCACATAAAATGTTAGGTGAAAGTACTGATATTATTTCAAATAAAGCTAGCATCAGCCCATTGTTGTCAATGTATATTTATGTGAAAACATTGTTCAATCCTAGAAATTATTATGTTCCCTGGCCAACAATCCATACATATGACTAATCAGTCCATCAAATACATTGGTGACATCAGGTCAGTGATCTAGTAGTGCAGTTACAATTCAACCAACCATTTAAGCTGTGACAATTCAACTGAAATGTACGTGACAAACTTGTACATCCTTAAAGAGGGGCACTCTCCAGGGAAATAAATGCTTGTCAATGATGTTGCTGTCCCTTTAACAAAACTACAACACGTTAATTGTGGTTTAATCTTTACTGCACCACAGACAAGCTAACTCATGCCGTATACAATCTAGTCCTGGGAGTCACTGATGAGTTTATTCATCCAACCACAGCTGTCTGGGGTTTTCAAGATGATGAGAAGTTTTGATGGAGTAAATAGGGAAAAACTATTCCCACTGGCGAGTGGATGAATAACTAAAGATCATAGATTCAAAATCATTGGAAAAAGATCTAGAGGGGAGATGAGGAGAATTTTTTTCACTCAGAGTTGTTGGGATCTGGATCGCTCTATCTGAAAAGGTGGTGGAAGCTGATTCCATAAATAATTTTAAAATGCAGTTGGACAGGAACTTGAGGATGAGGAATACAGGGTTACAGACAAAAAGCGGGAATGTGGGACTAAGCATGACTGCTCTTTCAAAGAGCCAGCACAGACACGATGGGCTGAATGGCCTCCTTCTGTGCTGTAAGTTTCTATGGCCGCAATTTTGCTGACCTCTGCGGGACTGTGGCGGGCGATGTCGGTGGCGGGTCCCGACCCCACTGCTGGCTCCATCCTGCTGTCTGAAATGAATGACCTTGATTGGGCTTGTTAAGCCCGCCCAGCGTGTTTCCTGGTCAATTATGGAGGGAGTCACAGCACGCAGGGAGGTCCTCTTCCCTTCAAATGGGTGGAAGAGACCTCCCCAGGAGATCAACACAGCCTAGTTGCACAATGCAGAGGAGGCCACAAGCAAGAATGTGGTCAGAATGACCTGGGTGCAGTGCTGCAAATGTTTCAATGCTCTCGGTAGATCGCAAAATGTTAGTACAAAGCCACACTCAACTTCATCCTGTTGTGCCTCTCATCACATCCCCATCCTTCTGCCTTCCCTACCCTACTCCTGCACATCCTTACTCACATCAACTTACCTTGGAACTCCACCCACTCCTTTCTATCTATATTATCATATCCCCATCTCACTAACCACCCCTCACACTCACCCTTATCCCAGTGCAATCCTACCAACTGACAACACACAAGGGTAGGCACTTGAGTGTTTTATGCAATGTTCATGTAAAGTTTCTGTTAATGTGGTGTCAAACACTGAAACCTTTATTTTCAACACGTTGCATTCTTGGACAGGTTTGTGTGCACCTTTGGAAGTGGCTTAGTGAATTGCAGTGAATGTTGAGACATAATGGTAACCCCCGTAGTGGTGATGAGTGTGAAAGAAATGACTTGGGCATTGTAGGGATGTTTTATCGTGTTAGTGTGGGGTGGTGCCAATCTGGCGCATCATGTGGCAGCCAGGGTGTACAGCGTCAAGTGAAGTAAATCTGGCCATGGTGAAGCCATCCCTGGCCTCCCGGGCAGCAATGTGGTCGGGTGCTGATGCCCTTTGTCCTGTGCAGCATCAGTTGATTGTGGAGAAGGTTAGTGTTGTTGTTGGTGCTGCTGGTGTGCCTGGTGATGCTGGTGTTGGGGCTGATCGTGGTGGGATTCTGAGGACCAAGGTGAGAGAGTATAAAGGGCACCCATGCTGTTGGAATACATGGCAGGTGATGTAGAGATGACAGAAGCAATCTGTTAATGGTGAGAGAGGTAATGAGGTCAGACTGGATGATAGCAAAATACTGCAGATGTTGGAAATCCGAAATAACAACAGAAAATGCTGGAAAAACTCAGCAGGTCAGGCAACATCCGTGGAGAGAAATTTGAGTTGACGTTTCGGGTCGAACCCTTCTTCAAAACTGGAAAGAAAAGAAACTGGATCGAAGGTAGGGCTGCGATCGGACAAAAGAATAAAAGAAACAAAAGAAGTAAAAGAGATTAGAAGCTAGACGAGATGGTGTATCTGTTGTGGAAATGCAGTGAGGAAGAGCTTGTGGCTGAGGGAAGATATTTCTGTAAGGTGGGAGCTTTTACTTTACATTTGAATCTGTCAAACTCAACAGCTGATTCAATGGCCACTGAACTCCCGCCTCAGCTTAACAGAAGTGATCCCCGAGCAGCAAGGACCCCGTGAGTGAGCACGTAAAACCAAAAGGTGAGCTCAAATGTATTCTTAATGATCTCTAAACAAGGTCATAATAACCTGAATTGGGTTCCCCACCGCTGCATGTCGGGTCTGCTCAGGGCTGACAGACCCGACATCGGGGAAAGGCATGTTGTAGCGGGTTCACAGCGGGGTCTCGACCCGCTGGGGAAAAAAAACACTTTTCCACCTGACCCGCCACCGATCACGCCCGCTGACCCCCCAAAAAATCTCGGCCAATGTGTCTAACTATGTATTGTTTTACACATCAAGGATTCTGTGACATGACCAAGTCAATCTTCAGATCCAGTGTTTAATTTACAAAAGCCCAGTTTTGTGGAATTTGCAACCTCTTCCCAAATGGAAGGTGAGAGACAGATAGAAAAAAACAGTTAGTACAAGAACTGTAAAGTTGTTTTTGTTCTAATTTTTTTTTATTAAGGATTAGTTAGCTAGAGAAAAGTTAAAAAAATGTTGAAAATAATAAAATAGGAGAGAACAAGAGAGAATACAGAAAAAGGTTGAGTAAAAGTAGTGTGCTTTAAAATTTTTTATTTTTAGTTAAAATTGTTCTTTTACATCTTTAATTTAGTTGCACAAAGGTTATATTAAATCAATAAAGCTACTTCTTACATTTGAGTAGATTTATTACTGTGATGTTAATGTTTGTTTGAGTGTCATGTTGTGGAGTTGATATGTTAAAAACTGGCTAAGGCAGGGAAATTGTGATTTTCTTGGATCTGCTGGCAGTTTACGGTTAAATAATGCTGTAATAAAAGTACTACAAAGAAATGACATGATTAATTAAAATAAAACTGACCACTTTAATAAATGTGTTAATGTATTATGTGCTTTATTTTCCAGGAATTCATTACTTAAAGAACAATAAAAAAGAAAAATGTATTATTACAGTGGCTGTCATGGGAGTTTGTGTACCCTGATGAAGTATTTCACAGTCAGGTTTATTAACCTCCCACCAATTCTGCAATCATTCTCATTGCATTTATGTAATTAAAATCTGTGGGAAATGTGACACTTGAAAATATCATACTTCAAAGTATCATACATCAAATTATCACCAATGCTAAGTGTATGTAACATTTGCATCTGATTGGCCCAAATATCATTGGCCAAGGAACAAATCACTGTTAATTGAATAATGCTGAAAAAGCTAAAAATAACTTAACCACATAGTAAACACATTAAAGTTAAATAATCCACAAGAAACATAAAACTTATCCAAAAGAAAACCTGCCGATGTCTTGGAAATCTGATCAATAAGTTTTGCCCACCATGTCTCTCTCTCTCGGGTGGGCCTAGAGGTATGATAAAAATTATTTTTTTTTAAATGAGACAACACAAGAAAATAAGGAAAGAGGTTAAGAAAGGGATAAGGAAACAAAAGAGGGAATAGAAGGAGATAATCTCGAACAAAATATTACAATGAACAATAAAGTATTATACAAACACCTCAGTAAAAAGAGAATAGTCAAATATCAGGTGGAATCCCTGGGAGGCGAGGATAGTAAACGGTAAGTGGAAATTGGTGGGGCTGCTTAACAAGTACTTTGCTTCAGTATTTATTAAAGGGAAGGTGATTGGGGAGGAGATAAATCCTGGGAACCCATTTTAATTTTTGGTGGGGGCAGAGAAAGGCCGGTTACAGATCGGCCACCCGTGAGACACCTTGACTGATTTTCATGCTGATAGTTAAAATTATCTCACAAATTGGCTAAAATTGAAATAAGAGGTATAATAAATAAAAGAAAAGTAGTAGAGAACTTTGTTAAGCTAAAAGAGGACAAACTTCCGGAACCTGATGAGCTACGTCCAAGGATCCTGAGGGAAAGGGGGAAGAAAAAACAGAGGCCGTATATTTCAAGGTTCTGTCGAGAGTGGATGTGTGTCAGAGGATTGGAGAATGGACAATGTAATACCCATTTTCAAAAGGAGAGACAGCTATCCCAGGTAATTACTGGCCAGTTAGTTTAACATCTATAGTAGGGAAAATATTGGAATCTTTAATTAAATATGAAATTACTAATTATCTAGACAAACCTTATAGAGTTCTTTGAGGAGGTGACAGATATAGTGGATAGGGGAAATGCAGTGGATGGGGTGTGCACAGATTTTCAGAAAGCTTTTGACAAGATTGATGTGCCTCAATAATTCCGAGACTCGATGTTAGCGAAACAAAACAAGGCTTTTATTAACTTAGAAAGTAACACGTAAGAGAGAGAGGTATCTTCCTTCTGGAGACTGAGGCCAGACTGAGCTAGCTTACAAAAGGGCCAGGTATGGGTGGAGCCCTACATACAGCACATTCCAGCACATTCCAATAAACAATACAATGAGGACTGGGGGGAAGGGAAATGACACTGAAACCGACCACAGTCACAGGCAGTGATGAATGGAGTATTTCATCACATTCACCCCTTCTATAGATTTAGTCTGTTCGGGGGTTTGATAGTCCTCTGCGACCGACGTGGCTGTTGTGGTGCCGCGGGTGTCGGCTGGGTGTCCCCGGTAGCCTCCTGGGTCTCTGCCGGGGGTGCCGCCAGGGTTGTTGAAGGGGTAGTTGGCGGGGGTGCCGTTGGTCGATGTTCTTCCGGGGGTGCTGAAAGAGTAGTGGGTGGGTAAGAGTTGCTGTGATCGTTGTTGCTGCTATTGCCGTGGTTGTTGTCGATGCCGGCTGGGGTGACGTCTTTTATGGACACGGTGTCCTCCCTTCCGTCGGCATGCCGGACATATGCGTATTGGGGGTTGGCGTGGAGTAGGTGTACTGGCTCCACGAGAGGGTCCGTCTTGTGGCCCCTCACATGCCTTCGCACGAGTACCGGACCTGGGGTGGAGAGCCATGACGGCATGGATACGCCAGAGGTGGATTTCCGGGGAAAGACAAACATTCGTTCATGAGGCGTGGCATTAGTGGCCGTACACAATAGCGACCGTATCGAATGGAGCACATCCGAGAGGACTTCCTGCCAGCGGGAGATAGGGAGGCCCTTGGTCCTTAGAGCTAGAGTGACTGCTTTCCATACTGTCCCGTTCTCTCGCTCCACTTGGCCGTTACCCCGGGGGTTGTAGCTGGTGGTACGGCTCGTGGCGATCCCCTTGGACAGCATGTACTGGCGTAGCTCTTCACTCATGAAGGACGCCCCCCTATCCGTATGGATGTAGCTCGGCATACCGAACAGGCAGAACAGGCTGTTGAGGCATTTAATGACCGTGGCGCTGGTCATGTCTGGGCAGGGGAAGGCGAATGGGAACCGGGAGTATTCGTCCACAATGTTCAGGAAGTAAACATTGCGGTCGACGGACGGGAGGGGCCCCTTGAAATCTAAGCTGAGCCGCTCAAAGGGCCGTGTAGCTTTGATTAAGTGGGCTCTATCTGGGCGGTAGAACCGAGGCTTGCACTCAGCGCAAGTGCGGCAGTTCCTGGTCAGAGACCGAACTTCCTCAATCGAGTAGGGTAAGTTACGGGACTTTATGAAGTGGAACAGCCGCGTGACCCCTGGGTGGCAGAGGTCGTTGTGGAGGGTCTGTAGCCGATCCCCGGTGGCGCTGGCACACATCCCTCGTGAGAGGGCGTCAGGGGATTCGTTAAGGGCCCCTGGCCGGTAAATGATGTCGTACTCGAAGGTGGAGAGCTCGATCCGCCACCTAAGAATCTTATCATTTTTAATCTTCCCCCTCTGTTTATTATTGAACATAAACGCTACCGACCGCTGGTCGGTAAGTAGGGTGAAGCATTTGCCGGCTAGGTAGTGGCGCCAGTGGCGCACTGCCTCCACGATGGCTTGGGCCTCCTTTTCCACGGAGGAGTGTCTGATCTCGGGCCCTTGGAGGGTCCTCGAGAAGAAAGCTACGGGCCGCCCCGCCTGGTTGAGGGTGGCCGCCAAGGCGAAGTCAGACGCATCACTTTCCACTTGAAATGGAGTGTTCTCGTCCACTGCCTGTAGCGTGGCCCGCTCAATATCCTGCTTAATGCTTTTGAAGGCGGCGTGGGCCTCAGCAGAGAGCGGAAAAGAGGATGCTTTCAAGAGGGGGCGGGCTTTGTCGGAGTAGTTGGGGACCCATTGGGAATAATAAGAAAATAACCCCAGGCACCTTTTCAGGGCTTTGGGAGTGTTGGGCAGGGGCAGCTCCCGTAGGGGGCGCAATCGGTCGGGGTCTGGTCCGATTTCCCCATTCTCCACCACGCTGCCTAGTATGCAGAGGCGCGTGGTGTTGAAAACGCACTTGTCCTCGTTGTAGGTGAGGTTGAGTTTTTGTGCGGTTTCCAGGAACCTCTCGAGGTTCGAGTCGTGATCCTGCTGATTGTGGCCGCAGATGGTGACGTTGTCGAGGTAGGAGAAGGTTGCCTGCAAATGGTGGTCATCGAC
Organism: Somniosus microcephalus; assembly: GCF_052327205.1. Taxonomy (NCBI): domain Eukaryota; kingdom Metazoa; phylum Chordata; class Chondrichthyes; order Squaliformes; family Somniosidae; genus Somniosus; species Somniosus microcephalus. The sequence goes on along the minus strand of NC_140993.1, from coordinate 98,279,067 downwards.
CATGCGGTCCATCTCCCTCTGAAAAACCGAGACCCCATTCGTCACCCCAAAGGGGACTCTGAGGAATTGGTAGAGGCGTCCGTTCGCCTCGAAGGCGGTGTACGGGCGGTCCTCTGGTCTGATAGGGAGCTGGTGGTACGCTGACTTGAGGTCGATGGTGGAGAACACCCGGTATTGGGCGATTTGGTTCACCATTTCTGATATGCGGGGTAGCGGGTAGGCATCTAGTTGGGTGTACCTGTTGATCGTTTGACTATAGTCGATCACCATCCATTTCTTCTCGCTACCCCTTACCACTACCACTTGGGCGCGCCACGGGCTGTTGCTGCGTTCAATAATGCGCTCTTTCAGGAGCCTGTCTACCTCGGTCGCGATAAACCGCCTGTCCTCCCAGCTGTACCTCCTGCTTTTGGTCGCTATTGGCCGGCAGTTAGGGGTAAGGTTCGCGAATAGCGAAGGCGGCTTTACCTTCAGGGTAGCCAGACCGCACACTGTGAGGGGCGGCTGGGACCCACCGTACTTGAGCGTGATGCTTTGGTGGTTGCACTGGAAATCCAGGCCCAAGATCACGCTCGCACATAGGTTCTTCATGATTAATACTTTAAAATTATCGTATACAGTTCCGTTAACGCCCAATTGTACCGTGCAGTAACCCAGAATGGTCGATGTCTGGGTTTTATCAGCCATAGAGATGGTACCCTGAGCAGGGACCACCTTTAGGGAGAGTTGTTGTGCCAGTTCAGGGTGGATAAAACTCTCCGTGCTTCCACTGTCAATTAAACATTTAACCCGGCACCCGTTTACTTCGATGTCCACCATTGATTTGGATAGCGGGTGCGGCCTGGTCTGGTCCACTGTGACTGATGCCACTGTAGGGCCCTGATCGATACAAGATGGCGTCCACGCTGTCTGCTCATAAGATGGCGGACCCCACGAGGTCGGGCAAGATGGCGTCCAAGATGGCCGCTCCCACGGCGCACACGCGGCGGTGGCGGGTTTTCCGGCGGTTGGTTTTCCGGTGGGGTTCCCTCTGCACACCTTCCCGAAGTGCCCCTTCTTACCGCACTTAAAGCAGGTGGTGCCTTTCGCCGGGCACAGGTTTCTGGTGTGTTTTGGCTCCCCGCAGAAGTAGCAGTTGGGTCCCTGACGCGTTGCGGCTGTCGTAGGGCTTCTGGGGGGAGAGCGGGGCCCCGCCGGTGTCGGGCTGCCGGGCGGGGAAGATGCCTTCCAAGATGGCGGCGCCCTCGGTGCACACGTGGTGGCGTGGACGGCGCGGGCTGAAGAGTAGGCGTCCGAGTTTCTCTGGGCCACATCCAGGGATCGCGCGGTGTCCGCAGCCTGTATCAGGTCCAACCCCGCTTTTTCCAGCAGTCTTTGCCGGATGTAAGTGGAGCTGAGGCCTGTGATAAAGGCATCGCGAACAAGCTCGTCAGTGTACACTGCGGCTTTTACATCTCGGCACTTGCAGTCTTTGCCAAGCATTTTCAGGGTGCTTAGGAACTCCTCCACCGATTCCCCAGGTCACTGTGCGCGAGTAGCGAGCAGATGCCTAGCATACACCTCATTCATAGGCTGCTGGTAGTGCGCCTTTAAGATGTCGCAGGCGGCCAGGTACGTATCGGCATCTTGGATGAGGGGGTAAACCCGGTGGCTTACCCAATTCCGCAGAATTCCGAGTCTCATCCTCGCAGCGTCCGTAGCATCTTTGATGGCTGCGGAATTGTCCAGGAAGAATTCCATACACTCAAACCAGTGTCCGAAGCGTGCTGATGCGTCCGGAGCATGTTGATCCAAATCCAAACGTTCGGGTTTCAGGAGTTGATCCATAGTGTTGAAAAATAAGTTAATAAAATTGATGTGCCTCAATAATTCCGAGACTCGATGTTAGCGAAACAAAACAAGGCTTTTATTAACTTAGAAAGTAACACGTAAGAGAGAGAGGTATCTTCCTTCTGGAGACTGAGGCCAGACTGAGCTAGCTTACAAAAGGGCCAGGTATGGGTGGAGCCCTACGTACAGCACATTCCAGCACATTCCAATAAACAATACAATGAGGACTGGGGGGGAGGGAAATGACACTGAAACCGACCACAGTCACAGGCAGTGATGAATGGAATATTTCATCACAAAGATACCATACAGGAGACTATTCTAGAAGATTAAGCAGAATGGAATTGGGGGAGGCTAGCAAATTGGATGAAAAACTGGTTAGAAGGGAAGAAATAGAGTCGGAGTTAAGGGCAGTTTCTCAGAGTGGTTAGAAGTGGGTAGCAGTGTCCCACAGAGTTCTGTTCCGGGACTACATCTGCTAGCTATGTACAACCATGATTTGAATATAGAACTAAAGGGTGCGGTGTCCAAATTTCCCGATGATACTAAAATAGGAGGTCTGAGGACCAAAGGAAGCTACAAACAAATACTGATATGATGGTGGAATGGGCAAAAAAGGTGACAGATCGAATTCAACGTTACTAAATGTGAGGTGGCACATTTTAGTAAAAAAAAGTAATAATTATACTTTGAATGGAGGAAATCTGCATGATATGGATGTGATGAAATATATGTCTTCATCAGCCCCTGTGTTTTACCTGCATTGTATTGTGTGTACCGCCCCCTTTTCCCCTATTGTGTGTATTGGCTCCGCCCCTGTCTTTTGTCATATAAAGGTCTCAAGAGCTGTATGAGTCATTCTGCCAGACGAATCCGATGTGGAATGACGTGCAATGTTCTTAGTGATTAAAAGCCTTCAGTTGAATCCTTTAACTTCTTGTCCTTGAGTTATTGATGGCACATCAATGGAAAAGCAGAAGGATATGGTGGTTCAGGTTTATCAGACGTTAAGAGCAACATCTCAATTGGATAAGGCCATAAAAGCAAATGGAATACTGGATCTCATAGCAAGAAGTACAGAATATAAAAGTCAAAATATAATTGTGAATCTATATTAAAACACACACAGCAGCAGATAGGTTATTAGAGAGAAAGAGGGATGCTTGTGTGCTTAAAAAATGGGCTGCCAAATATAATGCAGATCAACAATGTGGTCGGCCAAGTGGTCTTATTCATAGTGGGGAAAATGGCAGTACCTTCTCCCCTCTTCAGTGCCCAGCAAATTCCTGGCCCTGCAATTGGCCATTGCAACTTATGTTATGAGAAATGTTCAGTTTGTTTCCTGAAGCCGTGCCTGATTCCTCCAGCTCCACTCCTGGCCACTGACCATGAACAATACTTTGAGAGATCCCTTAGTCTAACAAATAACTATAAATGGACACTAGAGAGCAAACTATTTAAAAAATACCCATCTAATTCAGTATATGTTCCATACAAGAATAAATTGCAGTGAGGTAAAGGTATAATTAAATCTTGCGGTGTTATTCTGATACTCGTAATCCATTTAAGCTTCATGTTGACAGTTTATTACAACATTATTACACTCGACGGAATTACAGAAAGCACAATGGTTACCTGGATGTGAATACAATACAGTAACCTAATCAAAGGGTTCAAATTACACTGTAAACCACAAGAAGAAAACACAACTGATCAATAGCCATCATTTGAACCTTCATATTAGATTATAGTTCAGAATATAACTTTTTAATCATATGTATAGTAAATTTTAACAGGTGGGTTTATTTTGATTTTGACTCCTTTTGTGATGTCACCATGGTTTATAACAATCCAAGTCCTCACTATATTTAATAGATAATGACTTAAGGATTAACAATTGTAACATTAATGCAAGTTTATTGAGAAATTATTTAAAGTTAATTATGGAGAAACTATGATCAATCTGTATTGGTTTTACAATTCATGGTGACATATTTACTGTCCTATCCATATCATTAAAAATGTTGATAGATTGCGCAGTTTCTGTCAAAAAGCTTACTTCCTGTTGTCATGATTTCTTTGTCACACTCTTGTGACCTTGGGAACAATAGGATAGAAATTCATCTTTGGTGGTAGGGCAAATGAGCGGCATTGCATCGGCCACCCATTGGACCTAAGTATCGGGTGGGGCGTATAACCGACAGCCGATGCTACACCGCCCATTTTGCGCTGCCGTCCAAGACAGATTTCTACCCCATTGCGTCAATATTTCCCTCTTAATATTTATCTGAATTCTCCTAGTCAATACAGGTACACTATCCCTTATCCGAAAGCCCTGGGACCAGCTGAGTTTTGGTTTTCGGAATTTTTTGGATTTCAGAAGGTATTATTATAAGACTGGGAAATTTGTACTTAATATTAATTTTAAAAGTTCAGGCTACCTCTTGCGACTGTTCCGTGTCTCATTCCCCTTCCTGCTTCTCTGGAAAGCCGGATATTGGCTGACTCCTACTAAGCTGGCCTGCAAATCAGTTCGGGGGTCGGGTGGGGGGGGAGAAAAGAATATCGGACGGGCCGCGGTTCAGGTCGGGGGGGGCGGCGACGGGGGGGGGGGTTGCGGGTCGGGGGGGAGAAAAGAATATCGGACGGGCCGCGGTTCGGTTCGGGTTGGGGGGGGCGTCGGGTCGGGTGGGGGGGGGAGAAAAGAATATCAGACGGGCCGCGGTTCGGGTCGGGGGTCGGGTCGGGTTGGGGGGGGCTAGAAAAGAATATCGGACAGGCCGCGGTTCGGGTCGGGGGTCAGGTGGGGGAGGGAGAAAAGAATATTGGACGGGCCGCGGTTCGGTTCGGGTCGGGTCGGGGGGAGAAAAGAATATCGGACGGGCTGTTGCAGCTATTGGACGGGCCGCTGTATTGTTGGGTTCACTCTCTCGGTACCTCCTTCACACTGCCCAGCTCGACCTGCAATCTCCTACCCAGGAGGGAACTCTGTGACCCTCTGCCCTGCTCAGCGTAAGTCGTGCGCCACTCTGGTCATGTTGTGCGCACGACTTACGCTGAACGAAAAAACTTTCGGTTTTTAGAGGTTTTCGGTTTTCGGAAGTTCGGATAAAGGATAGTCTACCTGTATCACGATTCCATGTTTGGCAGTTAGAGGCTCTTCATCAAATTCTTCAGCTGTTATGATTGCACCTTTGGGCACTAAGTGATTGTGCATCATGTTTCTGAACACTTTCTCCCAGCTCAGTTGCCATCTTGCTTTTTGCTTCCAGGTAAGTTACTTTTTCTTTCTATTAATTTTAAATGTGATTTGTAATAAATGTCATCTTTTACCCCTTCCGGACCTCCCACAGGCTTTTACTTACTGCCCAATGCTGACTCCAGCTTCTGCTTCTCTTCGCCACCTCTCGTAACAAACCCCTCTTATTTTATCTACTGCTTTAGGCCTTGCTGCTTCACTGCTGCTTCATAAACAATTCCCAGCTGGCCCATAGTTTGCTGGCTATCCTGGCTACTCCGTTAGTCTTGGCCACTTTTGGTGCCTGTCCCTGTACATCTCACAGCATGCTTACCACCATGTTAGGGTTTCCAGCCTCTCAGTCCACACTGGTAATCTTCACTACCTATGGTGGCTTCCCCGTTACTGTTCCCCGCATTCTTTGCCACTTCTGGCAGCTGCCCTGTTGCTTTTTGCAGCCTCTCAGGCCTTCCCACTGGCATTCCCAGCCTGTAGAGTTGACCCTGTATGAACTAATGGTAAATGTTTTGTTTAAACATAGTACACGTGCTGCAGATCACAGTACCTGTGCAAAAAAATCCTTATGGTGGGTAATTTTAACATTGGGCGATGGTGTATGTAAGATTCGCAAAATTTCCACATTCCCCCAAGGTTATTAAGGGACCCTATGGACATTTCAAAAAGGGTACCCAAAGATGGCGTCCGCACCTCGTGATCAAAAGCCTGCAAGATTTTAAAAGCTTGGACTCTGTGGCAGCACAAGCAGCTTTTGGAGAAATCGAAACCTAAAATGCAGTTCCTGTGAAATAGGACTTTGTATTTTGGAAAAGCAGACAGCAAACATTGAATATGCATTAAGCCAGATCGTAGACAGATCAAAACCAGTTAGGCCTATACTTGAGGCCATCAAGTTGTCTGCATAAATGATCGGAAACAACTTAATGAAGCCATCAAGGTTGACCAGGCTGATTAGAATGCATTAATAACAATACAGTCCGGACATCAGGCCATTATGTGCGATAAACGGCCATCTAAATCCAGTTAACTTAGATTGCTATAATTATTTAAAACAGCCCGCCAAAACTGGAACAATGAGCTAACCTGATTTGGCGTGCAGATAAGGGCCATTCAAAAGGAGTATAACTGTGGGCCCCGGGTAGCAATCTAGCGCTCTCTCTCTTGCTCTTTTGCTCTTGCCCTTGCTCCTGCTCTCATGGCTCCGGCCTCTTGGGCTGCTTGTACTCGTGCCCTGGCCTCGTAGTGGGTTCTCTCCTCGCTCCCCATAGCAGAGTTTCAACAGCTAAGGACACCATACCAATTGCAGGGGAGGGGAACGAGACCCGAGTCCCTAGTCATCCAGGACACCCAGGCCGCAAAGAGGGGCGAGACGAAACTGAGTGGGCAGCCCAGGGCTTGTATGGTAACCGAACGAGATGAGACAAATCGAGACGAAGAGTAAGGTAGACCCGACAAAGAGCAGAGAAGGGCAGCAGAAGACGTATTAATTAAAAACCTGAGCGCTGAGTTATAAGCTGATGCTCAGGGAAGAAAGTATCTGAGGACAGTGAGACGAAGTTGGTTGGGCGAACCCTGCAACTAAGTTGGCGCTTGGGGGCAAGCCTCTCGTTGAACACTGTGAATAAACGCAGGTGTCCACGCCATGACGAATATGCTGGCGTTCTAAGGATGGGTAGTAAAATCTAAGCAGTAAAAACTACTAATCGTCTCATTGACGTAACGTTACCGCCGACGACCGCCCGAGGGAGAAGAAGAGGAGAACCCATCGCGACGAGTCGACGACGGCAGCGGAGGAGAAGAAGGTGTGTCGCAGCAGCAGCTCCAACACCGCGCCCCTGAAGACCACGTGGCGACGGGGTACCTAAGAGGACAGAAAGCCAAACCTCAAAACCTGCTTTTCGTTAAAAGTTGGCTTTGCTTTGGATTGGTGAGCATGAATTCTGGTCCCTCATAGCTTAATCTCGTTAGATATAGGGGTGGGATAAGGATTAAGGGTTTTGTTAAAGTAATTGTTTTTCCCTCGATGTGCCATGTGTTCCCCATTCCCTGTATAAGTATAATTATTTTGTATTTGCCTGTATTTTTATACTAGTGACTTCTCATAAGACTGTTTTATTTTCTGTTTAATAAAATCTTGGTTTTCTTACATCCAAACCGCCTGTTTACTCGAGTCTTTCTGTATCGCCGCCTGTACCTAAGTCTGGTGTCTAGAACCCAGGGGCGGGGGAGCGATTCGAACCGCTCACCAACAGTCAGGGGCATAACTGACGGCGCACACGCCACACCCGCCACCCCCTACATGTAAAATGGATGATATAGAATTGACCACCCATTATATAGCTGATTTTCCCTTCCAGTGACCTACACTAACTCCCTGCCTCCAATGTATTATATTTAAACTTCTCATTCTCATCTTCATGTCCCTTCACGGCCTTCCTGCAACCTCTTCCAGCCTTATATTCTCCCTCAGATTCTCACCTTTTGCTCACCCTTCCACCCCCCTCTGCCCCATCATTGGTGGCAGAACCTTCAGCCACCTTGGGTTCACTTTCTAGAACTCTCTCCCTAAATCTCTGCACCTCTCTATTCTGTTTCCTCATTCAAAAACTTCCTCAAAATCAATTTTTTCATCAATCTTTCAGTTACTCCTTCTAATCTCCCTCGGCATTACTCATAACCACTTCCCTGTCTATTTCCATGTATGAAGTGCTTATTATTTTTGACATCATGAGGAGCTAGCTAAGCTTAGCAACTAATGTAAAAATATCTGCTGCGTTTCTGCCACTATTTGCTAGCTCTGTTTAATAAATTTGTTTGGCAGACAAAGCCTACGTCAAGGCCTGGTATAATGTAATTCTGCTGCCTTGCAAAGACAAACAGGATCATGTGAGGGTAAGTGATAAAACCATAAACTGACGTAAATTGAAGAGGGACCTCTGTTCCCTACAAATTTAGCTAGGTATCTGGGCAAGAGGCAGTTAGTGTTAACCTACAAGAGTAGTTAAAAACATCGATAATAAAAATAGAGTAAAAGAAACCCCCAAAATGTAAGTCGTCATCATCATCCTGCTTTTGAGCCATATGTGGTTATTCCTCATCATGTTAAAAGGTGGTGACTCAGTCTAATGCTATGTTGTGCAGCATACAGAACATAATGGCCCAGAAATTCGGGTCTCCACGGGTGAGCACGCACGGGGTATCCGCAAGACGCGATCTCAACTCCAGTATTTAAAGGTCCAATCCAAAGATGGAATTTGGAGGAGTTTGGAGTTGGAAGCAAGAGAAGCCAAGGCATGACAATGGATTCAGGATGCTCAAAGGCTGCACCCCACATCAATGACCCCATCCTTGATGTACTGCTGGGGGCTGTGAGGAGCCAGAGAGAGATACTCTTCCCCAGCAATGGGAGGAAGAAACCTACTGCTGCCACATAGAAAGTGTGACTGGAAGTAGCCGAGCAAGTCAGCAGCAGGAGCACTGTGCCACGCTCCTGGATTCAGTGCAGGAAGCACTTTAATGACCTATCCAGTTGTACATTCACCTACAGCCTGCTGTGTGCATCACCCCACCCCCTCACTCTGCCTTCTCAAGCCTACTCCATCACATCACTCCTCCCACCCACTTACCTTGCACGTGCACCCATCCTTCTCTTTCTATGCACCTCCTCACATCCCCATCTATCCACCGCTGCCACTCACCATCATCCTTATACAATTTCATGATTCTTCCTAATAGTTACCCTAACCAATGGACTTCACCCATCGGGTGAAAACATGCCATTACATTCCCTCAGAGGTCTTGTTCTCTGCCCCCCCCCCCGCCCCGTTGCAGGAGAAGAGAGCACAGAACACCAGGGAGAGGGTGAGAACCGGAGGTGGTCCTCCACAGATTTCTCAGCTAACAACTGCAGAGGAGGAAGTGCTGGAGATCAGCAGTGTTTTGGCGACCCTGGCCATCGGAGATGGGGACCTCCCAGCTACCTCATGACACAATTAAATATCAGCGACCAAGCTGTCAGAAAACACTCAGTCATGTTGACTTGATTTCAACAGCGAGTGAAATATGATCATCTTCATAATGGTAAGTTGCAACATTTTCACCTTGCCAGTACTAATTCATATCTTTTCTCTCCGCCAGGGCCTTCACGCATGCAGCAGGAGTTCATGGACCTCAGGGTCCTGATTCCTTCTGAGGGTGCACCGTCACAGGACTCATGCTTACCATGCACCAGTTCAGAGAGGTGCACTTCGGTGGGACAAGTGAGACAGATAGTTGGGTTTTCATCTGGTGACTCACATGTCACAAGTGAGCAAGAGCAGATGGTGGTGGCAGGGACAGTCCGCGTTGGAGGGCGCAGCCCTTTCCAAGCTCTGCTCAGCTGGACATACATGCTGTACCCCGGGGGCCGTCGATGTAAAGGAGAATCATTGAGGAGCAGCAGAGTATGTGTGATGTACTGACAGGCCTTCCAAGCACACTGACCACAATAGCAGAGAGAATGGAGCAGAAAAACCTCAAGCATGAGTGGGATGATGTTGCAGGGCATTGTGACAATGTTTTCTGTTGGTGAGTAGGTGTTGCTTGATGGCACTCTTGATGACTCCTTCCATCACTTTACTGATATTGGGAAGGAAGCTGATGGGGCAATAATTTGGCAGGTTAGATTTGTCCTGCTTTTTGTGGATAGGGCACACCTGGGCAGTTTTTTTCACGTAGTTGGGTAGCTGCCAGTGTTATAGCTGGGGTGTTGTCAGGGTCCATAGCCATTGCTGTGTCTAGTGTACTCAGCCACTTCTTAATGTCATTAAATTGGCTGCAATATGATGGCGGGGACCTCTGGAGGGGGCCGAGTGAGATCATCCAATTTGCGCTTTTTTTTAAAGACGTTTGCAAACACTTGAGTCTTGACTCTTCTACTCTATAGTTGAGGATGGGGATTCTTATAAAGCCTCCTCCTTCCATAAGTTGCTTGATTGTCCACCATCATTCTCAACTGGATGTAGTAGGGCTACAGGGCCTTGATCTGATCCATTGATTGTGGTACTGCTTAGTTCTGCCCATATCCTGCTGCTTCTTTGTTTAACATGTACATTCCCTTGTGTTGTAACTTCACTAGGTTGGTGCCTCATTCTAATGTATGCCTGGTGCAGCTCCTATACTGTGGGTATACTACACTTGATGAAAAATTGTATTTCTCTTTCCTGCTGTTCCTCCTGCCCTAGAATGAATGGATGTATATCCCGGTGTAATGACAGAAGGCTTTTGTTACTTAGTTAATGCACACCAAGCTGGCTGACCCTTCCTGTGGGTGGAACAAGCCAGTTGCATAGACATGTAGGGTAGTCATCACTTTATTGCCACTGGCAATGCAGGTATTTTATTGCTTTGTGGCTGCAGCTGTTCTTCTAGCAGATACTACAATTGTTTTGTGGCTTCCCTCTTGCGGTGCAGTCTCTCACACAGTTCTCCAGTGTGAATCACAGGAAGCTGACCTGTTTCTATTACCTATGCTCTGTCAGGTAGAATGAGTCCTTGTAGTTTGCCTCCTATAATGTGTAACCCCCTGGGGACTCATTTCTGGCACTTCCTGCTCCTCCTCTAACATCGGCAACAAAGTCATGTATGCCGTCTTTCCAAGCTGCTGTTTTTGCTAAATTTGGTTCAAAAAGAGTTCTGCAAGATCTACATTTCCTGAAGTTTGCACGGCACCTCTCTTCACTGTTTGTGCACCTACTTGAGTTGTGGAGTAAGTTTTCACATTTCGCACTCCCAGCGCAGAACTTTGCACATAGACGCACATATTGGAGAATTTGGGCTTGTGCTGGCACGATTTTCTGCCCATTCATTTTAATGGACGGAAAATTGGGATACACCCAAATACCCGATATGTGCTCCCAGTTTGTGAAGCTCTGCGCCAAGAGTACTAAAGAAGAAACTTTATCCCATTTGCAATTCAATACAACATGCGTCACAATCATTTTTTACAAAACAGTGCTGGAGAGGGAGGATGTCCTGGAGGGGTCAAGGACAGAATCTATATGGCTAGAGTTAAGAAATAATAGAGGTGCCATTACACTACTAGATGTATTCTATAGACCACCAAATAGTGGGAAAGATATGGAGGAGCAAATTTGCAGAGAAATTACAGAGAGGTGCAAGAACTATAGAGTAGTAATAATGGGGGACTTCAACTATCCTAATATAGACTGGGATGGTAATGGTGTTAAGGACAGAGAAGGGGAAGAATTTCTGAAGTGTGTTCAGGAGAACTTTCTTGATCAGTATGTTTCCGGCCCAACGAGGCATTGCTGGATCTGGTTCTAGGGAATGAGATAGGTCAAGTAGAGCAAGTGTCAGTAGGTGAACATTTAGGGAACAGTGATCATAGTATCATAAGGTTTAGATTAGCTATGGAAAAGGACAGGGAACAATCTAGAATAAAAATATTTAACTGGGGAAGGCCAATTTCAGTGGGATGAGAACGGATCTGGCCTGGGTAAACTGGAATCAAAGATTGGCAGGCAAAACTGTAGTGGAACAATGGGCTGCCTTTAAAGAGGAAATAGTTCAGGTGCAGTTGAGGTGCATTCCCACTAGGGGAAAAGGCAGGGCAATGAAAGTCAGGGCTCCCTGGATAATGAAAGAGATAGAGAATATGATGAAGCAGAAAAAGAGCGTGTATGACAGATGTCAGGTTGCAAATACATCTGAGAATCAGGCTGAATATAGAAAGGTCAGAGGAGAAGTGAAAAAGAAAATAAGAGGGGCAAAGCGAGGTTATGAGAATACAATGACAGCCAACATAAAAGGTAATCCAAAAGTCTTCTATAGGCATATAAGTAGTAAAAGGGTAGTAAGAGGAGGGATGTGGCTGATTAAGGACCAAAAAGGAGACCTACACATGGAGGCAGAGTGTATGGCTGAGGTAGATAAGCAGTGGCAGACATTTAAGGAGATATTTCATAACTCTCAGCAAAGGTTTATTCCAGTGAGAAAGAAAGACTCTACGAGAAGGATGAACCATCCATGGCTAACTAATGAATTTAAGGATGATATCAAATTGAAGGAAAAGGAATACAATATTGCAAAGATTAGTGGTAGGCCAGAGGATTGGGAAATTTTTAGAAACCAGCAAAGGGTGACAAAAAGTAATAGAGGGAGAAGATAGATTATGAGAGTAAACTAGCAAAACATATAAAAACAGACAGTAAGAGCTTCTACAGGTATATAAAAAGGAAGAGAGTAGCTAAACTAAACATTGGTCCCTTAGAGGATGAGACGGGGGAATTAATAATGGGAAACAGGGAAATGGCAGAGACTTTGAACAAATATTTTGTATCGGTCTTCACGGTAGAAGACACTAAAAGCATCCCAATAATAATTGATAATCAAGGGGATATAGGAAGGGAGTAACTTAAAACAATCACTATCACTAGAGAAAAAGTACTAGGCAAACTAATGGGACTAAAGGTGGACAAGTCCCCTTGACCTGATGGCCTGCATCCTAGGGTTTTAAAAGAAGTGGCTGCAGAGATAATGGAAGCGTTGGTTGTAATCTACCAAAATTCCCTGGATTCTGGAGAGGTCCCAGCGGACGAAACTCTGGAAAACCGCAAATGTAACTCCCCGATTCAAGAAAGGAGGGAGACAGAAAGCAGGAAACTATAGGCCAGTTAGCCTAACATCTGTCATTGGTAAAATGCTGGAATCCATTATTAAGGAAGTAATAGCAGGACATTTAGAAATCATAATACAATCAAGCAGAGTCAATATGGTTTTATGAAAGGGAAATCGTGTTTGACAAATTTACTAGAGTTCTTTGAGAATGTAATGAGCAGGGTGGATAAAGGGGAACCAGTAGATGTAGTGTATTTGGATTTCCAGAAGGCATTCGATAAGGTGCCACATAAAAGGTTACTACACAAGATAAGAGCTCACGATGTTGGGGGTGATATATTAGATTGGATAGAGGATTGGCTAACTAACATAAAAAAGAGAGTTGGAATAAATGGGTCATTTTCAGGTTGGCAAATTGTAACTAGTGGGGTGCCACAGGGATTAGTGCTGGGGTCTCAACTATTTACAACCTATATGGATGAAGGGACTGAGTGTACTATTGCCAAATTTGCTGACAATACAAAGATAGGTGGGAAAGCTAAGAGGCCGCAAAGGGATATAGATAGGTTAAGTGAGTGGGCAAAAATTTGGCAGATGGAGTATAATGTGGGAAAATGTGAGGTTATCCACTTTGGTAGGAAGAATAAAAAAGCAAAATATTATTTAAATGGAGAGAGACTACAGAATGCTGTAGTACAGAGGGATCTGGGTGTCCTCATACATGAAACACAAAGGGCTGGATTTTGTCAGCCCCGAGGAGGCGGTGATGGAGGCAGGACTGCCGGTAAAGTTGCAGGATTTGGGGGCGGCTGGCAAAACCACCACCAACCCGCCTCCATGCCCTCTTGCCAGGAGGCGGGAAGCCATCCTGCCCCAGGTCCCGTCTCCTCAAAGCGGGAAATAGATTAAAGCCTATTAACTGCCTGTTAACGGGTAGGTAACAGGCAAAAAATAGGATTATCCCTATTTTTAGCTCCAAAGTACAGGCTTCCTGACCTCGGAGAAACCCACCAGGGTGTAGGAGACGAGACGGAGGTCTGCAGGGATTGGAGGGGTCGGAAAGTGAAATGTTGAGGTGAGCGATGGGTGCAAGTGTGGAGTGGTAAGTATGTAAGGTGAGTGTTAAGTGTTATAAAATGTTCACTTACCTTTGTTTCTACCTACAGCCTTCAGCCGCTGTGGATCCAGAGTCCCGACATCTTCATTGTAGATTTCACAGACTGGCTGTTGGATCCTCCGAACCAACAGCCAGGTGATTTCTGCAAAGTTGAAAGGTTTGATGAGTCCTGAACACAAGGTCTCATCAAACTACACAGAATGTCAGTGTTTGACAGCTTCACAGATCTGTCATAAGCTGACATTTCTTCTTTCAACAAATCTTGACAGATGGCACATCATCCCAGAGATGTCGGGGAACATAGGGTCTAATGAGAGGGAGGAACTGATTGAAATCAGTATTTGCAGGGAAATGGTGTAAGGGAAATTGACGGGATTGAAGGCCGATAAATCCCAGGGCCTGATAATCTACATCCTAGGGTACTTAAGGAAGTGGCCCTAGAAATAGTAGATGCATTGCTGGTCATCTTCCAAAATTCTATAGGCTCTGGAACAGTTCCCATGGATTGGAGGGTAGCTAATGTAACCTCACTAGTTAAAAAAAGTGATAGAGAGAAAACGGGGAATTATAGACCGGTAAGCCTGACATCAGTAGTGGGGAAAATGCTAGAGTCCATTATAAAAGATTTAATAGCAGAGCACTTGGAAAACAGCGACAGGATCGGACAAAGTCAACATGGATTTACAAAAGGTAAATCATGCTTGACTAATCTACTGGAATTTTTTGAGGATGTGACTGGTAGAATAGATAAGGGAGAATCAGTGGATGTGGTGTATTTGGACTTTCAGAAGGCTTTCGATAAGGTCCCGCATAAGAGATTAGCGTGCAAATTTAAAGCACATGGCATTGGGGGTAAGGTACTGACTTGGATAGAAAACTGGTTGGCAGACAGGAAGCAAAGAGTTGGAATAAACGGGTCTCTTTCCGAGTGGCAGGCAGTGACTAGTGGGGTACCGCAGGGATCAGTGCTAGGTCCCCAGCTATTCACAATATATATTAATGATCTAGACGAGGGAACTAGATGTAATATCTCCAAGTTTGCAGATGACACAAAGCTGGGTGGGCGTGTGTGCTGTGAGGAGGATGCAGAGAAACTCCAGTATCATTTGGACAGGTTGGGTGATTGGACAGATGCATGGCAGATATAGTATAATGTGGATAAATGCGAGGTTATCCACTTTGGTGGCAAAAACAGGAAGGCAGATTATTATCTGAATGGCAATAGATTGGGAAAAGGGGAAGTGCAACGAGACCTGGGTGTCCTTGTGCACCAGTCGCTGAAGGTAAGCATGCAGGTGCAGCAGGCGGTTAAGAAGGCAAATGGTAGGTTGGCCTTCATAGCGAGAGGATTCTAGTACAGAAGCAAGGATGTCTTGCTGCAGTTGTACAGGGCCTTGGTGAGACCACACCTTGAGTATTGTGTGCAGTTTTGGCCGCCTTATCTGAGGAAGGATGTTCTTGCCATGGAGGGAGTGCAGCGAAGATTCACCAGACTGATACCTGGGATGGCAGGAATGACGTATGAATAGAGATTGGGTCGATTAGGCTTATATTCACTGGAGTTTAGAAGAATGCAAGGGGATCTCATTGAAACTTATAAAATTCTAACAGGACTAGACAGACTAGATGCAGGAAGGATGTTCCCAATAGCGGGAGAGTCCAGAACCAGGGGTCACAGTCTAAGGATAAGGAGGAAGCCATTTAGGACTGAGAGGAGGAGGAATTTCTTCACCCAGAGAGTGGTGCACCTGTGGAATTCTCTACCACAGAAGGCATCAGAGGCCAATTCATTAATATATTCAAGAAGGAATTAGATATATTTCTTAAGGCTAAAGGGATCAAGGGATATGGGGAGAAAGCAGGGACAGGGTACTGAATTTGGATGATCAGCCATGATCTCATTAAATGGCGAAGCAGGGGGCCGAATGGCCTACTCCTGCTCCTATCTTCTATGTTTATATGTTTCTATGTGCTCTGTCACTGCCTTCCCCATAATTGGCCTGCTGAGCCCGCTGGGCGGGCTTAACAAGGTCAATCAGGGGAAAATCTAACTGGTTGGCCAGAAGCTGATGGAGGCGGGATTGAAAGCCGGCAAGCAGCAGTCCCGCCTCCAAAAGCTTCCCATTGACAAAATCCAGCCCATCGAGTTAGCATGCAAGTACAGCAAGTAAGTAGGAAGGCAAATGGAATATTTTATTGCAAGGGGGATGGAGTATTTTAATTTTTTTATTCGTTAATGGGATGTAGGCATCGCTGACAAGGCCAGCATTTATTGCCCATCCCTAAATGCCCTTGAGAAGGTGGTGGTGAGACGCCTTCTTGAACTGCTGCAGTCCGTGCAGTGAAGGTACTCCCACAGTGCTGTAGGGAGGGAGTTCCAGGATTTTGACCCAGCAACGATGAAGGATCGGCAATATACTTGTAGGTCAGGACTTGGAGGGGACCTTGGAGGTGGTGGTGTTCCCATGCGTCTGTTGCCCCTGTCCTTCTAGGTGGAAGAAGTCGTGGGTTTGGGAGGTGCTGCCGAAGAAGCCTTGGCGAGTTGCTGCAGTGTATCTTGTAGATGGTACATACTGCAGCCACGGTACGCCGGTGGTGGAGGGAGTGAAAGTTTAAGGTGGTAGATGGGGTGCCAATCAAGCCAGCTGCTTTGTCCTGGATGGTGTCGATCTTCTTGAGTGTTGTTGGAGCTGCACTCATCCAGGCAAGTGGAGAGTATTCCATCACACTCCTTACTTGTGCCTTGTAGATGGTAGAAAGGCTTTGGGGAGTCAGGAGGTGAGACACTTGCTGCAGAATACCTATCCTCTGACCTGCTCTTATTGCCGCAGTATTTATGTGGCTGGGCCAGTTAAGTTTCTGGTCAATGGTGACCCCCAGGATGTTGATGGTGGGGGTTTCGGTGATGGTAATGCCATTGAATGTCAAGGGGCGATGGTTAGATTCTCGATTGTTGGAGATAGTCATCACCTGCCACTTATCAGCCCAAGCCTGAACATCGTCCAGGTCTTGTTGCATGTGTGCATGGACTGCTTCATTATCTGAGGAGTTGTGAATGGCACTGAACACTGTGCAGTCATCAGTGACCATCCCCATTTCTGACCTTATGTTGGAGGGAAGGTCATTGATGAAGCAATTGAAGATGGTTGGGCCTAGGACACTGCCCATAGGAATTCCTGCAGCGATGTCTTGGGGCTGTGATGATTGACCTCCAACAACCAGAACCATCTTCCTTTGTGCTAGGTATGACTCCAGCCAGTGAAGAGTTTTCCCCCGATTCCCATTGACTTCAGCTTTACTAGGGCTCCTTCTTGCCACACTCGGTCAAATGCTGCCTTGATGTCAAGGGCAGTTACTCTCACCTCACCTCTGGAATTCAGCTCTTTTGTCCATGTTTGGACCAAGGCTGTAATGAGGTCGGGAGCCGAGTAGTTTTGGTGGAACCCATACTGGACATCAGTGAGCAGGTTATTGGTGAGTAAGTTCCGCTTGATAGCACTGTCGATGACACCTTCCATCACTTTGCTGATGATTGAGAGTAGACTGATGGGGTGGTAATTGGCCACATTGGATTTGTCCTGCTTTTTGTGGACAGGACATACCTGGGCAGTTTTCCACATTGGCGCATAGATGCAAGTGTTGTAGCTGTACTGGAACAGCTTGGCTAGAGGTACGGCTATTCTGGAGCACAAGTCTTCAGCTGTATCCAGCACATGCAGTCGTTTCTTGATATCACGTGGAGTGAATCGAATTGGCTGAAGACTTGCTTCTGTGATGGTGGGGACCACAGGAGGAGGCCGATATGGATCATCCACCTGGCACTTCTGGTTGAAGATGGTTGCAAACGCTTCAGCCTTGTCTTTTGCACTCACGTGCTGGGCTCCACCATCATTGAGGATGGGGATATTCATGGAGCCTCCTCCTCCCGTTAGTTGTTTAATGGTCCACCATCATTCACGACTGGATGTGGCAGGACTGCAGAGCTTTGATCTAATCCGTTGATTGTGGGATCGCTTAGCCCTGTTTATAGCATGCTGCTTCCACTTTTTAGAATGCATGTAGTCTTGTGTTGCAGCTTCCCGAGGTTGGCACCTCATTTTTAGGTATGCCTGGTGCTGCTCCTGGCATTCTCTTCTGCACTCCTTATTGAACCAGAATTGGTCCCCTGGCTTGATGGTAATGGTAGAGTGCGGGATATGCCGGGCCATGAGGTTACAGATTGCTGTGGAATACAATTCTGCTGCTTCTGATGGCCTACAGTGCCTCATGGGTGCCCAGTTTTGAGCTGCTAGATCTGTTCTGAATCTATCCCATTTAGCACGGTGGTAATGCCACGCAACATGATGGAGGGTGTCCTCAGTGTGGAGATGGGACTTCGTCTACACAATGACTGTGCGGTGGTCATTGCTACCAATACTGTCATGGACAGATGCATCTGCGAAAGGTAGCTTGGTGAGGACAAGGCGAAATAGGTTTTTCCCTCATGTTGGTTCTCTCACCACCTGTCGCAGGCCCAGACTGGCAGTTATGTCCTACCGAGCCACTCTTGGTGATGGACATTGAAGTCCCCAACCAGATTACATTCTGTGCCCTTGCTACTCTCAGTGCTTCTTCCAATTGGTGTTCAACATGGCGGAGTACTGATTCATCAGCTGAGGGAGGGCGGTAGGTGGTAATCAGCAGGAGGTTTCCTTGCCGATGCTTGACCTGAAGCCATGAGTCTTCATGGGGTCCGGAGTCAATGTTGTGGACTCCCTGGGCCACTCCATCATGACTGTATACCACTGTGCCATCACCCCTGGTGGGCCTGTCCTGCTGGTGGGACAGGACATACCCAGGGATGGCGATGGAGCAATTTGGGACATTGGCTGAAAGGTATAATTCTGTGAGTATGACTATGTCAGGCTGTTGCTTGACTAGTCTGTGGGACAGCTCTCCAAATTTTGGTGAGGAGGACTTTGCAGGGTTGACTGGGCTGGATGTGCCTTTGCCGTGTCTGTAGCTGATGCCGAGATCAATGCCGGGTGGTCCATCCGGTTTCATTCTTATTATTTTGTTTTGTAGCGGTTTTTACAACTGATTGGTTGCTAGGCCATTTCAGAGGGCAGTTAATAGTCAAATGCATTGCTGTGGGTCTGGAGTATAAAAGTAGGGAAGACTTGCTACCACTGTACAGGGCATTGGTGAGACCACACCTGAAGTACTGCATACAGTTTTGGTCTCCTTATTTAAGGAAGGATATACTTCCATTGGAGGTAGTTCAGAGAAGGTTCACTAAGTTGATTCCTGAGTTGAAGGGGTTCTCTTATGAGGAAAGGTTGAGCCTATACTCATTGGAGTTTAGAAGAATGAGAGGTGATCTTATTGAAACATATAAGATTCTGATGGGGCTTGACAGGGTAGATGCAGGGAGGATGTTTCCCCTCGTGGAGGAATCTAGAACTAGGGGGCATAGTTTCAGAATAAGGGGTCGCCCATTTAAAACGGAGATGAGGAGGAATTTCTTCTCTCAGAGGGTTGTGAATCTTTGGAATTCTCTACCCCAGAGAGCTGTGGAGGCTGGGTCATTGAATATATTCAAGGCGGAGATAGACAGATTTTTGAAAAACAGGGGAGTCAAGGGTTATGGGGAGCGGGCAGGAAAGTGGAGTTGAGGCGAAGATCAGATCAGCCATGATCTTATTGAATGGCGGAGGGCTCGAGGGGCCGAATGGCCTACTCCTTCTATTTCTTATGTTCTTATGTAGGTGCTAAATGAGTACTTTTCATCTGTCTTCATCAAGGAAGAGGATAGACATAGTGCAGATTCTTGATAGGATAAAATTGATAAAGATGAGGTATTAGAAAGGCTGGCTGTCCTTAAAGTAGATAAATCACCAGGAGCAGATGGGATGCATCTTAGGATATTGAGGGAATTGAGGGAGGAAATCGCAGAGGTACTGGCCATAATATTCCAATCCTCCTTAGATATGGGGGTGGTGCCAGAAGGCTGGAGAACTGCAAATGTTTCACCCTTGTTCAAAAAAGGGTGTAAAGATAAATCCAGCAACTACAGGCCAGTCAGTTGGACCTCGGTAGTGGGGAAGGTTTTAGAAACAGTAATCAGGGACAAAATTAACAGTCACTTGGACAAGTGTGGATTAATTAAGGAAAGCCAGCAGGGATTTGTTAAAGCCAAATTGTGTTTAAGTTCTTTGATTGAGTTCTTTGATGAGGTAACAGAAAGGGTTGATGAGGGTAATGCAGTTGACGTAGTGTACGTGGATTTCCAAAAGGCGTTCGACAAAGTGCCACAAAATAGGCTTGCCAGCAAAGTTGAAGCCCATGGAATAAAAGGGACAGTGGCAGCATGGATACGGAATTGGCTAAGTGACAGGAAACAGAGAGTAGTGGTGAACGGTTGTTTTTCGGACTGGAGGAAGGTATACAGTGGTGTTCCTCAGGGGTCTGTTGTAGGACCACTGCTTTTCTTGATATATATTAATGACTTGGACATGGGTGTACAGGGCACAATTTCAAAATTTGCAGATGACACAAAACTTGGAAGTATAGTGAACAGTGAGGAGGAGAGTGATAGACTTCAGGAAAGCATAGACAGGCTGGTGAAATGGGCCGACACATGGCAGATGAAATTTAATGCAGAAAAGTGTGAAGTGATACATTTTGATAGAAAGAATGAGGAGAGGGCATATTAACTAAATGGTACAATCCTGAAGGGGGTGTGCGAATAGAGAGACCTAGGGGTATATATGCACAAATCGTTGAAGGTGGCAGGACAGGTTGAGAAAGTAGTTAAAAAGGCTTACGGAATCCTAGGCTTCATAAATAGAGGTATAGAGCTCGATTTTGTCAATGGGGAGCTTTTGGAGGCGGGACTCCCACTTTTTGGGTTGTAGTCCCGCCTCCATCGACTTGTGGCTAACCCACGCTATTTTCCCTTGATTGACCTTGTTAAGCCCGTCCAGCGGGCTCAGCAGGCCAATTAAGGGACGCCTGGTTACTGGTGACATCAGTGATTGACATTTCATCTGTCAAGAGCTTTCGACAGATGAAAAATCAGCATTTGACAGCTCTGTGAAGCTGTCAAACACTAACAATTTGTCTTCTAACTTGAGTCCTTCTACTCAGACTCAGTTAGAGGGCTCTCCAGACCAGAAAGCAGAGGCTGCAGCTTTTGACAGTTCAGCAGCCATTCTGCTTTCTGTGCCGGTGAGCTGAGGGACTCCTGAGAACTGAAGGAAGGAAGCCTGCAGGAGAAAGTAAAGGTAAGTAAGACTTATTAAAACACTTTACACTTACTTCACACACTTACCTCTGCACACATGCACCCATCACTCACCTGCACAACATACATCTCGACCCCTCCAACCCCTGCAGACCGATGGTCCACCTTGCTAACTTGGCGTGATTTGGAGCTGTCGGACAGCCCACACTTCAGGGCTAAAAATAGGGATTAGGCAAAAAACTGCCTGTTAACTACCTGTTAACAGGCAGTTAATTGGCATTAATCCCCTTCCCGCCTCGGGGAGGCGGCTCCCAGCACAGGTCGGGTACCCGCCTCCTGGGACATTGGCACGAAGGCGGGTTGGGGGCGGGATGGGTTCCTGCCCCCCGATTCTGCAATTTTCCCACCACTCCCGCCTCCAAACCCGCCTCCTCGGGGCTTGGAAAATCGAGCCCATAGAGTACAAAAGTGTGGAAATTATGATGAACCTGTATAAAACACTAGTTCGGCCACAACTGGAGTACTGTGTTCAATTCTGGGCACCACACTTTAGGAAGTATGTGAAGGCCTTAGAGAGGGTGCAGAAAAGATTTACGAGAATGATTCCAGGAATGAGGGACTTCAGTTACATGGATAGACTGGAGAAACTGGGGTTGTTCTCCATAGAGCAGAGAAGATTGAGAGGAGGTTTGATAGAAGTTGTTCAAAATCATAAGGTGTCTGGACAGAGTAGGTAGAGAGAAACTGTTCCCATTGGCAGAAGGGTCGAGAACCGGAGGACACAGATTTAAGGTGATTGGCAAAAGAACCAAAGGCAACATAAGAAAAAAAAAATTTACGTAGCGGGTGATTAAGATCTGGAATGCACTGCCTGAAAGGGTGGTGGAGGCAGATTCAATCACGGCTTTCAAAAGGGAGTTGGATAACTATCTGAAGGAAAGAAATTTGCAGGGCTTTGTGGAACGGGCGAGGGAGTGGGACTAGCTGAAGTGCTCTTGCAGAGAGCTGGCACGGGCTCGATGGGTCGAATGGCCATCTTCCGTGCTGTAACCATTTTATGATTCTATGATTCTATGAAAACTATTTAACTGCTCGTTAACAAGCTCTTGTAAGCAACTGCACCCTTAACATAGGGTCAATACATTAATATGAGTTGCATGTGTTTACCTCCAGAAACAATGTCAGTAGTGTTGGTGAAAGTTATCACTCACTGTTTTACTGTGAACACACCAAATTACATCCATAACTCTGTGATAGTTTTTTTTATTCCTGTCCATCTCTAACCTGTGTGTGTGCGTGAAAGAGAAAAGAATTGACAAATTGATAAATGTAAATGCAAATGTGTGTTTACAAATTCTATTCATGTATGAATGAAATACTGTCATTCCCTGTTTTTATTTGCAAATGTAAAGCTTGAAAATCATTTTCCTTCATTGAGCTGGTTGAATGATGTGTGAACACCAATATAATCATGCCAGGGCGTAACACAATTCCTCTATTGCGTATGAGGTGTGACTCATTGCTACTTTTCTTTCAAACAAGGAGACATGCTGCTACTCAACCATGCCCTCTTCCTTTTTATGTACAGTAATGTATTGCTGATATGCGGTAATAAAAATAAAATGATATGTGTTGATATGTCTTTATATTACATTCTCTTATTTCATTACCCTGCATATTCTAGTTAAAGCACTGCAGTAGCTCACAGTTTAAGTACTGATAAAGTTCTGTTGGATGAAAGTCTGTCTAGTTATGCACTTCTTCATCTGTCCAAACCTATTCAATATACATTGTCTTCTCTCCCTCACTAATAACAACTGTCTTCAAATTTGCATTCATCGCTGTACAGCTTCGCCTGGAGAAACAGATGTGACTGAACAATGGGAAGCCAAAACTCCTGCTGGCATTTTTCAGGAAATCATGCAGTGGGCATTATAATTCAGCGTGGATCTCCACAGACACAGGATTTGTGCCCTCCCTGCCTCTCTACTGAAAGATCTTTCCTTCATGTCAAGCCTAGGGTACCTAGTTCTATATTGTGGTTCTGCTTTGTCACTGACTTTGTGTGGTTGAGCTTGCAGCTCTATATTTCACTAAAACTACTTGGAGAATAATCCATCAAGAATCGAAAGGTTACTTTGGGCTTTTCTTATGGTAGAGGACTAAGAACGCAAAATTTAATTGCTTGTGCACGATCAACCAGTAGGCACCCCATAGCACAACACAAATTGTGCAAAAGCTCCAGTCTGAGTGGAGAGGTACCACCAACGCTGCCTCCATTGGCAGGATAGGCGCACCAATGTCAGTGTTCTTGCTCAGGCCAACATCCCCAGCATCAAAGCTTTGACCACGCTCGATCAGCTCCGATGGACGGGTCACATCATCCGCATGCCCGATACGAGACTCCCAAAACAAGCGCTCTACTCTGAGCTCCGACATGGCAAGAGAGCCCCAGGTGGGCAGAGGAAATGCTTCAAGGACACCCTCAAAGCCTCCTTGAACATCCCCACTGACACCTGGGAATCTCTGGCCCAAGACCGCACAAATTGGAGGAGAAGCATCCAGGAAGGCGCCGAATACCTCGAGTCTCTTCGCCGGGGGCAAGCGGAAGCCAAGCACAAGCAGCGCAAGGAGCGCACATTAACCCAAGCACCCCACCCACCCGCCCCTTCAACCACCGTCTGCCCCACCTGTGACAGAGACTGTAGGTCCCACATTGGATTCATCAGTCACCTGAGAACTCATTTCTAATGTGGAAGTAAGTCATCCTCGGTTCTGAGGGACTGCCTAAGAGAGAGATATTTCACTAAAACTACTTGGAGAATAATCCATCAAGAATCGAAAGGTTACTTTGGGCTTTTCTTATGGCAGAGGACTAAGAACGCAAAATTTAATTGCTTGGGCGCGATCAACCAGTAGGCACCCCATAGCACAACACAAATTGTGCAAAAGTTCCAGTCTGAATGGCATTGCCCATTGGTGTACTGACATATTACTCCCAATCTGGTGGCATTGCCTATTGGTGTACAGGCATTTGGCTCCCAATCTGGTGGCATTTTCCATTGGTGTACTGACATATGGCAAAGTGCCATGTAATAGGCTTGCCAGTAAAGTTGAAGCCCATGGAATAAAAGGGACAGTGGCAGCATGGATACGTAATTGGCTAAGTGACAGGAAACAGAGAGTAGTGGTGAACAGTTGTTTTTTGGACTGGAGGAAGGTATACAGCGCTGTTCCCCAGGGGTCAGTTCTAGGGCCACTGCTTTTCTTGATATATATTAATAATTTGGATGTGGATATACAGGGCACAATTTCAAAATTTGCAGATGACACAAAACTTGGAAGTATAGTGAACAGTAATGAGGATAATGATAGACTTCAAGAGGACATCGGCAGGCTGGTGAAATGGGCAGACACATGGCAGATGAAATTTAATGCAGAAAAGTGTGAAGTGATACATTTTGGTAGAAAGAATGAAAAGAGGCAATATAAACTAAAGGGTACAATTCTAAAGGGGGTGCATGAACAGAGAGACCCGGGGGTATGTGTGCACAAATTGTTGAAGGTGGCAGGGCAGGTTGAGAAAGCAGTTAAAAAGCTTACGGGATCCTGGGCTTCATGATTAGAGGTATAGAGTACAAAAGTGTGGAAATTATGATGAACCTGTATAAAACACTGGTTCAGCCTCAACTGGAGTATTGTGTCCAATTCTGGGCAGTGCACTTTAGGAAGTATGTGAAGTCCTTAGAGAGGGTGCAGAAAAGATTTGCAAGAATGATTCCAGGATGAGGGACTTCAGTTACATGGATAGACTGGAGAAGCTAGAGTTGTTCTCCTTAGAGCAGAGAAGATTGAGAGGAGATTTAATAGAGGTGTTCAAAATCATGAGGGATCTGGACAGAGTAGATAGAGAAACTGTTCCCATTGGCTGAAGGGTCGAGAACTAGAGGACACAGATTTAAGGTGATTGGCAAAAGAACCAAAGGCAACATGAGGAAAAACTTTTTTACTCAGCGAGTGGTTAGAATCTGGAATGCAATGCCTGAAAGGGTTATGGAGGCAGACTCAATCACGGCTTTCAAAAGGGAGTTGGATAAATATCTGAAGGAAAAAAATTTGCAGGGCTATAGGGAAAGGGCGGGGAGTGGGACTAGCTGAAGTGCTCTTGCCGAGAGCTGGCACGGGCTCGACGGGCCGAGTGGCCTTCTTTCGTGCTGTAACCATTCTATGATTCTATGATTCTATCCCAATCTGGTGGCATTGCCCATTGGTGTACTGACATACGGCTCCCAGTCTGATGGAATTGGCAATTGGTCTAAAAAGAAAGATTTGCATTTATATAGCGCCATTCACATCTACCAGACATCCCAAAGCGCTTTACAGCCAATGAAGTACTTTTTGATGTGTGGTCGCTGTTGTAATGTAGGAAGCGCGGCAGCCAATTTGCGCACAGCAAGCTCCCACAAACAGCAATGTGATAATTACCAGATAATCTGTTTTAGTGATGTTAGTTGAGGGACAAATATTAGCCAAGACACCGGGGATAACTCCCCTGCTCTTCTTCAAAATAGTGCCATGGGATCTTTTACATCCACCTGAGAGAGCAGACAGGGCCTCAGTTTAACGTCTCATCCGAAAAACAGCACCTCTGACAGAGCAGCACTACCCTCGATGCTGCACTGGAATGTCAAGTCTGTGGAGTGGGACTTGAGCCTACAACCTTCTGACTTGGGGCCAAGAGTGTTACCGACTGAGCCACAGCTGACATATAGGAACAGAGTGCTCGCAGTCCAGTGCTAACTTGGGGTCGTTTTTCTAATTGGGTATTGGTAGGATTTTGTGTTATGAACATCTATCAACTGCTATAATGTTGATCCTACCTGATGTTATAGGATCAGTTTCATTTGCATAGCACAAGCAAGCTTCCTGCCCACACTGGGGCTTGCTTTGGGAACTCAGCAGGAGGAGGAAGAAGGGCTGGGAGTGGGGAGCGTGATGGGGCATGGGAAATTGTAAGATCTGGTGGGTAAAATTAAAGATAAATGGACACATATGGAAACAAAAGTCTTGGTAGCTCCCTTCCTCCCTCCTGCAGATCTGTTTCAGAAGAGAGTAACAAAGAGATAAAGAGAGGAAAAAGAAAAGGAAAGAGAGAAACAAGGATATAACAGGGTGACAGAAAGAGAAACACAGAGAGGAAGTAAGACAGGTACAGATTAACAGAGAGAGAGACATAGGAAAAATGTAGCAGAGAGAGGAACATAGAAAGAAAGAGAAAACAGAACAAGCTGCGAATGACAAAGAGTAAAACAGAGAGAGAAAGGTCAAGAATAACAAGAGCCTAAAAATTACTGTTGGTGGTATTAGCAAACAAACGCTTAATATATTCATATGAGATTCCTCTGTTCAATATCTTAGTGGAGATATTAACTTATTAAAATAGAACAGGTTAACAACTGCATTAAAATAACAGATGGAGGAATGCCATACTAGTGTGTTTAGCAGTTGTCTACTAACATCACCAATAGTAATTTCAAGGCGAGAGAAAGCCAAAAAAGAGAGAAAAGGAGAGATAAGTAAATACTGGTAAAGCACAATGCAGCACTTCTAGGAGACTCCCATAATGTTTTGGTGTGATCCTGCGTATCTGACATCTCTAAGATGACAATGTGTATCCTTCAAATGTATGCCATCTATAAAGCACATAGTGGGCTATAAACACCATCAATGAAACCTGTCTGACCTCAGCATTGCAGGTCTGAAGGCTGCCCAGGTACTCCTCGTCTCTGCGCTCACTCCACAGATAAACAAACCCCTCAAGAGGCAACCGAGAAACCTCAATGAGAAACAAAAGTGGCAGCATTAGCTCAGTACAGATAATATATATGAAACACCATGCTTCATGTCCCAAAATATATGTAATGCGATTGCAATTGTACTGGTAGTCAAAATCAAAGCTGCTGCTCGCTCCACTCCCCAGTCAGGATTGTCATGACAAACATATGGAAAGAAACATGCAAATGGAGGAGAGAGCCGTGTAATTCATCATTCTGTCCCTCCTCAGCCCACTGTCAGTATGCCAGTCCTTCTGTCTCTGCTGAAACAGATGATGAAGTAACAGAGCAGGAGTTCTGAGTTTTTCTGTCTGATCCCATGCAGTGATGAAGCCACCCCTGCTGCCAGCTCTAACTATCACATTCTAAAATAGGCATATCAAAAATCTGCATGCACTTGGCCATCACTTCCTAGTGTCATTAACTGCGGATGAGCCTAATTTTTAAACTTTTTTGCTAAGGCTTATCATACTGACTTAGACCCCTGTGGCTAGACCTCAGTATACTTGAGGTTTCTCGCAAAAAAACCAGGATTATATTTTTCCATTTAAAACTGTCTTGCCTTATAACCCTTAAATTCATTTACTAGCCATGCATCCTAACTCTGTCTTCTTTTAATTATTTCTCACCTTTCATGTCCCTATTCCCAATGCCTTCCTACACCCACAATGCCCTCCTTATGACTGGAGGACAGGACGTACTAGAGCACACTTCTTTACAATTATCACCAATATTGCTAATAGAAGCAAATATGAGATATGATGTGTGAGGCAAGATAGCTACTTATGCCCATTTTTACCTCCATCCCTAAAGCCACTTAGATGGAACACTTTACAGTGAAATCCTCTGACTGGCAGTTCTGCTGAGAACTGACCAAAGTTACCCATGGGGAAACCAGATTGGAATATCTATCAAAGCCAGGATTTAAATTCATAGCCACCATGTTGGAGCCTAGAGCAATAACACTGTAGCTGCTGGGCATTCTAATCTTCCCTCGTGCATCCCTATCAATTATTTAAGGTTTAAAGTAGTTATACTTTTCGAATTGTTTTCTAAAATGCGATGTAACTACAGGGAGTGCTTGTCAATCACTGTGATGTACCAGCAAGTTGCATCCCTGCAGCTATCATTTGTTACCAATTGAAGTGTCTGCTCCATTACCCTAATTAGGGAAGGTTTTAGATGGGGGTAAGACATGCTGGTATATTACAGTGATCAGCAGCATGTCTTTATTTTATGGTGTATTTCAAAACATTCCTTCAGCTCTTCAATCACTGGAAGGCTTTTCCAGTCTTCAAAGCCTACTAACACTTTGTTTGGTATGACAACAGTAAAAATTGCTTTCTATGTCTTGGAAATATCTGCCACTGATGTTATCATATACACGCTTAATATTGTCACATCAGGTTCCTCTCCCCAGTATCTTAATACTGGCATTAACCTGTCTATTTTAAACATATTGAGGCCGATTTTAGGGTTGGATGCACAGCAGGTGGGCGGTGGGCGGATTGACTGTACCACATGCCTGATGGCACCAGTGGGAGTCCCAAACTGATTTCATGGTTGAGCCTCATCTGCATGAATTTAAAGGAATACTGCTCCTCGCTTCAATCCTCAGTCAGGATTGTCTTGGACAAATGTATGGAAATAAAAATGCAAATGGAGGAGAAGTAGGCAACAACAACAATAACTTGCATTTATATAGCACCTTTAAGGTAGTAAAACATCCCAAGGTGCTTCAGAGGCATGTTATCAAACAAAATTCGACACCAAGCCATATAAGGAGATAGTAGGGCAGACTTGGTCAAAGAGGTAGTTTTTAAAGAGCATCTTAAAGGAGGAAAGAGAGGTAGAGAGGCGGAGAGGTTTAGGGAGGGAATTCCAGAGCTTAGGTCCTCAGCAGCTGAAGCCACGGCCACCAATGGTGGAGCGATTAAAATCGGGGATGCGCAAGAGGCCAGAATTGGAGCAGCACAGATATCACAGAGGGTTGTAGGGCTGGAGGAGATTACAGAGATAGAGAGAGGTGAAGCCATGGAGGGATTTGAAAACAAGGATGAAAATTTTAAAATTGAGGTGTTGCTTAACCGGGAGCCAACATAGGTCAGCGAGCACAGGGGTGATGGGTGAACGGGACTTGGTGCGAGTTAGGACACGGGCAGCCGAGTTTTGGGTGATCTCAAGTTTACTGAGGATAGAACGTGGGAGGCCTGGAGTGTGTTGGAATAGTCAAGTCCAGAGATAGCAAAGGCATGGATGAGGCTTTCAGCAGCAGATGAACTGAGGCAGTGGTGGAGTCAAGTGATGTTACGGAGGTGAAAGTAAGCAGTCTTAGTGATGGCGCGGATATGTGGCCAGAAGCTCATTTCTGGGTCAAATACGCCAGCAAGATTATGAACAGTCTAGTTCAGACTCAGAAAGTAGCCAGGGAGAGGGATGGAGTCGATGGTTAGGGAACAGAGTTTGTGGTGGGGACCAAAGACAATGGCTTTGGTCTTTCCAATTTATAGTTGGAGGAAATTTCTGCTCATCCAGTACTGGATGCCAGACAAGCAGTCTGACAATTTAAAGACAGTGGAGGGGTCAAGAGAGGTGATGGCTATGACTGGATAGATAAGAATGGAACCAGGCGAGTGCAGTCCCACCCAACTGGATGACGGTGGAGAGGCGTTGGAGGAGGATGGTGTGGTCAACTGTGTCAAAGGCTGCAGTTAGGACAAGGAGGGATAGTTTACCATGGTCACAGTCACATAGGATGTCATTTTTGAATTTGATAAGAGCTGATTCGGTACTGTGGCAGGAGCGGAAATCTTATTGGCGGGATTCAAACATGGAGTTCCGGGAAAGATGGGAACAGATTTGGGAGGCGATAGCATGTTCAAGGACTTTGGAGAGGAAAGGCATGTTTACCTGAGGAGAGAGAATTGTTAACAATATTAGCTAACATCGGGCCAGGAAGGGAAGTTGGGTGGTCAGCAGTTTAGTGGGAATAGGGTCGAGGGAGCATGAGGTGGATCCCATGGACAAGATCAGCTCGGAGTGGGCATGAGGAGAGATAGGAAAGGAACTAGAGAAAGATGCGAGTTCACGGCTAGGGCAGGGGGGAACCTTAGAGGAACTTTGGCCAGGTGGGCTAGGGGAAGGGAGGGAAGTGGCAGAGGCAGCTGAATGGATGGTCTCAATCTTAGAGACAAAGAAACCCATGAGCTCCTCTCACTTGTTGTTGGAATTGAGGTTGCGGAAGCACAGGAGAGGGGTTTAAGAAAATGATTTGTAGTAGAGAAAAGAATCCGGGGGGTTATTTTTGTATTCCAGGATGATCCTGGAAAAGTGAGCAGTTTTGGCAGACGAGAGCAGAACCCGATAGTGTTTTATGAGGTCCAGCCAGATCTGGTGATGAATGGCTAAACCAGTTGTCCGCCATATACGTTCAAGTCTGCATCTCTTGGACTTAAGGGAGTGAGGATGAGGGCCATACCAGGAGGAATGACCAGGGTGAGAGAGAGTAATGGTTTTAATGGGGATTATGGCATTAAAGGTGGAGTTCGAGCTTGTGGTTCAGCAGATCGGTAGCTGCAAAAATGTTGTGGTGAATGGAGGGCCAAAAACTAGACAGTTGGGATTTTGAAAGTGCAGTTGTAAGTGAATTGGGAGAGAGCCTTTTCCGGGACGGAAACAAAATCGAGTAGGTTTGGGAGGGGAAAGAGGTTGTGGGTGTAGAATACAAGGAAGTCATCAGAGATGGCCTTATCTCTGATTGACACGATAGGAGTAGCGAGGCCACGAGAGATAGCAAGGTCAAGGGGGAGGCCATGAATATGGGTAGGGGAGTTTATGTGGAGAGAGAGATTAAGGGAGGATAGGAGGGCAGTGAACTCAAAGGAAAGAGAGCATGAAAGAGGGGAATAGGACCGCTACCAGCCAGACAGAGGGAGAGATGCACAGGACGTACGCAATACCTCAGACAGAAACAATCCATTAAGAGACAATAAGCAGATGTGCAGCAGCATCTACTTCCGCCTTATGGATCAAGGACTAATTAATAGAAAGAACTGTAACCAAATTGTATTAACTTTTGTAGACAACTGGGGTGATCTTTTTTTTTCCCCACACTTAGACACGACAAACACGTACCACTCTTTAACCTATCATAGAAAAAGATAAAACTTAACATGAAATCCTTATATATTTCGACCTGGAATATCCAAGGTCTACGCTCTTCAGTGCGAGAAGTGAAGAGTAGGACCCCAGAGTTCATAGAGGAAACTAAAGATCTAGATATTATCATTTTACAGGAAACTTGGTATAAAGGAAAAGGACACACCGGCTGTCCCCAAGGGTACACTGAGCTAGTGGTCCCCTCCAATAAATTACCAAGTGTAATCCAAGGCAGAGACTCCGGAGGCATACTGATCTGGTTTAAAACAGAACTTAAGAATTACATCAAATTTATAAAAAAGGGCGAAAACCATATGTGGCTCAAACTTGAGAGGGAGATTATCTCAAACACCCAAGATGTTTACATTTGCGCACTTTATATCCCTCCAATCGATTCCCCGTACTACAAAGAGGACACCTTCTCCAACATGGAGGGGGAAATTATCCAATACCAGGCCCAGGGGAACGTGTTGATCTGTGGGGACCTCAATTCAAGAACGGGCGAAGAACCAGACTTCACCAATAATCAGGGAAACAATTACGTATTCGGGAATAACCACTTTGACATCCCTTCCCTTCCATACAGGCATAACTGCGACAAGCAGTCAAATACCAACGGTAAACAGCTACTACAGCTCTGTCGAAACCTGGGTCTGTACATTGTCAATGGTAGGTTCATAGGAGACCTCCTAGGAAGATCGACCTACTGCTCACCTCTTGGCTGCAGCACAGTAGACTATATGATTACAGACTTGGACCCATCCTCTTTCAGAGCATTCACAGTCAAACCACAAACAACACTGTCAGATCACAGCCAAATTACTATGTTTCTCAAAAAGACAGAAACAAACAACATAGAAACACAACCCAGTAAACTGTACAACACCAAAAAATCGTACAGATGGGCCAAAAACGACACGGAAAAATACCAGAAAACAATTAGCAATGCATCAACTCAAGCTCTCTTAGACACCTTTCTGGATAACATATACACTCACAATAAAGAAGGCGTAAACCGGGCAGTTAGTAAACTAAACAATATTTTTGATAATTTGGCAACAAATGCAAACTTGAAAGCTCGCAAGAACAAACCCAAAACAAAAAACTATGAAAAATGGTTTGACCATGATTGCCATAACATGAGGAAAAAACTTAGAAAACTATCAAACCAAAAACACAGACATCCAGAAAACGAGGAATTACGCCTTACTTATTGTCAGACGCTAACACAATACAGAAACACACTCAGGACCAAAAAAGAGCAATTTATTAAGAATACACTCAGCTCCATGGAGGAATCCATTGAGTCGAATTGTTTCTGGGACAACTTGAAAACACTACACAAAAAACAACACGACAATTTGTCCATTCAAAATGGGGACACATGGGTAAACCACTTTGAAAAATTATACCAGAAAAACACACTAAGACCAGAGCAACACCAAATACGCAAAAAACTGGAAAAGCTTGAAATGGCCATAAAAGATAACCAAAACCCGCTAGACGCCATAATAACAGAAAAAGAACTTCTTGAAAAACTCAAGGACCTGCGACCAGGAAAAGCTTGCGGGACAGACGGCATACTAAACGAGATGATTAAACACGCAGACGAAAAACTGAAACTGGCTATCCTAAAACTCTTCAACTTGGTTCTGAGTGTCGGTTATTTCCCTGACATCTGGAACAAAGGACTCATAACACCCATATACAAAAGTGGGGACAAAATCGACCCAAACAACTATCGAGGCATCTGTGTAAACAGTAACCTGGGGAAGGTATTCTGTAGCATCATAAACAAAAGACTTATAAACTTCCTTGAAGAGCACAATGTCTTGAGTAAAAGCCAAATTGGATTCCTGCCAAACTATAGAACATCCGATCATATCTTCACCCTACAGACCCTAATTGACAAACACGTTCACCATAACAAAAGCAAAATCTACGCATGCTTTGTAGATTTCCAGAAGGCTTTCGACTCCATCTGGCATGACGGTTTATTCCTGAAACTTATCGAAAGCGGGGTAGGAGGTAAAACATATGATGTAATTAAATCAATGTATACAAACAATAAATGTGCAGTTAAAATTGGAGACAAACAAACAAAATACTTCCCACAGGGGCGGGGGGTGACGCAGGGCTCGCCAATCTCACCGACACTCTTTAATATTTACATTAATGGATTGGCAAAACTACTCGAACAATCTACAGCACCCGGCCTCACCCTATATGAATCCAAGGTTAAATTCCTCCTCTATGCCGACGACCTGGTTCTGCTGTCACCAACTAAGGAGGGTCTACAGCAGAACCTGGACCTGCTGGAGTCGTACTGCCAGACTTGGGCCCTGACAATAAATCCCCAAAAAACTAAAGTCCTTGTGTTCCAGCAAAGATCCAAACAACATGGACCCACAATAAATTTCACAGTAGGAACAACCAAAATTGAACAAACCACTCACTACACATACTTGGGCTTAAAAATCAGTTCTACGGGAAACTTCAAACTGGCTGTGAATGAACTGAAAGAGAAAGCAAGAAGGGCTTTCTATGCCATCAAAAAATCAATCCAAATAGAAATCCCAATTAGCATTTGGCTCAAAATTTTCAAATCAGTAATTGAACCAATTGCACTCTATGGCAGTGAGGTCTGGGGACCACTAACACAACAAGATTTTGCAAAATGGGACAAACACCCAATTGAGATCCTACATGCGGAATTCTGTAAAAGTATCCTCCGGACTCAAAGGAAAACAGTAAACAACGCATGCAGGGCGGAACTAGGCCAATACCCATTAATAATCACTATCCAAAAAAGAGCCACCAAATTTTGGAATCACCTACAAATGAGCAACCCCCAATGCTATCACTACGACGCCCTGAAATGCCAAGAGCTGACCATAAAGAAGAATACCCTCAGTCAACTAGTCCTGGGACTCAATAAAGTAACTAATAACAATACTAACAATAACCAGTCCCAGGACAGTGACAGGGTAACACAAAGAATTCGACCCAACACAATCGTCGCTAAGCAAAAGGAAAAATATCTGTCATATTGGGCAGAAACAACAAAAACCCAAAGCAAACTCAATTGCTACTTGGCCCTAAACAGACAATACAACATAGCTGATTACCTGACCATGGTAAAGGATAACAAACTGAGAAGAACCTTGACAAGGTACAGACTTAGCGAACATAGCCTAGCGATCGAAAAAGGCAGACACAGGCAGACCAGGCTGCCAAGAGAAGACAGGATATGCTCTCACTGCAGTCAGGGAGTAGTTGAGACAGAGATGCACTTCCTCACAGCCTGTGGAAAATATCAGGGCATCAGAGAGAATTTCTATCAAAAATTCTCACAAATATGCCCTGAATTCAGAAATCTGACTGACAACCAAAAACTCCCATTCCTACTGGGGGAGGAGAGAAGCTGTGTAACACTGGCGGCACACTATGTTACAGCTTGCCATGAACAGAGGGACAACCAGTAAGCTAAGACAAGAGTATATATAAACAAGGCGAAAATATATTTATAAACTCAGGGATATACCTGTTTATACACTGTATGAATGGAACCGCGTTTATGTGTTCAACCATAAATGTATTTTGATGCTTTGGCAACATAAGATGTACCTTATCATGCCAATAAAGCGAT
Organism: Somniosus microcephalus; assembly: GCF_052327205.1. Classification (NCBI taxonomy): domain Eukaryota; kingdom Metazoa; phylum Chordata; class Chondrichthyes; order Squaliformes; family Somniosidae; genus Somniosus; species Somniosus microcephalus. The sequence continues at coordinate 98,244,381 of NC_140993.1, read as the reverse complement.
TTGTATTGTATTGTATTGCATGATGAGTTGAGTTGGAGGTTGAAATCACTGAGAATGAGAAGTTGCTCAGTGCAGAGACTGAGGGAGGAAAGCAGTGAAGGTATCTCAGTGAGAAAATTGACATGGTACTTGGGTGGGCGGTAGAGAATGAGGACTTTAAATGAGAGGCAAGAGGGCTAGAACAAAGTGAGGTGCTCAAAGGAGGAGAAGGTGCCAGAGGAGTAGGGGGTCGGACCAAGGTGTGATTTGAAGATAAGAGCCACACAGCCACCGCAGCGGTTTGGGCGGAGCAAGTGGTGGAAGGTGTAGCCAGGCAGGAGGCTTCATTTCCATCAAGGCCATGATGTCGATGCAATCATCCACAATAAGCTCATGGATGGCAAGTTCCTTGCTTACAAGTGAATGGACATTCTGGAGGGAGATGTGGAGTGGTACGGTGATCCACTGGCAGAGTCCACAGGGTCGGTATTCACAGAATCACAGAAACCCCACAGTGCAGATAGAGGCCATTTCGGCCCATCGAGCCTGCACCGACACATATCCCACCCAATTCCCCGCAACCCCTACACCAACACATATCCCACCCTATCACCGTAACCCCACGTATTTAATCCCCCTAACACTAAGGGTCAATTTATCATAGCCAATCAACCTAACCCGCACATCTTTGGACTGTGGGAGGAAACCGGAGCACCCGGAGGAAACCCACGCAAACACGGGGAGAATGTGCAAACTCCACACAGACAGTCACCCGAGGCCGGATTCGAACCCGGGTCCCTGGCGCTGTGAGGCAACAGTGCTAACCACTATGCCACCGTATTGGGAGGGGTGATTTAGACGGGAGGAGCTAGGAAAGATTAGCTCCCAGCAGGTGCGCTGGGCGGGATGGCCGGTGAGAGGGTAAAATGGGGCAGTTGGAGTTGCTGCTAGTAAGGAAGCAGGGAGTTCCAGAGGGCAGAAGTACAGTGACTGAACAAGCAGCTACCAATAGTGAAGCTGAGAAAGTGAGAAACAAGAAATAGCCTGGTTTTCCAGGAACGGAGGGTGCATGCAGAGGTGAAAGGCTGGAAGTGATTATTAAGGTTGAGTGAGGTGAGGCCATAGAGTGATTTGAATGTGAAGACATGGCTGGGATTTTAACTCCCCCTCATCCAGTGAGAATGGTGCATAGGAGGGGTTAAAATTTGAAAATATAGCTTCCGGCTCCAACACACCGCGTTCCCGGCCACCTTAATTTTTAAGACGGCGAATCATGCGAGAGCCTATTTAACATTCAAAAATTGCGCCCTGATGAGAACATCGGCATCGCAGCGTCAGGGGGGAGTCCTGCACTGTCTGCAGCCTGGCAGCAAAGCCATGGCAGGAGGTGCCAACTGGCCAGAAGAGGCCAAGGTAAGTTTAAAAAAGTTGCTTTTGTTAGAACTTGTGGGCCAGGAGGAGGAGGAGATCCCGCCCCCCCCCCCACCGCCACCCCCCCAGCCCCCCAGACCTCCCCAGGCTCCACAAGGAGTCCCTGGGCCTCTTCAGCCACGGCCTCCCCCCCCCCGATCACATTGGACCACCGGCGATTGCCTCCAGGCCCCTCCTCCCACTGACTGCCGGGGACTGTTTCCAGGGGTCCCTGGCTGCGATCTCCTGCCGTCAAATTCCTGCTCCTGCCCGCCGGCTAGGTATTGATTCTGGCCGGGTGTCGGGCGAGACTTTGGGAGGTTTTCCGGGTGCACCACCCACTTTGTGGCTTGCGTGCACCGTCCCCACCCACCTTTAAAATCTGAGCCTTGAAAGAATGTTGAAGTCAACTTACTAGGGCATGGGAAGTCAATGGAGCTCAGAGAGAAGAGGTTTTCGAAGTGTGCAAGTCATATATGTTTTAGCCTTATATGTTCCTGTTAATGATTGTAATAAAGTTGAATTAGAAAAATGAACAGAGCCAGAGAGAACATCTCTGAAATAATTGATTTAGCATTGTATTATGGTAATCTGCTAAATAAAATAGCATTTTTAAAAATTCATTCCTGGGATGTTGGCGTCGCTGGCAAGGCCAGCATTTATTGCCCATCCCCAATTGCCTTTGAGAAGGTGGTGGTGAGCCACCTCATGAACTGCTGCAGTCCCTGTGGTGAAGGTACTCCCATAGTGCTGTTAGGGAGGGAGTTCCAGGATTTTGACCCGGCAATAATGAAGGAACGAGGATATATTTCCAAGTCAGAATGGTGTGTGACTTGGAGGGGAACTTGGAGGTGATGGTGGTCCCAGGAGCCTGCTGCCCTTGTCCTTCTAGATGGTAGAGGTTGTGGGTTTGGGAGGTGCTGTCGAAGAAGTCTTGGCTGCAGTGCATTTGTAGATGGTACACACTGCAGCCACGGTGCGCCGATGGTGGAGGGAGTGAATGTTTAAGGTGGTAGATAGGGTGCCAATCAAGTGGGCAGTTTTGTCCTGGATGGCGTCGAGCTTCTTGAGTGTTGTTGGATCTGCACTCACCCAGGCAAGTGGAGCGTATTCCCTCACACTCCTGGCTTGTGCCTTGTAGATGGTGGAAAGGCTTTGGGGAGTGAAGAGGTGAGACACTCGCCGCAGAATACCCAGCTTCTGATCTGCTCTTCTAGCCACAGTATTTATATGGCTGGCCCAGTTTAAGTTTCTGGGCAATGGTGACCCCCAGGATGTTGATGGTGGACGATTCGGCGATGGTAATGCTGTTGAATGTCAAGATGTGATGGTTAGACTCTCGTTTGTTGGAGATAGTCTTTGCCTGGCACTTGTGTGGCATGAATGTTACTTGCCACTTATCAGCCCAAGCCTGAATGTCATCCGGGTCTTGTTGCATGTGGGCATGGACTGGTTCATTATCTGAGGAGTTGTGAATGGAACTGAGCACTGTGCAATCATCAATGAACATCCCCACGTCTGACCTTATGATGGAGGAAAGTTCATTGATGAAGCAGCTGAAGACGGTTGGGCCTAGGACGCTTCCCTGAGGAACTCCTACAGCAATGTCCTTGGGCTGAGATGATTGACCTCCAACAACCACAACCATCTTCCTTTGTGCTAGGTATGACTCCAGCCAGTGGAGAAATTTCCCCGTGATTCCCATTGACTTTATTTTTACTAGGGTTCCTTGATGCCACACTCGGTCAAATGCTGCCTTGATGTCAAGGGCAGTCACTCTCACCTTACCTCTGGAATTCAGCTCTTTTTTTCCATGTTTGGACCAAGGCTGTAATGAGGTCAGGAGCCAAGTGGTCCTGGCAGAACCCAAACTGAGCAATGCTGAGCAGGTTATTGGTGAGTAAGTGGTGCTTGATAGCACTGTCGACGACACCTTCCATCAATTTGCTGATGATTGAGAGTAGACTGAGGGGGCGGTAATTGGCTGGATTGGATTTGTCCTGCTTTTTGTGGCTAACATGGTCAACAGAAACTTATAAAGGTACAGAAAGAAGTGTGAAATATAATAATTTTTAATATATTAGGAGGTATAACAACAGGATGCAGTTGTAGACAACTGTAACAAGGACAGATAACTAATGAAATTAACTCTGTTGACAACAAAGATAACCTTGGCGGGAAATAGTATTAGGTACCAAAAGTCAAGCCAGAATTTTTCCATGACCCTGTTTATGGTCTAATAACCTCGCCCCAGTAAGTAATAAGCAACTTTTGAATATAAGGGGTAGAGTTCCATGTTGTCTGGGGACAGAGTTTCTCAGGCAGGAGAAGCAGTGGGTAAATCCTCATTGTTGAGCACAGGCTGGCTCAATTACCAACACAGGAGCTTTTCATAATCAGCTGTTTGCATGTATATAATTAAAACATAATTTTCCTAACTGAAACATTTACCAGTATCACTTCACTGTACACAATAGCAGCTCATCTATGCAAACACTTTTCTTACCATTAAAATAACCTGTTTTCTAAAGAAATAGTTTGTGTTCTATACAGGTACCTTGATCATTTAGCATATCCTTATTAGTTGCAATTTTATTGAATTTATTTTTATTTTTGGCTAATCAAATGATATATATTGAACAAACAAGCACAACTTTTCAATACAATTTAATGTGTATCATGTCCCTGGAGAAGCAGATGAAAGACACAATTCTGCGGGAGAAGTTCAGCTCAATAGTGCAAGAAAGCTAAATTAATTTGGTGGAGAGACAATTATTAACCCAAGTATTTAGGTTCAACTGTGCATGTTAATTTAGGTACCTGTCAAGTTTAGGGAAGTTAGTTTTCACAAGTAGTAATCAAAATATTCAAAACGTAACACAAATACAACAAAAATGATGCTAACCGTAATTCTTTCCAACTGTTTAAGTTCAAAAGAGATGCTCACCAAATCTTTAGAGATAGTTTCAATATGTAGATATTCACAGGACAACTGAGGAATAATTTCAAATACAAAATGTATACAAGTTTGTTGATTTTGCATCAACAGAAGGGATTTCCATTTAAATAGCACCTTATCACATCTCCCAAAAATGTCATAGTGTCATAGGGGGCTAAATTCGGTTGATTTGTGCCTCCCGTTATTGCCCTAAGAGGGCCCTAACTAGTGCCTGGGCGCGGCGCCACTAACACCTCCCGCGAAATTCAGCAGGAGGTTAGTGGCGGTGCTAACCGTTAGCGCCGCGTGGTGCGGCACCACCAGCGATGACATCATCGCCTTGCACAGCGCCCCGCTCGCGCCCCGGCTGTAATATTGGGTGGCGCCCCCCGACTTACCGCCGGATGCTATGTCCGACGGGGTCCGGGGGACCATCCTGCGGCTGGGGCAGCGCTAGTTAAAGGGGAGGTGGCGGGTGATCATTTTTGTTGCTGGCCGCCTGCCAGCACCTGCCCCTGTTGCTGTCCCCGGCCCCCGTGAACCACCCCCGCGGGGTGCTGCTTGCTCTCCATGAGCCTGGCACTTCTCTTGAGTGCCGGGCTCATTTGCCAGCACTCCCGGTCCCTGGTGGCCCAGCTGGGCACCGGGATGCGCTGTGCCAGGCCCCTCCCCTTTAATAAGGGGAGGAAGGGCTGCAGTACCGCGGCACGATATTGGTTCGCAGCGCCCCAAGAGGGACGTGGGGTGCTTCCAGTAGTGCCCCTCCTCCCTCTCGGGGCACTACCTGCGAAAATCGGCCCCAAAGGGGGCGCTAACCAATTTTTACCCCATAGAGTCATGGGGGAAAAATTTGGTTGATTAGCACCTCCCGTTAGTGCCCGAAGAGGGCATTAATGGGATGCAAAGCAACTATCACCCAGGCGCGGCGATGTTTGCGCCGCTTGCGAAATTGAGCAGACATTTTGCGGCAGCGCTAAACACTACCGCCACGAACTCCTGTGTCCACAGGTCGTGACGTCAGTCGAGCGTGCAATGCCCCGGTAGCGCCCCGGACCGGATATTGAGTGGCGCCCCCTGCCTTTCCGCCTGCTGCTAGCAACGATTGGTAGAGGGGGAGCGCTATTCAAAGGCAGCCGCTTCCTGCCTTTTTTTGTCGGCGACATTTTTGCACTACGCATTCTGAGAGAGAGACTTCTGGAGTGATTCAACGCTGTGTGAAGGAGTTTTGGGTACTGAGCAGCACTTTGCAAGGAAGGTCAAATCAAAAAGAACCTGCATCGATTTAAAAGAGACTATGGGGGCTGCACTGATTCAGGGCGTCATCCTGCACCTGCAGAATCGGAGGCATCAGAGACGCAAAGAGTGTGACAAACTTGGCCAGAGGGAGGAGGGCCAACAGGCCTCTGCACAGGAGATCTTACCCTTCCAGGGTATTCTGGGAGCAATTCTTCTACATTCATTTGTCTGAGGAGCAGTGTTTGCGCAGGCTGCGCTTCAGCATGGAGGTGGTCACTGAGCTCTGCCACCTGCTGCAGCCAAATCTGCAGCCTTAACTGAGGACCAGGATGTCTCTGTCGGTGGCAGTGAAGGTGACAGTGGCTCTGAATTTTTATGCCAGCGGCTCCTTTCAAGCTTCTACTGGGGACATCGCCAATATCTCCCAGTTTGCTGTCAATTGTTGTATCTGGGAGGTGACAAATGCCCAGAATAAAAGGAGACGCCAGTACATCTCTTTCCCCATGACCCGGGCCAAACAGCATGAACGTGCATGTGGCTTTGCTAGGATAGCGGGCTTCCCCATGGTGCAGGGCGCCATTGACTGCACGCATGTGGCATTGCAGGCACCGCATGAAAATGCAGAGGTATTCCGAAACCGCAAGGGCTACCACTCCTTAAATGTGCAGTTGGTCTGTGACCACAGACAGCTCATACTCGCCATCAATGTCTGTTATCCTGGCAGCAGCCATGATGCTTTCATCCTGTGCCAGACTGATGTGCCAGACCTTTTCCAGGCACCGCATCACCCAAGTGGATGGCTTCTCGTGGACAAGGGTTATCCACTCTGCACCTGGCTGATGACACCACTCCGTAACCCCAACACCCCTGCCGAGCTGCCGTATAATGAGAGGTATATCGCCACCAGGAACATAATTGAGCAGATGATCGGTGTGCTCAAGCAACGGCTCCACTATCTGGACCACTCTCCTGAGCGAGCCTCCCTGTTCATAGTTGTGTGCTGTATGCTTCACAACCTGGTAATCCTGAGGTCCCAGCCAATGTCACCAGGGATTGGTGCACCACATGAGGAGGAGGAGGAGGAAGAGGAGGAGGATGAGGAGGATGATCAGCAGCTGCACCAACATGGGAGGGAGGCGCACAATGTTGCCACTGCAAGGGCCGTCCGTCAATGGCTGATAACAAGCCGCTTCTAGGCCCCTACTCAGAAGATGGCTTCTGGCATGGAGAACATTTGCATGGCAAGTAACATTTGCACCACACAAGTGCCAGGCAATGACCATCTCCAACAAGCGAGACTCTAACCATCTCCCCTTGACATTCAATGGCATTACCATCGCTGAATCCCCCACTATCAACATCCTGGGGGTTACCATTGATCAGAAACTGAACTGGACCAGCCATATAAATATTGTGGCTACAAGAGCAGGCCAGAGGCTGGGAATTCTGCGGCGAGTGTCTCACCTCCTGACTCCCCAAAGCCTTTCCACCATCTACAAGGCACAAGTCAGGAGTGTGATGGAATACTCTCCACTTGCCTGGATGAGTGCAGCTCCATCAACACTCAAGAAGCTTGACACCATTCAGGATAAAGCAGCCCACTTGATTGGCACTCCATCCACCACCTTCAACATTCACTCCCTCCACCACCGGCGCACTGTGGCTGCAGTGTGTACCATCTACAAGATGCACTGCAGCAACTCGCCAAAGCTCCTTCAACAGCACCTTCCAAACCCACGACCTCTACCACTTAGAAGGACAAGGGCAGCAGACGCATGGGAACATCACCACCTACAAGTTCCCCTCCAAGCCACACACCATCCTGACTTGGACCTGTATCGCCATTCCTTCACTGTCGCTGGGCCAAAATCCTGGAACTCCCTTCCTAACAGCATTGTGGGTGTACCTACACCATATGGACTGCAGCGGTTCAAGAAGGCAGCTCACCACCATCTTCTCAAGGGCAATTAGGGATGGGCACTAAATGCAGGCCTAGCCAGCCAGCGACGCCCACATCCCATCAATGAATAAAAAAAAACATCATGGAAAGCAACCCACATCCCCTATTGCCGGCCAAAGCTGGAATGATTCCAAAGGCCAAAAATGTAAATTTTGAATGCAAAAACTTTTTTCTTTAACAAGCTGTGTGTGTGTCATTTATTCAGGACAAACAATTAGAAACAAACACAACCATGAATTAACAGAACTGGTTCTCACAAGCTGGAGATAAACACCAAAACAGTAAACAAATGTAATCACACGAACCTCGACCTTTACTACAAACATTTCCGCCATTTATTTAGACCTCCTACTGTTTGCCCTTCGAGGGTAATCTCCATTCCCTGCGCGCTTCCCCCCTTCCCACCCTACTGCTCCTCTGTAATGGGGCCCCAGTGGCTGCAGCAAGGCTGGTGGAAGGCTGCTGAATGTCAAATGCAGAGACTACAGATGCCCTTGAAGGACGGCCTCGACCAGCTCTGGGCCTGGAGGCCCCGGCTGCAGACTACACCAACTCTGCATGAGCGGCAGCAGTCTGGGCTATAGGCGGTGGTAAGTGCAATGGGGAAGTGACAGTGGTGGGAGCAGGGATGCTGTCATCCTGAGAGAGGACAGCACCTTCCTGCTCGACCGACACACTGGCGCTCCCACGGGGCAGTACCTCAGCATCCAGAGCAATCTGCTCAAGCACAGATTGCTGGCCTGCTGCGGTGCAGTGAGAGCCCTGGGGCAATGTGGCCGAACCAGCGACAATGGCAGCAGTCAGTGCTTGCGTTACATCAATCTGAGACTGCATGAAAGCAGTCTGAGACTGCATGGCAGCAGCCAGTGACTGAATTGCAGCACTAAGCCATTGCGTTGCGTCAGCCTATGCTGCAGCGGAGTGCTCCACATTCCTAGCCAGTCCATCAATGCTTTTGGGCACCCTTGCCATTGCACCCATGAGCTCAGTGTGCATGCTCAAGGCCTGGCTATTCATTTCTGCGATGATGCACTCCTCCTCTGAGTCCAGTGCGGCAGGACTCGCTTGCCTACTCGCCCTCCGGGGATATGGCTCCCAAGCTTCCCTACTCCCATGGCATTGCTACAGCCCGCTGGGTCCCCGGAGCTTCATCCTCATCAGACCCTACCCCCCTGCTCCCCTCCAGGGAAGGCGTGGTCCCAGTATGGGCATGGGCTCCCTCCGGAGACGCAGGCGGTGAGGCTCCGGCTTCCTCTTCCTCCTCGCCTGGGGCATCGCTGCCACTGGTTGGTTGAGGGACAGGCTGGTCAGCCGGTGATTCACGATCTGAAAGGAGGGAGGTACAAGAGTGGCTTTAGCGTCAGGACACAGGGGCAGTAAGGGAGCAAGGACTGGAGACATCTAGTAAATTGGATTGAAAGTGTAAAAGGCTGGTGTTGTGAGGGGCAAGTGGAATGAGAGAGGAGAGAAAGCTGATGAACATACCATTGCTCTCCCCAAGGGGGTCAACCTCTCCAGCGGCCACAGCACCTATCACCTTGTTTAGGTCAGCCGGTCCTCCACCCGTGCGTTGCTGCTGGCGCCTGCAAGAAAAAGGACGGTGTCTGAGTGAATGTGCAGTCATGTGCTTGCCTGATGTGCCTCCCATAGTTGAACAGCCCTTAATGTATGCAAAGTGTCGAATGTGCATGTGTTTTTTATGAGATGGCCATAGGTCTTGGATGAGTGCTGGGCATTTGGGGATTTTAAACCCTCTGGGCACAGAATGAAATTGAGATGGAGGGATGTAGAGGTATTGAAAAGCAGCCACTCACCTTGACCACCCGAGTGAGGTCATTGAACTTCTTCCGACACTGGGTATGGGTCCTGGGCACCAGGCTCCTGGAGGAGATGTGCTGAGCCACCTCCCTCCAGACTCTTCTGTATTTGCGTGCCAATGGCCTCCTGCCACTCTGTGGGTAGAGCACTGCCCGTTGCCGCTCCACAGCATCAACCAGAGCCACCAAGACCTGGTCGCTGAAGCGCTGAGCTCTTTACCTGGGCTTCTCCATTGTTGGTTCCAGTAGAATTGATGTACAGGTCTCTCCAGGCCAAGATTCAAGGCTGCAATGAGCAGAGTATAGCTGGACAGCAAGATCGACCCTCCCCTTTAAGAACTGGCTGGCGCCAGTCTGTCTGTGTTCCATAGCTAACTGATATCACCGGAGCTTCGCTAGCGCTCTGAGGTAGCGCCTCGCTCCTTGGCGTTAGCGCCTTAAGACAGGTGTGTAGCGCCTGATTTAGCGCTCAAATTACCTCCAGGGGTGATAGAGGCCAAGTTTGCAGTTGGAGACGATAATTAGCGCCAGGCGCTAAATTTTGTGACTTGCCGATAATTGCACCCCAAATGGAGCGATATCGAATTTCTCCCCCATAGAGTCAAAACGGCACAGGAGGAGGACATACGGCCCATCGAGTCCATGCCAGCTCTCTGTAGAGCAATCCAGTCAGTCCCATTCCCCCGCTCTATCCCTGTAGCCCTGTAAGTTTATTTCCCTCAAGTGCCTATCCAGTCTCCCCTTCAAAACATTGAGTGTCTCCACTTCCGTCGGCAGCAAATTCCAGGTCATTACCACTCGCTGCGTAAAAAAGGTTTTCCTCACGTCCCCCCTGTATCTTTTGCCCAAAACCTTAAATCTGTGTCCCCTAGCCCTTGTACCATCAACTAATGGGAACAGCCTTTCCCCGTCTAGCCTATCCAAACCCATCATAAACTTGTACACCTCTATCAAATCACCCCTCAACCTCCTTTGCTCTAATGAAAACAAATCCAGTTTCTCAAACCTGTCCTTGTAGCTAAGAGCCTCCATCCCTGGAACCATTCTGATAAATCTCCTCTGCACCCTCTCAAGGGCCTTCACATCCTTCCTAAAGTGTGGTGACTAGAACTGGACGCAATACTCCAGTTGTGGCCTAACCAGCGCTTTATAAAGATTCAGCCTAACTTCTCTACTTTTGTACTCAATACCTCATATGAAGCCCAAGGTCCCATATGCTTTGTTAACCACTCTCTCAATATATCCTGCCACCTTCAGGGACCTATGCACATTAACTCCAAGGTCCCTCTGTCCCTGCACACTCTTTAAAACGGTGCCATTAAGTGTATATTGCCTCTCCCTGTTCCTTCTGCCAAAATGCATCACCTCACACTTCTCTGTATTAAATTCCATCTGCCACTTGTCTGCCCATTCTGCTAGCCTTTCTATGTCCTGTTGCAGTCGATTGGTATCATCATCACTGTTTGTCACAGCCCCAGGTTTGGTGTCATCGGCAAACTTAGAAATTCTACACTGTATTCCAAGATCCAGGTCATTTAGATCCAGCACCGACCCTTGGGGAACACTACTGTTCACCTTCCTCCAATCTGAAAAACAGCCATTTACCACAACTCGCTGTTTTCTGTCCTTAAGCCAATTCCTTATCCAAGCTACCACTGACCCACCTATTCCATGAGCCTCAATTTTGTTAACCAGCCTTCTATGTGGTACTTTGTTAAATGCCTTCCAAAAATCCATGTAGACAACATCCATTGCATTCCCTTCATCAATCCTCTCTGTTACTTCATCAAAGGATTCAATTAGATTAATCAAGCACGATCTGCCTTTTACAAATCCTTGTTGGCTCTCCTTAATTAGCTTAAACCTCTCCAAGTGCCCGTTAATTTTTTCTTTGATTATTGTTTCTAAAACTTTACTCATCACTAATGTTAAACTGACCAGCCTGTAGTTAATAGAATTGTCCTTACACCCTTTCTTGAACAATGGTGTCACATTTGCCACTTTCCAATCCTCAGGCACCTTCCCCACATCTAGGGAAGATTGGAAAATTATGGCAAGCTCTTCTGCTATCTCCTCCCCCAATTCCTTTAGCAACCTGGGATGGAAGCCATCTGGGCCAGGCGACTTGTCCACTCTAAGCATACCCAGCCTTTCTAGTACATCCTGTTTATCAATTTTCACCCCTTCCATTGCTTTTACTTTTTCCACTTCGACCGATATTTTGTCAGTATCCACCTCCTTAGTAAACAAAGTATTCATTGAGTTTTCTAGCCTTGCCCTGTGCCTCTAAGCATATATCACCTTCTTTGTCTCTAATAGGCCCCACGCCGCCTCTTACTACCCGCTTACTGTTTACATGCCGGTAGAAGATTTTTGGGTTCCCTTTAATGTTAACTGCCATTCTACTCTCATATTCTCTCTTTGCCAATCTTATTTTCATATTCACATCCCCTCTCAACTTATTGTATTTGGTCTGGTTCTCCCTTGAAGAATTCACCTGACATGCATCATACACCCTCTTTTTTTGTTTAATCATCTTCTCTAACTCCCTCATCATCCAAGGAGCCCTTTCTTTGGTTCCCTTACCCTTCCCTCTTGTTGGAATGTACCTAGCCTGAACTTGGAACATCTCCTCCTTAAAGATCACCCATTGTTCCATTACAGTTTTTCCTGTCAGTCTTTGGTTCCATTTCACCCTGGCTAGATCCTTTCGCAGCCCATTGAAGTTAGCCCTATTCCAGTTTACAAGTTCCACTCTAGATTGTTCCTTGCTCCTCTCCATTGCTAATCTAAATCTTATGATATGATGATCACTCGTACCCAAGTGTTCTCTCACAGACACTTGGTTGACATGGCCCACCTCATTCCCCAGCACCAGATCCAGCAATGCCTCCTTCCTAGCTGGGCCAAGAACATATTGGTCAAGGAAATTCTCCTGAACACATTTCAGAAATTCCTCCCTCCCCTTTCACTTTACCCTAGCATTATCCCAATCAATATTTGGGTAATTAAAGTCCTCCAATATCACCACACTATAGCTCTGCGATTTCCCTGCAGATTTGCTCCTCTACCTCCCTCTCACTATTTGGAGACCTATAGAATACCCCCAGTAGCGTAATCATACCCTTTTTGCACCTCAACTATAACTAAATGGATCCTGTCCTTGTCCCCTCAAGAACATCCTCCCTTTCCAACACTACAATGTCTTCCTTAATCAGCACTGCCACCCCACCTCCCTTTTTTCCTTCCCTATCTTTTCTGAACACCTTGTACCCTTGAATATTAAGTGCCCTGTTTTTAAGCCACGTTTCCGTTATTGCCACAACATCATATTGCCACACGGCTAATTTTGCTTGTAGCTCACCAACCTTATTCACCACACTTTGTGTGTTTACATACATGCATTCTAAACTCATTTTTGAATTTTTCGTAGTCTTTCTTAGTCTGCTCCTATCTAATATGGCACAACTATCGCCTCCAGTACTATCTTCTCTAGTACTATCCAACACACTCACTCTTTTATGCACCTTATTCCTCTTTTCTACTCCTATATGCTGGTGCCCATCCCCCTGCCAAGCTAATTTAAACCCTCCCCAAAAGCACTAATAAACCTCCCCGCGAGAATGTTGGTCCCGGCTCTGTTGAGGTGTAACCCGTCCGGCTTGTACAGGTCCCACCTTCCCCAGAAAGGGTCCCAATGCCTCAGGAATCTAAAGCCCTCCCTCCTGCACCATTTCTCCAGCCATGCATTCATCTGTTCTAGCCTCCTATTCCTGTATTCACATACCATGTGGCACCGGGAGTAATCTGGAGATTACTACCTTTGAGGTCCTGCTTTTTAATCTCTCTCCTAGCTCCCTAAACACTGCCTGCAGGACCTCATCCCTCTTTCTGCCTATGTCATTGGTACTGATATGGACAACGACCTCTGGCTGTTCATCCTCCCCCCTCAGAGTGTCCTGCGGCCGCTCAGTGACATCCTTGACCCTGGCACCAGGGAGGCAACATACCATCCTGGAGTCACGTCTACGACCGCAGAAACGCCTGTCTGTTCCCCTAACTATCGAATCCCCTACCACTATTGCTCTTCCACTCTTTTTCCTCCGCCCCCTGTGCAGCTGAGCCACCCTTGCTGCCATGGACTTGACTCTGGCTGCACTCCCCAGAGGAACCAATGCCCTCACCAGTACTCAGAATAGAATACTGGTTGGAGAGTGTGATGCACTCCGGGGACCCCTGCACTACCTGCCTGGTCCTCCTCTTCTGTCTGGCGGTCATTGGCTCCCGATATTTTTTCAACACTCTGAGACAGATGCCATCTGGTACTCAGAGGGATTTGGGGGTCCTTGTACACGATTCGCAGAAAGGTAACATGCAGGTTCAGCAAGCAATTAAGAAGGCAAATGGTATGTTAGGTTTTATTGCAAGGGAGTTGGAGTATAAGAGTGAGGAAGTGTTGCTGCAATTATATAGGGCTTTGGTGAGACCACACCTGGAGCACTGTGTACAGTTTTGGTCTCCTTACCTAAGGAAGGATCACTGTATCATACTTCACTTTCACCACCCACCTCCTTCTCCTCATACTTGCATACTCACCACTATGGCAACCCTCACTTCCCTACTCCTCACATCTTTCACATTGCATGTCAACTATCATAGGCACATTTTCAAAACACCTCACAAGGATGTTACAAATACATTCCCTTCTTTCTTGCGTGTAATGGTTGCGCACAATTTGTGCAAGGAGGCGGCCACCAGGGGAGCCCAAGTTGTCTGCACATCCACTCCCCTGGGATAGAAAAATGGCTGGCCATCACAGGCAGGGGCAGTCATGGCCATGGTAAATGGCAAAGCTGGAAGTGACATAACTCAGGGTTTCTTCGCTCTCCTATCCTGTTTTTACCTTCTTATTTCTATCTCACCCTACACATTCTGCATGACAAACTGCAGCTGCTTTCAACAGCCAATTCTCTTCATACTAAAAGCTAACCTTTGTCCCTCTCTTTCAATTCAGGTGTTGAAAATGTGAACACTTCAGGAAGATGAGGCCAGACTTCCTGAAAAGGCATTGTCACTCAATCTGACCCTAGAAAGCACCAACTCAGAGACTGACACTACATGTGCTTTACAGATAAGGCTAGAGGACGGCCTTTACATGTTGAATCACTGGCCACAAGTTTACAGAATCTAGTGCAGGGGGATACGATGCCACAGGTGCTAGCTCACCGGAGGGTGAGATCACATACTAGCTCTGCTACAGAGGAATCAGATGCTCACTTCGAGGGCTCAGTCTACTGAAAAGGCTGATGGGTATACATCGGGAATACTAGGTGCATGGGGCAGCCTGCCAGTCAGCATTTACGAAACATCCTCTAAGGTTCCCCCCCACCCGAGCCCTGAACTCACATCTTTCTCCAGTTTCTCTCCAATCTTCCCGCATACCATCTCCGAGCTCATCTTGCCTATGAGACCCACTTCCTACTCCCTCAAACCTATTCCCACTAAACTGCTGACCACCCAACTTCCTTTTCTGGCTCCCATGTCAGCTGATATTGTTAACGATTCTCGCTCCTCAGGTATTGTCCCCCTCTCCTACAAATCTGCTGTCATTACCCCTCTCCTCAAAAAATCCAAACGTTGACCTCCTCCGCCCTTGCAAACTACCATCCCATCTCCAACCTCCCCTCCCTCTCCAAAGTCCTTGAGCATGTTGTTGCCTTCCAAATCCATGCCCATCTTTTCCAGAACTCCATGTTTGAATCCCTCCAATCAGGTTTCTGCCATTGTCACAGTACCAAAATTGCTCTCACCAAAGTCTCAAATGACATCCTATGTGACTGTGACAAAGATAAACTATCCCTCCTCGTCCTTCTCAACCTGTCTGCCACCTTTGACACGGTTGACTACACCATCTTCCTCCAACGCCTCTCCACCATCGTCCAGCTGGGTGGGACAGCACTCGCCTGGTTCCATTCTTATCTATCTAAGTGTAACCAGAGAATCACCTGCAATGGCTTCTCTTCCTGCTCCTGCATCATTACCTCTGGTGTCCCCCAAGGATCTACCCAGGCCCTGTTCAATTTCTCATCTACATGTACGCTGATGACACCTAGCTCTATCTCACCACCACTTTTCTCGACCCCTCCACAGTCTCTAAATTGTCAGACTGCTTGTCCGATATCCAGTACTGAATGAGCAGAAATTTCCTCCAACTAAATATTGGGAAAACCAAAGCCATTGTCTTTGGTACCCACCACAAACTCAGTTCCCTAGCCATTGACTCCACCCCTCTTCCTAGTATCTGTCTGAGATGGAACTAGACTGTTCGCAAACTTGGTGTCATATTTGACCCAGAAATGAGCTTCTGACCACATATCCGCGCCATCACTAAGACCGTCTCCACCGCTGTCTCAGCTCATCTGCTGCTGAAACCCTCATCCATGCCTTTGTTACCTCTAGACTTGACTATTCCAATGCACTCTTGGCTGGCATCCCATGTTCTATCCTCTGTAAACTTGAGGTCATCCAAAACTCTGCTGCCCGTGTCCTAACTCGCACCAAGTCCCGTTCACCCATCACTCCTCAGCTCGCTGACCTACATTGGCTGCCGGTTAAGCAATGCCTTGATTTTAAAATTCTCATCGTTGTTTTCAAATCCCTCCATGGCCTCACCCCTCCTCATCTCTGCAATTGCCTCCAGCCCCACAACCTCCCGATATCTGCACTCCTCTAACTGTGGCCTCTTGAGAATCCCTGATTTTAATCGCTCAACCATTGGTGGCCGTGCCTTCAGCTGCCAAGGCTCTATGCCCTGGAATTCCCTCCCTAAATCTCTCTGCCTCTCTACCTCTCTTTCTTCCTTTAAATCTTCCTGAAAATCTACCTCATCATCTGCTCTAATAGCTCCTGATGTGACTCGGTGTCAACTTTTGTTTTAGAACACTCCTGTGAAGCATCTTGTAACGTTTTACTACATTAAGGTGCTATCTAAATACAAGTTGTTGTTGTTATAATGGCTCAGAGCAAGGAGAAGTCCAGCTCCAAATTGTGTCGCGGTTTCACGCAGTGCTTGTAGACCATTCTGTACAACATCGTCAGCTCCATGAACACGACAGTGGCGCCCATAATGATGGAGTCTTTGCTGACAGCTCAGATGGCTACCATTGTGGCTCTGGGGTTGACAGGGGCTTCCACTACGTCACACCACTCCTGCACTCTGTTCTTATGCAGAGCCATAGGAGTGCTGAGGTGCAGTCCCAGTAGAGTGACCTTGGATCAATGGGAGAGGCATCTGCTTAGAACACAAGAACATAAGAAATAGGAACAGGAGTAGGCCATTCGGCTCCTCGAGCCTGCTCCACCATTCAATAAGGTCATGGCTGGTCTTCGGCCTCAACTCCACTTTCCCACCTGATCCCCATATCCCTTGATTCCCTTAGAGTCCAAAAATCGATCTCAACCTTGAATATACTTAATGACTAAGCCTCCACAGCCCTCTGGGGTAGAGAATTCCAAAGATTCACAACCCTCTGAGTGAAGAAATTTCTCCTCATCTCAGTCCTAAATGGCTGACCCCTTATTCTGAGACTGTGACCCCTAGTTCTAGACTCTCCAGCCAGGGGAAACAACCTCTCTGCACCTAGCCCATCAATCCCCCTCAGACTCTTACATGTTTCAATGAGATCACCTCTCATTCTTCTAAACTCCAGAGAGTATAGGCCCAATCTACTAAACCTCTCCTCATATAACCACCCTCTTATCCCAGAAATCAATCTAGTGAACCTTCGTTGCACCCACTCTAAGACAAGTATATCCTTCCTTAGGTATGGAGACCAAAACTGTGCTCAGTACTCCAGGTGTAGCCTCACCAAAGCCCTGGACAATTGTAGCAAGACTTCCTTACTCTTGTACTCCAACCCCCTTGCAATAAAGGCCAAGTACCATTTGCCTTCCTAATTGCTTGCTGCACCTGCATGTTAACTTTCTATGTTAACTAACTCTCTCAGAATGACAGCATGCCTGCTCCCCCTCCAGGCACTCTGCCAGTGCTCTTGATCATGGCACTCAGACTGCTGCAGCCCATGTGGAGATGCTGCAGTCTGCAGGGGGGGGTGGTTGGGCACTCTAGGCCCAGAGCTGCTCGAGGCTGTCCTCCAAGGCCATTTGAAGTATCCTCAATGGAAGATCAGCAGCCTTCTCCACCTCCTAAGCTTTAGCTATTCGGGAAATACTTTGTAGGGGTATGAGGATGGGAAAATGGGTACATAAGAAAGGCACTAAGGGCTTGCATGAAGATGATTAGTTAATTTTTTGTCGATGCTGACATGATTTAACAATATTTGTTTGATAAATTTGGTTTTTGTTCTGGGTTTGGTGTTGGCGTTTGTCTTTGTAGTGAAGTGACAGTAACACCCTTAAGTCTGGAGTGAAGGAAGGAAATCGGATGCTGGTTGTAAGGAAAGTTGTAAGGATTGCGGGACTGTTGATGGATGGGAAATTGGAGGGTTGATTTAGGTGAAGCGCTCCTTGATGAGTTGATCTCTCTGAGCGCGGGCAGGTAGGGGCTCTGGTGGTCGCTGCTTCACACCCTTTTTTTTCTCCTCCTCCTCTTTCTCCTTTTCCTCCACTTCCTCTGCTTCCTGCTCCTCCTCTGCATTTGTTGCTGCCCAGGTGGTGGTAAAGGCTGGTTCCTCAGGATAGCAAAGTTGTGTAGCATACAGCAAATGATGACAAATCTGGATACCCACTCAGGGTGTACTGCAAATCCCCTTTGGAATGGTCCAGGCAGAGGAAGCATTACATGAGCATGGCGGTTGTTTGCTCAACAATGTTCCTTGTGGCAGTATGGCTCTCATTATAGACATGCTCTGCAGCTGTGTGCGGCTACCTGACAAAGTCATGAGCCATGTCCGGAGGGGATAGCCCTTCTTGCTCAATAGCCAGCCTGTTACTTGGCAGCATGGTTGGAATAAAGGCAGCACAGAGGATTGGCGCGGGATGAAAGAGTCATGACTGTTGCCAGGATATCAGGCACAGAATGTACAAATTCTGTGCAAATGCCAGGCTGATAATAGGGAGCATGCAAGGCAATACGTGTGCAGTCTATTGCACCTTGGGAAAGCCTGAATGTGGGTGAAGCCTAGTGCTCCCTTGTCCTGCTTCCCTCTGTCAATAGGGAAGGAATGTAGGTGCTTCTCCTGGTGTAGAGTCTTGGTGACCTCCCAGATACATCAGTGTACTGCAAACTGGGAGATGTTACTGATGTAACCTGTTGCAGCCTGAAAGGAGCCCGTGGCATAAAAGTTGAGAGCAACGATAACCTTGACAGCCACAGGTAGTGCTGTCCATGCCCTGGTTTGAGGTTTGAGTTGTGGCTGCAGCAGGTGACATATCTCGATGACAGTCTCCTTGGTGAAACGAAGGCTCCTCATACATTGCTCCTGACTAAAGTTGATGTAGGAGTGGTACTCCCTGAGGACTCTTTATGGATATGGTCTCCTGCTGAGTGGCCTCCTCCTCCTCCCTCTTCTAACAGCTTCTCCTTCTCTGTGGTGTCTTCTTTATTTCACTTCCTCATCCTCCAGCACGATGAGACCACCCATGACTGCAGCCAGACTATTCCTGAGGCAAAGAACAACAGCAATGCAAGACCAGCAAAACCTCTCTCTGTTTACACAAAGTGAACTTTTCAGAGTGATACAGCACATCAAAGAAGCCTAGAAGTCAAACAGCAGCCTGAAATAATAAACCACCAACTAATGCTTGAACTGTATAAAACACTAGTTAGGCCGCAGCTAGAATATTGCGCGCAGTTCTGGTCACCACATTACAGGAAGCATGTGATTGCACTAGAGCGGGTACAGAAGAGATTTACGAGGATGTTACCTGGGCTGGGGAATTTTAGCTATGAGGAAAGATTGGATAGGCTGGGGTTGTTTTCTTTGGAACAGAGGAGGCTGAGGGGAGACCTAATTGAGGTGTATAAAATTATGAGGAGCCCAGATAGAGTGGATAGGAAGGACCTATTTCCCTTAGCAGAAGGGTCAATAACCAGGGGGCATAGATTTAAAATAATTGGTCGGAGGTTTAGAGGAGATTTGAGGAGAATGTTTTTCACCCGGAGGGTGGTGGGGGTCTGGAACTCACTGCCTGAAAGGGTGGTAGAGGCAGAAACCCTCATCACATTAAAAAAATTCTTGGATAAGCACTTGAAGTGCCATAACCTACAAGGCTACGGACCAAGTGTTGGAAAGTGGGATTAGGATGGATAGCTCTTTGTCAGCCGGCACGGACAAGATGGGCCGAATGGCCTCCTCCTGTGCTGTAAATTTCTATGATTCTATGGAACCTGTAAATACTGCATGATTAAGTAGTGCTGGTGAGGGGGCCCTTCTGCTGATTAGAGCCACGTTATGCTGTGTAAGTTCAGTACGTGGCAAGTGAAGCGCTGGAGCAATCAAAAATCTCCAATGCATCCTGCAAGAAGCACAGGACCCTAATTTACATAAATTATTGACTTTCAATGGTGTCAGCGTGCACTCCTGCCACCAGCGTGACCTCCTTTCCCAAAATGGCAGGCGATGCTCATTAGGCCGGAAATGTGCATGCGTATCCAATCCCCCCTATTGAGGGCTTAGTAGGCCAGTTAGCACCTGAAAATTGGGTGCTGCACGGCCTGTTTTATAGTTCTTACAGTGGGTACTATTCTCGGTTACAGACCCTCAAACACGACAGCCTGGGACATTATGGTAGTAAATCCGCAGACATTGCCGCAGAAAATTTCATACAAGAGACAAGTTTAATTGTTGGACATGACAACTTATGTAATAATATCTTAGGCATTGAAATCGTGCTGTGTGATAATTAGCATACAGCAATTAATGTATTTGCATAAAATTCCATTGTTTCCTATTTTAATGGAGGTATTAACCCATTATTTTAAGCCTTAAGCATTCAAACACTAATGTTCTCACACTCTAGTTTCAAGACCTGAGTAAATTGATGTCCACTTTAGCCACTAAGTTTAATTAATTTTCTGAAATTATGGAGAAAGGTTATTCAGCTTATGGTTTAAAGGGTAGTTTACATTCTGTTGCATGCATAATAACACTAAGGTAATGCACAGCGATCACAAAACCAATGTCATTACAGCATGCAGGGGAGATACATCTAGGGCTGGTAGAATAAGCACAGCAGGACCATCAGTAACTTTTACAGAAATACCATCATAGTCATTCTATCTGTTGTGGTAAATTGACTGCATTTCTCACTAGTGCACAGTTGGGGTCTACTATCTTGCTTTGATCATTTCCAGAGAATGGGCACTTACTGGGATAAATATGATCCATAAAAGAATGGAACCCTTTGATATCCATGGTTAAAGATATCCTCTTACCTCAAACACCATAAAGCACTGGCTCCATTATGCAAGTAGATGAACCTTGCAGTCACATCAGCTCATCTTGGGTGAGTAAATTCCATCTCTTGGGCTCAAGGTTAGCATATTGCTGCGGCTCCTTTGAAGAGTGAGATGCTTACCTCTGAGAAGCCGCAGCAGGCCAGATAAACCATGTAGGATATTCTGTGACAGCATTAGATACAAAATAATGGATAATAGGTATCAGCAAATTGCAGAAAGTCAGAGATAATCAGACTTTAGGCACAGGATAGGAGCAGCCCACCTGGTATTTTTACAGGTGCACCTCTTTCAAATGCCTGAATAAATCCCCCACCTAATAAAAATTATTTTGTTATTGGTATCATAATAATGGCCAAGAGTTTCTGCTCCGGGCGTAATCGCCGATCCGGGCACAAATTGCGTTCAGAATTGCGTTAGTTTTGCAAAGTGAATTTTCTGCTAAAACTCATTTACCTATCGGCAATCGTAAAATCTTCCATGAACCAGTGTAATTGGGCAGCGTTTTAGAATGTAATTTAAAAAAAAAAATCTTTGTGTTAAAAAATATTTTCTTGATATATTTAAGAGTGCTAACCTGGTGCAGTTTGATTAATGCAGCTGAAAATGGGTTCATCACAAAAAAATAAACATTTTTAATCAGAGTGTCTCGTCAACCACCTGTGAGTAACTCGATTTTAAATAACTGAAAATGACTTTAAAAAACTATGCAGAACTATTTATTAGTTTCATTGGTGTACATTAGTCAGTTTTTAGGAAATTAAAAAAAATAATTTAAAAGCTTTTAAAAGGTGGCTATTAGTGCCCTTGCGCCAAAAAAAAGCTTAATTTTTAAGAGCCTCTTCAAAGGCCAGCAAAGGGGCGCAATTAGTGCAAACTCGCAACGGTGATTAATTCGATCTGGGGCTGTGGCCAGATTTGTGGGTAGGGCTGGCTTCCAGCGTGATTTTTTTTTTTAAACCAGTGTAAAAGATCGCGGAAACTCGATCTGCGCTGGACCTAATTTGCACTTGAAATTCTGCGATCTTTTTGCGCTGGTTTGGACGATTTTGGGCGAATTGCGCTGAAATCTCCAGGCCTATATCTTTAACTTGTACATCATTTTCCCTCAGTAAGCTACCTATTTCTTCAGTTAACCTGGACTCACGCCTTTGCTGCCTGGAGAGTGGGCAGGGAGCTTGTACCAAGATATCACTCAATGTCCCTTTTGGTTGTTTTCCAGGAGGCATTATATACTTCCCAGGGAGGGAGATTGCAGTCTCTGCCCTGAGTAGGTTAGGAACTGAATGAAGTGGAGGCTTTGATTCCATGCCTTAAACATTCAGGCAAAACTGCCAGTACCATGCTATTTCAAATTGATATTTTTTACTGTATGCTACTGATGAACATACTTTTTTTTAATATGAAGCAAATGCTGTATTCAAAAGTCATATCACAATCTAAAGCTATATTATATTCTATGAAATATCTAATTGTCTCAAGCTGGACACAGTTTTTTACTGGCAGCATTTTTTTTCAGTCAATCAAGCATAGGGGAAAAACGGGTCATAAGGCACAGCAATAACTAAAGAAAGAAAGGGCATAGGGCTTGATGTATTATTTGGTCATCTGGCTGGTCAACAGGAGGTTCCTCTTTGCAGGTAGTTTCGGCACATCAGAGGCTAGACCGCAGGCAATCTGGAAAGGGCCAAATTGTCCTAAGAATGATGGCACAGTAACACTCCCTGAAAGAGCTAATAGTTTTCTTTGATACTGTCTGTACATATTACATAATATTTGAATGATTATTACTGCATGGATTGGGTTGGAATATTTTCCCTGCTTCTCTGGATCTTAGATTCAAAACTGATCAGATGAAAGTCTCCTTTCTGTCCTATTGCTAAATGAGTTTTACAATTCTCAACCAGTCCACAGGGCAAAGATGTTAGAATGGTATAATATGGGGTGCATTTCCAAGCCTGAGATTAAGCCTTCTGACTTGGTCAGTGTAAAGGGCGCCATACCCTGCATCTGATCCATGCAATGCTGGGTATATTTTATGCTGACCATGAATTCAAACAGTGGAAAAATGTTCCATGCCCAGCACCGGCATCCCATACAAACACAAATAAATTACCTCAAATCCCATCCCCAAAGAGGAAATATTATCGTATTTTGACTATAAATAAAACAAAGACACATGATCAAATTAGTACGGTAATGACAAATTTGGCCATTTTTAAGTCATTCATGTGATATTTTTCAAGTTATTCCAAATTAGCTGACTTTAGCACTCAGATGTACATTAATCTTTTGGAGTATCTTAATTCAACTGATCGTGGACTGTCACTAATATTTAATTTGACCAACTAATTACTGTACTCCGATACACATGTTTCCAATTCTCCACATCTTTACATACATAGAGGATGCACAAAAAGGGGATTAGAGATGCAATGCAATTTATTCCACTACTGATGATAATCCTAGGTACACCTGAATTTACACCCATTTGTGTGCCCATTTTGCTGATGTCCATTTACACCCAAATTTCCTGCCAATCTCATTACCATATGCCGGAATGTATAAATGGGTGTAAACAAGTGGAAAACAGTGTAAACAATGACGATCTGAGGAAAGCACTGCACTCACACCACATATTCCTTCTTTAAGTATGAAAATTAAAATTTCACGCCATCTAACTATCATACATGCACATTAGGCACAGCATGTTTAAGAATGTGCAATCATGGAAAGTTTCCAGTTTTTAACGTGACTTAAATTGATGCCATAACAATGCATTCAACAAAATAGAAAACACAGTGCAAGTCTCAATGAGTTTATCACTAAAATCATAAAGCTTCAAAATAAAATACAGAATATATTTTTAAAAAATAGTGGAATAAGATATCTGAAAGCAGATGTGATCAAAATTGAAGAGGAAATACAAGTTTGCCACATGCCTCAAACTGAAATGTGATACCTCATGATATGGGGGGGGTAAAGATTACAGGGGAGAAATTCGGTTGTTAGCGCCACCGATTAACGCCTAAAGAGGCCGAGAAGTGGGGCGCTAGCCAATTTCCGGGCAGGCGCAAGGCGCCTCGCCCCATATTGAGCATGCATTTAGCGCCGGCGCTAAATGTTAGCGCCCGCTCATGGGCGCAGGCTGATTATGATGTCATTTGAGTGTGCAATGCCTTTTGGGCACCCCGGACCGGAAATTCAGTGGCGCCCCCCTCCGTAGCGCCTGGCGCTAATAGTGACAGCTTACCTGGACCTTACCAAGTTGCTCTCGGGCTGGAGGAGCGTTATTTAAAGGGGACTGGTGTGGTTGAAAAGCGGCAGCCATTTTTGGAGCACAACTTCCTCGAGAGCTACAAAGAGTTGCTGAGCTGCACACTGAGAGCCATTTGACCACTGAGCCAGCGCAGGCAGACTATCTTCAGCCTTCTGACCATCACCTTGCTGTTGGTGAGCCTTGACAACGGGGAACCTTCCTGTGGGCACTTATTATGGGGGCTGCATTGGAGGGGAACATCCTGCTGCTGAATCATCTGGAAAGGGCACTGAGACGCTGGGAGAGGGGGGTGAGCATGGCCAGACGGAGGAGGGCCAGCAGACGTCACCACAGCAGACCTTACGCTGGCAGGGTTTTCCAACAGCAGTTTTCCTACATGAACATGCCGGAGGAGCAGTGTGTCAGAAGGCTGCAATTTAGAAAGGAGGTGGTGACTGAGCTGTGCCAGCTGCTTCAGCCAGATCTGCAGCCTCAGATGGCTGAGAAGATGCCTGCTGGCCTGAACTTCTACGCGAGCGGCTCTTCTCAGGCTGCGCGTCAGAGGCTGATCAGAAGTAGCTTCTAGGCCCCTCTCACGGAATGCTTGCTGCCATTCCAAGAACAGGAATGGAACCGGTCTGATACCCCCAAGCCTGTGAAGGGCAAGATGCATGTAAATAGAAGGCCATTGCAAATGAAGAAAGTGTTTCATTACACAAAATGTGGTTCCTTCAAACATGAGAAAGCTATGGCAACAGAAAGCAAAACTAATACACTGACACATAACTGGCTCTCACACCCGGGAGACTGTCCGAAACATAAATCACATTCCGACCATCTTCCTTGGCCTTGATTCCACTGCGCCAACCAAAGCATCCAATGCCCCATCAGTGAGGCGTTCTGCCCTCTGCCTCACCCTTTCCATGTCTTGCTAGGCTGGTGCGCCACAGGTAGGCTCCCACCGCTTTGAAGGCCTACAAGGCAGTGAGTGTGTCTGGTGATGCCAATTGACCTGCCCCTTTAAGAGCTGGCCAGCGCCAGTGTGTCTCAGGGAAAGTGATTATTGACAGCACCCTCGCTGCGCCCCGCCGCCGCGAAATTGGGTTGCGCCGCCGGGTTAGCGCCTTAAGAGTAGTGTGCAGCGCCTGATTTAGCGCCGCAATCACTTTTAGGGGCGCTGCAACCCAATATCGCGCTAGGTGGCGCTAAACTTTGCGCATCGCCAGGACTAGCACCCCAAACGCGGCTACACCGAATTTCTAGGCCTACAAGTTAGTGCTCCTGCTGTGGATTCTCATTCGCTGGGATGAGAGACCAGAAAATGTAGCACATTGGTCAGCGCACTTAGTTCATGGCCCCTTCACTTTTATGGGCACTAAAATCGGAAAATTGGGAGGGTCATGAATTGGTTGCACTGACCTCTGCACCAGATTCTTCACTCTGCCCCTTTGTCGAATGAAGCTCCATGCCAGGAGGACTAACTCGAAACATTTGTCTCTTAACGCATGACTCAAACAGAAATGCTATATCATGTAAATAGAA
Organism: Somniosus microcephalus; assembly: GCF_052327205.1. NCBI lineage: Eukaryota > Metazoa > Chordata > Chondrichthyes > Squaliformes > Somniosidae > Somniosus > Somniosus microcephalus. Next base: position 98,218,824 of record NC_140993.1, on the reverse strand, counting down.
CTGAAATGATAGGGTAGATTTTCTTCCGTAGTGCCATTCATTTTCAGGCAGTCCCAGGGTAGATACAGAAGGAAAATGGAGCAGGGCATCCTCTCACGGAATCCCCGCTCCCAGAAATGGCTCTGCTCATTTTCTTCCTGTCCCGTTGTGGGCAGATCGTACTGCCTCCAGTTGCTCACCCTTTCATATTTAAATGACAGTAAGTGGGCAGGACTTAGTGCTCCCTCACATTTCCCTCCTTTGTACCTCTATTCCATCAATTTGAAAGAACGCTTGCAGTAAAGAAGCATTCCAATTTGTGCGGTAACAATATGCAGGTGGAGTAAATTCAAGGGCCAGCCTTGAGAAGTGCTGGCAATGTTCACCAGACCCCTCCTTCTTCCCAGCCCTCCACCTACCAAGGATGTGCAGCAAGGCTCCTATAGGTCTTGTCAGAAAATGTTCCCCTTGTGTTTTACATGTCTGCATCTCCTTTTGCATTTACTATTTTACTACTGTGTCCTACTTATTGTTATGAAAAACTGGCATCTTTTTACAGTCCTAATTTCACATATTGGGCATAGTTACTATTAGCCTTCCTGGATTGTTATTGTAGGAACGGAGGTTCCTAACGAAAAGACTGAGCTCGACTCAGGCAATTAAAACAATGAACTTTAATGGAACAAAACAGGTTTAAACTGGAAACTGCTGGGATACATCGAATACAGGTCTGTTCTCTCTGAAGGCTCCACGAGGACTGCTGGGCTGGTCCGATGGCTGACGTCAAGACGTCATCACGTTCTTCCCGCCATTGGGGGATCACGTGACGAACGGCATGACGTCATCACGTTAAAACCGCGCTGTAAAGGTAACTAGTCAGAGTACAGTTAAACAGTGTAATTATAGGTACAGACACAGGCTATAACTACATTGCTGTTAAAGGAATTATGTACAGCTGCTTTGAGTCCTTTGGTGGCTCCGCCACATGCGCCCCCCCCCAGAATTGTCTTTAACAGAAAAGGGGAGCCGAGGCGGAGGTCTGACCAGTCTGTCCGATTGACTTCGATAGCCTGGCAGAGAAAGTTGAGGACCGGTGGTCGAGCTAGCAGGCGACTGTGGCTGGACAGGTGCGGCGGGTGCATTCGAACTGGCAGGCGGCTGTGGTTGAACCGGCACGGCAGCTGCGGGCGGACGGCCACGTTTCGGTGGCTGAGCGATGACGACTGGGCTATCCAAGTCCAAATGAGCCGGCTTCAAGCGGCCCACCAAAATGTGATCCGGCTTCCCTCCGACATCGACCGCAAAGGACTTGTCTCCTGGTTCGATGACTGGGAAGGGACCAGTGTAAGGAGGCTTGAGCGGGTCCCGGTGAGCATCATGCCGAATGAAAATGTACTCGGCGCTCTTCAGGTCGACAGGTACGTGAGAGTTCTGCAGGCTGTGGTTGGATGTTGGCACCGGGACGAAACACTTGGCCACTTCCTGGTGGCTGACGAGCTGCTGGGAGGAAGACCATGACTCCGTGGGAGAAGGGAGAAAATCACCAGGCACTCAGAGTGGCTGACCGTAAACAAGCTCTGCTGAAGAAGATTGCAGGTCTTCCTTGGGCGCCGTGCGAAGACCTAACAGGATTCAAGGGAGTCTGTCCACCCAGCCCGCACCTTGAAGACTGGCCCGTAAAGCGGTTTTAAGCGACCTGTGGAATCGCTCGCACAGGCCGTTTGCCTGTGGATGATAGGCGGTGGTGCGATGTAGTTTGGCGCTGAGCCCCTGAGCTACAGCGTTCCACAGCTCTGAGGTAAATTGCGGCCCCCGATCGGAGGAGATGTCGGCCGGAACTCCGAAACGAGCCACCCAACAGGAGATGAAGGCCCTAGCGACATCCGCCGAGGTTTTGAAAACCAAAGGAATTGCCTCTGGCCACCTGGTGGTGCGGTCCACCACAGTGAGGAGATGAGTAAAACCACGGGAAGGCAGTAGTGGTCCCACAAGGTCCAAATGTACGTGGTTGAAATGACGCTCCGGAATGACGAACGGCGCTACTGGAGCTTTGACATGCCGCTGGACCTTGGCCTTCTGGCAGACCACGCAGGTGTTGGCCCAGTCGCGGACATCCAGGTGCATACCCTTCCAGACGAACTTCGTCGACATTAGACGTTGTGAAGTCCGCATACCAGGGTGCGACAATCCTTGTATTGCGTCGAAAACCTTCCGGCGCCACGCAGCTGGCACAATAGGTCAGGGAACGCCCATGGAGACGTCACAAAGGAGCGTGGTGCCCACGGCCCGGAAGCTGACGTCGGCCGGTTGGAAACTCGACGGGACAGTTCTGTATGCTTGAACCTCTGGGTCCGAAATCTGATCCTCAGCCATGCGAGCGTAATCAATTCCCAGATGAACCGCTTGGACCGTCGCGCGGGAGAGGCAATCTGCCACCAGGTTGTCTTTACCAGACACATGTTGAATGTCCGTAGTGAACTCCGAAATGAACGTCAGGTGACGTTGCTGACGAGCCGACCACGGTTCTGTGGTCTTTGACATGGCAAAGGTAAGCGGCTTGTGGTTGACAAAAGCCATGAAGGGACATCCTTCTAACAAAAACCTGAAATGGCGGACAGCCAGAAAAAGGGCCAGCAGCTCCTGATCAAAGGTGCCGTATTTTTTTTCATTTTTTTTAAGCTGACAGCTGAAAAACGCCAGCGGCTGCCACGTGCCATTGACCCATTGCTCTTGTACAGCACCTATGGCATAGTCGGATGCGTCCGTAGTGAGTGAGATGGTGGCACCTGGAAGAGGGTGCGCCAACATGGTTGCATCAGCAAAGGCGCGTTTGGTGTTCCCGAATGCCTGGTCCATCTCGGCCATCCAGTCGAGTGGGTCTTTGCCAGATTTGCCCTTGAGGGCCTCGTACAAAGGTTGCATAAGTAGAGCCGCCCTGGGGACGAAGCGGTGGTAGAAATTTACCATCCCCAGGAACTCTTGGAGGGCCCTGATGGTCCGCGGGTGCGGGAAAGACGTGACGGCTTCCACCTTCATTGCTAGGGGGACGGCACCATCCGAGGTGATGCGGTGTCCCAGAAAATCGATGATTTACAGGCCAAACTAGCACTTGGCCAGGTTGATGATTAACCCATGCTGGCTAAGGAGTGTGAAAAGAGCACGCAGATGCCCGATGTGCTCTTCCTCGCTAGCACTGGCGATGAGGATGTCATCGAGATAGACGAATATGAACGGCAGATCACGGAGCACAGAGTCCATTAGTCGCTGAAAAGCCTGTGCTGCGTTCTTTAAACCGAACGGCATTCGCAGGAACTCGAAAAGCCCGAACGGTGTGATCACAGCGATTTTTGGGACATCCTGCGGATGAACGGGAACCTGGTGATACCCATGGACGAGGTCAACCTTAGAGAAGCTGGACTTTCCCGCCAAATGAGCTGAAAAATCTTGTATATGTGGGATCGGGTACCGATCGGGAGTAGTAGCTTCATTCAGACGTCGGTAGTCGCCGCATGGCCGCCAGCCGCCACCAGGTTTCGGAACGATGTGGAGAGGCGAAGACCAGGGACTATTTGACCGTTGAATAATTCCCAGTCGCTCCATAGTGTCAAACTCTGCCTTCGCAGCCGCGAGCTTGCCGGGTTCCAGCCTTCGAGCCCGTGCGTAAACCGGGGAGCCCGTCATGGTGATATGGTACTTCACCCCATGCTTTGTGACCGAGGAAGAGAAGGTGGGCCTGGTCAGCTCCGGGAACTCCCCGAGGAGCCGAGTGAAACTATCCGACGATGGGTATGCGCAGGCAACGGACCACGACACGGCGGTGCTGCGGTGGCAGTGGATTGAATAGAAAGTGGCTGCGTTGATCAAGCGGCAGTGCCGGACATCAACGAGGAACCCGTTTGCACACAGAAAATCCGCCCCTAGGATGGCCTGCGAGACCTTGGTCGTGACGAACTCCCAGCAGAAGCACTGACCGCCGAAGCACAGTTGGACACGCCGCTTTCCGAAGGTACGAATGGCCGCGCCATTAGCTGCCTCGAGGGGAAGGCCGTGGCTCCCAGTTTGGAGATCAAGCCTCGACGCAGGCAAGACACTACACTGCGAACCGGTGTCACAAAGAAAACGGCGACCCAAAAAGGAGTCTGTGATATAAAGAAGCTTCCCTGAAGATCCGATGGACATCGTAGCCGTGGTGCGCCCCTTAGAACGGGTCCTCCTTCGCGCAAAACGCTGCGGGAGCTGAGCTTTTTTTTGGGCGAAAAACTGCAGGGCAGACGGCAGCGTCTGGCTTTCGCGCCAAAACGGGCGTGGTAGCAGCACCAGCCCGCCGCTTGAGGAGCTGGAGATGCGTCTGTGGGGGTTGGGTGCCTCGTGGCCGCGCAGCACTGTTGGGTTACTGTGAATATCTTATCCACCTCTGCCGCGTGTTCAGCACAGTCTGTGATCGCAGAGCTGGCTAAGGCAGTTTGCACTGGTTCTGGCAGTTGGCAGAGGAACAATTCCCGAAAAAGGAAACATTCGGGCTCTGCACCCAAGAGCGTGAGCATTTGGCTCATGAGCTCGGACGGTTTGGAGTCCCCGAGGCCGGGCATAGCGAGAAGTCTGCGAGCTCGCTCCGATTTCGAGAGGCCGAAGACCTGGGGCAACTGCGCCTTTAAAGTATCGTACTTGCCGTCATCCGGTGGGCTACCGAGGAGGCTGACGATCCGCGAGGCTGTGGCGCTGTCGAGGGCGGAGACCACGTAGTAGTAACGGGTCGAATCCGTGACGATGTTCCGGATGGCAAATTGAGCTTCAGCCTGGATAAACCACGTGGCTGGTTGTTGTTCCCAGAATTGCGGCAGTTTCAGGGTCACGGCGTTCGTATCCATGATAAATATCTTCCACGAAAACCGATCGTAGAAGTCGGGGTCACCAATGTAGGAATGGAGGTTCCTAACGAAAAGACTGAGTTCGACTCAGGCAATTAAAACAACGAACTTTAATGGAACAAAACAGGTTTAAACTGGAAACTGCTGGGATACATCGAATACAGGTCTGTTCTCTCTGAAAGCTCCACGAGGACTGCTGGGCTGGTCCGATGGCTGACGTCATGATGTCATCACGTTCTTCCTGCCATTGGGGGATCACGTGACGAACGGCATGACATCATCACGTTAAAACCGCGCTGTAAAGGTAACTAATGTAAGAAGTCACACGACACCAGGTTATAGTCCAACAGCTTTATTTGAAATCACAAGCTTTCGGAGCGCTGCTCCTTCTTCAGGTGAAGTGGAGAAATGCATAAAGTCACAGCTTATATAGTCAGAGAATCATGTCAGATGTTTACAGGTAACCTTTCCAACTGCCATTTATCACACCTCGGCAGAGAGATAATCACAGCAGTCAAAGGTGTGAATGGTGTCCAAACAGGTCAGTCAGGGAAACATTACATCAAAGAACAATGAGGTGGGGTCACAAGGGGTCAAATATTGCAGATGCTGGGGTCTGTATGAAAAACAAAAAAACAGACAAAAAACATTTTTTTTGGCTGGAAATCACAGCAGGTCCAGCCGCATCTGTGTAGAGAGAACAAGCCAATGTCGACTCGAGTCTGGATGACCCTGCATCAGGTGGGGTTACATGTAGCGTGACAAGCTTCAACATGTCATCGATGACGACGAACACCTCGCTAAGGCCATCCCCACGCCTCCACTACTCGCTTTCAAACAGCCGCCTAACCTCAAACAGACCATCGTTCGCAGCAAATTACCCAGCTTTCAGGAGAACAGCGACCACGACACCACACAACCCTGCCACAGCAACCTCTGCAAGACATGCCAGATCATCAACACAGATACCATCATCACACGTGAGGACACCACCCACCAGGTACATGGTACATACTCATGTGACTCGGCCAACGTTGTCTACCTCATACGTTGCAGGAAAGGATGCCCCGGAGCATGGTACATCGGCGAGACCATGCAGACACTGCGACAACGGATGAACGGACACCGCGCAACAATCACCAGGCAGGAGTGTTCCCACCCAGTCGGGGAACACTTCAGCAGTCAAGGACATTCAGCCTCCGATCTTCGGGTAAGCATTCTCCAAGGTGGCCTTCGAGACACACGACAACGCAAAATCGTCGAGCAGAAACTGATAGCCAAGTTCCGCACCCATGAGGACGGCCTTAACCGAGATCTTGGGTTCATGTCACGCTACATGTAACCCCACCTGATGCAGGGTCATCCAGACTCGAGTCGACATTGGCTTGTTCTCTCTACACAGATGTGGCCAGACCTGCTGTGATTTCCAGCCAAAAAAAATGTTTTTTGTCTTTTTTTGTTTTTCATACAGACCCCAGCATCTGCAATATTTGACCCCTTGTGACCCCACCTCATTGTTCTTTGATGTAATGTTTCCCTGACTGACCTGTTTGGACACCATTCACACCTTTGACTGCTGTGATTATCTCTCTGCCGAGGTGTGATAAATGGCAGTTGGAAAGGTTACCTGTAAACATCTGACGTGATTCTCTGACTATATAAGCTGTGTCTTTATGCATTTCTCCACTTCACCTGAAGAAGGAGCAGCGCTCCGAAAGCTTGTGATTTCAAATAAAGCTGTTGGACTATAACCTGGTGTTGTGTGACTTCTTACATTTGTCCACCCCAGTCCAACTCCGGCATCTCCACACTAAAGGTAACTAGGCAGTGTACAGTTAAACAGTGTAATTAAAGGTACAGACACAGGCTATAACTACATTGCTGTTAAAGGAATTATGTACAACTGCTTTGAGTCCTTTGGTGGCTCCGCCACATTATCTCAATTTAATAGTTCTTGTAGCACAAAATAGAAAATGCATATGAACAACTATTTCATTTCTCCATCCAGGGCACTAGCTTCTGGCAGTGAACCAGGCCTTTACTGCACATAACACCTACAGGCTAGAATAAGTACACAGTATTCCTATTATCAAACGGCTCCAACAACAAATTCTTTCAGATAATTGAAAGTTCACATAGCCGCAAGTCAGTAATTAAACAGTTTAGTCGGCCAGAGGACACAAGTGAGGTTTGGAAGATGCAGCAGTTCAATTAACTGGAAGTCAGGAAATCAGACTGGTTCTGTGTACAAGCTTTGTGACATTGCTTCTACGAAGAATCACAGTCTTTTGCGATCACTTTAGTTCAACAGCAGGTTTAAGAGGTTGCTCCTCTTCTAAATCTGCGTTAATACACAGGTGAGTTACAACAGTTTTTCCAAACCATGAAAGATCCATCAGTCATGAGCACCGTGCTTGTGAACTTCTGCGTGAATCAGAGAATGTTTGTAAGCTGCTGCATCAGTAACTACATTTGCGAAATCAACATGCAATGCTAACATGCTAGAACAATCTTAAACATGTCTTTAAATAAGTGCTGCAAACTTGTATTCTGATGCTAACTGTTTCGTATGTGTGAGTATAATTTTTGATATTTATATTTTAGATCTTATTGACAATGAAATTACTAATTGGCTGGATGGTTCAGAACTCTTGAAAAGAGATCTTGGCCTAGAAATTCAGTTGTTAGCGCCAGCCGCTAGCGCCTTAGGAGGAGGAGAAGTGGGGCGCTAAGTGGCTAGCGCCCGGGCACGGCGTGATCTGCGCCTCTCGCGAACTTCACTCAAGATTTAGCGGCGGCGCAAAACTGCAGCGCCCGCTCAGCTGCGCGCGCAGATCCTGATGTCATTTCATGGTGCAACGCCCTTGGTGCGCCCCGAACCGGAACTTCAGTGGCGCCGCCCTTCTGTGCGCCTAGCGCCCCCAGCGACTGGTAGAGGGGAACGGTTCCCAGTCGTTGCAGGGCGCAGGGGTGCTATTTAAAGGGGACTCCTCCTGCATTATAAGTGGCAGCCATTTTGTGCCAATCCTTCTGTGTGAGAGACGGATATTTGGAGAGAGACAAAGGGAGAGAGCTTTCTGCTTTGACTCAGCGCTCGCACAGGTACTTCTGGCTTCAGGCCAGAGCTTTGCACTTGGATTTAACTTTCAGTGCCATAGCCTTGAGTCGCCACATATAATGGGGGCTGCATTGGGTGGAAACGTTAGCTTTCTGCATTGCATTCAAAGGGCTCAGAGACGCCATGAGAGAGTGCCAGTCATGGCCAGACAGAGAAGGGCCAACAGGCGTCGGCACAGGATGCCTTACCCACCCAGCGTATACCGCCAGCAGTTCTCATATCTGAACATGTCTGAGGAGCAGTGTGTTCGGAGGCTGCGATTCAGAAGGGAGGTGGTCACTGAAATCTGCCACCTGCTTCGCAGAGATCTGCAGCCACAGCTGAGGAGCAGGACGTCTCTGTCGGTGGCAGTGAAGGCGACGGTGGCTCTCAACTTCTATGCCACCAGCTCCTTCCAATCCGCTACTGGGGACATTGCCAACATCTCCCAGTTCGCGGTACATTGCTGCATCCGCCAGGTGACCAATGCCCTTTACAGAAGGAGACATCAGTACATCTCCTTCCCCATGACCCTGGACAAGCAGCAAGAGCGTGCAATGGGATTTAGAAGAATAGTGGCCTTCTCCATGGTCCTGGGCGTAGAACTGATGAACCAGCAATGGTCAGGCCTTGCTTCAGGGCTGCAGTGTGCAGGGCGTGCCAGCCAAACAAATCGACCCTCCCCCTTTAAGAGCTGACCGGCGCCAGTGTGTCTGCCTTCAATCAGCAACTCGCCGCACCTGCGCTGTGCCCACCCTTGGTGTTAGCGCCTCGGCTCACCGGCTTAGTGCCTTATGATAGTCGTGCATCGCCTGCTTTAGCGCAGCAGCAACCTCTTGGGGCGATGCAACTCAATTTCGGCGAAGGTGGCGCTAAGTTGCGCCGGGCGCTAAATTTAGCGAACGCCCGGCTGTAGCGCCCCAAACGTGGCGATACTGAATTTCTAGGCCCTTGAGCTTTAAACATTGATGTGAACTTTCATAGCTCCCGGAAGATCATTTAAAATCTGAAAATTTATAAACTATTGAAATGTATGTTGTGTTTGTATTCCTTTCTTTTTGTACTCATTCAGGTGAGAATAACACTACCAAAAGAAGAACATTCTGTTCCAATGATTAAATTTAATACGACAGAAATAAACAATATCACTGATCAAGACAGCAGCAGGAAAGTGCCCAGCAGTCTATAGCCCTTTTCAATATGTCCCAGAGCAACTCCGCATACAGCTCCACTACCATATACACTCAGGATCACGCCCCTGCCGCCACACATACACTCCCCCCCCACCCCGCCACACACACACACCGCCCCCCCCCACCCCGCCACACCCCCACCTCCTCTAAGAGGCAGCTACACACAGAAACACATAGCCAATTCAGGAAATCTTTTGTCAAAAAATTCTCTCCAAGCTCTCAAAGGCAATCAGACATCAGACAAGCCCCAGGAGGCCTCTATTCATTGGTTATTACACAAAATCTCAACTTCCCTCTGAGGTGACCTTTCAGACTTCCTAAAATGTATCCAACACATTTTGGAAGGACTGCTAGAAGTCAGACCTCATTGCCAGCTTCAGAATGTTCTTCCAAAAGGCGGTTACCCGCTGTGAAAAAGAAAGCTTCTGCAAATCCAACCTTATTCCTTGCTTCCTTAATTTAAACAGATGGCCTTTAGTTCTACATAGCCCCATCACCTCAAACAATCTATCCACCTCTATATTATAAATGCCCTTGACAATTTTAAAGACCTGAATAAAATCCACGCCTCTCCAGTAAATTCAACCCCATGGCACTAAGCCTATTTCTTTAGTTAAATGCACTTAGACCTGGGATCCTTCTTGTTGCACTTCTGTAGATCCAAAATGCCTTCCTCGAGGTGGGGGCACCAAAAAATACACACAACTCCGGAGGAGATCTCATTAAAAACTGATATAACCCTGTTATCATGGCCCTTGTTTTATACTGAACAGTCCATGCAATACAGTCCAGAGGCCTGTTCCCATTGGCCACAAGTCTCTCTCTATTCCTGTCACCTTTAACCTACATCTACCTATACTCCATCCCTGAACAACAACAACAAAAAACTTGTATTTATATAGTGCCTTTAAGGTAGTAAAATGTCCCAAGGCACTTCACAGCAGCGGTTTCAAATAAAATTTGACACTGAGCCACATAAGGAGATATTAGGGCAAATGATCAAAAGCTTGGTCAAAGAGGTAAATTTTAAAGAGTGTCTTAAAGGAGGAGAGAGGGGTAGAGAGGCGGGGAGGTTTAGGGAGGGAATTCCTGAGCTTAGGCCATAGGCAGCTGAAGGCACGGCCACCAATGGTGGAGTGATTAAAATCAGGGATGCTCAAGAGGCCAGAATTGGAGCAGCGCAGATATCTCGGAGGGTTGTAGGGCTGGAGGATATTACAGAGATAGGGAGGGGCGAGGCCATGGAGGGATTTGAAAACAAGGATGAAAATTTTTAAACCGAGGCATTGCTTAACCGGGAGCCAATGTAGGTCAGCAAGCACAAGGGTGATGGGTGAGCGGGAGTTGGTGCAAGTTAGGACACAGGCAGCAGAGTTTTGAATCACCTCAAGTTTATGGAGGGTTGAATGTGGATGGCGGGCCAAGAGTGTGTTGGAATAGTCAAGTCTAGAGTTAACAAATGAATGGATGTAGGTTTCAGCAGCAGATGAACTGAGGCAGGGGCGGAGTCAGACGATGTTACGGATGTGGAAATAGGCGGTCTTACTAATGGCGTTAATATGTGGTCGGAAGCTCATCACGGGGTTAAATATGACACCAAGGTTGTGAACAGTCTGGTTCAGGCTCAGACAGTTGCCAGGGAGAGGGATGTAGTTGGTGGCTAGGGAACGGAGTTTGTGGCGGGGACTGAAAACAATGGCTTTGGTCTTCCCAATATTTAGTTGGCGGAAATTTCTGCTCATCCAGTACTGGTTGTCTGACAATTTAGAGACAGTGGAGGGGTCGAGAGAGATGGTGGTGAGGTAGAGCTGGGTGTTGCCAGCGTACATGTGGAAACTGACGCTGTGTTTTCGGATGATGTCGCCAAGGAGCAGCATGTAGATGAGAAATAGGAGGGGGCCAAAGATAGATCCTTGGGGGACTCCAGATGTAATGGTGCAGTCACAAAGGATGTCATTTGTGACTTTGATAAGAGCCTTTTCGATAACCTGATTGGAGGGATTCAAACTTGGAGTTCTGGGAAAAATGGGCACAGATTTGGGAGGCGACAATGCGTTCAAGCACTTTGGAGAGAAAGGGAGCTTGGAGATGGGGCAGTAGTTTTCTAGGATGGAGGAATCAAGGGTTGGTTTTTTGAGGCCGGGGTGATGAGAGCGGCATTATAGGAACGTAGGAACAAGTGTAGGCCATTTAGCCCCTAGATCCTTTCAGCCATTCAATGAGATCATGGCTGATCTGTCACCTAATTCCATAGATTTGAAGGAGAAGGGGACAGTACCTGAGGAGAGAGAACCGTTAACAACATCAACTAACATGGGAACCAGGAAGGAAAGTTGGTGGTCAGCAGTTTAGTGGAAATAGGATCAAGGGAGCAGGAGGTGGATCTCATGGACAAGATGAGCTCGGAGAGGGCATGAGTGGAGATAGGAGAGAAACTAGAGAAAGATGCGAGTTCAGGGCTAGGGCAGGGGGGAACCTTAGAGGAAGTTTAGCCCAGTTGGCATGGGGAAGGGAGGAGGCAGCTGAATGGATGGTCTCAATCTTTGCGACAAAGAAGTCCATGAGCTCCTCACACTTGTTATTGGAGATGAGGGTGAAGGAGACATGGGAGAGGGATTTGAGAAGATGGTTTGCAGTAGAGAAAAGAAGCCATGGGCTACCTTTGTATTCCAGGATGATGCTGGAATAGTGAGCAGTTTTGGCAGATGACAGCAGGACCCGATAGTGCTTTATGTGGATTCTGTACTCTTATGTGCATTCAGGGTACAGTAGTGCAGTGGTTATATTACTGGACTAGTAATCCAGAAACCTGGACTAATAATCTAGAGAATGTGAATTCATATCCCACCATGGCAGTTTGAGAAATTCAATTCAGTTTTCAAAAAATCTGGAAGTAAAAAGCTGGTATCAGTAAAATTGACCATGTAAAAACCCAACTGGTTCACTAATCTCCTTTAGGGGAGGAAACCTGCCAATGTTTCCTGGTGTGGCTTATATGTGACTCCAGTCCCAAACCAATATGGTTGTCTCTTAACTGCCCTCTGAAGTGGCCTAGCAAACTGCTACAAAGTTTTGTAACAGCATTGTGGGAGCACCTTCACCACATGGACTCAAGAAGAAGGTCAACCACCACCTTCTCTGGGCAACTAAGGATGGGCAATAAATGCTGGCCCACAGATTTTGTAGACTCCCTGCAATTTCAGCACTGTTGAGCACTGAGTTTACTAAGGGACCTAAAACTCTTAGGCCTAGAAATTCAGTTGGGCGCGCCAGCCATTAGCGCCTTAGGAGGAGTAGATCTCGAGCGCTAGGCGCTTAGCGCCCGGGCGCAGCGCGATCTGCGCCTCACCCCAACTTCAGTACACATTTAGCGCCGGCGCAAAGTCTTAGCACGCGCCCTGCTGCGCGCGCAGATCATGACGTCATTTACTAGTGCAACGCCCTTTGTGCGCCCTGAACCGGAACTTCACTCGCGCCGCCCCATTGTGCGCCGGGCGGCCCGAACGACTGTGAAGTGGAACGGTACACAGCCGAGGCGGGCCGTGGGGAGCGCTAATTAAAGGGCACTTACCCTGCATTATAAAGGGCAGCCATTTTGCAGCATTCACTCTTGTGCAACGGTTTTTTGGAGAGAGACCCAGGAGGAGAGCTTACTGGTTTGGACCAACACTAGGACAGGTATTTTTGGCTCAGGCCAGAGCTTAGCAATTATCTTTGCCTTCATTGAGAGCTCATTGTTTTCCAGCATATAATGGGGGCTGCATTGGGTGCCAACGCTGACTTTCAGCCTTATGCCAGAAGGGCTTACAGATGCCGTGAGAGAGTGGCAGCCCTGGCTAGACGCAGAGGGGGCAACAGGCGTCGCCAACTGAGGCCTTACCCACCCAGGGTATACCGCCAGCAGTCCTCCTATCTGACCATGTCTGCCGCGATGTGTGTAAGGAGGCTGCGATTCAGAAGGGAGGTGGTTGCAGACATCTGCCAGCTGCTTCAGAGAGATCTGCAGCCACAGCTGATGCGCAGGACATCTCTGTCGGTGGCAGTGAAGGTGACGGTGGCTCTCAACTTCTATGCCACCGGCTCCTTCCAATCTGCTGCTGGGGACATCGCTAACATCTCCCAGTTCGCCGTGCATTGCTGCATCCGCCAGGTGACCGAAGCCCTTTTCACAAGGAGACATCAATTCATCTCCTTCCCCATGACCCTGGACAAGCAGCAGCAGCGTGCAGTGGGATTTGCAAGAATAGCGGGCTTCCCCATGGTGCAGGGCGCCATTGACTGCACGCATGTGGCTTTGCGGGCACCTCTGGAGCATGCCGAGGATTACCGCAACCGGAAGGGCTACCATTCCCTCAACGTACAGCTGGTGTGTGACCACAGGCAGCGCATCCTAGCTGTCAATGCCCGCTTTCCAGGCAGCAGCCACGATGCCTTTATCCTGCGACAGACAACTGTGGCTGACATGTTCCAGGCACAGCCTCCCCCAAGAGGATGGCTTATCGGGGACAAAGGCTATCCTTTGTGTACCTGGCTCATGACCCCGCTCCGCGCGCCCACGACCCCTGCTGAAGAGGCATACAACGAGAGCCATCAAGCGACTAGGAACATCATAGAACAAACAATCGGCGTCCTCAAGCAACGGTTCCGCTGTCTCGATCGCTCCGGGGGAACCCTCCAGTATTCGCAGGACCGAGTCTCCCAATTCGTCATCGTTTGCTGCATGCTGCACAACCTGGCTATCCGCAGGACTCAGGCACTGCCACCTCACGTTGGACCCCCACCTCAGGAGGAGGAGCAGGAGGAGCATGAGGAGGAGGAGGACGAGGAGTACCAGCCCAGGAGGGAGGCACAAGGTCCAAGGGCCGCCCGTCGGCGGCTTATTGAACGTCACTTCTAGGCCCCCTGTCAGGGAATGGCTTGTGCCAATGAAAGAACATGATTGCAGCCGCTCCGCAAGCCCTCAGGCGGTTAAGGCAACAAACACTTCAAAGATCAAACATGGACAATGTTATTAAATAAAATGCTTTATTGTACAAACTCAGGGCCCTTCCCATATGAAAACCAAAAACAGACGGAACCCCCAAAAAACACTCAAACACATTACTCGCTCCCACAACCTGGAGAGGATTAACAAAACAGTGCAACTAAAATGGCCGTCATCCTCGGCCTTCGTAAAAAACAAACATCACATCCTCGGCCTTCAAAAAACAAACATCCAATTCTCGGCCTCAAAAAAGAAACATCCAAATCTCGGCCTCAAAAAACAAACACAACTGGCCACACATTCGACTTTTTGGCCCGCTAGGTCGATGCCTTGGCCATCTTTGTGTGGCCCCTGCCTGCCCTGCTGCTCCTCCTCAAAGTAAGGCCATTGGCTGCTGCAAGGCTGGGGGCTGGCTCCAGAGGGGCACATGTCGTGACGGCAGATACCCTTGGGGGTCGGCCTAGTCGAGGTCTGGCCGTCGAGCGGGCGGCTGTTGAATGCTGCAGCTGTGGCTGGCCAGCATCAGTCGCTGCAGCAGCTCCTGGCAGCTCCACTGGGGGAGTGGCAGTGGCGGCTGGAGGAATGGGGGCAAGCTGGCGGATGGCAGGCGTTCGCTGGTCACCTGAGACACTGGCACTCGCCCGGGCCAGCACTGCAGCATGCGCACCAATCTGCTGAGGGACAGACCGCTGTGCTGCTGCAGCACGCCGGGTGCCCTGGCGATGCCTGGCTGACACAGCGAGTGTGGCAGCAGTGAGTGCCCGTGTTGACCTGTTCAGTGACCTTATCAGAGCACCCAGTGACTGCACGGCACCACTGATCAGCTGGCCACTCGCTGCCTGAGCTGCCCCGAATGCCGCACGACTCGCTGCCTGCTCTGCCCCGAATGCTGCCAAACTGATGGCCTGTGAGGCCCCGACGTCGGTGTCACTCCGAGAGAGGGACTCGATGGCCTCAGGCAATCGTGCCACTATCCCCATGAGCTCCGTGTGCCGGCGCTCCGAGTCCGCGGACAAGTCCTCGAGGCGTTCCATCTCCTCGGCGAAGACCATCTCCGGACTGGAAGCCGGACTCTCCCTCTGGGGAGAAGGCCGCCGAGCTGTCCGACCCTTCCTGCGTTGCTGGAGGCCGCTGGGCCCAGCAATTGGACTCCCCTCCGACCCTTCCCCCCTCTGGGGAGAAGACCGCCCAGCTGGCACCCCCCTCCCGCGTTTCTGCAGGCCGCAGGTCCCATGAGCTCCCCTCCCCTCCGACACTTCCGCGACGCTCCCCTCCAGGGAAGACGTGTCCCCTACATTGGCATGGGTTGCCACGGCTGAGGGTTCCCCTGATGGGCCGCCTTCCTCTTGCTCCTCCTCCTCCTCCTCCTCTGAGGGGCTGTCACTGGCAAGTTCAGGGACCTCCTCCTCACCATCTGAAAGCAGGAAGGCACAAGAGTAGCTTTAGAGTGAGGAGAGGGCGTCAGCGAGGGACGCATGAGTGGTGGCATTCAGCGCATTGGTCGGACAGTGGCAAAGGATGTAGATCTGATGCGCAAGTGGGACGAGAGATGTCCAAACGTGGATGTCCTTACCATTGGTGCCCAGAACAGGGTCGGCATCTCCACATGCAACGGGGCCAATCACCCGGGCACCCAAGATGTTGAAGCTCGGTGAGCGGCTGGATCTGGGGTCGGCCTCCCCCGGTCGCAGTCCGGCTCTTCCAATTATTAGCCAGCTTGGCCTGCAAGAAAAAGGACGGCCTCTAAGTACAGTGTGTCGCCCTGATCTTGTGTGCACTGCCTCCCATGGTGGAAGAGCCTGGCCAGTGTGTCGCCCTGATCTTGTGTGCACTGCCTCCCATGGTGGAATAGCTTGGCCAGTGTGTTAAGTGCAGAATGTGCAATTGATGTTCATGCCTGTTCCATAGCTGCTGGATGAGGGCTGGCCATTAGGGCTTTCAGGTCCCTTTGCCCATAATGTGAGGTGCACATGCAAGGATGAGGAGGTCACTGGAAACGGTACTCACCCTGACAATCCGCGTGAGGTCATTAAACTTTTTGCGGCATTGGACACCGGTCCTGGGGACCTCGCTGTTGGCTGACACCTTGCTGGCGACATGCCTCCAGGCTCTCCGGTAGGCGCGGAGCAGCGCCTTCCTGCCATTGTCTGGGTACAAAATATGGCGCCTCTTCTCCACACCACCAACCAGCACACTCAGATCACGCTCTGAGAAGCGCTGCGCTCGTTCACGGGCCCTCTGCATGGCTTCAGGCGCTATTTGGGTCCAGCAGCAGTGTTCAGGCCTAGCTGGAGGGCTCCACTATCCAGGGCGTGGCAGCAGACAAAGTCGACCCTTCCCCCTTAAGAGCTGGCCGGCGCCAGGGTGTCTGCTGTCAATCACGAGATGGCCGCACCTGCGCTGCGCCCGGCCTGGGCGCTCTCGCTCAGCACCTCCGGCTTAGCGCCTAAAGAGAGGCGTCCAGCACCAGTTTTAGCGCTCGAGCAAACTCTTAGGGCGAAGCTAATGAATATCGCAGAAGTGGCCTCGATTTGGCGGCGGGCACAAACTTTAGTGGCCGCCCGACTTTAACGCCCCAAAAGTGGCTACAATGAATTTCTAGGCCTTAAACTTTGTTTTATAGAGTACCTATGCTTCGAATTGTTTCTTCCAATGTGTAGTTCTTCACACTTCATTTTCATAAGCCACTGTTGTGCTGACTTACACTTTTTGATGAACTCATTTTGGAATTGCCTCTTCCAGTTTGGTATCATGCAAGAATATCAGCAGTTTGCACTGAGCTTCTGAACCTAAGTCATTCATTTAAATTAGTAATAATACAGGTCCCAGCACCAATTTCATTTGCTCTCCACTCAGGACTTCCATACGCCCCATTCCAACGTCACTCCTCCAAGAAGCATCAGTGACTTCCTTTTGGCTAACTTCATATCCAATATTGGATTTTCTCCTGTATGCTAACCACTTTAAGCCTAAGTAGCAGCCTTTGGTGTGCAATTTTGTCCAAGAATTTTTGAACATAAATAAATGAATAATAATGTGTAAACGGATGTTAGATTCAGAAAAATTAGCACATGAATGCAATTTTTATTCTCCAAAGCACACAAAACAAAAGAGGTTTGGTACAACAACAACAACAACTTGTATTTATATAGCGCCTTTCAGGTAGTAAAACATCCCAAGGTACTTCACAGGAGCATTATCAAACAAAAATTGACACCAAGCCACATAAAACGATATTAGGGCAAAATAGAGGTAGGTTTTAAGGAGTGTCATAAAGGAGGAAAGAGAGGTAGAGAGGTGGAAAGGGTTAGGGAGGGAATTCCAGAGCTTAGGGTCTTGGCAGCTGAAGGCACGCCACCAATGGTGGAGTGATTAAAATCGGGGATGCCCAAGAGGTGAGAATTGGAACAGCCAGATACCTTGGAGGGTTGTGGGCAATGTTCCCTTTAATTTTGTTTGGATGCGCGACCCCTTTAAGGGGCTGTGCAGCCCATTCAAAATACTACGCATGCGCGGTTTTTCCTATTTGAAAGCTGGTGAGCCGGTTGCACAAGAGCTGCAGAACGCTGCGCAGCCACGCAGCTTATAGGGAACATTGGTTGTGGGGCTGGAGGAGATTACAGTCATAGGGAAGGGTAAGGCCAGGGAGGGATTTGAAAACAAGGATGAGAATTTTTAAATCGAGGCATTGTTTAACCGAAAGCCAATGTAGGTCAGCGAGCACAGGACGATGGGTGAACGGGACTTGGTGTGAGTTAGGACATGGGCAGTAGGCCTTTGGATGACCTCAAGTTTACTGAGGGTAGAAAATGTGCATACAACAATTGCAATAATTGAAAAGGCTAAGTAAATACTACGATTGCCAAATAACAGATTTCTATCAGTTGTAACCCACAGTTTCATCTTAAATAAAGGTTAAAAACATCAACTAAATTGTCAAACAGCAATGGACAGCAGAAAAATAAAGATTTAAATGAAGCAAAAGATGAGCACTGAATCACGCAGTGAATCACATATTATGCTCCTTCTAGTTATACTTGCAGCTTGTATGAAGATGTAGATTTACCAGTGAAAGGTAGAGTGAATGTTGGACCAATTTAACACAAAATTTTAAAAACGGCACAGTGAAAGATATTTTGAAATGTCCTTTATAACTCTATGAGGAGACAATGTATAGATCAAAAAGCTGTTAATGGTGAATGTTTCCGACCTGTCAAGTCTTACACATTAGGGTGTGAAACTGATGCAATTTAAACCGTCATGTTCTCACACATACATTTCTAAATGTCACGCCAAACCATTGGTGTTGAGAGTTCGTTTACAATTTTTTTTGAAAGACGCACGTCACAAATTCAGGAAATAACAAGTCCCTGATACGGCTATGCTGTCCCCTACACTGCATTTTCTGTCCAACTGATGCTGAAAACATTTTTATTTCTATACTGTGCAAGGGAAAGGTCTGGTGTGTGTGTGCAAGGAGTGAGTGTGCATATATACGTTTGTGTATATTTCTGTATATGTATAAGGTGTATCTATATGTAAGGTATGTGAGTGTATGCGTATATGGTATGTGCGCAGGCGAGTGTGAATGCAAGGTCTGATTTACAATTCATGAAAGAGGATCCGATGTAATTGTGAGCATCTCATTGTGATCTCTAATTTGTCCTTCCATGTTTGTATTTTTCTGAATAGCGTTTACGTTACTGTAATTTTAACCAGTAGCTTTTAGAATTATTCAGGAAGGTTTTCTGCTTCAGCGCTCCCAGCAGGAAATTAAATTTAATAGACAGACACCACGGGCTTAGCATCGCTGATTTCATGATATGTGTCCCGAACAGATGCTACAAGCACAAAAGTAGAAAATCTCCCCCATAGAAACTTTAGCACAGAGGAAGGCCATTTGACCCCATTGTGCCTGTACTGATGCCAGCTCCACATTAGAGCTGTCTACTTACTCCCATTTCCCTGCACTTTCTCCATACCCTTTAATAGCTTTTCCTTCAAATGTTTATCTAATTGCCTCTTAAAAGTTGTATCCGACTCGGCTTCAAAAGTTACTTACGGCAATGTATTCCATATTCTAAAAGCCCTTTGCAGGAAAATAAATATCCTCATTTATGCAGTTACTACTAATCCTAATTTTATTCCCCTTTGTTACTGATTCGCTGACCAATGAAAATAATCTTCCACAATTTACCCACTCAAGCCCTTTGAAAACTTTGACCATTTTGACCATTAGATCTGCTTTTAACCTCTTTCTCCAATGAATACAGCCCTAGATTTTTCCCACCTCTGGCATCATCCTAGTGAATCAAATTTGCACAATTTCCATGGCTCCAATATTTTTTCTATAAGGGAGTGCCTAAAGCTACCCACATTAACTATGGACTAACTAACATTGACTACAGATTCATGAACAATTCCTTACTTTTGTATTCAATGGTACTACATATTAAGCTCAGTATCCCAGTTGCTGTTTTATTGATATTTTGCACCTGCAATCTGGTTTTTAATGATCTGTGTGTGTGTACTCTTAGACCTTTCTGTTCTTCCACTGCATTGAGAACTTTAGCTTTTCTGGTATTTTGCAATCTCTGTTTTCTCAAAATGTACTATTTCACATTTACCTATACAGAGTCTCATTTGCCCCATATCTGCCCATTATCCTATCCTGATTATTTCCTCCTACAGTATCTTGCATTCTTCCAGTTTAACACTCTAATTATTTGTCATCTGTCTATTATTTACATCTGACAAATAGAAACAAGTAGTATCTAATCATAAGTCAGGATATAAATGTACAGGAACTTACATTTCTTGCTATTTTGGCCCCTCCTTACCTGAGAATTTGTCGGCATCTAAAGGGAACACTACAGAACCTGAGAATAGTGGCGCCAAGACAATAGAAACAACTGAAATGTTAGATTAAAATAATAACTTAAAAAAACATATTTTTAAGTTCCTTTCTCTCTTGTTTTATGTCTCTGCACATCCTGCATATTTCCACTGAGGTGCCATCTTTCGGATAAGATGTTAAACCGAGGTACCGTTTGCTCTCGCAGGTGGACATAAAGGATCCCGTGGCACTATTTCGAAGAAGAGCAGGGGAGTTATCCCCAGTGTCCTGACCAATATTTAATCTTTAATCAACATCACTAAAAAACAGATTAACTGGTCATTATCACATTGCTGTCTGTGGGAGCTTGCTGTGCACAAGTTGGCTGCTGCGTTTTCTACATTACAACAGTGACAAAACTTCAAAAAGTACTTCATTGACTGTAAAGTACGGTAGTTGTGAAAGGCGCTATATAAATGCAAGTCTTTCTTTTCTTTTAAAAGGGATTTGCACAGGAATTGGTTTAGGATGACCTATTTATACCTCCCTTACTGGCAATGCATCTGGCCTTCATTCCACATCTGCCCCCGATACCACAGCTGACAAGAACTCAGCATATCGGTAATCATGGGTACAATCACTCATTCTGCTTCTCAGTGGCATAACAATGCAGTTTTGGGCCATGATTTTGCCAGCAGAGGTGGGATCGCGGCAGGAGAGGTGGTTGGCGGGTTCCAGTCCCATTCCCAGCTGCAGCCGCTCTGTAAAAAGGATTTTCCATTGTTAGGGCTTGTTATGTCCGCCCTGCGGGGTTCCCGGCCAATTAAAAGGAAGCGGGTCTGATGACGTCATTTGGTGATGCGTCATCAGTCAGTTTCCTTAAAGGCACCACGGCCGCATTCATTTTGACAGTTGTGCTGTCAGTATTCTGCAGCACGGCTGCACCCAGGCTCTCGCATGACTCCCTCCATGAGGTTCTCTTCCCTTCCAAGGGCAGAAGAGACCTCCCCAGGACACCAGCGCAGCCTAGTTTCACATTGCACAGGAGAGCAAAAGCAGGGATGTCGTCTGGAGTACCAGGCTGCAGTGGTGCAAACCTTTCAATGATCTGAGTAGATCACGAAACGTTACTGCCAAGGCACATGCAACCTCACCCTGCTGTGCCTCTCATCACATCCACATCACTCTACCTTCCCTACCCTACTCCTGCACATCTTTACTCACACCAATTTACCTTACACCTCCACCTATCCCTCCCAATCTACATTATCACTTCCCCATCTCGCTAGCCACCCCTCACACTCACCCTCATCCTAGTGCAAGCATACAAACTGATAACACACAAGGGTAGGCACTTGGGTGGTTTAGCCAATGTTCATGTGCAGTTTCTGTAAATGTATTGTCAAACATTGAAATCTATATTTTCATCACTTTGCATTCTTGGACAGATCTGTGCTCACCCTTGGAATTGTCTTAGTGAGTTGCAATGAATGGTGAGACATAATAGTGCCCCCCGCAATGGTGATGAGTGTGAAAGGAATGGCTTGGTCATTGTAGGAATTCTTTATGATGATGGTGCGGGATGGTGTTAACCTGGTGCATCATGTGGCAGCCAGGGTGTACAGCGTCAAGTGAAGTAAATCTGGCTATGATGATGCCATCGCTGGCCTCCCGGGCAGCAATGTTGTCAGGTGCTGATGCCCTGTGTCCTGTGAAGCATCCGGTGATTGCGGAGAAGGTTGGTATTGTTGTTGGTGATGATGGTGTGCCTGGTGATGTTGGTGTTGGGGCTGATTATGGAGGGATTCAGAGGACCAAGGTGAGATTTTTTCAAGGGCAGCGATGTTGCTGTAATAGATGGCAGCTGAATTTGAGATGACAGAAACCATCTGTCAATGGTGAGAGAGCTTGCTCCCAGGAGGTGACAGTGGATAGAGGGGGAAAAATTGGGTGAGTAGCACCACTTGTTAGCGCCTAAAGAGGCAGTCAGTGGCTGTAGTGCCACTGGCTGCGCCTCCCGCGATATTCAGCAGGGGCACTAATGGTGGCGTTAGCCTTTTGCGCTGCGCCGCCACCGATGACGTCATCGGTGTGCGCAGCGCCCCATTCGCGCCCCGATCGCGATATTTGGTAGCGAACGCCACTGTAGCGCCGTTCGCTACCCGCGCCTGGTTCACGGGGCCTTGCTGTGCCAGCAGAGGCGCAAGTTAAGGTGGAGGTGCGGGGCAGCCGCTTTTTCGGCAGCCGCCTGCCAGCACCTCCGTCCCCGGCCTCCTGGTCCCCCCCCCCGCGGCATTGCCGGCTGTTTCCTGAGAGCCCGGCACTTCTCCTTGATGCCGGGCTCTTTTGCCAGCACTCGCGATCGGGGCTCGCGCTGTTGCAGGCCCCTCCCCCTTAACAGTAGGAGGAAGACCTGCAGTACCGCAGCGTGCCATGCCGCAGCATATGGCGCTGCGGCACGTAGCGCTGCGAAATTCACTTTCAGCGCCCTAAGAGGGACGCGGAGCGCCTCGAGCCGCGCCCTGTCTCCCTCTAGGGGCACTTCAACTGAATTTGCGGCGATCGCTAATGCGGCGATCGCGGCGCAAATTCCAGCGCACAAGCGAACTTTGCGCCGCTTGGGCGCCTCAGGCCAATTTCAAGGCCAGAGAGTTTACCCTAAACACTTCCAAACTACATACAGCTCAAAAGTGTCTTCCAAGCCCTGAAGGCTCAAGCTTCTGACATTGGAAAGTGAACAGTTGTGAAATGGTAGCTTTCATACCACTTTTGCAGTTGTCACCTATTGATAGCAATGGGGAGACATACAGAACCCAACCTACTTACCTGGCATGATCTCCGAACAGCATGAACCCCATTTAAATGTGGTAAAATAGAAAAAGGCTGGCAAACTAGTATGTAACAAGCACTTAACAAGCAGTTAAGCATCTTAAATGCCTCCCCCACCGCTTGGTGTCGGAGCTGTTCTGAAATCGCAGACCTGATACTTTGGAAACTTACATGGAGGCAGGTTCGGAGCGGGTTCCCAACCTACTTTCAATCATTTCAATTTTGACAGCAGACCTGCCTCCAAACCCGCACTCTGAGCACTGGCAAAATTCAGCCCTTGAACTCTAATTCAGGGGTCCAAGTCCAGAGTGACATTTCTATATAATTTATAATGTGGCAGTAGAGGATGGCAGCCTGATGGAGGGGAGAGACATTCAGAAAGACCTTCCATGTTCAGCAAAGTATATGCTTCTTAATAGCAATGCATAGCAGCATTGATATTGTGCATGGAGAAGTCTGCTGCTTCGTCTAGATACCCTCACAGCTGGAAGTGGACAGGATAAAAGTAGAAATATGACAGATAAAATGGAAATTCATTTTAGAAAGCAGGAAAATGAAATTTTCTTGTCAATGCTCTATTCTACAATCAGTGGCTTGTAGATAAGATTGTTTCAACTTTATATGAATAAGGAGATTTAGGAACCCTTCTTATTTCCTTTATCTAGTTCAGGCTGATGTCAGATCTGGAGCCTGAATATTGCGATTAATATATAGAGGCATTTGTCCTTATGCTCTTGTACAATAATTCTGTTGTGTTGTTTTAAAAAATGAATTAAGATTAGAGTATTTGTAATTAGACAAAAATAGTTGAGATAATTGTTTACTTAACAATCAGTGGAGATTCAAATTAACGTTCTTGGTTTACATACAACTTTGGCCTTGGGAACTGCAAAGCCTTTTGACTATATGAAGCTTAGCTGCTTGCATTTTAATTTTAAATTAATAAAACACTTTATAGATCAATGGGATGGTAGCATTAATTATTCTAATACAGACTGCAATAGAGATTTTTTATAAACTGTTCATTGCTACTTCTATAAGGAATATGTGGCACAGTTGCACACTGATTTCCCATGCACACATGAGCAGTACCATAAATCTGTAATAGTAGCTGATAGTCATAGTATAATCCACCTGGCACTACTCTTCTTATAAGCACCAGAGACAGGAGCCTCAGAAGAAGAAATATGATGTAGAAGATGAATGTATCTTTTCATTGCCAGGAAGTCTCTATGGAATGCAAGCATCCCATAGCCATTTAACAATTTACCACAGCAATTCCAGTCATTTTGTGACGAGCACTGGTGTTTGGTGATTTTTGTTATACAACACATGGGAACAAAAATAATGAATGTTTTACCTCAGCAATGGTCAGATGGTGCAAAATAGTTTTGAAATGAAAATAGTTACTCAGTCTAATGCTGTACTTACAATGTTGATGGTAGTAAAATATCAGTACTAGTTTGCATCAAAGTTTGCTTCATACTACCCATTTTCATCAGATTGGGGGGAAGGGTGATGATTACAGTCTTAGGAGCTCCCTGTATTTATGCTTGAGAGTAATAACATGGATCAAATGAGTGATGGATGCATGTGACATTAATATGTACTGCATGGTATAACTTGAGGCAAATTTCTGCTATGGGCTGTATTTATAGTACAAGCAATGTCTAACACTCACAGTAGGAAATGGCCTCATTTACAAATTGTCTTACCTTTGCTGCAATTTTTTTTTTAGTGCTATGAAACAACATACATAAAAATACAGCCCACCTGCACTACAAATACAGCCCACAGCAGAAAGTTGCCTCACAATATACTGTGCAGCACCTGTTGATGTCACACACATGTGTCACTCCTATGTTGCATGGTTGACACTGGTATGGGACAGTGAAGTGCTAATGCTAAATATGCCAAGATCTATCCTTCAGAAGCTTACTCATTCTGTAATATACAGCTTAAGCAGTATACCACTGAGCTTCCAGCTAGAGAATCACAAGTTTGAATCTGAATCTGAACTGCCTTCCCTAACTGAGGCAGGTATCATCAGTTCTCAGTCAGGCTGGTAGATGGAGAACTGTTGGAATAGGAATAGGTGCCAGAATCAACAGTGTTTAGAGAAAAAAAACAAGCACACTTTTTATTGGTCAACTATGAAATGGCATTGATGATAACTGTGGAGGTATCCACAGCCCAGTGCGCCCTGTGTCCTCCTAGTGAATGAAAGATCTATAGCGCTACAAGGCAGCAGATGGAGCAATCCAATAGGGTGGAGAAACAAGAACAGTCGAAAACACTAACCGTCCAAATTGAAATGCGCTTCTAATTATTAATTCTAACTATTTCTGCTTTCTTACTGCCTCTTTAGCATTTCCCCCTGAACAAATTACCTTTCCATTGACTCTTCATTAAAAAGATTGCTGAAGCATAATGAATAGCTTTTTATTCAGAATTTTTTAGAGAAAAAAAATAATCTCGTATGTTAACGTTCTGATATGAAAAACTGGAATAGACTTCAGTTATTCTGTACCTAGGCATCCATTTTAACTCTGCATCTCTAATATCATGTCTTTTGTGATTCCATGTCTCTAACTATGCACCTATTATAATTGAGGACCTCTGACATCACATATCCATCGTAATTATGTACTACTGACATTATACATCTGCTACTCTTAATTACAAACCACCTGTTTCTTCTCCATGCAGTCTACTTACAATGACAAAATCTTGGCATATTTTTAGGAAACCAGGCTAATTTAAAGAAACCAAGCTCCATGCGTGGTATTATGTAAAGTATTGAATGGATTACTCAGAGTATATGCTAGTCTTGCATATACTGACCCCAGACCAGCTGAGGACTGTACATCACTAACCATCTATCGCTTTATATCTGGTTTCATCAAACAATAAAATGCTGTAGTTTGACAGCCAAACAAACAGCACACCATGAACTGGCAAAGTGCATTAACACAGCTTAGGAAAAGGATAACGCCAGTCACGTGTACAACTGCCCTGGGCTCTCACCTCTTTTATGGTAAAACTGTCCTGATAGCACTCTGGCTGTCGCCTTTTGTTAGTGTTAAAGCCTAATTCTCCTGTCAGTGTTTGCTATCACCAACATGAAATGTAACCAATGCACTACACGCTTCCTTCAGATGCTGCTTTCACTAGGTTCCTGAGGCAAGGTAAGAAAGAAAAAAATCCAGTTTATGAAGTAGGTGGAAGGAAGTGGGGGGAGTCATTTTTTATATAAGCATTGCATTCATAACAGAGCTTTTCAGTTTACATGGATCTGAATCAATCCAATTACTCTGATTATTATATCTCTTACAAGATTTTACATTTCTATTGTCGTATAAAATAACTTAAAATATAGGTAACTAAACCTCTAAGGACGAACCAGAAATTCTTCATAAGTCTGTATACATGTTTTAGTGGGAAATTCTTTGAGCTCCTACAACATTTTTGCCTAGGTTATCCACTCAGATCCCACAGGATTTTTGAGCAACATTTTTTCTGAATGTATTTACTCCGATCATTTGTTATATTGATCAATCTTCTACTCTAATGATTTGGAAACATACCAAAATCAGACTTCATTGTCTTAAGAAATATAGATGATAGCTTAACAGCCCTGTACATGCACAGCCATATCCATCAGAGTACAGTCTGAACAACACACTCAAACAATGCATGTAAAAGAAGTCAGTGTTTCTAATTGAAAGCTGATGAGCTGGAATCAAAAGCTGACAGATCCTGCTAATTATTGCGTAGGCACCCATGTGCTGCATACATGATGCTGGATATTTAAATGAACGCAACTGATAAGAGTAAGCAGAAGACACAAAATAAATTGAAATTCATCTGTCATCACATATTCTATAACCTCTTTCTCTGACACATATGCTGATAAGGAAAAAAGCTTACACCTTTAAACAATGTGGGTTGCACTTCTGAATACAGCTTTAATTTGCGTTCTCTACAGCAGGGGGATTTACAGATCTCACGCTGGATGTTAAAACCAAAGGCTGCTCCAGGCACACTTCACAAATCAAGCATTTGTTTCAAAGCTGAAAACCTCATCCTAAAACAATGGAAACAAATGCTTAGCTTGTGAATGGTGAATATCCTGGACCTGGGTCATCACATACCTGAATCAATTCCTCTTCTTTTTAGTCTGGTTTCATTTCAAATGGATTCAATACATTCATCGCTTTACAAAAGAATTGTTCCAAATCAATTCTGCATGTACACCACTTTGAAATGATCTGTTTAAAACCATGCCTGGGGCAGTTGTAAATAGTATGGCTTTGAGTGACTTTCTGCTTTGGTTGAAAGAAATAAAATTAAATAATCTGAGCCATTTATAAAATGCCTTCAAAACACAGTATCGTCCAATAGGCAAAACAAACTCTGCTCTTTTTTTTGTACCCCACATGTGTGTTTTATCCCAGGGAATAAAATAAGAGCCTATACATTCTTGCTGTGAGTTTACATTATAGCACCCTGGCTTTGGACCTGTAAATATTGTGCAAATGAAATGATGAACTGAGCTTGCCCAGACTGGGTATTTCAAGCAATTTAAGAATGAGGATGGCGACAGTCAAAAAGGTTGAATTTAGCAGCTAATATAAAAACAAAAGCACTCACCTCTTCACAGGGGTCACTCTCTGTTCAGAGCACGTGTGTAGAAAATACACCTAATCCTGAACGGTACTCTGTCTAGTAAACAGCAGTTGACCAGCAGGCTTGATGCATTCACTATATAGCATTTACTGAACTGGAATGGTGAAGCACATTCTCACAGTCTCTACAGCCTGCACCTCATAGCCAGTGATGCTGCAGCACCAAATGTCGAGAGAGAGAAAAAAATAATACATATATAGATGGAGGAACAAAGGCTGCTACAAAGACCTGGAATGGATAGCAGCTCCTGGGAGATTCTGGATCAGTCTATTGCCTTAGCCCTAGGAAAATAGCTTTCTTTAAAACTTAAAAAAAACAGCTCGATCAGAACAAAATTGTGCATTCAGGTTGATGGATTCAGCTGGCAGTTTTGCTTAGCCATTACTTGTCCTACTAAGCTTAATGTAAAATATTTTCCTCATGACACAAGTTCAGTGATGTCATGCAAGACTTGTTCCATATATGGTAAGTCTTTCCTGTGAGTTGCCTGTAGAAGGATTTCATTCATATTAGTTTATGCTGTGAGGTTGCTGACATCTGGTGACCTAAAGGGGACTGTTGGAATAAAACATTTGCATGACTGCATGTGATACAAGGAGTTGTGGCTAATAGGATTATCGGTTTCTTGAAGTAAAATTATTACGGTTCTGTTCAGATCCAACTGTTTCTAATACTCCAAATAAATTCCACTTTTAATTATTTTACTTTTTTTTGCAGTGGCATGAAACTGGAATAATTGTATTCAGTACCTTAACATAAATAGTGTAACATACACTTGTCGACATAAAAGTCTTGCATCTAGCACACAGCTGTCATTCTTCGGCCATCGCACTTCAAAGTGTCAAAAATATTTTTTTTAAAGCTTGTATTTACATAGCTTCATCTTTAACATAGAAAAGCATCCCAAGCTGCTTCACAGAGATGTATCCAAAAAAATTGGCCTCAAGCCATAGAAGGCGATGTTAGATATAAGCTTGGTCAAAGAGGTGGATTTTAAGGAGGGTCTTAAAAGAGGAGAGGGAGGTGGAGAGGGAGAGGGGTTTGAGATGGAAGTCCAGAGATAGGGGCATAAGCGGCTTAAGGCACAGCCAGCAGTGATGAGGCAACAGGAGAGAGGAATGCATAGGAGGCCAGAGTCAAAATAAGCAATAGTTCAGGGGTGGAGGGAAATTGTAGGGCTGCAGGAGGTTACAGATTTAGGGAGAGCAAAGCCATGAAAGGATTAAACATGAGGATGAGAATTTTAATTTTGAGGCATTTAGGGATCAGGAGAAAAACCGGGTCTGCGAGGACTGGGGTAATTGGGATGTGAGACTTGGTGCAGAATAGGATGCAGGCAGCAAAGTTTTAAATAAGCGGAAGTTTACAGAGAGTGGAGGCTATGAAGCCGGCCAGGAGAGTATTGGAATTCTTGAGTTTGGAGGTAACAAAGGCAAGAATGAGAGTTTCAACAGTAGGTAGGCTCAGGTAAGGGAACAAGGGCAGGCGATATAATGGAGATGGAAGTAAGCGGTCTTTGATGGAGAAGTTAACGGGTCAGAAGCTCAGCTTGGAATTGATATGGATAAGGTTGCAACAGTATGTTCCAGCCTGAGAATGTCTAGTGACTGGGATGGAATCAGAAGCAAGGTTACAGAGTACAGAGTTTGTGGTGGGGACTGAAGACAATGGGCAGGATTTTCATTGGGCCGTAGAGTCGGGATTGGAGGCGTGCAGGGGGTTAAAATCCCAAAATCAGGGGTCCCGACCCCATCCCACACCCAAACCCGCCTCCATGCCAGTTTCAAAGGAGGCAGGTACCCGCCCCACACTGGGACCCACCTACCCGAGGCGGGAAGGGATTAGTGCCAATTAACTGCCTGTTAACAGGTAGTTAACAGGAAGTTTTTAGCCTAATCCCTATTTTTAAGGTTGAAGTGTAGGATTCCCAATGGCTCCAAACCACGCCAAGTTAGAGGAGGCGGGCCGTTGGGTTGAAGGACTTGGAGGGGTTGAGATGTCGGTGTTCAGGTGAGTGATGTGTGCATGAGTGCAAAGGTAAGTGTGTTTGGTGTGTCTAAAGTGATTAAATAAGTTTTACATACCTTTTCTTACCTTTTCAGCCTTCCTTCCTTTAGGTCACGGGAGTCCCTCATCTCACCGGCACAGAAAGCAGAATGGCTGCGAACTGTCAAAAGTGACAGTCTGCAGCTTTCTGTGCAGGAGAGTTTTCTAACTGAGTCTGTGGAGAAGGACTCATGTTAGAAGTAAGACTGTCAGTGTTTGACAGCTTCAAACAGCTGTGAAACGCTGATATTTCATCTGTCAAAACCTCTTGACAGATGAAATTTCAGTCTGTGACATCACCTGTTGCCGGGTGGCCCTTAATTGGCCTGCTGAGCCCGCTGGGCAGGCTCAACAAGGTCAATCAAGTTAAAATCGCGTGGATTGGCTGCATCTCGAAAGTTGTAGTCCTGCCTCCAACCTGACTCCTGAATGAAAATCCTGCCCAATATCTTCATTCTACCCAATATTTAGCTTTAGGAAATTGGAACTCATTCAAGACTGGATATTAGACAAGTCTAACAGAAGCATCGAGAGTGGTGGTGGAGAGGTAGGGCTGAGTGTTCTCATTGGGCTGGATTTTGTGAATGGAGGCAAGTTGGAGGCGGGGCTGCTGCTTGTCATGTCAATGTCCTGCCTCTATCCTCGCCTGACCAATCAGAGGGATTTTCCCCTGACTGAGCTTGTTAAGCCCGCCCTGCGGGCTCAGCAGGCCAATTAGGGAGGAAGTCACGAACAGATCACGTCAACGTCAGACGTGTTATGTCAAGACTTCTTGAAAGAAGAAATGACAGCGTTTGACAGCTCTATGAAGCTGTCAAATACTGCCATTCTCTTTAGTTTGATGAGTCTTTGTGGCGAGGACTTATCAATTCTTTCAACTTTGTAAATTTCACATGTCTGTAAGATCGGAGGATCCAACAGCCATTATGTGAAATTGACAAGGAGAATATCGGCTCTCCTCATCCAGTGTGGCTAAAGGCTCTAGAAAGAAAACAAGGTAAGTGCACACTTTTTTAAAGTTATCACTCATCTTACATATTACCACTCCACACTTGCACCCATCAATCACCTCTATACCTTATTTCCAGGTGCCTCCAACCAGCGCAGACCTCCTCCATGTCTCTTCCAACCCAACGTGGTTCTATGAGGTCGGGAAGCCTTCACCTGTTCAGGTAAAATGGCACTAATCCTTTTTTCTGCCTGTTAACTACCTGCTAACAGGCAGTTAAAAGGATTAAATGCCTTTCCCGCCTCCAGGAGACGGGACCCGAAGCTGCACATCTTCCCGCCTCCTGACAAAAGGGCGTGGAGGCGGGATGGGGGCGGGTTTGCCATCCGCTCCCACTTTCTCCGATTTTACTGGCTGTCTCGCCTCCGTGCCCACCCCCTCGGGGCTTGGAAAATCCAGCCCATCTGTGGAAGCTGACTCCATGGGCCCCGATTTTTGGCTTGTGTGGGAAATGGTCGGGTTTCCCCGAATGTGGGGTTTCTGACACACATAAAAAAGTGTCAGCCAGCTCCACGCAATTTTCCCTCAATTGGCCAATTAATTCCCAGCATGTGGGAAGCCTTGCTAATTGTCTAAATCGAGTCAGAAATCCCCACAGAATGATGTCATCATTCGTGGTGCTTTCAAGGTCCATAGCAAGCACTGCATCCTCTGAAGGCTTCCAAATGAACCACACAGGATGGCAGAGGAGCCTGCAGCAGCTGTGGCCAGTGCCAGACCCCGAGCTGCCTCCAAATTCGACGAGGCTTCACTGCAGGCATTATTGGATGGGGTTAGGGCCCACAGGGAGGTCCTCTTCCCTAGGTCAGGGAGGAAGAGGCCTCCCACTGAGACCAATGCTGCATGGATGCAGCTGTCAGCAGATGCCAACTCACTGGGAGTCACCAGAAGAACCTTGGCATTACATCTCTAACTCCTTCCTTTACTCCCCCACAGTACCATCCAGAGCCCCCGTCCTCACTGTGGAGGAGGAAGAGGCAGTGCAGCCAGACTCCTCAGAGGAAGCTCCAACCTCTGAGGGCGCAGCGTCAGCAGAAGTAAGCGCACCCAGCACCAGCGCAGACACTCACACCTCAGGGAGACCTTCGGGACATAGAGTAGTGTTGTCACCTGGTGTTTCACAGCTCACAAGTGAGCCTCAGCAGATTTTGGAGACAGGGACAGCAGTTGAGAGTTCTCATCGGAGGGCGCAGGACTCTGCCAGCTCAGCTCAGCTGCGCTGCATGTCGACCCTCTGCCTCTGGGTCCATCCGCAAGAGAAGAGGTGATGGATCTCCATGCACAGATGCAGGAGTCTCTGGCAGGTTTTGTCTCCAGAGTCGCTGCGAGTGTGCAGCGAATGGAGGAGTCCCAAGCGACCATGAGCAGAGCCTTTGTGGAGTCATTGGCGCATGAACGCATCACCATGGAAAGGTTGGCAAGCTCCATGGAGGAGCTAACTCGCCAGGGTACGGAAAATATGGTGAGTGCACATAAGAGAATGACATCTCTTGAGGAGCGTTGGCCATCTGTTGAACAGAGAAACCAAATCCTCATGGAAGTCCTTCTGAGTAGGACTGTGAAGTAAGATATTAAAAATTGGATTTAATAAGGAAAAACAAACCAGGATTCATCTGTAACACCAATATACAAAATGGAGGGAATAGGTTAATTCGTGCTCCGAGTTGAACAATAGAAGTCTGTAAAAGTTGTATAAACCCAGATAAGGTTTAAACAGGACTACGGGTTAACTGCTGAGAGATTAAAACTGTCAAAACAACCCCTTAGAAAGAGGGAGAGATATATGGGTTCGGCCACACGAGTCGACACCTTTGCACTTAAGGGTTTGTTAAGTGTGAAGCTCAATAGGGTTCTATTCTTTTAACTAACTAAAGTGTTTTTGCTCTGTAGAAATAATTTAAGAGAGAGAGACAGAAAATCTGCGGATTGCCCGCTTTGGAAAGATCTACTATCTTAGAGAAATACTTAAAAAGACCAAGCCATCTGACAACAGCAAATGGACGATCGTAAAGTAATAAAGTTGAGGCCCCTGGGTCATGAGAAAGTAACAGGACCAACTGATAACGAAATGTGAGATTTGTAAGCGACTGGAAGAATGGAATGTCACGGTTTTATAATTACAATTTAACTATAATTCTGTATATGCTAATAAGCTTATCCCCGCCTTTAGGGCAGGGCCTTAATTTTTGTATAACTGTGTGAACCTCAAGAGATTCGGTGGAGTCGGAGCCTTGTGTTGGGACGCAAGAGCCATAGCTCCCCAGGCCTGAATAAACCGTTTCTACTTCAATTATTGGGTCTGTCTTTCTTATAACAAGCCAGTGTTGTCGACTTTGTATATCACTTAGTCCACACTTTGGGGGCTTACATCAATTGGCGACGAGGATGGGATGGGCGTTCTGAACCAGACTCTCGGACAGCGTTAACCTAAGACGGGTGAGTATGTTTTAATTACCACCTGTAAAATTAGGGGTTAACTGCTGGCGAGACGTTGAGTCAGAATCGACGTATAAAAGAACTATAAAAAGAAAGACACCTTTAATTGAAGGCGGTTAAAAAGTAAACTGCAGTAGGGGTAGGGGCAGGTAGTTCCCTACCAACCTTTGGGACAGGTAGTTCCCTAAGGACCGTGAGGCGGGAAAACCTCGGTAGGGACAGGTAGTTCCCTACCAACCTTTGGGACAGGTAGTTCCCTAAGGACCGTGAGGCGGGAAAACCTCGGTAGGGACAGGTAGTTCCCTACCAACCTTTGGGACAGGTAGTTCCCTAAGGACCGTGAGGCGGGAAAACCTCAGTAGGGGCAGGTAGTTCCCTACCAACCTTTGGGACAGGTAGTTCCCTAAAATCCGTGAGACGGCGAAATCTCAACAATTGAATGAATGGGTGCACCGTGGTGAGTGAATGAGATAAAACCCTACGGTCATAAAGAGGTTAGAACGGACAAGGGTGAGGTCTGTCCCCAGCACCTAGCCTGAGCCTGAATTAAGAGGACAGCAGTCCCACGTGACGGCCAGGATCAAGTAGGACGCCGGGAGCTACAGACCCCACGGTACCAAAACCTCGGGACTAAGGGGTTGGTGTGTGTCTAACAAAACGAAGTGACTAACAGAAAGCAAGAAACTAACTAAGGTGACGCTATAGGGGCGAACAACGTAGCGTACAAACCTAATTCACCAATACCGTGAATTAAGCATTAAACGTAGCAGTTAGTTATGACTAAGAGGGTGGAAGAAGAATCCTCAAAGGACCTGGATTCTATAACCCGACTCCTGGAAAATAAAAAGAAACAGTGCAGAGAGCCAAAGGCTTGGTGGGGAGGAGCTAAAGATAAAGAGGCAACAGATAATGTAAGGAATTGAAACAGAAGGGAGAGATAAAGAAGGAAAAAGATCTAATTTGCAGGCGAACCAATTTGAAACCCCAGCAAAAAAAAACAAACAAACAGGGATTTGGAAACTAGGGAAAGCTGTTGAGTCACAGATTTAAAAAGGAAGGAAAAGATAAACTTAAAGCTTTACCAACATGGAAGTTATTAGCATCTGTACCAAGACAAGTAAAACACGAGATTTGCTGAGTGAAAGGAACCTTAGACATATGCTGGAATTACAGTTTGTATAAAAATGTGTGAGTGTGGATGTTTTCCTGATTAGGAATGTTTAAGAGGATTCAATATTCCTTTGTCTGAAAATCTGTCCGTTAAGAAAAAGAACTGTCTGCTGTGTGTTGTAGCTCCACCCACTTCTCTGTGTTAAAGTAAAAGCATTTAACCCTTTTGTCTTGTCGGGGATTTTGGAAGTTTAAGAATGTGCAAATAAGATTGTGCCCTCAGAATGAAAAAAACCTATTACAATTTAAGTTAAGCTGGAGTGTAAAAATTGAGAAGAGCAACAAAAAGTTTGTTTAATGAAAGATTAAGTTTCAGTCTAAGATCTAACCTTGAAGTTATGAGGTAAATTAACCTATTAAAACCAGACTTTCATTGTGGCCACAGTGAAATTCTGGTTGATGTAAATTGGTGTAGTCCGAATTGAATAAGATAACTCTACTCCGCAAGAATATCTGATAGTGGCAGGTCCCTCTACAATATTTAATTGACTATGGTACTGGAAGCCTTATAGAAGGCGGGACTAGAGTTAAACCTTAGAAAGGTATAGGTAGGGAAGGATGAAGTAGTCTACCTAGGATACATAGTGACACAAGGGAAGAGACAAATGCCCAAAAACAGATGGGAGGGGCGTTAGGACTGGCTGCGTGCTTTGATTGCTCGCAAGCTTCTAGGGATGGCAGCAGGAAGGGACCGCGCCAGAGAGGGGAGGGGGATCCGAGGATGTTTGTTGACGTATTGGTAGGGGGCCGACAGTGAAAAAATGTTAATAGACACAGGAGCCACAATCTCATTGACAGACTTACCCTTACCCCGAACGAAACTTTCAGTTAGTATAGCAGGAATCGGTGGACGAAGAATCAGGGCTTATAAGAGCGAAACAGTCTTACTAGAAATTGGATGTATAATAATACCTACACAGTTGTGGGTATGCGAGAACACGGAAGGAACAATCCTAGGGATAGATATACTGCGAGAAGTAGGAGCTTTAGTTGACCCTAAAGCGAATGAAGTGTACTGGCCCCCAGATTATAAGTCAAACAAACAGGCAGGCCCGGGAAACAAAGTAGAAATGGCCCAGCCTATACAGGATTTGATCAAAGGGGGGTAGCCAAAGGAAAATGTGTAAACCTATATAGATAGTCGGAATGCCTTTGGGGTGGTGTCTGATTACATGATAGCGGGAGTAGGCAGGGATATATGACACCAGGAGAAGACCTGTAAGAGACAAGAATATAACCAAGGAATTAGAAGGAACCTCTCTCCTACCCAAAGAGTGCATAATAATAAATTAAAGCACACGAGAGGATGGGCAGCTAAACGAGCAATTGAGAGAGGGAATCTGACCAATGAAGCCCAAATGTTCATGTTGAATCAAAGTGTGAAACCACAACTCTCTTTCAGTCAGGGATGTTTTTTTGGGTTGCGTGAAGTGACGCAATAATGTTTAGCTCCACCTTCAAAAGCCTGCGAAGGAGTTAACCCTTTCCACTGACAGCTGTTTGAGTTCACCAAGTAACAACTTCAGTATTACTGAACAGAATTTAAAGATATTGGACATTATTAAATGTAAATTTCTTAATGTTGAGTTAATATTTCCCCACAGTGATAGAAGGAAAATTAGGATTTGATAAATGGAAGTTATCTTATAAACTAATTGCAGCACCGTCTCAAACGGCAGGGAGGCTGCTTGGGAAGCTGTCCTGTTACCCAAAGATAAATCTGGACAGATAGTTAGAGACATGAGGCCAAAGACCAACAGATTATACGGGATCGAGAACAGGATACACGGGACGACCAGAAGGAGGTCTTAGCAATAGATAGCAAAGTGATAGCAGAAATAATACCAGCCAAACCAGGGCTAGCACCCAGATGGTCAGGACCTTATGAAGTATTAATGAATAATGACACATGTGCTCATGTAGATGGGTCTGGAACGGGTAAAGGAAGGTGGAAACTCTGGACTCAGTTAAAAATATATAAGAAAGACAATGAGTAAACCAGAGATGGTGCCCTTTTTGACAGAGTGAGGAGTATACTAGAAGATATAAAGAATGGGAAGGGGAGTTACTACATATATCAATGATAGGGCTGTGTATGATGATAATAGGCTGTGTATGATGATAATATTATATGCCATAGTTTGCATCTTCAGGTATGTCTGGGGACAGAGCCACAGAACAAGAAATGAACCAGATGTACAGCATTTTGAACTGATAAAATGGATAAGAGCAGAATAATTCTAACTGGCTGGTGACGACCAGCCCCCTTTTTGTAATTACAGGAACATTGGACGTCCGGAATGAGATGGAGCGTCCTCGCCTTGATTCTAGGGATAAATATAAGTATTGCCATTATCGAGGGGGATTAGTAATAAGGAGAACACAGGATGAGGTGTATTTTAGTGTAGCACATAGAGTTACTAAGCTTGCCATTAATATGAGTACTTTTGAAATACAAAACAAACCTGGAACTCCCTGTGGGTAAAACAATTAGAGGATCCACAGAAAAAAATCTATCTTACAAAGATGTAAGAAATGGGAGTATTGGAAACGACCGGAGCAGGGTATGCGGCCGGGTTAGCAACAGTCAATAGCTTGGACATAGAAGGAGTAAACGAAGGAGTAGAAGAATTACAAGCAAAAATAGAGAAGTTACTAAAACAAGCTACTGGAAATAGCCAGCAATTGACACTGGCAGGGAAACCAAACAATAATGCAATTGTCGGGGGTGGAAGAGATAGTAGCCCCCCATGCAGAAACAATCAATACAATTATTGATAGACTTAATAATGCTTCTCGCCAAACCGATAAGGAACTAATATGTGCCACGTAGGGCTCATGGCTATTGTCGAATGCTCAGCATAACATGAGGCAAATAAATAATGGACAGATCCCTGATTGGATTACTAATAAGGATCTGGAACCTTGGATTGACACAAATAAAAGCCTATGTAAGGAATGTAAAATGGGACAAGTATACCGGGCAGGCGATTGTCTGACCCCATGGACTAAGATGATTGGCTTTGTAATGGCCATCCCACAATTCCCAGAAGGGGGACAACTCCGATACGACGTGATTAATATAGGAGAAGTACAAAGGGAAAGTGGGTTAAATATCATGATGTCCCTACCAAGACACTTTGGGAAAGGGATGAAGATAATAAACAGAAGAATGAAACCTAAAGGGGGGTGGTAGTGGACGGGTGCCACCACAAGGGAAGGACATGGGTGTGCACACACCCCCCCACCGAGGGAGACACATCCGAGTGCGGATTTGCGAAAATTACCAATTGCACCCTCGAGGTTCACCCAAGGGGATACACCGGACCTGGGTAGCATCAAGGAACAATGGGACCTGTTGTGTCACCACAATTGAACAGAAATATGAATATCAAGATATGGCTTATACCATTCCCCAACCAAACCGTTGTATTGGTCTAAAGATACCTACACAGATAGGAAAACCTGGTCATTTGATAATATGAGACTTACTAAAAAGGGTTGAAACTTATGTCATACCAGAGCCCAAGGCAATTCCTAAGTTAGAGGAAGCTTGGCAGAAGTTACGGCAGGAAACAAAGGAAATTTTAAAGTACTATCATAAAATAGAAGAAGGCTTAAAGAAACAACAAAAAGATATTAGTACAACATTAGAGGAAACTCACCCACTTCCTCATATTTTGACAATTGGGGATCAGGATGGTCGGGGACTTTGGGCGCCTCGGTGGTACAAGGCATAATGATATTCCTCTTGATTGTTATTCTGATATATTGTGTATTTTTATTTCTCCAGTGCCTTTGTGCCAGAATGAGTAAGGCCGAAATTGGTGCGGTGAAGGAAGTAGAGCCTGAGGAGGGGCAGGTAGCGATGTTAAGAATGGACAACTCCCCCGCCTCTCCAAGGCAAATGGTGTGAGACGCGATGGGAAGCCCTGAAATTATGTGGGATTAATTGGGCATGGTAATTAAAGACCGGGCCGGCCAACCGTAAGATGGAGGTGGCAGAAGGAGGGTGGCAGAAGGAGGGTGGTGAATGAGGACTGGTGTGTGATGACAGTCTCGAATTGGCACGTCACACACCCCACGTGGGAATGAGGGACAGGCTTGAGCAGGAAAGCCTTAACCATTAGTGTAGGGTCTAAGGGGCCCCAGGAATGGTTACACCGGACGGAGTGCATAAAGGAAAGCCCACCCTAAAGGAAAGACCACCGTAAAAGAAAGACCACCATACCACAGAGGGGGAAGTCGGCCTCCAAATTGATAAGATATATATACATGTATAACCTAAACTGGTAGAAGGCCAGGGAGTGCACGCTCTGGCAGACACCAGGAAGTGGAAATACATGTTGACCTGTTTGGAGCAATTGTCCAAAGGTCAAAAGGGGGGACTGAAGTAAGATATTAAAAATTGGATTTAATAAGGAAAAACAAACCAGGATTCATCTGTAACACCAATATACAAAATGGAGGGAATAGGTTAATTCGTGCTCCGAGTTGAACAATAGAAGTCTGTAAAAGTTGTATAAACCCAGATAAGGTTTAAACAGGACTACGGGTTAACTGCTGAGAGATTAAAACTGTCAAAACAACCCCTTAGAAAGAGGGAGAGATATATGGGTTCGGCCACGCGAGTCGACACCTTTGCACTTAAGGGTTTGTTAAGTGTGAAGCTCAATAGGGTTCTATTCTTTTAACTAACTAAAGTGTTTTTGCTCTGTAGAAATAATTTAAGAGAGAGAGACAGAAAATCTGCGGATTGCCCGCTTTGGAAAGATCTACTATCTTAGAGAAATACTTAAAAAGACCAAGCCATCTGACAACAGCAAATGGACGATCGTAAAGTAATAAAGTTGAGGCCCCTGGGTCATGAGAAAGTAACAGGACCAACTGATAACGAAATGTGAGATTTGTAAGCGACTGGAAGAATGGAATGTCACGGTTTTATAATTACAATTTAACTATAATTCTGTATATGCTAATAAGCTTATCCCCGCCTTTAGGGCAGGGCCTTAATTTTTGTATAACTGTGTGAACCTCAAGAGATTCGGTGGAGTCGGAGCCTTGTGTTGGGACGCAAGAGCCATAGCTCCCCAGGCCTGAATAAACCGTTTCTACTTCAATTATTGGGTCTGTCTTTCTTATAACAAGCCAGTGTTGTCGACTTTGTATATCACTTAGTCCACACTTTGGGGGCTTACATCAGACTGCCAGTGCAGATACGGGTCCCCATGGCCCCCTAAAGCACAGCAAGGTGCTCTCAAGCCACTTCCAAGCGCTGGCCCCCTCTGGCCTGTGCAGCTTCAGGTGCGTGAGCAGCAACCTGGTGCTCCTGGTGCTCATCATGCTGTTCCTGGTTCTGCTGCTGCCGCCTCTGCTGCTGGAGATCCTCTAATGGCAAGAAGGGAAGGAAAAAACGTCATCTCACGCTTCTCGTAGATGGCTCCACTGAGGAAGCGCTGAGTGAGGGTGGCGAGAGGGGCTTCCCAGGTGATCGCAAAGGAGAAGTGTGTGAGGCTCCAACCTTCCACAGCTGTGCCTAAGCCTTGAAGAAGTAGCCCCAAACCTGCAACAACAAGGTCCTTGAACATACAAGTGCTGGCCCTTTAAATCACAGCTTCTCCTTACCTGCAGCTGACAGCTAGCAAGCTTCGCCAGGTCTCAGCAGCGGGGTTCCCCGCAGGTGGGTTTCAGGTGGGGAAAGCCCCAAAGTCGCAACGGCACGGGAAAATCAACTTCAACAAGCAGATAATTGCTTGTTAGTGCTCCGATGACCAGTCCCGCCAGCGGCGGCCGGGACTGAAGCGGGGCGCGGGGAAACGGCAGTCCGAAAGTTGGACGGGGCGGGGAATCAGGCGGTGGGGGGTCCCGACCCGCTTTTTCGCTGATTTTCGGCCCCCGGCCGCATGAAAAGCGGCCCGACGGCGGCCAGAAAATCGGGGCCATGTCACTTTGGGCCATGATGTAGATGAAAAATAGGAAGAGGCCAATGATAGATTCTTGTTTTTGGGGGGGGGGGGCGCGGTGATGTTCCAGTGGTAAAAATGTGTGTGTGTAGTCGGGGGAGTGGAGAGTAGCCATTACTGGAAATACCATGGCTATGGTCATAAATGTAAGAGCGGAACCAAGGAAGTACAGTCCCACTGAGCTGGAAAGCAGAAGAGGAGTATTGGAGGATGATGGTGTGTTGACCATGTCAACAGCTGCAGAGAGAACAAGAAGGGGTAGTGCACCACAGTCACAGTTCCAGAGGATTAGGACTGATTCAAACCTGTGACAGGGCTGGATACTTGATTGGCAAGATTCAATCAGGAAGTTGTGGGAAAGATGGGCATAGATTTAAGGGGCAACAACAATTTCTAGGATTTTGGAGAGAAAAGAGGGTGTGCAGATTGAGTGTTAGTTTGCAAGGACAGAGGGTGGGTTTTTAGAGGAGGGGATCTTAGTAAAGGAAGGGGACAATACCTGAGGAGAGAGACCTATTTTCAATGTCAGCTAGCATGGGGGGCCAGGAAGGAAAGCTGGGTGGTCAGCAGTTAAGTGCGAATGTGGTCAAGTGAGTAGTGTTGTGTATGTACCTTTAAGAGAATAACTGGTCTCAGACTGCAGTACCGGCAGTGACCACCCCTGTATAAAAGGCGCTAGAGGGTCTCTGTTGTTTAGTTTCACTACTGACTTCCACCAGTAAAGACTTGGGCCCCGATTTTCGGGCAGCTGTCGGGCGGCTTTTCCTGCGGCCGTGGTCCGAAAATCGCGGAAAAGGTGGGTCAGGACCCCCCCCCCCGCCTGATTCCCCGCCCCGTCCGACTTTCGGCCTGCCGTTTTCACGCGCCCCACTTCAGTCCCACCCGCCGCTGGCGGGACTGCTCGTCGGCGCACTAACAAGCAATTATCTGCTTGTTGAAGTGGATTTTCCCGTGCCGTTGCGACTTTGGGGCTTTCCCCACCTGAAACCCGCCTGCGGAGAACCCCGCCGATGAGAGCTGGTGTGAAAACAGCTGGCTTGCTTGCTTGCAGCAGCAGGTCGCTGAGGGCTGAAGATATTTAAAGAGGCAGCATTTGCAGGCTGCAGGACCTTGTTGATCAAGGCTTGGGGGAACTATTTGAAGCCTTAGGAGCAGCTGCAGAAAGTTGGAGCCTCACACACTTCTTCATTGTGAGCTCCTGGGAAGCCCCTCTCACCACCCTAACTCAGGACCTCCTCAACCGAGGCATCTGCTAGAAGCATGGGAGACCTTTGGCACCTTCCCTTCCTGGCATTAGAGGATCTCCAACAGCAGAGGTGGCAGCAGCAGAACCAGGAACAGCAGGATGATTACCAGGAGCACCAGGCTGCTGCTCACTCACCTGAAGCTGCACAAGCCAGAAGGGGCCAGCACTTGGAAGTGGCTTGAGAGCACCTTGCTGCGCTTTAGGGGGCCAGTGGGACCCGTTTCTGCACTGGCAGTCCTACTCAGAAGGACTTCCATGAAGATCTGGTTTCTCTGTTCAACAGATGGCCAACGCTCCTCAAGAGATGTCATTCTCTTATGAGCACTAACCATGTTTTCCCTACCCTGGCGACTTATCTCCTCCATGGAGGTTGCCAACCTTTCCATGGTGCTGCGTTCATGCACCAATGACTCCACAAAGGCTCTGCTCATGGTCGCTATGGACTCCTCCATTCGCTCCACACTCGCAGCGACCCTGGAGACAAAACCTGCCAGAGACTCCTGCATCTGTGCATGGAGATCCATCACCTCTTCTCTTGTGGATGGACCCAGAGGCAGAGGGTCAAGATGCAGCGCAGCTGAGCTGAGCTGGCAGAGCCCTGCACCCTCCGACGAGGACTCTCCACTGCTGTCCCTGTCTCCAGGGTCTGCTGAGGCTCACTTGTCAGCTGTGAAACACCAGGTGACAACACTACTCTATGTCCCAAAGGTCCCCCCGAGGTGTGAGTGTCTGCGCTGGTGCTGGGTGCGCTTACTTCTGCTGATGCTGCACCCTCAAAGGTTGGAGCTTCCTCTGAGGAGTC
Organism: Somniosus microcephalus; assembly: GCF_052327205.1. NCBI lineage: Eukaryota > Metazoa > Chordata > Chondrichthyes > Squaliformes > Somniosidae > Somniosus > Somniosus microcephalus. The sequence goes on along the minus strand of NC_140993.1, from coordinate 98,176,677 downwards.
TGGCTGCACTGCCTCTTCCTCCTCCACAGTGAGGACGGGGGCTCTGGATGGTACTGTGGGGGAGTAAAGGAAGGAGTTAGAGATGTAATGCCAAGGTTCCTCTGGTGACTCCCAGCGAGTTGGCATCTGCTGACACCTGCATCCATGCAGCATTGGTCTCAGTGGGAGGCCTCTTCCTCCCTGACCTAGGGAAGAGGACCTCCCTGTGGGCCCTAACCCCATCCAATAATGCCTGCAGTGAAGCCTCGTCGAATTTGAAGGCAGCTCGGGGTATGGCACTGGCCACAGCTGCTGCAGGATCCTTATGCCATCCTGTATGGTTCATTTGGAAGCCTTCAGAGGATGCAGTGCTTGCCATGGACCCTGAAAGCACCACGAATGATGACATCATACTGTGATGATTTCTGACTCGACTTAGACAATTAGCAAGGCTTCCCACATGCTGGGAATTAATTGGCCAATTGAGGGAAAATTGCGTGGGGTTGGCTGACACTTTTTTATGTGTGTCAGAAACCCCACATTCGGGGAAATCCGACCATTTCCCACACAAGCCGAAAATCGGGGCCTTGTTGTTTTCACTCCTGCTGGTCCGTGTCTCAATCATTCATGGACTTAACACTGATGACGAGTAAGAAACGAACTTACCTGCAACTCGGCAGCACCTCAGACGACGTTGTTGAAGGTCGGAGCCAGAAGAAAGAAAAAAAAATAGAGTCCAAAGAAACTCGAGAAACGGGCGCCGACCGTCAATCATCGGTTTGAAAACTTGCAGGAGAGACTTTCCAGAGCCAGGCCGGGTTCCTCGGTCTGTGGTTTCCCAGCGAGTTGGGCTGGTGGCAGGTAGTGCTCTGATCCTTCCTGGGCTGCGGCGGGCTGAAGCTCGATCGGGTGGCTTTCCAACGGGGCCGGGCAGCGAGTCGGGAAGCAAAGAGAGAGAGAGAGGGTGGAGCACACAGGGCGCGGCCGGTGCTTCGAAGCCGGGCAGCGTTCGGACCTAAGAAGAGGGAGGGAAGTGTTCCAGAGGGTCCGCTCCATGACGGGAAAATAATAAAAGAAAAAAGAATCAATATTTAATGCGCAAGAAACCGTGGAAAGCAGCGCTAACAACAGCGGGGAAGAAGGCAAAGCGCGGGAGCGCCATTTTGTTAAATCGGGGAAGAAGGCAAAGTGCGGGAGGTGCCATTTTAGATTTACAAGATGCCGAAGACTGGCTGTATCACTGCTTTTGATAATACATTAGAGGACTGGACCACGTATGTGGAAAGAGTCGAGGTATATTTCGAGGCAAACGAAATAGCGGAGGGGAAAAAGGCATTGATATTGCTAAACTTAATGGGCGCTAGAACATATGGCCTATTGCGGGACCTGATTAATCCAGCCAAACCGAAGGCGAAGAGTTTTAACGAAATTGTTGCTGTCCTACAGGAACACTTAAACCCTGCACCGCTGTTGATAGCAGAAAGATTTAAATTCCACAGGAGAGCTCAGCACAAAGATGATAGCAATGCTGAGTATCTTACGGAGCTACGCAAGCTATCAAAGCACTGCCAGTTCGGAGCAGGGCTGGCAGATACCCTACGGGACAAATTTGTCTGTGGACTCCTGAGTGAAGGAACACAGAAGAAGTTACTCTCAGAAAAAGAGCTGGCGCTAGATAAGGCTTTCAGGATGGCAGTATTGTATGAAGCAGCAGCCAGGGGAACTGCAGAAATTCAACAAAAACCACAGGAATACGGCACCCACGAAATGACACGGGGATTTGCAAAATGTTATCGCTGCGGCAGAACTAACCATGACCAGAAGGACTGCTGGTCCAAAGACAAAATATGCAGACAATGCGGGAAGATTGGACACATTGCACGAGTTTGCAGGTCTGGGAAGAAGACCAGCGACAACAAAAAGGCTACTAAGGAACTGCACAAGAAAGTACAAAAGAAGACGGACAGTAGTTCCGAAGACCAGATGAGCGATAGTGAATCCGGAAACAGGAGACTAAGCTGTCTCAAACTTCACAATGTAATCGCAAAAGAGGATCACCGAACCATTTCGGTCACTTTCACGATAGCAGGGTCCCAAGTTAAAATGGAATTGGATACAGGATCAGCGCTAACCGTCATGAATCGACGAAACTACGAGCGGCTATTTTCACTCATACCCTTGAGAGAGACATCCATCGTCTTGACAACGTATACGGGGCAAAAAGTATACCCCAGAGGAAAAATAAGGGTGCCTGTCAAATACAATGGCAAGAAAATACGGAAATTGTATCTCTACATACTGCCAAATGGTGGACCACCGTTATTGGGACGGGAATGGATCAGGAAGATAAACTTAGATTGGCATTCCATTCATGAAATGACGGTGGACGGTAAAAAAGATGAAGACGTCACTCCTGGACGATTGTCAACAATCTTAGCTAACGCCAAAGAGGTATTTCAACAAGAACTGGGCACGCTTAAAGGCGTAACCGCCTCGATAAAAATAGAAGAGAATGCAGTTCCCAAGTTTTTCAAAGCAAGACCGGTACCATATGCAATTCGCCCAGCCGTCGAGGCAGAGCTGGAGAATCTGGAGAAGGCGGGCATGTTGTCTAAGGTCGACTGGAGCGAGTGGGCGACACCCATCATTCCTGTCATGAAGAAAACGTTAAGCAATAAGTCCGGAGAGCCAAGGAAGATTCGCATCTGTGGGGATATCAAGGTGACGGTGAACCCTGTCCTTCACACAGTACAATATCCTCTTCCAAGGATAGAAGACATCTTCGCCTCACTGTCTGGAGGGAAGCGTTTTACAAAAATTGACCTAGCACAAGCATATTTGCAGATGGAGGTTGAAGAGTCCTCTAGGAAGTATCTCACGATAAACACTCACAAAGGTCTTTACCAGTATCATCGATTGGTATTCGGAGTAGCATCGGCTCCGGCGATATGGCAAAGAGCGATGGAACAAGTCCTGCAAGGGATTCCGGGGACTCAGTGTTACTTGGACGACATCCTTGTGACAGGTGAAGATGACAGTGAACACCTTAACAACCTAGAACAGGTGCTCACTAGACTACGGGAACATGGGCTGCGAGCCAACCGCCCCAAGTGCGAATTTTTTAAGAAACAGATATCGTATTGTGGCCATGTGATTGATGAAGAGGGGTTACATAAGTCCCCTGACAAAATTGAAGCGGTTGTTAAGGCCCCAGCGCCTGAAAATGTGTCGCAACTGAGGTCATTCCTACGAACGGGGGTAGCATGGAAATGGAACGATGATTGTAAGCGTGCTTTTCAGAAGAGTAAGGACTTAATCACTTCAAGGGAAGTATTGGCTCACTACAACCCAGCACTGCCAATCAGGCTGGCGTGTGATGCGTCTCCCTACGGCATTGGGGCGGTACTGTCACATAAATTCCTTGATGGTTTAGAGAGGCCGATAGCTTTTGCGTCACGCTCGTTAACTTCTGCCGAGCGTAACTACGCCCAGATTGACAGAGAGGCCCTCAGCCTAGTATGGGGGGTGAAGAAGTTCAATCACTACCTGCACGGTCAAAAATTTACTCTACTAACCGATCATCAACCTCTTGTCTCCATTTTCAACCCTCAGAAGGGCGTACCGATAATGACAGCACAACGGCTACAGAGATGGTCCCTTTTCCTAGGGGCACACCAATATGACATCGAGTACAAAGGAACTAAACAGCATGGAAATGCTGATGGATTGTCACGCCTACCATTGCCGACGGTGGAAGAAGAAGACCTGGCAGTGGATCCAATGGAGTTATTCCACTCGACCATAGTTGAATGTCTCCCTGTGACGAATGCAAACATAGAAAAGGAAACACGGAATGACCCGACACTATCACGGGTCTATGGTTTAACGGTGAAGGGATGGCCAGCACATGGCGAACCACTGCTGCCAGCATTCTCGCCGAGAAGAGAACAGCTGTCAGTGTGCAGAGGAACCTTGATGTGTGGATCCAGAGTAGTAATTCCACCTAAGTTGACGGATAGAGTACTCAATGAGCTTCATGAGGGTCATCTGGGTGGGGTAAAAATGAAGAACTTAGACAGAGCGTTTGTGTGGTGGCCGGGAATCGATAGAGAAATCGAAGAGATGACCAAGAGCTGTGCAGGATGCCAGAAGGTCCATAACACCCCACCACAAGCTCCTCTGCATCCATGGGAGTGGCCCTCATCTCCATGGCAACGGTTGCACATTGATTTTGCTGGTCCCTTCATGGACTCGATGTTTTTAATTGCGGTGGATGCACATTCAAAGTGGCCAGAGGTAATAAAAATATCCTCAACCACCACAGAAAAAACTGTCACAGTTTTGCGAACCATATTCGCCAGGAATGGGCTGCCTGAACAGATTTGCTCTGACAATGGACCACAGTTTGTGTCTGAAGAGTTCCGGAGGTTCTTAAAGAACAATGTCGTTAAGCATTACACATCTGCCCCATATCATCCAGCCACTAATGGATTGGCCGAGAGGTTTGTCCAAACATTCAAGAAGGCTATCAAGGCAATGTGTAATGAAGATATACCCCTACAACACAAGGTGGACAACTTCTTGTTTGCCTACCGGAATGCGACACATGCGGTTACCAACCAAACTCCAGCCATGATGTTCTTCAATCGAAGACTACGATGCCGCTTGGATTTGGTTAAGCCAAACGTCCGAACAGATGTGGAGAACAGGCAGTTTCAGAATATGAATGAAAGGCCGACCAGGAGTTTTAAGATAGGTCAACCAGTTTTGGCCCGGGACTACTGTACTGAGAAATGGCAGCCAGGAACGATTTGTACACGACAAGGACCTCTCATGTATACCGTGGACGTTGGGGAGAGCATTGTAAGACGCCATGCTGACCAGATTCTAGAGTCACTGGAAAACGTCAACTCCACACCACGATCTGATACACCAGGTAATGAAGTTGACGTTCCAATTGCAGCTACCGCAGAACCGATAATATTGGAAGCAGATGAACCAAACAAAGACATTGATCCCAACGCAACATTGCCAGAAGAACCTGATACCCCAAAGAGGCGTTATCCAGACAGAATCAGAAAGCCTCCTCAAAGACTGAACTTATAATTGCTTAAACTTAACCAATGTATCTAGCAACAGTAATTGTGATTGTAATTCGTTATCATTTAGTTGTTAAATGAATGTTATGTACTGTTTATCTAAAAGGGGAGGAATTGTTGTGTATGTACCTTTAAGAGAATAACTGGTCTCAGACTGCAGTACCGGCAGTGACCACCCCTGTATAAAAGGCGCTAGAGAGTCTCTGTTGTTTAGTTTCACTACTGACTTCCACCAGTAAAGACTTGTTGTTTTCACTCCTGCTGGTCCGTGTCTCAATCATTCACGGGCTTAACAAGTAGGAAATGGATATCTTGGACACAGTGAACCCGGAGAAGGCATGAAGCGAGATGTTAGGTTGAGCTATGGCAGTGAGGAGCCTGGGGGATGGGGGAAAGGAGGTTTGGCTTGGTGGGAAGGCGGAAGGGGAGAAGCGGCAGAGGAATCTGAATGGATGGCCTCAATCCTTGTGATAGAGGTTCATGAGCTCCTCACACTTGCTGTTGGAGATGAGGATAGAGGGGCAGAGGAGAGAAGTTTAAGAAGACAGTTGGTAGCAGTGAAAAGAAGCCAGGAGTTATCTTTGCCCTCCAAGATGATCCAGGAGTAGTGGATGGCTTTGGTAGATATGCTGAAGTCTGTGTCTCTTATACTTGAGGGATAGAGGATGGGGGCCATGCTGAGGGAATGATCGGGATGGAAGAGAGGAATGTTTTTTTCTGGTGATGAAGGCATCAAATGGGAAGATGAGAAAGTCATTGAGTAAATCAAAAGCTGCAGAAGTATTGTTGTGAATGGAGGGCCAAAGGGTAGGCAGTTGGAGTGAAAGAAAGCCTGTTTTTTGTGACCTTGATAACCTGGCCTGTCCCCAAGGGCAGGAGCCAGGGGTTTACAAGCTGCTGCCAATTTACCGAAAGTTGCCCTAGCAATCAGTGTCTAATCGACTTCAGAATGTGTATATTTAGAACCTTTGCCCACAGGGAGTAACTGAGCAAAGGACTTAAAAGGACACACAGGTTAATCATAACTATATTCCAATCCTCAGACTATCCATAAGCAACACCATTGATAATCAGTTCTGAGACGTGTCGTTCACACGTGCAAGGTGTTAATTCACCAAGAATCTTAATTAACTGAAATTTCCTATAAACCAATCAAAGAAAAGTCTTACTTACTTCTGTCTCTGAGCACATCTTGATTGGTTTGTGGAAAATTTTAGCCAGTCATGATGTGCTCAGCAACAGTGAAGTAAGTAGGAAAGAATTTTTTTGATTGTTCCTGAATAATTTGGACCCGTCAAATAACATTTCATCACTTACTGTCTCTGAGCGCATCTCCAAAAATGTTCCTTCAGCTGCGATGAACACTCCGCTGAGTAGCAGACCCTCTCACCATGAGCAAAGCCACAGGTCTCACTGTTAACAAAAAAAACTTGCAAATTCCCTACAGGTTTGCTTCTAGAACCTAAAGCACGTATACTGGTTCATAAATGAAAAATTGACTTTTTATCAAATTACCTGGGGGTGTCTGTGAAGCTGTAGCCCAGCAGGAGTCACTGCCATGAAAAGAGCAGGCATAATGGGAGAAAATTAAAGAGAAGATAAGGGAAAAAAATATACAAGTTCTTTTTGTGAAAATGGACCAAGAGGGTTCCAATTCGTAAAAAACAAATAAAATTTTAAAACGTATAAATGTTTGAGCATGCATTGAAAAAGAAAGCATCATTAATTTTGCTTTATATCTGAGGCAGATTTGGCATATGATGTGCAACTAATCAGTTCATGTCAGTGCAATCCAGTGTAAAAACCAGGTCTGTCTAAAACCAATCATTCATTCTCATCCTTTACCTAATCTTGCTTGTTGCTAATAAAGTGGAGAGTCAGTTTGCATGCTTGTCAGATCTGTCTATTGGCTTATGTGGGAAGTCTACTTGACATTTACTAAACATTTAAACAATGTGTGCTTCCTGCAAAGACAACACCGTAGAATTGGTGAAGATGAGTGGCATTATTAAAATATAACCTGAAATAGAGGGTAAATACAAATTCTCTAACCTAAAAAAACAGCCTTGTTAAGAAATGGATTAAGCAAATAAGCAACAATTGTCTTAAACATGCCATCCCACTTCTGATCCAGTGGCATTCCAGGAGGGTTTGGGCCACCCAATTTGGATTTATACAAGAATCTACATACATCATAAGGAAAAAATGGCAAAAATTATTCATCAGCAGCATATTAGTTACAGTAAAGGATAAACTCCAGGAGAAGCCATCTAAATCAGAAATTAGGTAATCAAATCAGGAAAATAGTCTGCAGCTTGGCGAGCTCGAGTAGACACGAAGGGGGAAAAATTGGGTGGTGCCCCTTTTTGGGTGCCAACATCACCAGGGTGCTAATTTTAGCGCCCTCAAAAAGTTTGCGCCCCTCCGCCATAAATTCAGTAGTAGCGCCCCAAGCAGGGGATGGGTGCTACTGGAAACATCAGCACCACGCGCAGCGGCACGTAGCGCCACATCATTGCAGGCCTCCGCCCCTGATTAAAGGGGAGGGGCCTAGAGCTGCGAGCACCAGGGCCTTGCTGGACCACCAGGGAGCAGGTGCCATGGAAACAGCCTGGCACTCAAGAGGAGTGCCGGACTGAACGATCGCGGCCAGCACCCCACGTAAAGAAGGGAAAGGGGGCAGATGCTGGCAGTCGGCCAAAATAAAAATGGCCGCCCGACATCTGCCCTTTAAGTAGCGCCGCCGCCGCTGCCAAAACGCCCCCTGACCCTGTCGCAAATATCGTCCGCCGATAGGTCAGGGGGCGCAAGTGAAGTTTGCGGCCAGGGTGCAAGCGGGGCACTGCGCACTGCAATGATATCATCACTGGCGGCGCAGTGCCGCGGAGCGCTACTGGCTACCACTGCCGCTAACCTCCCGTTGAAGGCGTTAGCGGCACCGCTCCCGGGCATTTGGGGATTTGCGCCCCGTTACCGCCCCCAGGGGCGCTAACGAGGTGCCAACCAATCCAATTTTTCCCCTGAAGACTTCGATTTGAAAAGGTTGCATGAGGGGTTAAAATCTTGGAAATCAGAATAGAAACATAGAAAAATAGGAGCAAGAGTAGGCCATTCGGCCCTTCGAGCCTGCTCTGCCATTCACTATGATCATGGCTGAACCTCTATCTCAATACCATATTCCCGCTCTCTCCCCATACCCCTTGATGCCTTTTGTGTCTAGGAATCTACCTATCTCCTTCTTAAATATGTTCAGTGACTTGGCATACGACAGTCCTGCCATCCCAGGAATCAGTCTGGTGAACCTTCGCTGCACTCCCTCTATGGCAAGTATATTCTTTCTTAGGTTTCTAGAGAGCAAATAATAAAAATGACAACAGCGAAGGTCATAGACTTAGGTAGCAGTGGGGGAATTAAAAAACAGAACGTGTCAGGAAGGGACAGAAGGTATGGAGTAAAAAGTAAAGTACTAAAAAAGGAAAAAACAGGAACTAAGTGTTACAAAACATATTTGAAAGTTCTTTATCTGAATGCACATAGCATTCGTAACAAAATGAATGAGTTAACGGCACAAATAACGACATATGGGTATGATCTTGTGGCCATTACAGAAACATGGCTGCAGGGTGACTGGGAATTAAACATACCAGGTTATTTAACAATCAGGAAGGACAGGCAGGAAGGGAGAGGAGGTGGGGTGGCTATGTTAATAAAGGAAGGAATCACTATAATACAGAGAAATTATATTGGGTCAAAGGGGCAGGATAGTGAAACAGTTTGGGTGGAGATAAGGAATAATAAGGGGAAAAAAACACTAGTGGGTGTAGTCTATAGACCTCCGAACAGTTGCAACTCTGTTGGACGGAGTATTAATCAGGAACTAGTTGAGGCTTGTAATAAGGGAACAGCTATAATTATGGGGGATTTTAATTATCATATTAACTGGACAAATCAAATTGGGCAGAGCAGCCTTGAGGATGAGTTCATTGAGTGTATTAGGGATGGGTTTCTTGAGCAGTATGTAACTGAACCGACCAGGCGGCAAGCAACCTTAGATTTGGTCCTGTGTAATGAGACAGGATTATTTAAAAATGTCCTAGTAAAGGATCCCCTTGGAATGAGTGACCATAACATGGTTGAATTCCATATTCAATTAGAGGGTGAGAAGGTTGGATCGCAAACAAGCGTGCTGAGCTTGAATAAAGGAGACTATGAAGGTATGAGAGCGGAATTGATTAGAGTGGACTGGGAAAATAGATTAAAGGGTAAGACGGTACATGATCAGTGGTGTACATTTAAGAAGTTATTTTACAACTTCCAAAAAATATATATTCCACTGAGGAAAAAAGGGTGTAAAAGAAAAGATAGCCATCCGTGGCTAAGTAAAGTAATTAAGGATAGTATCCGACTAAAAACAAGGGCATATAAGGTAGCCAAATCTAGTGGGAGGATGGAAGATTGGGAAGTCTTTAAACGACAGCAAAAAATAACTAAAAGATTGATTAAGAAAGGGAAGATAGATTATGAAAGTAAATTAGCAAACAATATAAAAACAGACAGCAAAAGTTTCTATTGTTATATAAAAAGAAAAAGGGTGGCTAAAGTAAATGTTGGTCCCTTAGAGGATGAGACCGGGAAATTAATGGTGGGAAACATGGAGATGGCAAAAACGCTGAACAATTATTTTGTATCAGTCTTTACAGTAGAGGACACTAAGAATATCCCAACACTGGACAAACAGGGGGCTCTAGGGGGGGAGGAACTAAACACGATCAAAATCACTAAGGAAGTGGTACTTGGTAAAATAATGGGACTCAAGGCGGATAAATCCCCTGGACCTGATGGCTTGCATCCTAGGGTCTTGAGGGAAGTGGCGGTAGGGATTGTGGATGCATTGGTAATAATTTTCCAAAACTCCCTGGACTCAGCAAAGGTCCCGGCAGATTGGAAAACTGCTAATGTAACACCCTTATTTAAAAAGGGTAGTAGGCAGAAGGCTGGAAACTATAGACCTGTTAGCCTAACATCTGTGGTTGGTAAAATGTTAGAGTCCATTACAGGTAGACTATCCTTTACCCGAAAACCTCGGGACCAGCCGAGTTTCGGATAAAGGAGAATTTCGGATTTCGGAAGGTGGGTCGGCGGGGGTCCGCGGGGGGGTCAGCGGGGGGTCATGCGCACGACTTACGCTGACGCTCAGCGTAAGTCAGTCGGGGTCGGCGGGGGCCGGGGCCGGCGGGGTACGTGGGGGGGGTCGGCGGTTGTCGGGGCTGGCGGGGTTGGCGGTTGTCGGGGCCGGCGGGGTCCGCGGGGGGGTCGGCGGTTGTCGGGGCTGGCGGGGTCGGCGGTTGTCGGGGCTGGCGGGGTCGGCGGGGGGGTCGGCGGGGGGGTCGTGCGCACGACTTACCCTTTATCCGAACTTCCGCAACCGGAACCCTCTAAAAACTTACGCTGAACGAAAAAACCTTCGGTTTTTAGAGGGTTTCGGTTTTCGGAAGTCCGGATAAAGGGTAGTCTACCTGTATTAAGGAGACAGTAACAGGACATTTGGATAAACATAATTTAATAGGACAAACTCAGCATGGTTTCATGAAGGGGAAGTCATGTTTGACAAATTTGCTTGAGTTTTTTGAGGAAGTAACATACAGGGTGGATAAAGGGGAACCAGTGGACTAGTGTATTTAGACTTCCAAAAGGCATTTGACAAGGTGCCACGCAAAAGATTACTGCTCAAGTTAAAAAGTCACGGGATTGGGGGTAATATTCTGGCGTGGGCGGAGGATTGGCTCTCTAACAGAAAGCAGAGAGTTGGGATAAATGGTTCGTTCTCAGATTGGCAACCAGTAACTAGTGGTGTTCCGCAGGGGTCAGTGCTGGGTCCCCAACTCTTTACAATCTATATTAACGATTTGGAGGAGGGGACCGAGTGTAACATATCAAAGTTTGCAGATGATACAAAGATGGGACGGAAAGTAGTGAGTGAGGAGGACATAAAAAACCTGCAAAGGGACATAGACAGGCTAAGTAAGTGGGCAGAGATTTGGCAGATGGAATACAATACTGGAAAGTGTGAGGTTATGCACTTTGGCAGGAAAAATCATAGAGCAAGTTATTATCTTAATGGCAAGAAACTGGAAAGTACTGTAGTACAAAGGGATCTGGGGGTCCTGGTGCACGAAACTCAAAAAGTTAGTATGCAGGTGCAGCAAGTGATCAAGAAGGCCAATGGAATGTTGGCTTTTATTACTAGGGGGATGGAATATAAAAACAGGGAGGTATTGCTGCAGTTGTACAAGGTATTGGTGAGACCGCACCTGGAATACTGCATACAGTTTTGGTGTCCATACTTAAGAAAAGATATACTTGCTCTCGAGTCAGTACAAAGAAGGTTCACTCGGTTAATCCCGGGGATGAGGGGGTGGTCATATGAGGAGAAGTTGAGTAGATTGGGATTCTACTCATTGGAGTTCAGAAGAATGAGAGGCGATCTTATTGAAACATATAAGATTGTGAAGGGGCTTGATCGGGTGGATGCGGTGAGGATGTTCCCAATGATGGGTGAAACTAGAACTAGGGGGCATAATCTTAGAATAAGGGGCTGCTCTTTCAAAACTGAGATGAGGAGAAACTTCTTCACTCAGAGGGTGGTAGGTTTGTGGAATTTGCTGCCCCAGAAAGCTGTGGAAGCTACATCATTAAATAAATTTAAAACAGAAATAGATAGTTTCCTAGAAGTAAAGGGAATTAAGGGTTATGGGGAGCGGGCAGGAAATTGGACATGAGTCTAGGTTCGGAATGGTCATGGCCCTGTGGGTAGTGGAGTGGGCCCAGGGGCCGTGTAGCCTGGTTCTGCTCCTACTGTGTTCTAATTCTGTGTTAGATTTCAGGAGATGGTTTTATTCCTGTTCCTGGCTGGGGTGGAGATCGCCTTTACAGAAGGTAAGTACTGTAGCAAATATAGGGACAGAGTGATCTCCTGGAAGAATTTCGATCGCCTAGATGGGTCGGAGAGGAATTTCCCATATTTTTTTCTCCCAAATTGGCCATTGGGTCTTTTATCTGGTTTTTCGCCTCTCCCGGGAGATCACATGGGTTCGGGTGGGATGGAGAGTGATAGAAGATTTGAGGTTAGGATCAGATCAGCCATGATCTTATTGAATGGTGGAGCAGGCTCGAGGGGCCGATTGGCCTACTCCTGCTCCTATTTCTTATGTTCTTATGTAAGGAGGCCAAAACTGCACACAGTACTCCAAGTGTGGTCTCACCAAGGCCCTGTATAACTGTAGTAAGACATCCTTGCTCCTGTACTCAAATCCTTTTGCAATGAAGGCCAAAATACCATTTGCCTTCCTAACTGCTTGCTGCACCTACATGTTTGCTTTCAGTGACTGGTGTACAAGGACACTCAGGTCCCTTTGTACATCAACATTTCCCAATTAATCACCATTTAAATAATATTCTGCCTTTCTGTTTTTTTCTACCGAAGTGGACAACTTCACATTTATCCACGTTATACGGCATCTGCCATGTATTTGCCCACTCACTCAACTTGTCTAAATCGCCTTGAAGCCTCTTTGCATCCTCCTCACAACTCACAATCCCACCTAGTTTTGTGTCATCAGCAAACGTGGAAATATTACATTTGGTTCCCTCATCCAAATCATTGATATATATTGTGAATAGCTGGGGCCCAAGCACTGATCCCTGCTGTACCCCACTAGTCACCGCCTGCCACCCCAAAAAAGACCCATTTATTCCTACTCTCTGTTTCCTGTCTGTTAACCAATTTTTAATCCATGCCAGTATATTATCCCGAATCCCATGTGCTTTAATTTTGCACACTAACCTCTTATGTGGGACTTTATCAAAGGCCTTCTGAAAATCCAAATACACCACATCCACTGGTTCTCCCTTATCTATTCTACCAGTTACATCCTCAAAAAACTCCAGTAGGTTTGTCAAACACGATTTCCCTTTCATAAATCCATGTTGACTCTGTCTAATCCCATTGATATTTTCTAAGTGTCCTGTTGTCACATCCTTTATAATAGACTCTAGCATATTCCCTACTATTGATGTTAGGCTAACCGGTCTGTCATTCCCTATTTTCTCTCTCCCTCCTTTTTTAAATAGTGGGGTCACAGATGAGGCTCCTGCTAAAAGCAAGTGGGGACCAACTTAAGATGCAGAAGTCGTAGCCAGATGATATCATCGGCACCACTACATAATATTAATGGCAAGGCAGGGGAGGATCCAGTAGTAGAGTCATGGGCCTAGATTTTCAGTGTGCCGTGAGGCGGGCTTTTAGGCATGCGGGGGGCTAAAATCTCGAATTCAGGGGTCCCGACACCATCCCGCCCAAAACCCGCCTCCACATAAGTTTCAAAGGAGGCGGGTACCCGCCCCGCACTGGGACCCGCCGACCCGAGGCGGGAAGGGATTAGTGCCAATTAACTGCCTGTTAACAGGTAGTTAACAGGCAGTTTTTAGCCTAATCCCCATTTTGAAGGGTGTCTTGTGGGATTCCCGACAACTCCAAACCACGCCAGGTTAGAGCAGGCGGGCCATTGGGTTGAAGGACTTGGTGGGGTCGAGATGTCAGTGTTCAGGTGAGTGATGGGTGCATGAGTGCAAAGGTAAGTGTGTTTGGTGTGTCTAAAGTGTGTAAAGAAGTTTAAATTACCTGTATTTACCTTTACAGCCTTTCTTCCTGTAGGCTTCGGGAGTCCATCATTCAGCCGGCACTGAAAGCAGAACGGCCACGAGCTGTCAAAAGTGACAGCCTTCAACTTTCAGTGCCGGCGAGAGTTCTAACTGAGTCTGCGTAGAAGGACTCTGGTTAGAAGCCAGACTGTCAGTGTAGTGTATGTAACTGTTCTACCTTTAAGAGAACTATTGTATGTAACCGTCCACCTTTAAGAGAACTATTTTAGGCGTGGCACTACTTTATCCTGGCTGCTGTATACTGTAATACCGACGGTGACCACACCCGTATATAAGTGCTGTGGCAGAACTTATTGGGCAGATTCGCCCTGACCTTCGAATAGTAAAGTCCTGTTTAAGTTACTCTTGTAGTCTGTGTATTACTTCGCTATACAACCCACAGACTTTACAGTGGCGAAGAGTTCGATCTTACCCTGCGGCAACAATACTACTGAAGAAGTAAACGAGCGTCGAGAAGAGGCACCCGCCCTCGTCGTTTTGCTGAGAGAAAACTCGAGTCTGCAGACCAAGAAAAGAGGAAGATTTCAAACACGAAGTCTTCCATCAGCAACAGGCACGGATTGTCCCTTCTGCCACGGTGGTGAGTGAGCCGATCAACACGAGAAGCAAGTCGGCCACGGTGACTGTGAGTAAAGGGAAAATAGAAACAAATAAACGGAGGATAAGGGCGGTGCACTCGACCACGGTCGAGGGGGAAAGGAGCTGGACAGAAGTCGGGCCCAGAGGCGCTGAGACTGGGGCAGCGTGGAGCAGAAGCCGCGGTACAAGCGGGTGAGGGAGCGTCGTGAGACGGCTAGACCGCGACGGCGAAAAAGGCCGGACAACTACCGCGACCACGAGGCGCTGTGACCGGGATCATAAGGCGCGGGAAGATATAAACATAAATAAGCCACGGAGAACTCAGCCGCAGCCGGGGAGGAAAGCACCGGACTGCGAGAGGGCTGGGAGGCGCGATTGGAGCGAAAAAGGCCGGGCACCTACCGAGGCCGCGAGGCGCTGCGACCGGGATCATAAGGCGCGGAGGCAATAAATAAATAAATAACTAAATAACCCGCGAAGAATCAGCCGCAGCCGGGGAGGAAAGGACCGGACTGCGGGAGGTCTGGGAGAGGCGTTTAAAGTCGCTGAGGGAGAGCCGCGCGAGCGGGAGAGACAGAGCCGAGAGAGAGCGAGCGAGAGCCAAGCGAGCGGGAGAGACAGAGCCCGAGAGAGAGCGAGCGAGAGCCGCGCGAGCGGGAGAGACAGAGCCCGAGAGAGAGACCGAGCGAGGTTCCGGCCAGCGGCTTGCAGCAGCTGCCGTGAAGGACCAGGAGCTGGATCTGTCCGACGCCAACTGGTTGTCCCCAGCGCCGGTTGCCCCTGCCGAAAAGAAGAAGGGGGGGGGAACAAGGAACGCGATCGGCTTTTCTAGCGCGCGCTTCAGAATAAACTGAAGCCGGCGCACAGGCTACAAACCCCGTAAACCAGCGGTCGTCGCCCGAGGGCAAAGCTTACCCCTCCCACCAGAGGAAGAAGTCAGGAGCGGGAAACCGCCATTTTGCCAGTAGGGGGGAAGAAGACAAGCGCGGGAAACCGCCATTTTGCCAGTAGGCGGGGAAGAAGACAAGCGCGGGAACCCGCCATTTTTGGAAAAAAAAAGAAAAAGTTAAAAAGTTAAAGAGAAATCCTGTTGTTTCACAGAAAGATAGTGGGAGATAGTGAAGATGCCTAAGCATGGTAACATCAACAACTTCGATGCCGAGGTGGAAGATTGGGCCACGTACGTAGAACGTATCGAGATATATTGTGAGGCCAATAAAATAGAAGATGATGATAAAGCTATAACCTTGCTAAACTCGATGGGGGGCGAAGACATACGGGCTATTAAAGCATCTTCTAGCACCAGTTAAACCGGCGGATCAAACCTTCGATAATATTGTTGCTGTTCTGAAGGA
Organism: Somniosus microcephalus; assembly: GCF_052327205.1. Lineage (NCBI taxonomy): Eukaryota > Metazoa > Chordata > Chondrichthyes > Squaliformes > Somniosidae > Somniosus > Somniosus microcephalus. The sequence continues at coordinate 98,160,944 of NC_140993.1, read as the reverse complement.
TCACTTGAACCCCACACCGCTGATGTTGGCGGAACGATTCAAATTTTATGCGAGAACGCAACGGAAAGAGGAAAGCAACGCGGAATACTTGGTCGAACTGCGTAGGCTAGCGAAATACTGTCAGTTTGGAGGAAACCTGACAGAGGCATTGCGAGACAAGTTCGTGTGAGGGTTGTCGAAGGAAGGAATGCAAAAGCGACTGCTCGAAGAGAACGACCTTACACTGGATAGGGCTGTCCTTATTGCAGCATCACACGAAGCCGCAGCGAAAGGAACTGCAGAAATGCAGCTGAAGGCAACGGTCCTCAGTGTGGATCAAATTACTTCGGGTGCAACGAAATGTTATCGTTGTGGGAAGACAACACACGACCAGAACCAATGCTGGTTTAAAAACCAGGACTGTAGGAAATGTGGCAAACTGGGTCACATAGCCAAAGTATGCCGGTCAGGGAAGAAGACCAACAACCAAAAAAAAAAGCCATCACAGGAAAGGTACAACAAAGTACACAAGGTGGTTGAGAAGAGTTCAGATGAACAGAATTCAGACTCAGACCCAAGCGGCCAGGAACTGGGTAGTCTGAGAATTCATAATGTGAGTAAGGAAGCTGACCTACAAACTATCTGGGTCATGCTAAAAATAGCCGGAGTCCAAGTGAGAATGGAGTTGGACACTGGATCAGCCCTATCCGTCATAAATCGAAGGGATTACAACCGGCTATTCTCACATATACCCTTGAGAGATACCAAGTTCGTATTGCAGACATACACGGGGCATAAAGTATACCCCATGGGAAAGATAAGAGTCAAGGTGAGAGACAGGGGCAAAGAACACCCCGGAATGGACTTATACGTACTACCTGAGGGAGGACCACCACTTCTAGGACGGGAGTGGATCAAGAAAATAGACATGGAATGGCACTACCTCAAAGCAATAACGAGTGAGGACTCGGGGCAGACAATCAGCTCAGACTCTGAAACAGATGACGATAAGACCAGCCCAAGCATGAAAGACAAGTCTAAAATGAACTTGCTGACTAAGGTTGGTAGAACGAATGTGGGCCTAAAGGCTTATGCTCCAGAGGAGAACAAAGTTTCAGAACAGAATTCCTCTGAGCAGCAACAACATAGCTCGACAGAGAATTCTGAGTCTGTTCAAGTTACAGAGATATATATTACTGAGGAACATCGAGCTCGAACGCAAACTTATTTCAGATTACGACAGCAATTAGAACAATTGAATTGCCGTCTCGAGCAAGAGATGAAAGCAATGAAAAAGTTCTATGATACCGAATGGGAGAATCTGGAAAGACAACAGAAGCAGCTGGGGAAGAAAAGGGAGCAGGAGCACACAAACCGTCTGCACAAGGAGGCCAAATGAATCAAAGCGGATTCGGCTTCTGAAGGGGCGTGCTCCAATCCGGTGGAACAAGATGTGCCGCAACTGAAGGCGCTGGTTAGCAGGTTGCAGGCAGAAAAAGCTGAGTTGGTCGACATGACTTCCGAGCTCCTACTGAAGTTGGGTGCAGCATCACCAGACGATTCATTTGTGGAAATTCGAAGGATGGGGCCTGCGGATGATGGCGAAGTAGAAGCAGCAAAGGAGCCCCAGGACAAGGTTCTAAACAGCCCTGCAGCTAATGGAAAAGGGATGAGGACAGGAGAGTTAACAGTCAGCCAACTCCTCCAGGGAAAGGTTATAAACAGCCCTGTAGTTAATGGAAAAGGGATGATGGCAGAAGAGTTAACAGTCAACCAACTCATTCATATGCTGAGGGATAAAACTAAAATGGGAAAAACTTAAATACGAGCCTCAATCTTGAAAGGGAAGGGAGCTCTCAAAAGTCATTGGAAGAGCTGAGGTGGCAACCCAGACTGAGAAGTCTGCAGCAGAACAGCCGGAGCTCTCAAAAGTCATTGGAAGAGCTGAGGTGGCAACCCAGACTGAGAAGTCTGCAGCAGAACAGCCCTTGGATGCCAAACGTATGCTGACGCACGGCAATGTAGGACAACAGAATACTGAAACAGCTACTTCAGTAGAGGGATTGAATAGTCCGATCAATCAACCTCCGAATGAAGTTGAAGTATTGAAATCACAAATGAGGTCATTAGTAAAAGACTTGCAGGAAGCCCAGAAAAAGCGGGATGAATCTGAACGCATGATGAAGTCTCTTCAGGACAGATGTCGGGATTTGGAACAAAAGTCGGCTAACGTCCAGCTGAGTAAGGAGGAAATAGAAGACCCTCTCGCTGGCCTAGCTCAGGACGACACCGAATATTACCATGATCTGTTGAGTGACACTGAATATTACGAGGACCTGGTCTGCCCAGCTTGTGCCGAGAACTCCCAAAGTGCCAAAATCAGGATGAATCACTTAAAGTCTAAGGAACATAGGGAGATGGTGGCGTTACAGCTGGCAGCTGACAATGGAGCCCCGAGAGTCTCCAAGAAGCAAAAAAGGAAAAGACGAAGCAGAAGATGATAACCAGCTGAACCATTATTACCTCTACCAGATCACACACGTGGTCCCCCGAACGGAGCCAAATCAGTTGGAAAGTAGGAAAATTTCCCAAGGCAATCCAAATGTTTTTTGTTTGTTTTAAAACGTCAGCAATGCTGGTTCAGAAGTGATGGAAGTAAAGCTGTTAAGTCTAGGGAAGGACTAGGGGATGAGTCCCTCTCGCAAGGTGACCCGACTACACCATGGAGGCGTGGTCCGGACCGAGTCAAGAAGATCAGAGACTGAATCTGTGAACTGTTTCCGCAGAGACTACCTCTGTGAACTGTTGTAACATGAAGTTGGATATGTTATGATGTTATGTTAATGGGGAATAAGTATGTTGTAAGCTAAAAAGGGAGGATTGTAGTGTATGTAACTGTTCTACCTTTAAGAGGACTATTGTATGTAACCGTCCACCTTTAAGAGAACTATTTTAGGTGTGGCACTACTTTATCCTGGCTGCTGTATACTGTAATACCGACGGTGACCACACCGGTATATAAGTGCTGTGGCAGAACTTATTGGGCAGATTCGCCCTGACCTTCGAATAGTAAAGTCCTGTTTAAGTTACTCTTGTAGTCTGTGTATTACTTCGCTATACAACCCACAGACTTTACAGTCAGTGTTTGACAGCTTCAAAGAGCTGTGAAACACTGATATTTCATCTGTCAGCACGTCTTGACAGATGACATTTCAGTCTATGACATCACCTGTTGCCGGGTGGCCCTTAATTGGCCTGCTGAGCCCGCTGGGCTGGCTCAACAAGGTCAATCAAGTTAAAATCGCGTGGATTGGCCGGACGTCGATGGAGGCGGGACTAAAACCCGAAAGTCGTAGTCCCGCCTCCTTCCCGACTTCTGAATAAAAATCCAGCCCATGGTGGGAGGAGCTGACTGGCCAGAAGAGTTCAAGGTAAGTTTCAAAAATGCCCTTCTCATTGAACTCCTTGTGGGTGAGGAGGAGCAGGAGTGCCCACCCCACGCCCCTCAAGGAGTTCCTGGGCCTCCCCAGTCCCGGCCTCCCCCCAATCGTGCACTGCGAAGGAATCCCCAGTCCGGCCCCTCCTCCCACCCCCCCAATCGCGCAAAAAGGAGGGAAATTCCAGCCCTTCCTTATCACGCAATGCGATTGCCCTGGAACTCCTCCTCCCACTGACTGCCAGGGACCGTTACCAGAGGTCCCTGGCTGGGGCCTCCTGCAGCAAAACTCCTGCCCCCGACGGCCAGCCAGATAGTGCATATGGCCAGGTGTCGGGTGGCAGGCCGAGAAGTTTTGTTTAAATGATGCCCTGCCTTTAAGATCAGCAGCATCTCCACATCCCCAACCTTTCCGGGTGCATCGCCCACTACTGGGTCCAAGCGCACCTATCCCGCCCCCACCTCCGGTATAAATAAAGGCCGAAGCCTCCCAAACAGCATAAAGTATCAGCGGAGTAGGTAAATGTAAAGAGAGAAGGAGTAATTTATAAAGTGTAGGTAGGAGCAAAGTTTAAGATAAATCACCAGGAAGAAATCAAGATCTAGGGTAATAGCAGTAACAGACTGGGGAGCAGTCAAAGGGAATGAAAGACTGAAGTAAATTCATATAGGTTTTACCTGACAAAGTATTAACTAAAAGACGATAAATGGAAGCAACAGAGAAATGTCGGACATAAGTGATTAATCAAAAGCAAAAAGGGACGAACAAGAAAAGTAAGATTTAAAGGGGAACAGAAGAAAGAAGTAAAAGTAAGATGGAAGTTACGAGGTGTGTTTGCTCTGGGATGTTTACAAAAGAAAAAAATGGTGTTTCATAGGTGGGCTAATTGATGAGAAAATTACCTACTGACCAATACACTTAGAGAAACGGTTATGGCTTTGGAGAAGACAGTACAGGAACATACAAGGATATATATAAAGAAAGTGATTATAGAGGGCAAATGGATAGTATTAGACTTGGTAAGTGAGTCACCATTACAATCAGGGACAGGGTTACCATGTTTCAGAACTGAGCTCTGAGGAAAGCCAAAGAAGTGGGGATAGTGGATGGATTATGGTTCATATAACTAGTCAGAATGGTTAGAAAAACGTGAAGCTACCCATGACATTATGGCCTAGAAATTCAGTTGGTTGCGCCAGCGATTAGCGCCTAAAGAGCCCAAGAATTGGGGCGTTACCCAATGTTCGGGCGCGTGCAATGAAGATAGCGACACCTCCCATATTGCGTATCCATTTAGCGCCAGCGCTAACTCTTAGCACGCGCCCGCGTGCGCAGGCAGTTAATGACGTCATTTCAGTGTGCAACGCCGTTTTGGCGCCCCTGACCGGATATTCGGTGGCGCCCGGAACCTTTCCGCCTGGCGCTATTAGTGACAGTTGGCTGGAACGTTCCCAGGCCCTTCTCGGAGTCGGGAGGCGCAATTTAAAGGGGACAGATCTAGTATAAAAGCTGCAGCCACTTGGCCTGTTCATTCTGTTCGTTGCTGGAGAGAGTTGGTGAACTACTGTTGCACACTATTTTTCGGATTTAGCCTTCGAAGACTTGGGACCTGCAGGCCTGCCTGGAGCAGTTGGAGCGCTAGACATTACTGCGTGTTGCCCGTCTGGCATAGCAATGGGAGCTGCTTTGGAGGGGAACGTCCTCATGGCCGGACACTTGGAAGGGGCACAGAGACGGCGGGAGAGAGGGCCGGGATTGGCCAGAAGGAGGAGGGGCAATGGAGGTCGGCCAATCCGACGATACGCTGCGAGGGTTTTCAGGCAGCAGGTGTCATACTTTACCATGTCCGAGGAGCAGTGTCTGCGAAGGCTCGGATTCGGTAAGGAGGTTGTGACTGAGCTGTGCCACCTGCTTGCTGAGGATCTGCAGCCGCATCTACGGTGCAGGACCTCTCTGTCGGTTGCCGTCAAAGTGACTGTTGCCCTGAACTTTTACGCAAGCGGCTCCTTTCAGTCAGCCACTGGGGACATTGCGAATATAACACAATTTGCAGTGCATTGTTGCATCCGGCAAGTGACAGCTGCCCTCTATAGAAGGAGGCGTCAATTCATCACCTTCCCTGTGACCCTGGAGAAGCAGGTAGAGCGCGCGCAGGGCTTCGCTGCTATTGCGGACTTCCCCATGGTGCAGGGGGCCATAGATTGCACACACGTGGCTTTGCGGGCGCCATTGCAGAATCCAGAGGAGTTCCGCAACCGAAAGGGGTTCCACTCCCTCAATGTCCAGCTGGTCTGTGACCACCGCCAGATGATCATGGCAGTCAACGCACAATTCCCTGGGAGCAGCCACGATGCGTTCATCCTGCGGCAGACTTCAGTTTCTGACCTTTTTGAGGGCCCAGCTCACCCACGAGGCTGGCTTCTGGGCGACAAGGGCTATCCTCTCTGCCCATGGCTCATGACACCACTCCGTTTGGCCACCACCCCGGCAGAAGAGCTTTACAACAGCAGCCATCAGGCGACCAGGAACATTGTCGAGCACACTATTGGTGTGCTCAAACAGCATTTCCGCTGTCTGGACCATTCGGGGGGAGCCCTGCAGTACTCGACGGAGCAAGTGGGTCGCATCGTCGTCGTCTGCTGCATGCTCCACAACTTGGCCATTCGATGAACCCAGCCAATGCCAGCCGACCCTCAAGATCCAGCAGAGCAGGCGGACGAGGAGGAGGAGGAGCATGCAGGTGAGGAGGAGGAGGAGGAGGAGGAGGAAGATGGGAGGGCTCCTGAAAGTGGAAGGGCTGTCCGTCAGAGGCTCATAAGGACTCAGTTCTAGGCCCCTCTGACGGAATGATGGCTGTCATTCGTCCTGCGCACTTCGGATCGTTCAAAGCCTATGAAGGCCACCATGAGTGTAAATAGTTACGAGTACCATTGTAAATAAAAAAAATTCTTTATTGTCAAAAAAGTGCTTCCTTCCAGCATAACAACGTCATGTCAACAGAAACCATAACTAACAAAATAACAGTCAACTCCCTGGCAAAGCCACAAAACTAAACAAACCATCACAAACAATCACAACAGGTGAGGGCGTCCTTGAATTTGGAGGAAGAAACGTCTCAGCAACTCCCTCTACTGCTGGCCCCTTGATGCAGACCGACTTCTCTTTCGCGGTCGGCCCCTTCCCTCCCTGCTGCTCCTACGTAATTGAACCCCAGTGGCGGGTGTGATGAAATATTCCATTCACCACTGCCTGTGACTGAGATCAGTTTCAGTGTCATTTCCCTTCCCCCAGACCTCATTGTATTGTGTACTGGAATGTGCTGTATTGTATACTGGAATGTGCTGGAATGTGCTGTGTGTAGGGCTCCGCCCATACCTGGCCCCGTTTGTAAGCTAGCTTCAGTCTGGCCTCAGTCTCCAGAAGGAAGACATCTCTCTCCCTTACGTGTTACTTTCTAAGTTAATAAAAGCCTTGTTTTTGTTCTGCTAACTTCGAGTCTCGGAATTATAGAGGCACATCAATTTTATTAACTTATTTTTTAACACTATGGATCAACTCCTGAAACCCGAACGTTTGGATTTGGATCAACATGCTCCGGCCGCATCAGCACGCTTCGGACACTGGTTTGAGTGTATGGAATTCTTCCTGGACAATTCCGCAGCCGTCAAAGACGCTACGGACGCTGCCAGGATGAGACTCGGAATTCTGCGGAATTGGGTAAGCCACCGGGTTTACCCCCTCATCCAAGACGCCGAGACGTACCTGGCCGCCTGCGACATCTTAAAGGCGCATTACCAGCAGCCTACGAATGAGGTGTATGCTAGGCACCTGCTCGCTACCCGCGCACAGCGACCTGGGGAATCGGTGGAGGAGTTCCTAAGCACCCTGAAAATGCTTGGCAAAGACTGCAAGTGCCGAGATGTAAAAGCCGCTGTGTACACTGACGAGCTTGTTCGCGATGCCTTCATCACAGGCCTCAGCTCCACTTACATCCGGCAAAGACTGCTGGAAAAAACGGGGTTGGACCTGAAACAGGATGCAGACACCGCGCGATCCCTGGATGTGGCCCAGAGAAACTCGGACGCCTACTCTTCAGCCCGCGCCGTCCACGCCGCCACGTGTGCACCGAGGGTGCCGCCATCTTGGAAGGCATCTTCCCCGCCCGACAGCCCGACACCGGCTGGGCCCCGCTCTCCCCCCAGAAGCCCTACGACAGCCGCGACGTGTCAGGGACCCAACTGCTACTTCTGCGGGCAGCCAAAGCACACCAGAAACCTGTGCCCGGCGAAAGGCACCACCTGCTTTAAGTGCGGTAAGAAGGGGCACTTCGGGAAGGTGTGCAGAGGGAACCCCGCCGGAAAACCAACCGCCGGAAAACCCGCCACCGCCGCGTGTGCGCCGTGGGAGCGGCCATCTTGGACGCCATCTTGCCCGACCTCGTGGGGTCCGCCATCTTGTGAGCAGACAGCGTGGACGCCATCTTGTATCGATCAGGGCCCTACAGTGGCATCGGTCACAGTGGACCAGACCAGGCCGCACCCGCTATCCAGATCAATGGCGGACATCGAGGTAAACGGGTGCCGGGTTAAATGCTTAATTGACAGTGGAAGCACGGAGAGCTTTATCCACCCAGAACTGGCACAACAACTCTCCCTAAAGGTGGTCCCAACTCAGGGTACCATCTCTATGGCTGATAAAACCCAGACATCGACCATTCTGGGTTACTGCACGGTACAATTGTGCGTTAACGGAACTGTATATGATAATTTTAAAGTATTAATCATGAAGAACCTATGTGCGAGCGTAATCTTGGGCCTGGATTTCCAGTGCAACCACCAAAGCATCACGCTCAAGTACGGTGGGTCCCAGCCGCCCCTCACAGTGTGCGGTCTGGCTACCCTGAAGGTAAGGCCGCCTTCGCTATTCGCGAACCTTACCCCTAACTGCCGGCCAATAGCGACCAAAAGCAGGAGGTACAGCTGGGAGGACAGGCGGTTTATCGCGACCGAGGTAGACAGGCTCCTGAAAGAGCGCATTATTGAACGCAGCAACAGCCCGTGGCGCGCCCAAGTGGTAGTGGTAAGGGGTAGCGAGAAGAAACGGATGGTGATCGACTATAGTCAAACGATCAACAGGTACACCCTACTAGACGCCTACCCGCTACCCCGCATATCAGAAATGGTGAACCAAATCGCCCAATACCGGGTGTTCTCCACCATCGACCTCAAGTCAGCGTACCGCCAGCTCCCTATCAGACCAGAGGACCACCCGTACACCGCCTTCGAGGCGAACGGACGCCTCTACCAATTCCTCAGAGTCCCCTTTGGGGTGACGAACGGGGTCTCGGTCTTCCAGAGGGAGATGGACCGCATGGTCGATGACCACCACTTGCAGGCAACCTTCCCCTACCTCGACAACGTCACCATCTGCGGTCACAACCAGCAGGATCACGACTCGAACCTCGAGAGGTTCCTGAAAACCGCACAAAAACTCAACCTCACCTACAACGAGGACAAGTGCGTTTACAACACCACGCGCCTCTGCATACTAGGCAGCGTGGTGGAGAATGGGGAAATCGGGCCAGACCCCGACCGATTGCGCCCCCTACGGGAGCTGCCCCTGCCCAACACTCCCAAAGCCCTGAAAAGGTGCCTGGGGTTATTTTCTTATTATTCCCAATGGGTCCCCAACTACTCCGACAAAGCCCGCCCCCTCTTGAAAGCATCCTCTTTCCCGCTCTCTGCTGAGGCCCACGCCGCCTTCAAAAGCATTAAGCAGGATATTGAGCGGGCCACGCTACAGGCAGTGGACGAGAACACTCCATTTCAAGTGGAAAGTGATGCGTCTGACTTCGCCTTGGCGGCCACCCTCAACCAGGCGGGGCGGCCCGTAGCTTTCTTCTCGAGGACCCTCCAAGGGCCCGAGATCAGACACTCCTCCGTGGAAAAGGAGGCCCAAGCCATCGTGGAGGCAGTGCGCCACTGGCGCCACTACCTAGCCGGCAAACGCTTCACCCTACTTACCGACCAGCGGTCGGTAGCGTTTATGTTCAATAATAAACAGAGGGGGAAGATTAAAAATGATAAGATTCTTAGGTGGCGGATCGAGCTCTCCACCTTCGAGTACGACATCATTTATCGGCCAGGGGCCCTTAACGAATCCCCTGACGCCCTCTCACGAGGGATGTGTGCCAGCGCCACCGGGGATCAGCTACAGACCCTCCACAACGACCTCTGCCACCCAGGGGTCACGCGGCTGTTCCACTTCATAAAGTCCCGTAACTTACCCTACTCGATTGAGGAAGTTCGGTCCCTGACCAGGAACTGCCGCACTTGCGCTGAGTGCAAGCCTCGGTTCTACCGCCCAGATAGAGCCCACTTAATCAAAGCTACACGGCCCTTTGAGCGGCTCAGCTTAGATTTCAAGGGCCCCCTCCCGTCCGTCGACCGCAATGTTTACTTCCTGAACATTGTGGACGAATACTCCCGGTTCCCATTCGCCTTCCCCTGCCCAGACATGACCAGCGCCACGGTCATTAAATGCCTCAACAGCCTGTTCTGCCTGTTCGGTATGCCGAGCTACATCCATACGGATAGGGGGGCGTCCTTCATGAGTGAAGAGCTACGCCAGTACATGCTGTCCAAGGGGATCGCCACGAGCCTTACCACCAGCTACAACCCCCGGGGTAACGGCCAAGTGGAGCGAGAGAACGGGACAGTATGGAAAGCAGTCACTCTAGCTCTAAGGACCAAGGGCCTCCCTATCTCCCGCTGGCAGGAAGTCCTCTCGGATGTGCTCCATTCGATACGGTCGCTATTGTGTACGGCCACTAATACCACGCCTCATGAACGAATGTTTGTCTTTCCCCGGAAATCCACCTCAGGCGTATCCATGCCGTCATGGCTCTCCACCCCAGGTCCGGTACTCGTGCGAAGGCATGTGAGGGGCCACAAGACGGACCCTCTCGTGGAGCCAGTACACCTACTCCACGCCAACCCCCAATACGCATATGTCCGGCACGCCGACGGAAGGGAGGACACCGTGTCCATAAAAGACGTCGCCCCAGCCGGCATCGACAACAACCATGGCAATAGCGGCAACGACGATCACAGCAACTCTTACCCACCCACTACTCTTTCATCACCCCCGGAAGAACACCGACCAACGGCACCCCCACCAACTACCCCTCCAACAACCCTGGCGGCACCCCCGGCAGAGACCCAGGAGGCTACCGGGGACACCCAGCCGACACCCGCGGCACCGCAACAGCCACGTCGGTCGCAGAGGACTATCAAACCCCCGAACAGACTAAATCTATAGAAGGGGTGAATGTGATGAAATATTCCATTCACCACTGCCTGTGACTGAGATCGGTTTCAGTGTCATTTCCCTTCCCCCAGACCTCATTGTATTGTGTACTGGAATGTGCTGTATTGTATACTGGAATGTGCTGGAATGTGCTGTGTTTAGGGCTCCGCCCATACCTGGCCCCGTTTGTAAGCTAGCTTCAGTCTGGCCTCAGTCTCCAGAAGGAAGACATCTCTCTCTCTTACGTGTTACTTTCTAAGTTAATAAAAGCCTTGTTTTTGTTCTGCTAACTTCGAGTCTCGGAATTATTGAGGCACATCAGCGGGATCAAGGCTGGGGGATGCCTGCTGACTGTTTGGAATCACAGAAGCCCCTGAGGGACGGCCTGGATGACCTCTGGGCTTGGAGGGTGCGGAGGCTGGCTGCTTGATCTGGGCATGGCTGGAAGCAATGTGCACTGCAGGTGGTGGCAGCTGCACTGCAGACGTTCCAGCGGTGGCATGAGCAATGGTCACCTGCCGAGAGAGGACACCTGCACCATGGTCGGACGACACACTAGCTCTCTGAGGGGACCAGTTCGGCTCAGCCGCCACAATCGACTGCTCCACTGATTCCTGGCCTCGTGTGGTACTGGAAGGGCCCGGGGTGATCCTAACTGATGCAGATAGGGTGTCAGCAATGAGAGTTCGCGTTGCCTCAATCTGGGTGTGGACGAGGCCAGCAAGTGACTGCGTGGCAGCAGTGAGGACCTGTGTGGCAGGTGCCAGTGCTTCGGAGAAGCCCTGGACAGTTCTTTCCATTGCTTCGGACAAGGCCGGAGCAGTCCATTCCACTGCCTCGGACAAGCTCTGGACAGACCTTTCCAGGGATTGACCGAAGCTCTGAACAGTCCTTTCCATAGCGGCCTCGAAGCCCTGGACAGTCCTCTCCATTGCTGCCCCAAAGTCCAGCACACTCTTTGCCAGTGTTTCTATCGACTGAGGCATCCTCCCCACTGCAGCCATAAGATCAGTGTGCCTGAGCCGGGCCTGGGTGCTCATTTCAGCCAGACTCCGCACCTCCTCTGCACTCTGTGCAGCAGTCATCGTTCCCTGCCTTGCCCTCCGGGGAGCCGGTGGCCGAACCTGCCTACCCCCCTCGCGTTGCTGCAGGCCGCTTGTTCTGGCAACTGGCTCCTCATCAGAGCACCCCCCCTCCCCTCCAGGGAACTACTATCCCCAGTCTGCAGATGTGAAAGCTCCCCTGCGGCTGGAACGGATGGTCCGGCTTCCTCCTGATCCTCGCCTCCGGAGGCACTGGCACTGGCAGCTTCAGGGCCCGGATCCCGAGCTGGTGATGCATGTTGTGTATGTACCTTTAAGAGAAGAACTGATTCTATACTGCAGTACCGGCACTGACCACCCCTGTATATAAAGCCATAGCAGGCTTCTGTATTTCAGCCTTGAGTTACCCTCTGTTCAAGTAAATACCTGTTTTATTGTTCTCCTGCAGTCCGTGTATTATTTATACTCGGACATTACACTGGCGACGGGCAGGTTTGAACTCACCTGCAGTACTGCATCACCTCACGGGGATCTTTTCCCTGAAGAGAAGCTTCTTGGAGGTCGAAGTCAGAACGGCGGGCGTCGACCGCGGGCAACCGCCCAGGAATTTTCACCTTTGTGTCGGGTTGTGTGCATGTGGGCAGTGTAGCTGGTCGGGAACACGATGTGCTGAGCAATGCGCTGCTCAGAGCGACTTTCACTTAATGGCCCCAATTGAAAGACTCATGCGCGTTTCACGGCCCTATTAAATGGTGCGGATCTGAAGACGGCATTGATGACTCATTTCCAGCGCCCATATTTAAAGCAGCCTTGCACTCAACTCACTTTAATGTTGCCAGAGGAGGGTGGAAGGTGTCAAAGAAAGGCCACAGTACTGTTACAACTTTGGAAGGATATAGATAGCCAAAGGAAGAGGGCTGCACTACGGTTCCTGATTCTTCTCTGCATACTCTTGTGGAGGATGTCAGAGCACGCAGGGAGGTCCTTTTCCCTGCTGACAGGCAAAGGAGACCTCCACAAGCAACAAAAAGAGCCTGGCTGAGGAGGTCAGCAGCAGGGATGTGGTGAGAAAGACCTAGATACAGTGCAGGAAAAGCTTCAATGATCTCATGAGGTCAGGAACGGTGAGTGCAATGCCACACTCACCTTCATCCTGATGTGCCTGTCAACACATCCCCATCACTCTGCCTTCCCAAGCCTACTCCTGCACATCATTCCTCACACCAACATACCTTGCATGTCCACCCATCCCTCTCGCGCTATGTAGATACTCACATCCCCATCTGATTAAACCTCATCCTAATGCAATCATAGCAAGTAACACCACAGTAGGAGGCCATTTGGCATTGGAACCCCACTCCCTCATAGTCACCCTCTACAGATGTAACCCATCCATTGCTTACACTCATTCAATCACTCTCACTCAAACTTCTCTTCTTTCCCTCCTTGCAGGAGAAAAGAGCCCACAACAACAGAGAGAGGGAGAGAACCAGAGGTGGCCCTCCAGTAATCGCACAGCTTACAGCAGCAGTGGAGGCAGGGCTGGAAATTTCAGGAGCCCGAGAGATGCTGGCAGTGGGAAACAGAGAGAGGGGGACACCCCAGCAACCTGGTGACAGAATCACATCTCATAAAGTCACATGGCATACAGCAGTCACTCATATGGTGACTGATGTCAGCAGCCAGTGAAATGTCATCATGTGCAATAATGGCAACGTTTCTCATTCGTATTATAACACTTCTAATTTATCTCTTTACTCTCCCACAGGTCCATCGACTGCCCTCAACCCCCCCACCACTGTCCAGCCAGAGGAGGAAGACGACTCCTCAGAGGAACCTCCAGCCTCTGAGGGTGCACCATCAGCAGACCCAAGTACATCCACCACCAGCATAGATATGCGCACCTCAGTGGGTCCTTTGTGCCATAGAATAGAGTTATCACCTGATGTCTCACAATTCACAGGTGAGCAAGAGCAGGTGGTGTTGACAGGGGCAGCAGTGGAGACTTCTCACCGTAGGGCGCAGGACGCTCCAAGCTCTGCTGAGCTGCATGCAGACGCTGAGCCTTGGGGGCCATCGATAAAGAGGGTGATTTTGGAGGGGCAGCAAGAAATGCATGAGGCTCTGGCAGGTTTTGCAGCCGTGATGTCTGTAAATGTTCAGAGAATGGAGGAGTCCATCTCCAACATGAGCACCACCATGTTGTAGGTGATGACGACGATGTGCTCTTCCATGGAAAGGATGGCCACCTGCATGGAGCAGCAAATGCGCCACTCACATGAGCACATGCTAGCTGTGGACAACAGATGGTAGGCACTCATAGACCTCCTCTCTAGGAGGGATGTAAATGTAGACTTGGGCCTTCATCGCCCCACTGCTGTGCAGCAAAGTGCTCTCCAGCCCCTTGCTAGCAGGGAAGTGCGGGTGGCCCATGAGAGGGATAATGTTGAGAGGGGACATGGAAGTGGGGGCTCTTCTCAAAGTGCTCCCACTTCTCCCCCAATACAAAGCCCTCAGTCAGAGCTCCACATGTTTCCTCAGATCCCGATGGCCAAATTTGCCCCTGCACAGTCACAGGAGAAGCAGACTTTGGCGGGGCCATCACAGGCTCCAAAACCCAGAGAACGTCTGCCAAATGTGTCTATGCAGCCGCAGCAGGGAATGGAGCAGCCTGCAACTACCTCTGCTGAAGCCACAGAGGCTGCACCTCGTAGAAACACTCGCAAAAGGAAAATGGCACAAAAGTCTTATGTTCATTAATAAATAGACATTCTTATTGGCCCAGTAATTCGGGTCCGGGGCTTGCCGTGCGTGCAAGCCCCGTATATGCACTTACCCGACGCGCTGACATTTCACCTCCAGGGACGCCTGCAATTCGAGTTTGAAAAAGAAGAATCCCGGGCAGCGTCTGACGTCACGCCGCCCAGGAGTGCAGCCAGCGCGAAGCCTGGAGCGCGCTGTGCAAGTGAGACACGCCCCTTGAGGTCTCAGTTTAATAGGACACGCCCCCAATGTTTCTCACAAGCTGCTAAGCATTTTTACATGCAAAGCAGCATTTTAAATAGGTTTTTGGTATTTTTATGAAGCTTTTGGTAACTTTTATAAACTTTTAAAAACGTTTACATTATTTTGAAGAATCTGAAGTAGTTGTAAACAGATTTAAAGCAATTTAAAGACTTTTAAAAGCCCTAAAATAATTTTTTTAATTCCATTTATTTATTTACCAACGTCGTCGTCATACGTGTCTTCACACTGTTCCCTTTGGCGAACTGTATGAAGTGGTGGAAGGATTTATGGCCATGATTAACACTCATTCCGTGACCGTAACCATCTTTGAACCAGCCATGAGGGGGGTTAGTCCTATGGCGGGAGGGTTTTACGGGCTCCCACAAGCTATACAAGGAGGGGGGGCCACCCACACCCACGGACGCAAATATCCCACTGGCTGTCAACCCAGAATTTAGAGCCGGAGCTCCGACTCCACTTGCCAGGACTGTCTGGAGCGGGGTTCGAAACTTTACCCCGTCTGGCCCAGCGGCGGGGATCCTACCGCTACGCCAAAGGCCCAATCCGATTAGCAACGTGAAATGGCTGGAATGAGCACAATTCACAGCATTAAAAGAACTCACAATTGAACTGATGATGACCTCAGCAATCTCCTCAATGAGGTGGAGGCGCAGCGCCTGCTCATCATTGGTAATGAGAAGTCAAAGGCGCCGCAAAAAGGACAGATGATAGCTTGGTCTTTCAAGTGGCAACATAGGGCTCCAGTCACGGGGGAGGGAAAAGGCGCAGGAAACGTATGGGCGTCACCTTTTGCGCGGAGTGGGCCTTTTGCGTAGCGGTAAGCATCCCCGCCGCTGGGCCAGAAGGAGTAGGGTTTCGAACCCCGCTCCAGACAGTCCCGGCAAGTGGAGTCGGAGCCCCAACTATAAATTCTGGGTGGACATCCAGCGGGATACTTGCGTCCGCGGGTGTGGGTGGCCCCCCCCACCTCAGATGGGTTGTGGGAGCCCGTAAAACCCTCACGCCATAGGACAAACCACCCTAATGGCTGGTATGAAGATGGTTATGGTCACGGAAGGAGTGTTAACGTGGCCAGAAATCCTTCCACCACTTCATACAGTTCCCGAAAGGGAACAGTGTGAGGGTACGTACGATGATGACCTGTTGCGCAATGCACCTCCTTGGACCCTCAGTCGCAGATGCGAGGGGGCAAATCGTGCAATTGTTAAATTTTTCATTTTATTGACATGTAAAATGTTGGCCCAGTAATTCCCTTCCAAACGCGCGAGTACGGTCGGGGTACTTACGCGTCTGTCTGGAGGAAATGCCGGTTTTCAGCATGCACAGCACATGCGGGGAAAACCAGCATTCCCTGTCCTCTGAACGAAGGGGTTCAGAGGCAGAACGCGTGCGACTGTACAGGCAGCGCGTGCTCAGTAAAATTTGTCGCTTTCATTCATGCTTTCAGTGAGGTCAAGTCCTTACAACTTACACATGAAAAAAGCATGAGTACAGTTGCTCCAGAGGCTGCGGTTGTTTGGGAAAGGGATGAAAGTTATTTTAAGAAATGCTGAGGTAAGTTTTAAAGTTTATTTTTGTTTTTTAAAACGGGTTTTCAGTACTGTAGGTAGAAGGGTCAATTGTGGCTATGTGACTTGAATTTGCTGTGTTTATTAAATGTGAAAATGACTCCAACATTTTTAAGAAAGAAACTTTTCATCAGTAATATATTCTTTTAAGTAATTATGTATGTATGTCTGTATATATTCCTTTGCATGTATGTATATATTCCTTTACTTATGTGTATGAATGTATGTATTTAATTATGACTTTCAGAGAAAGTAACTTATTGGAAAATCATAATTAAAAACATACATTCATACACATAAGTAAAGGAATATAAAACATACATACATATACGTAAAGGAATATATGCGGACATACATACATAATTACTTATTACTGATGAAAAGTTTCTTTCTTAAAAGTGTTGGAAATGTTACATTACTCATTTTAGAACACTCATTCTCACATTCAATTCACACAGCCACAATTGCTCCTTCTACCTACCGTACTGAAAACCCGTTTAAAAAAAAAAATTTAAACTTTAAAAATAACCTCAGCATTTCTTAAAATAACCTTCCTCACTTTCCCAAACAAAAATATTGCCTTTCAAAAGCTCCACGATAAAATATATCTTCCTCCGCAGCCTTGAAACAACTTTACACATGCTTTTTTCAAGTGTAACTTTTAAGGACTTACCCTCACTGAATCCATGAATGAAATCGACGAAGTTCACTGCGCACGCGCTGCCTGTGCAGTCGCACGCGCTGTGCCTCTGAACCCCTTCGTTCAGAGGACCGGAAATGCCGGCGTTCTCCGCATGCACGGTGTTTCCTGAACGCCGGCATTTCATCCAGCCAGATGCGTGAGTACCCAGACCGTACTCACGCATTTGGACCCGAATTACTGGGCCATTATGAACACAGCTAGCTTTTGCTAGACACTTTTATTGAGCACATGTGGACAAGGTACAGTATCTGTAGAGGCCTCCATCTTGACCGCTACCTTGTGGGTAGCCTAGTGCCCCATGGGTAATGTAGTCTTAATATACATACAGCTGGGTAGTGTAGTCTTATATACAGCTCTACACAGCTCTACGGCTCCACCTAGTGTCCACTATAGAATGACATGTTATTGATCATTGCATCCCCCTTTCTTTGAGGTTTAACAAAATCAATATCAATCAACTTTCAAGAAAACAATGAAGATAATATCAGTAACACTTTTGTTAGTGCTCCATAAACAAACATTTTCAAAACAGTCAACACATTTTCAAAGCTTTACATTGTACTCAAAGATTAAGTCTATCAGGCTTTTTTACTTCACGTGTGGATCTTCTCAACACGGGTAAGTCTGATGTGTCTTCATGAGATTGTTCTGGCGGTGAATGACAAGATGCAGTTGCGGCATTGTCATCAATCTGGTCTTGAATAGTCTCTTGTGTTTTTAGGAGGGAACGGCGGTTCCTCCTGAGAATCTGTCCTTCCTCAGTTCAGCAGGTGAAGAACCATAGTCTAAAGGTGAGGCTCGGTAGCTCAGCAGGGCGAGATAAGGATCAGACTTGCTTTCTGTCACTTTCTTCAGTAGCTGCTTGAGAACTTGAACACCTTTCTCTGCCTTACCATTTGACTGAGCATACAAAGGACTGGATGTGATGTGCTGAAAGTCATACTGTGCTGCAAACTGTTTCCACTCCTTACAGTTGAAGCACGGACCATTGTCGCTAACGGCAATCCTGGGAATTCCATGTCTGGCGAAGATGGATTTCACATGCATTATGACACTGCTTGCTGTAGTGCTTGAGAGCAGCGCCATCTCAGAATAGTTAGAATGGTAGTCAATCACTATTAGATAGTCTTTACCATTTAAATGAAAAAGGTCCATACCAACCTTTTGCCATGGTGCTGTTGGTATGTCAGCTACTATCATTGGTTCCTTTGCTTGTTTGTTTTGGTGTTTCTGACATGTCTCACATTTGCCTAACATGTTCTCAATGTCCTTATTTATGCCAGGCCAATAAACAGTGTCTCTTGCCCTCCTTTTGCATTTTTCAATTCCGAGGTGTCCCTCATGAATCCTTTTGAGCATGTCTTGACGTAGAGCCTGTAGAATGACTATTCTGTTTTGTTTTAGTAATAGTCCACTTGCAACACTCAATTCTGACCTGATGTGAAAATATTTGGGACAGGAACCTTTAGGCCAACCATGATGAATGTTCTCTATTACTGTTTGTAATACTGTATCTTTTACTGTTTCTTCTGCTATTTGCTTTGATTTTGTGTCTGACACGGGCAGCGCAGCAGTGACCATAATCACATGAACATCCACGTCTTCTTCAGTAGAGCTCGCATGACTCATTGTGGGTGCTCGGGATAGTGCATCTGCTAACACTATGTATTTGCCTGGTGTGTAGATCAGTTCAAAGTCATATCTTTGCAGCTTCATCATGAGTCGTTGAATCCTTGGAGACATCTCATTCAGGTTTTTTTTTATGATGGTAACCAGAGGGCTGTGGTCTGTCTCAACTGTGAAGGTGGGAAGTCCATATATGTAGCCATGAAACTTTTCTAGTCCAACTACCAAGCCTAGACATTCCTTTTCAATCTGGGCATATCGACACTCAGTATCAGTCATAGACCTGGAGGCATAGGCAACAAGCTTCCAATCTTCACCCTCTGCTTGTAGCAAGACCACACCTAGGCCATCTTTTGATGCATCCGTTGACACTTTGATTCTTTTTGTTGGGTCAAAGAGGGTGAGTACAGGTGTGGTTGTCAGCACTGTTTTGAGGTTTATCCACTCTTGTTCATGTCTTTCTGTCCATGCGAACTCATTTGTTTTATGTAGCAGGTCTCGCAGACAGGCTGTCTTGGCTGACAAGTTAGGAATGAACTTTCCAATAAAGTTTATCATCCCCATGATGCATAGCACTCCTTTTTTGTCAGTGGGTTGGGGCATTTTGAGTATGGCGTTTACTTTTTCCATATCTGGCTCTATTCCTTTACCAGATAGACTATCTCCTAGGAAAGTGACTTCCTGGACGCCAAACTGACACTTGGCTTTGTTGAGCTTCAGTCCATTCCGGCGTATGCTCTGTAACACTTTAGTCAGTCTCTCATTGTGTTCTTTCAGTGTGGAGCCCCAGATGATGATGTCATCAACATAGACCCGAACTCCTTCCAGACCTTCAATTATGTGTTCCATCGCTCTATGAAAGATTTCAGGTGCAGATATTATCCCGAAAGGCATTCTGAGGAAACAATACCTGCCAAATGGTGTGTTGAAGGTACAGTATTTGGTGCTCTCTTCATCCAGTTTTAGTTGCCAAAATCCTTGTGAGGCATCGAGCTTTGTAAAGTATCTGGCACCTGACATTTCACTGGTGATTTCTTCTCGCTTGGGAATCTGGTAGTGTTCACGTTTTATGTTTGCATTTAAGTCCTTTGGATCCATGCATATTCTTAGATCATTGTTCTTTTTCTTTACACATACCATGGAGTTAACCCAGTCTGTAGGCTCTTCGACTTTCCTGATGACTCCTAGTGTGGTCATTCTGTCCAGTTCATTCTTGAGCCAGTCACGCAGGGGTGCTGGAACTCTTCGTGGAGCATGTACCACTGGCTGAGCATCCTCCTTTAGCTGAATCTTGTATGTGAATGGTAGAACTCCAAATCCTTTGAACACATCCTGGAAATTACTCACTACAGAATCCACTGAGTCATCTGGTCTGCTTATGGCACAGTTTATACGGTATACTCTCTTGACCAGTTCTAAGTCTTCACAAGCTTTGTCATCTAATAGTGAATCAAGTCTTTCAGCCACAACAGAAAACATGAGATGATGCACTTTGTCTTTGACTGTCACTTTAAGTCTGCATACACCTAAGCTATCTATTTTCTGTCCATTATAGTTCTTCAGTAGTACTGACTTTTTCTGTATTTTGGGCTTTTCTTTCATATTGTTAATGTCACTCATACTGCTTTTGCCCCAGTGTCTAGTTTCAAGGTAACTAATGCTCCATTTACTTGCAGTGGGATCATCCATTTGTCCTCTTTTACTGCATTAACTTTATGTTCAGCATTGTCCATTTCTGAGAGCTGCACATTTTCTGTATCCTTTTTGATATTGTCACATAACACCATTCGTACAAAAAATGTCTCACTTAGATCAGTGTCCTCAAGATAGGCGTTTCTGTGGCCGTAGACGTGAATCCAGGATGGTTTGTTGCTTCCCTGGTGCCAGGGTCAAGGATGTCACTGAGCGGCTGCAGGGCATTCTGGAGGGGGAGGGTGAACAGCCAGAGGTCGTGGTCCACATTGGTACCAACGACATAGGTAAAAAGAGGGATGAGGTCCTCCAGCAAGAATTTAAGGAGCTAGGTGGAAGATTAAAGAGCAGGACCTCAAAGGTTGTAATCTCTGGATTACTCCCGGTGCCATGTGCTAGTGAGTATAGGAATAGGAAGATAGAACAGATGAATGTTTGGCTAAAGGGATGGTGCAGGAGGGAGGGCTTTAGTTTCCTGGATCACTGGGTCTGCTTCTGGGAAAGGTGGGACTTGTACAAGTCGGATGGTTTACACCTGAACCAGAGGGGGACCAATATCCTTGCGGGGAGGTTTGCTAGCACTGCTGGGGTGGGTTTAAACTAACTGGGCAGGGGGATGGGATACAGAGTGGAACTATAGTAGGGGGTGATTTACAGCCAAATACGGAGGAAAAAACAAGTCAGCTGGGAAGGCAGAGCAAATATGTGGAGGCAAAAGGGAATATGGCAAGGCTGGAAGGCATTTATTTTAATGCAAGGAGTCTTGCAAATAAGGTGGATGAACTGAAGTTGTTGCTGAACACATGGGAGTACGATATTGTTGCTATCACGGAGACATGGTTGAGGGAGGGTCAGGACAGGCAGCTCAATATTCCGGGGTATAGAATCTTCAGACGAGACAGAGGGGGGTGTAAAAGGGGAGGGGGTGTTGCAATATTAATTAAGGAATCAATTACTGCTGTAAGGAGGGATGATATATTAGCGGGTTCCTCTAATGAGGCCATATGGGTAGAACTTAAAAACAAAAAGGGGGCAAGCACTTTGCTGGGGGTGTACTATAGGCCTCCGAACAGTCAGGGGGAGATAGAGGAACAGATATGTAGGCAAATCTCAGAGAAGTGTGAAAATAATAGGGTAATAATAGTGGGGGATTTCAACTTCCCCAATATTAATTGGGATAGTCAGAGTGTGAAAGGCTTAGAGGGTGCAGAATTCTTAAAGTGCATCCAGGAGAGCTTTTTGAGCCAACATGTAGAAAGTCCTACAAGAGAGGGGGCGGTACTGGACCTAATTCTAGGGAATGTAGCCGGGCAAGTGGTGGAAGTGTCAGTAGGAGAGCATTTTGGCGACAGGGACCATAATTCGGTGAGATTTAAGGTGGTCATGGAAAAAGACAAAGACG
The DNA here is from genome assembly GCF_052327205.1 of Somniosus microcephalus. NCBI lineage: Eukaryota > Metazoa > Chordata > Chondrichthyes > Squaliformes > Somniosidae > Somniosus > Somniosus microcephalus. Next base: position 98,139,159 of record NC_140993.1, on the reverse strand, counting down.
GCCCGGAAATAAGGGTTCTAAATTGGGGAAAGGCCGATTTTAATATGATAAGGCAGGATCTGGCCAAAGTGGACTGGGAGCAGCTACTTATAGGAAAATCCACATCAAAGCAGTGGGAGACTTTCAGAAGGGAAATAGAGAGAGTACAACGCCAACATGTTCCTGTAAAGGTCAAGGGTGGGACCAACAAGCAAAGGGAACCTTGGATGACAAGGGATATACAAAAATGCATTAGGAGAAAAAGGGGGGCTTTTGGCAGTTACAAAAGACTAAAGACGGAGGAAGCCCTAGAGGAGTATAAAAAGTGCAGGGGTATACTTAAAAAAGAAATTAGGAGGGCGAGGAGGGGCCGTGAAATAACACTGGCAAGCAAAATAAAGGAAAATCCTAAGATGTTTTATAAGTATATTAAGGGCAAGAGGATAACCAGGGAAAGGGTAGGGCCCATTAGGGACCAAAGTGGCAATCTGTGTGTAGAGCCAGATGATGTAGGCGGGGTTTTAAATGAATTTTTTGCATCTGTGTTCCCAGGCCCGGACGAGATGTATCCCAGGCTGTTGTGTGAGGCAAAGGAGGAGATTGCAGGGGCTCTGACACAAATTTTCAGAACCTCTCTGGCCACAGGGGATGTACCAGAGGACTGGAGAACAGCTAACGTAGTACCATTATTCAAGAAGGGTAGCAGGGATAAACCAGGGAATTACAGGCCAGTGAGCCTAACATCTGTGGTAGGGAAATTATTGGAAAAAATTCTGAGGGACAAAATTAGTCTCCACTTGGAGAGGCAAGGATTAATCGGGGATAGTCAGCATGGCTTTGTCAAGGGTAAATCATGTCTGACCAATCTGATTGAATTTTTCGAGGGGGTGACTAGGTGTGTGGATGAGGGAAATGCTGTGGATGTGGTTTACATGGATTTCAGTAAAGCTATTGACAAAGTCCCGCATAGGAGACTGGTCAAGAAGGTAAGAGCCCATGGGATCCAGGGTGCCTTGGCGCGTTGGATCCTAAACTGGCTGAGTGGCAGGAGGCAGAGGGTGATGGTCGAAGGTTGCTTTTGTGACTGGAAGCTTGTGTCCAGTGGGGTACCTCAGGGATCGGTGCTGGGACCCTTGCTGTTTGTGATCTACATAAATGATTTGGATGAGAATGTAAAAGGTATGATCAGTAAGTTTGCAGATGAAACGAAAATTGGTGGGGTGGTAAATTGCGAGGAGGAAAGCCTCAGGCTACAGGACGATATAAACGGGTTGGTCAGATGGGCGGAAAAGTGGCAAATGGAATTTAACCCTGAAAAGTGCGAGGTGATGCATTTTGGACGGACAAATAAGGCAAGGGAATACACAATGAGTGGTAGGACCCTAGGAAGTACAGAGGGTCAGAGGGACCTTGGTGTACATGTACATAGATCCCTGAAGGCAGCGGAACAGGTAGATAATGTGGTTAAAAAGGCATATGGGATACTTGCCTTCATTAGCCGAGGCATAGAATATAAGAGCAGGGAGGTTATGATGGAGCTGTACAAAACGCTGGTGAGGCCACAGCTGGAGTACTGTGTGCAGTTCTGGTCGCCTCACTATAGGAAGGATGTGATTGCTTTGGAGAGGGTGCAGAGAAGATTCACCAGGATGTTACCTGGGATGGAGCGCCTCAGCTATGAAGAAAGACTAAACAGGCTGGGGTTGTTTTCCTTGGAGCAAAGAAGGCTGAGGGGGGACCTGATTGAGGTGTACAAAATGATGAGGGGCATAGATAGGGTAGATAAAGAGGAACTTTTCCCCTTAGTAGGGGGGTCAATAACAAGGGGGCATAGATTCAAGGTAAGGGGCAGGAGGTTTGGAGGGGATTTGAGGAGGAACTTTTTCACCCAGAGGGTGGTTGGAATCTGGAACTCACTGCCTGAAAGGGTGGCGTTAAGTCTGTGTGTCCCAGTTATGCTTATTATAAATCACTGGACACAGACCACAAGAATAACTTTAACAGGTCTTTACTATTCGGAGGTCAGGGCTGAACTGCCCAGCAAATCCCTACACAACACTTATATACCGGTGTGGTCACCACTGGTATTACAGTATACAGCAGCCAAGAGAAAGTAGTACATCTCTTAAGGTAGTTCTCTTAAGGTGGAACAGGTTACATACACCACAATCCTCCCTTTTTAGCTTAACAGTTATATCCCCATTTAACATAACATAATAACATATATATATATACAACTTCATGCAAAACAGGTCAAAGATTCAATCTCTGAGGAGGCCTCCTGATTCGAGTTGGATAACGCCTTTCAGGGGTCTCTGATTCTCGTTGCTGGGGTGACTCATCTAGTTGGTCTCTTATGGATTGGACATCATCATCAGGTACATTCACTTCTGAGGTAGATGCTTCAGGTTCACTAACTTTGTCTCTGCCGTAACCATAGGTTCGACACTTGTTCTCGATTCTACCAGTTGGTCAGCATGACGCCGTATTACATTTTCACCAATATCTACCGTGTACATCAGGGGTCCTTGTCTGGCCCGAATTGTTCCAGATTGCCATTTCTCGTTTTTATAGTCCCGGGCTAACACTGGTTGTCCTATTTCGAAACTCCGAGTGGTCTTGTTATTTATATGCTGGAACTGTTTGTTTTCAACTTCCCTCCGCACATTTGGTTTTAACAAGTCCAACCTGGACCGCAACCTCCTGTTATAGAACATCATGGCATGACTTTGGTTTGTCACTGCATGAGTGGCGTTTCGATATGCCAGTAGGAATTTGTCCACCTTGTGTTGTAGTGGAATCTGATCTTCGCTCATGGCCTTTATTGCTTTTTTGAACGTTTGTACAAATCTCTCGGCCAACCCGTTTGTAGCCGGATGATATGGGGCAGAGGTATAATGTTTCACCCCATTCTTCTTCATGAATTTCTGGAATTCTTCTGACACGAACTGCGGTCCGTTGTCTGAACATATTTGTTCTGGCAATCCATTTCTTGCAAATATCGTTCTTAGCACCGCGATCGTCTTTTTCGAGGTAGTGGTAGTCATCTTAATCACTTCTGGCCATTTAGAATGTGCGTCCACCGCAATTAAAAACATGGAGTCCATGAATGGACCAGCAAAGTCAATATGTACACGTTGCCATGGGGTTGAAGGCCATTCCCATGGATGCAGCGGTGCAATCGGAGGTGCATTTTGCACTTTTTGGCACCCTGAGCAGCTTTTCGTCAGATCCTCTATCTGTTGGTTGATACCCGGCCACCACACATAAGCCCTAGCAAGGCTTTTAGCTTGACTCCCCCCAGATGACCTTCATGCAGTTCCTTTAGAACTCTCTCTCTTAACTTAGGAGGAATAATCACCCTTGTTCCATACATCAATGTTCCTTGACAGACGGACAGCTGTTCTCGTCTTGCTGAGAATGCCGGTAACAGTGGATCACCATGTGCTGGCCATCCCTTCACTGTCACTTCGTAGACCCGGGACAGTGTCGGGTCGTTCCTGGTTTCTCTTTCAATACTTGCATTGGTGACTGGTAAACATTCGATGATGGTCGAGTGAAATAACTCAACAGGGTCAACCGTCGGTGCCTCCTCCTCTGTATGTAGTGGCAGGCGCAACAGCCCATCAGCATTACCATGCTGCTTTGTACCTTTGAATTCAATCTGATATTGATGTGCTCTTAGGAAAAGGGACCATCTCTGGAGTCTCTGTGCTGTCATCACCGAAACACCCTTCTTAGGGTTAAAAATGGATACCAACGGCTGGTGGTCTGTCAGAAGCGTAAACTTTTGGCCCTGCAGGTAATGATTAAACTTCTTTACTCCCCACACAAGGCTGAGAGCCTCCCTATCTATCTGAGCATAGTTGCGCTCAGCGGAGGTCAATGATCTGGATGCGAACGCAACTGGCCTCTCCAGGCCATTTGGCAACTTGTGTGAGAGTACTGCCCCAATACCATATGGAGAAGCATCACAAGCCAAACGAATAGGCAGCATTGGGTTGAAGTGAGCCAACACTTCCTCTGAGGTGATCAATGCCTTGCTTTTGCACAAGGACCTCTTACAGTCCTCGCTCCACTTCCATGGTACTCCCTTCTGCAAAAGAGCGTTCAGCGGGTGCAGCACCGTGGATAAATTTGGCAGAAACTTATGGTAATAGTTAATCAACCCTAGGAACGACCTCAACTGGGATACATTATCCGGAGCGGGAGCCTTCACAACAACTTCGATCTTGTCAGGAGACTTATGAAGCCCCTCCTGGTCAATGACGTGACCACAGTACGAGATCCGCTTCTGAAAGAACTCACATTTCTGGCGATTAACTCAAAGTCCATATTCTTTCAATCTGGTGAGCACCAGTTCCAAATTTGCAAGGTGTTCCTCATCATCATCTCCTGTAATCAGAATATCGTCCAGGTAACATTGTGTGCCTGGAATTCCCTGTAATACCTGCTCCATGGCCCTCTGCCAAATTGCTGGAGCCGATGCCACTCCAAAAACCAGTTTATTATACCGGTACAAGCCTCTATGCGTGTTGATCGTGAGATACTGGCGTGACTCTTCCTCAACTTCCATCTGTAAGTACGCCTGCGCCAGGTCTAAATTGGTGAAGTGTTTCCCGCCAGACAACGAAGCGAAGATATCCTCAATCCGCGGAAGCGGATACTGCACCGTGTGAAGCACCGGATTAACAGTAATCTTGAAATCTCCACAGATGCGAACCTTCCACGGTTCCCCCGGCTTGTTGCTCGATGAACGCTTCATGACGGGGACAATGGGCGTGGCCCACTCACTCCAGTCTACCTTAGACAGTACTCCTGAACGTTCTAGCCCTTCCAGCTCAGCTTCCACAGCAGGTCGTATCGCATAAGGTACCGGTCTGGCTTTGAAAAATTTCGGGTTTGCATGTTCTTCAACCTTGATGTTTGCCGTAATTCCTCTCAGTGTTCCCAGTCCCTGTTGGAACACCTCTTTAACATCGTCCAATATTCTGGACAATCGTTTAGGTTTGACATCTTTTTTACCGGAATCTACCGTTAGTGCTTTTAAGGAATGCCAGTCCATATTTATTTTCCTAATCCACTCCCGTCCCAGTAGTGGTGGACCTCCCTCAGGTAGCACATATAAGTCCATTCCTTGGCTTTCTTTGCCCTTGTGGACCACCTTTACCTCTATCTTCCCGATGGGGTATACTTTTTGCCCCGTGTATGTTTTCAATACAATCTCCGTATCCCGTAGGGGAATATGTGGGAATAACCTTTTGTAATCTTGCTTTTTCATGACCGTCAATGCCGATCCAGTGTCCAATTCCATCTTCACTTGGACTCCTGCTATCTGAAGTGTGACCCAGATTGTTTGGAGGTCTGCTTCCTTACCAATATTGTGTACTCTTAGACTACCCAGTTCATTACTGCTGGAGTCTGAATTTGACTTCTGTTCGTTCGAACTGTTCTCTGTCACCTTGTGTACCTTTCTGTACTTTTCCTGCGGTGACTTTTTTTAGTGGTCTTCTTTCCTGACCGGCACACTTTAGCTATGTGACCAAGCCTGCCACATTTTCTGCATTCCTGATTTTTGAACCAGCACTGGTTCTGATCGTGCGAAGTCTTTCCACAATGATAACATTTTACTGTACCCAAGACCATTTGATTGGTGCTGAGTTCCGGTGACCGTAGCTGCATTTCTGCAGTACCTCTCGCTGCGGCTTCATGCGATGCTGCAATAGTGACAGCTTTATCAAGCGTAAGATCATTCTCCTCAAGCAGTCGCTTTTGTGTTCCTTCTTTTAACAATCCAGACACAAATTTATCTCTCAGCGCATCTGCTAGTCCTGTTCCAAACTGACAGTACTTTGATAGCTTATGCAGTTCAATTAAAAATTCAGCGTTGCTTTCGTCTTTCAGCTGCGTTCTTCTGTAAAATTTAAATCGTTCCGCTATCATCAGCGGCGTGGGGTTTAAATGATTTTTCAGGACAGTAACAATATTCGCGAAAGTCTGATCCGCCGGTTTATCTGGTGACAGAAGGTGCTTCAATAACCCGTATGTCTTCGCACCCATTGAGCTTAATAAGGTTAGTGCTTTCTCATCATCTGGTACCTTATTTGCTTTACAATAAACTTCCATGCGTTCTACATACGTGGTCCAATCTTCGATATCGCTATCAAAGGTATTAATGTTCCCATGTTTAGGCATCCTTGCAAGTTTTTAAATTTTTCTTTTTCTCAAAATGGCGGCTTCCCGCGCTTGCCTTCTTCCCCGCCTACTAAAATGGCGGCTTTCCGCGCTTGGCGGTCTTTCCCGTGCTCGTCTTCTTCCCCCGCCGACTACAATGGCGGATTCCCGCTGGCTGCAATGGCGACTGCCGTTCTCGCCTCCCCAGCGGTTCTCAATTCCCCGACGCTGCGCCTCTCGGCCTCGATTGCAGCCCGGCCCTTTTCACCAGCTGTGGTCGAGTTCTCCGCCCTTTTTCCTCCGTTTTCCCTCCCCCACTCCACAGTCAACGCGGCCGACTTTCTCCTCGTGTCGCTGATCGGCTTACCCACCACCGTGGTAGAAGGGATGATCACTGCCCGTCGCTGATGGAGGGCTTCGTGGTCAGAATTTTTCTTTATAACCCGGGTTCTCGATGCCTCCCGTGCGATGGTGCTCAGCAGGATGATGAGGGCGGATGCCTCTTCTCGACGCCCGTTCTGAGGACGAAGCTGCCTTGGATGTAAAACTGCCGCAGGGTAAGATCGGACTCGTCGCCACTGTTAAGTCTGTGTGTCCCAGTTATGCTTATTATAAATCACTGGACACAGACCACAATAATAACTTTAACAGGTCTTTACTATTCGGAGGTCAGGGCTGAACTGCCCAGCAAATCCCTACACAACACTTATATACCGGTGTGGTCACCACCGGTATTACAGTATACAGCAGCCAAGAGAAAGTAGTACATCTCTTAAGGTAGTTCTCTTAAGGTGGAACAGGTTACATACACCACAGGTGGTAGAGGCAGGAACACTCATAACATTCAAGAAGCATTTGGATGAGCACTTGAAATGCCATTGCATACAAGGCTATGGACCAAATGCTGGAAAATGGTATTAGATTGGACAGGGATTGATGGTCGGCGCAGACACGATGGGCCGAAGGGCCTCTTTCTGTGCTGTATAACTCTATGGGCTAGATTTTCAGTTGCTTGCGCCAGCAGTTAGCGCCTTAAGAGAAGTGATTTCCGGGCGCTATGCGTGTAGCGCCCGGGCGCAGCGCAGTTTGCGCCCCGCCCCAAATTAAGTTGCCCGTTAGCGCCGGCGCAAAGTTTAGCGCCCGCCCGGCTGCGCGCGCAGAAAATGACGTCACATCCTCGTGCAACGCCCTTTGGCCGCCCCGATTGCAAACTTCAGTCGGACCGCCCCATTGTGCGGCGGGCGGCCGGAGCGTTTGGAAAAAGGAACGCAACACAACCAGCGCGGGCCCCGGGGGGCGCTAATTAAAGGGAACGTCCTCTCCAGTATAAAGGCCATCCATTATTTCAGAAAACAGTCTTGTGCAACGCATTTCTGGAGACACAACAAGGAGGATAGCTAACTGGTTTCAAGCAGCAAGAGCCAGGTATTTTTGGACTCAGGCAACAGCGCTGCAAGTGGCCATTTGGAAATTAGAGTGTTTGCCAGGATTTGATGGGGGTTGCATGGGGTGCCAACGCGGAGCTGCAGCTCCATGTCCGTAGGGCTCGCAGACGCATTGTGAGAGGGGCAGCCCTGGCTAGAGGCAGAGGGGGCTACAGGCGTCGGCCACGTAGGCCTTACCCAGTCAGGCTATACCGCCAGCAGCGCTCCTACCTAAACATGAGTGCCGCGCGATGTGTTAAAAGGCTCCGATTCCGAAAGGAGGTGATTGCAGAGGTCTGCCACCTGCTTCGCCGAGATCTGCGGCCAAAGCTCAGGTGCAGGACGTCTCTGTCGGTGGAAGTGAAGGTGACAGTGGCATTGAACTTCTATGCCACCGGCTCCTTCCAATACGCTGCTGGGGACATAGCAAACATCTCCCAGTACGGCGCGCATCGCTGCATCCGCCAGGTGACAGAAGCACTGTTCAGAAGGAGAAGCCAATTCATCTCCTTCCCCATGGCCCTGGAGAGCCAGCATCAGCGCGCATTGGGATTTTCCAGACTCGGGGAATTCCCCTTGGTGCAGGGCGCCATTGACTGTACGCATGTGGCTTTGCGGGCCCCTCTGGAGCATGGCGAGCAGTATCGCAACAGGAAGGGCTACCATTCTCTGAATGTGCAGCTGGTCTGTGACCACAAGCAGCGCATCATGGCAGTCAATGCCAGCTTCCCAGGCAGCAGCCACGATGCCTTTATCCTGCGGCAGAGTACTGTGCATGACATGTTCCAGGCACAGCCTCCCCCAAGAGGATGGCTACTCGGGGACAAAGGCTATCCTTTGTGCACCTGGCTCATGACCCCGCTCCGCGCGCCCAGGACCGCTGCTGAAGAGGCCTACAACGAGAGCCATCAAACCACCCGCAACATCATCGAGCTAACTATTGGGGTCCTCAAGCAGCGGTTCCGCTGCCTTGATCGCTCCGGAGGAGCTCTCCAGTATTCGCCGGACCGGGTCTCCCAATTTGTGGTGGTTTGCTGCATGCTACACAACCTGGCTATCCGCAGGACTCAGGCACTGCCACCTGATGTTGGACCAGCACCTCAGGAGGAGGAGCAGGAGGAGCATGAGGAGGAGGAGGAGGAGGAGGAGGAGGAGGAGGAGGAGGAGCAGGAGTACGTTCCCAGGAGGGAGCGACCAGGGCCAAGGGCCGCACGACGCCACCTTATTACACGGTACTTCTAAGCCCCCTGTCAGGGAATGGCCAGGGGCCATGAGGGAAGATGAATGCAGCCGCTCCGCAAGCCCTCAGCCGGCGAAGCCAACAAACACTAAGAAGAACAACCATGGAGACTGCATGAATAAAGATAATTTTTTATTAAACAAAAATGGAAAGCCCTTCCCACATGAATCCCCAAAAACAATAAACGGGCCCCACAAAAAGCCCAACAAACGACTCACTCCCACAAACTGGGGAGGAGCCACTCCACCTTTATTGAAACCGGGCCTCAACGTCGGCCTAACGCAAAAAAAAAGCCCTCCAAAAGCACAACCATGGGCAAAATAAAGATGGCCACCGCCATATTAAAGGAAAGCTGGCCACACCCTCTACTGAGTGGCCCGCGAGGGCGAGACCTTGGCCAGCATTTTGCCTCCCCTGCCCTGCCTGCTGCTCCTTCGCAAGCTCTGCCCAGTGGCTGCTGCGAGGCTGGGGGAAGGCGCCTGAGGCTCAGATGCCCTTCCGCCAGATGCCGCTGGGGGGCGGCCTACACGGCGTTTGGGCCTCGAGGGGCCGTCTCCTGAGTGGCGCGCCTGAGCCTGGCCACCATCAGCTGCAGCCGCTTGCCCTTGACGCCCCAGAGGGGGAATGGCGGCGACGGATGGTGCAATGTGGGCCAGCTGGCGTCTGGGATGCGCTGGCTGGTGCTGTGGCGCGGTGGCACTCGGCCGGGCCCGCACTGCAGGATCCGCAGCAATCAGCCGACGGCCGGCTTGCTGGGATGGTCCAGCGCGGCGCCTGCCCTGGCGATGCCTGCCTGAGACAGCGCGTGTGGCAGCAGTGAGTGGCCCTGTGGTCCTGGTGTGCGCGCGCATCACATCCGCCAGGGTCTTGACGGCATCAGTTAGCATGCGGCCAGTCGCGGCAGTTGCTGCCCCGAACTCGCGCACACTGGTCGCCAGCGACTCGATGGCCTCAGGCATGCGCCCCACCACGCTCATGAGCTCCGTGTGGCGCCGGTCCGAGTCGTCGGCCATCTGATCGAGCTTCCGCACCTCCTCCGAAGTGAAGGTGTCCGGACTGGAGTCGCGACTCTCCCGCTGGGGAGGAGGGGGCCGAACTAGGGGACCCTTGCCGCGTTGGTGACGGCGAGTGTGCCGAGCAGCAGCACTCCCCTCTGATCCTTCCCCCCTTTGGGGGGAAGGCCGCGGGCCACGCGCACGGCTGCTGGGTGGCTGGACGCCACTGGTCCCAGAAGCTGCATTGCCCTGCGACAGTTCCTCCAGGCACTCGTCCAGTGAGGAGGTGTCGAGCATTTCCTCCTCTCCTGCGGGACGTGACTGTTCCCCCGAAGGTCCGGCTTGCTCCTCCTCCTCCTCCTGGTTGGAGGTGCTGTCACTGGCAGCCTCAGGGTCCTGGTCGTCACCAGCTGAAAGCAGGAATGCACAAGAGTAGCTTCAGAGTGAGGAGACAGCGTCAGCGAGGGAGTTAGGACTGGTGGGATTCAGCGCATTGGTGGGACAGTGGCAAAGGAGGTAGCTCGGATGGGCCAGTGCGACGCGAGAGGGCCAAAAGGCGAGGTCCTTACCATTGCTGGGCAGTGGAGGGTCGGATACACCGCACGCTGTGGGGACAATCACACGTGCTCCCATGAGCACACACACGCGCTCCTCCAGCCGAGTGAGCTTCTGCAGCTTGGCGCGGCCACCCCTGGCACGGGCCTGGCGATTAAACGCTACTTTAGCCTGCAAGAGAAAGGACGGGCTGTAAGTGCGCAGTGAAGCCCTGATGTAGTGTGCACTGCCTCCCATGGTGGAATAGCTTGGACAGAGTGAAGCCCTGATGTAGTGTGCACTGCCTCCCATGGTGGAATAGCTTGGACAGAGTGAAGCCCTGATGTAGTGTGCACTGCCTCCCATGGTGGAATAGCTTGGACAGATTGAAGCCCTGATGTAGTGTGCACTGCCTCCCATGGTGGAATAGCTTGGACAGAGTGAAGCCCTGATGTAGTGTGCACTGCCTCCCATGGTGGAATAGCTTGGACAGAGTGAAGCCCTGATGTAGTGTGCACTGCCTCCCATGGTGGAATAGCTTGGCCAAAGTGTAGAGTGCCGAATGGCCATTTGATGCTCATGACTGTCCCAATGCTGCTGGCTGAGGGCTGGCCAAAAGGACTTTCAGGTCCCTTTGCCCATCATGTCAGGTGTACATGCAAGAATGAGGAGGAGACTGGAAAGGCTACTCACCCTCACAATCCTGGTCAGATCGTTGTACTTCTTACGACATTGTGTGTGGGTCCTGGGGGCCTCGCCGGTGAACGTCACCCTCTGGGCGATCTGCTTCCAGGCTTTGGTGTAGTCGTGGTGGGTTGGATTCCTCCCACTGTCTGGAAACAAGATCTTGCGCCTCACCTCCAGAGCTGTGAGCATGATGTCCAGATCACCCTCTGAGAAGCGCAGGGCACGCTGACGGGCCTTCTCTGGCGTTGCCATGACTCCCTGGGGCTGAGCAGTAGTGTTGAGGCCTCTTTGCAAGGCTGCAGTGTGCAGGGCGTGGCAGCAGACCAATTCGTCCCTTCCCCCTTTAAGAGCTGGTCGGCACCACGGGGTCTGCTGTCAGTGCAAAAATGACCGCACCCGTGCTGCGCCCCGCCTGGGCGCTATCCCTCTGGACCGCCGGCTTAGCGCCTAAAGAGAGTAGTGGAACGCCTCTTTTAGCGCTCCACCAACCTCTTAGGGCGAAGCCACTGAATTCCCGGCAACGGGGCGCTACTTTGGGGCGGGCGCTAACTTCGGGCGGGCGCTAAAGCTAGCGCCCCAAAACTGCCTAAACTGAAAATCTAGCCCTATGACTCTAATTACATTAACTCGTTGCCCTTTCTTAGTTTTTACTCTTGAAAAGCATTGTTTGGCAAAGTGATTCTTTCCATTACACTTTGTGCACATTTTTCCAAACGCTGGGCATTGTCTTAACTGGTGTTTGTAATCACAACGTTTACAATTAAAAATGTCATCCTCCGATTGCTTTTCATTTCTGTTCTGTCCACGTTTCTTCCCCTTGTAGGACACAGCACCGACAGTAGCATTATCACTCATTACAATCGCATCATTATTGATTTCACTGAAAGTCTTCGCGTGCTTTCGAGCTAGCTCGCTGGCTTGGCATATTTTCACCGCATTTTCCAAATTTAGTTCGGTTTCTCTCAACAGACGTTCCCTGACTTTTTTTATCATGAATACCAAACACAATCTGGTCACGAATCATGGATGCTTTGAGCTCAGAGAAATTACATGTCTGTGCTTTCAGTTTCAGATCAGTTATAAAGCTATCAAAAGTCTCATTTTGCTGCTGTGTCCGAGAACAGAAGATGTATCTTTCATAGGTCTCATTCTTTTTGGGAGAGCAATGTGCATCAAATTTTTTTAGCACATCTTCTAATTTTTCTCTGTTCTCCTCTGGATTAAATACAAATGTATTAAATACCTCTATCGCCTGTGGGCCTGCAACCGTAAGCAGCAATGCTATCTTCCTTGCATCTGGCTTCGTACCGAATCCGATGGCTGCAATGTAGAGTTCGAATTGTTGTTTAAGAGCCTGCCAATTGTAGTCGATGTTTCCTGTGAGTTTCAAACGCTCTGGTGGCTTCAAATTCTCCATGTCGCTTTTCACAATTTTCAGCAGATCTTCACCATCCTGGTACCATCTTATGTTCATTAATAAATAGCCATTCTTATTATGAACACAGCTAGCTTTTGCTAGACATTTTTATTGAGCACATGTGGACTAGGTACAGTATCTGTAGAGGCCTCCATCTTGACCGCTGCCTTGTGGGTAGCCTAGTGCCTCATGGGTAATGTAGTCTTAATATACATACAGCTGGGTAGTGTAGTCTTATATACAGCTCTACGGCGCCACCTAGTGTCCACTATAGAATGACATGTTATTGATCATTACAAAAGGTAGATGCACAAGGGTATGCACATGGGTGTATCAAAAAATATAAGTGCTATGTTTCAGTTATTTTGATAACACACATGAATGTTTTTCTTTGCACCAAAATCCTGTGGGTCATATGTAAATGCTTCTATTTCCGGCCTCATATAACTTTTAAAATGAAAGATATTACTTGGATTTGTCAGGAGGTATCCCCTTACACTGTGCAAACAGGCCCTGTGTCTGTTTGTACCAGCTGTAAAATTTTCATACGTAATTGCTGGGCAGTTGGTGGGCAATTAGCCCAACTCTGCACCAGCAATTAGGATTTCACTGTCGGTGCGGATCATCTGTCAAGTTGGAACTTGACAGATTGGAAGTTCAGGATTTAACGCATAAATCCCGAACTTGCTGTCCATTTCAAAGGTGGTATGACAGTGTACTCAGAGTACGCAATGATACCAACTGCAAATTCTGACCAACTACTTATGAGATGTTGAGTTGCCAACCTGGAGCTAGAGCATTACATATTGAGGAAAGGTTAGGAAACATGCTGTAGAGGATAGGAAGAGATTTAACATAGGAAACAATAATAAAAATGCCTTAAATGGCACATGCACAAAGATTCCCTAAAAATTCAAAGACAGGGGATGCAAAGTAATGTTCTCTGAGATACTTCCAGGCTTTGGGAATAAAGAGAAGTTCACAAATGAAAGTTGAGGATGTTAATGAGTGGCTGGTAACATAGTGTGAAAGCAACTATGCTACCTTTATAAATAACTGGGAATATTTTTAGAACAGAAAGGGCCTGTACAGAGAAGAGAGATTGCACCTAAACCAACTAGGAACAAAGAGACTTGCAAAGAACATTAAGGTAGCTTTTGAGAATCATTTAAACTAGGTAAGTGGGGAGGAGGGCATGGAGGAACTAGATCCAGGATGACAGATCATGGGGGGGGGCAGTGGAGATAATCAGCAGTTGGATATGGACACAAACACCTAGGGAGACATACATAAAGTGGAGACCAGGAAGAAGCAGACACCAGGGGACTTGAAATCTGCCGTCGCCTGTTGAAAGTAGTGCAGGCAACACACAACATTCGTGCTGCCTGCTAATTAATATGATTGAAACGTTGAGCCCAGCACTGAGAGCACTGCTGGTTGGATGAGCGCTCAGCAGTGGGTCCAGGTTCGTGGGCGGTGAGCTCTATTTAAACTAGCCTCCAGTTTTAAATTCACTTCTCAAAGGGGAGGTGCTTTTTGAATTCAGCACCTCATTGTAAGTGTTGTCAAGGCAGTTGTAAGATAGTTATGGCTCAACAGGGCAGAGAAAGGGCACCTAGGTTCTCAGACACAGCACTGGAGGCCTTAGTGCAGGGGGTCGAAAGGAGGAGCCAGGTCCTCTACCCGCAGGGGGGCAGGAGGCCCTCTAGACACAAAGTAAGAAGGCAGTGGGAGCGGATAGCTGAAGCGGTCACTGACAGCAGTCTTGCCTTGAGGAACTGGATCCAGTGCCGAAAGAAGTTTAATGACCTCACACGAGTGGTGAAGGTCAGTGAATGCATCTTCAAATGCCATAGCCCACTAACTACACTACTGCTCAATGCACCACACCCCCATCACTCACCTACCAGCAACTGCTATCAATCACGACTCGTACCTCACATTCATAGCTTCACGTCACCCTCACCCTCATGCACTTACCACTGCTGCAAGCCTCACACCCACATCTCAAACCTTGCACACAATACCAGCTATTAAATCATGACAGGCACATTACCCAAACACATTGAACCACACTCACTGACGCATTTCCCTTTCTCTTGCAGGTCAGGTGGTGCATCACAGGAGACAACAGCAGGGGACAGGCACGGTTGCATATCCTGACCCAGCTGGAGAAGACATTGCTGCGTCTGAGAACCTAGGTGCCCTTTCTCTGCCCTGTTGAGCTATAGCTACCTTACAGTTGCCTTGACAACAATTACAATGTGGTGCTTACTTCAGAATGCACCTTCCCTTTAAGAAGTGTAGACTGTATTTCAAACTGGAGGCTAACTTTAAATAGAGATCACTTCCCATGAACTTGGACCTCCTGCTGAGCCCTCATCCAACCAGAGCGTTCTCAGCGCTGGGCTCAATGCTTCAATGATGTTAATTAGCAGGCAGCACGAACGTGGCATACTGCCTACATTACTTTCAACGGGCACGGCCAGATCACCCGTCACAATCCCTACATCTGTTTTCAGGATTTTTTGAATTTTTAGCCCAGAGTGGACAAAATAGAAGTACTGCATCTCTATATTTCGGAGACACCTGGAAAGTAAACAAAGTTCATTCTGTCAGAGGAGGCAAGTTACCGAATGATCTACTCTGGGTAGACAGAGCATTTGGCACTGCAAGCACCACTCAAGGAACAAGTCATGTTTATTAATAGAAAGGGGATCCACTTGCTAAATGTGCAAATTGCCTGTGATGGCCAACAACGGATCCTGCATGTCAATTCTGAGCATCAGAAGCTCTTATGATGCCTTTGTCCTTCACCACTCCACCATCTATGAATTAGTCAGCAGGAAAAGAAAAAGAGGCAGTTGGATCTTAGGGGACAAGGACTAACGCCTGAAGATGTAGGCAAGTATCAAAATACAGATTTTTCCCTATTTGTCACAGGATGAAAATTCTACTTGCCTCACTTCCATGTTCACTTGCAAGTATCATAGCCTGACTTACACATGAAGAAGCAGGGTCACTGAGCATATCATTTGTGCACAGCCGTAGAACCAGTACTGAAACACATTCAATGTCAATGTTCAGTTCTACAGTTATTCAGTTTAATTCTCCGGACCACTCCCACTCTGAACTCTCTGTCCTCGGCCTCTTGCACTGTTGCAATGAAGCTCAACGTAAGCTCAAGGAACAGCACCTCATCTTTCAATTAGGCACTTTACAGCCTGCATGTCAATTCTGAGCAACATTGAGTTCAACAATTTCAGACCATAACCTCTGCTGCCAGTTTTTCAGATAAGAACATAAGAACATAAGAAATAGGAGCAGGAGTAGGCCAATCGGCCCCTCGAGCCTGCTCCGCCATTCAATAAGATCATGGCTGATCTGATCCTAACCGCCAATCTACTATCACAGAACCATCTCCTGAATCTAACAGAATTAGACACACGAACTAGGAGCAGGATCAGGCTACACGGCCCCTGGGCCCGCTCCGCTACCCACAGGGCCATGATCGATCCGAACCTAGACTCATGTCCAAATTCCTGCCCGCTCCCCGTAACCCTTAATTCCCTTTACTTCTAGGAAACTGTCTATTTCTGTTTTAGATTTATGTAATGATGTAGCTTCTACAGCTTTTTGGGGCAGCATATTCCATGGACCTACCACCCTTTGAGTGAAGTAGTTCCTCCTCATCTCAGTTTTGAAAGAGCAGCCCCTTATTCTAAGACTATGCCCCCTAGTTCTGGTTTCACCCATCATCGGGAACATCCTCCCCGCATCCTGGCAGCTGTTGCTGATGATTCTGATATTCCCATTAACACCTCATCTAGACCCATCTTTTGTTTCTTTACTTGTCCCATTACATCTCCTTTTGCTTTGTACAATCATATCTTTTGTCATTTAATCTCTTCTGCCCTCCACCCTATCACAGACCATCCTTTTTGTTCTTTCTGCTCCCCCACTTTCTCTGCCTCTGTACTTCTTTAAAACCTGTTACATATCTAACATTTTCCACTTCCAACGAAAGGTCATCGACCAGAACCATTAACTCTGTTTCTATCTCCACAGATGCTGCCTGACCTGCTGAGTATTTCCAACATTTTCTGTTTTTATTTCAGTTCTACAGTGTTGTGAGCCAGTGCATGAACACTCTCTAAACCTCAATCTCTGGGATGTTACTGTGCTGAATAACAGGGTGGCTGTACTTTATGATAGACAGTGACTGAAAGATGCAGGCACAGTATTGCAAGCTACTGTTTGATTGTTGCTACAACAAATATGGGTCAATTGCCCAAGAAAGGGTGCAAGGACAATCCTAGTAACTACAGTTTAAAATCAGTGGTGGGTAAAGTTTTAGAAACAATAATCAAAGAAAAAATTAACGGGCACTTGGAGAGGTTTAAACTAATTAAGGAGAGCCAACACGGATTTGTAAAAGGCAAATCATGTTTAACTAATCTAATTGAATTTTTTGATGAAGTAACAGAGTGGATTGATGAAGGGAATGCAATGGATGTTGTCTACATGGATTTTCGGAAGGCATTTGACAAAGTACAGTACCACATAGAAGGCTGGTTAACAAAATCGAGGCTCATGGAATAGGTGGGTCAGTGGCAGCTTGGATAAGGAATTGGCTTAAGGACAGAAAACAGATATTTGTGGTAAATGGCTGTTTTTCAGACGGGAAGATGGTAGACAGTGGTGTTCCCCAAGGGTCAGTGCTGGGGCCACTGCTTTTTTTGATATATAAAAATGACCTGCATATTGGAATACATAGTAGAATTTTTAAATTTGCCGATGACACCAAACTTGGGGGTGTGGCAGACAGTGATGATAATATCAATCGACTGCAACAGGACATAGAAAGGCTAGCAGAATGGGCAGACAAGTGGCAGATGGAATTTAATTCAGAGACGTGTGAGGTGATGCATTTTGGTGGAAGGAACAGGGAGAGGCAATATACACTTAATGGCACCGTTTTAAAGAGTGTGCAGGGATAGAGGGACCTGGGAGTTAATGTGCATAGGTCCCTGAGGTGGCAACGCATATTGAGAGAGTGATTAACAAAGCATATGGGATCTTGGGCTTCATAAATAGAGGTATTGAGTAAAAAGTAGAGAAGATATGCTGAACCTTTATAAAGCGCTGGTTAGGCCACAACTGGAGTATTGTGTCCAGTTCTGGTCACCACACTTTAGGAAGGATGTGAAGGCCCTTGAGAGGGTGCAGAGGAGATTTACCAGAATGGCTCCGGGGATGGGGGATCTTAGCTACAAGGACAGGTTGGAAAAGCTGGATTTGTATTCATTAGTGTAAAGGAGGTTGAGGGGTAATTTGATAGAGGTGTACAAGATTATGACGGGTTTGGATAGGCTAGACGGGGAAAGGCTGTTCCCACTAGTTGATAGTACAAGGACTAGGGGACACAGATTTAAGGTTTTGGGCAAGAGATATAGGGGGGATGTGAGGAAAAACTTTTTTACGCAGCGAGTGGTGAGGACCTGGAACTCGCTGCCGACGGAAGTGGTGGAAGCGGAGACACTCGTTTTCAAGGGGAGACTGGATAGGCACTTGAGGGAAATAAACTTACAGGGCTACGGGGATAGAGCGGGGGAATGGGACTGACTGGATTGCTCTACAGAGAGCTGGCACGGACTCGATGGGCCGAATGGCCTCCTTCTGTGCCGTTATGACTCTATGGCCAGGATTTTCATTGGGCCATGGAGTCAGGATTGGAGGCATGTGGGGGGTTAAAATCCCGAAATCAGGGGTCCTGACCCCATCCCGCAACCAACCCGCCTCCATGCCAGTTTCAAAGGAGGCGGGTACCCGCACCACACTGGGACCCGCCTACCCGAGGTGGGAAGGGATTAGTGCCCTTAATTGGCCTGCTGAACCCGCTGGGCGGGCTCAACAAGGTCAATCAAGTAAAAATCGCGTGGATTGGCCACATCTTGATGGAGGCGGGACTACAACCCCGAAAGTTGTAGTCCTGCCTCCTACCCGACTCCTGAATGAAAATCCAGCCCTATGACTCTAAATCAGAGAGAAATTCCAGTCATCTCAATGGAGCAGCCCTCTTTTGCCTATGATTCTCTCCTGAATTGATTCTGCAACCACAAGGCAAACAGAAGGGACACTTTCAGGAACACAGAATTATTCAGTACATTCAGTATAGCAACAAATCATGCAAATATCCAAAACAGGCACATATATGTCACATCTTTGAAAAATAAATGAATTAACTCTAACTTTTGGCATCCTTATTTGTTATGAGTAAATATTTTGTAATTTTTGAATTCTAAGTTAAGAAATGGACTATGATATCATAGAAGTTTATGGCACAGAAGGAGTTCATTCGGCCCATCATGTCCATGTGGCTGAAAAAGAGCTATCCAGCCTAATCCCACTTTCCAGCTCTTGGTCCGTAGCCTTGTAGGTCACGACACTTCAAGTGCATATGCAAGTACTTTTTAAACGTGGTGATGGATTCTGCCTGTACCACCCTTTCAGGCAGTGAGTTCCAGACCCCCACCACCCTCTGGGTGAAAACATTTCTCCTCAACTCCCCTCTAATTCTTCTACCAATTACGTTAATTCCAAACACCCTGGTTAGTGACCTCCCTGCTAAACGAAATAGGTCCTTCCTATCCACTCTATCTAAGCCCCTCATGATTTTATACACCTCAGTGAAATCTCCCCTCAGCCTCCACTGTTCCAAAGAAAACAAGCCAAGCCTATCCAAACTTTCCTCATAGCTAAAATTCTGCAGTCCTGGCAACACTCTCGTAAATCTCCTCTGCACCCTGTCTAGTGCAATCACATCCTTCGTGTAATGTGGTGACCAGAACTGTACACAGTACTCTAGCTGTGGCCTAACTAGTGTTTTATACGGTTCAAGCATAAACTCTCTGCTCTTGTATTCTATGCCTCGGCTAATAAATGAAAGTATCCCGTATGCCTTCTTAACCACCTTATCTACCTGTCCTGCTACCTTCATGGATCTGTGGACATGCACTCCAAGGTCCCTTTGTTCCTCTACACTTCTCAGTGTCCTACCATTTATTGTGTATTCCCTTGCCTTTTTTGCCCTCTCCAAATGCATTACCTCACACTTCTCCGGATTGAATTCCATTTGCCACTTTTGTGCCCACCTGACCAGTCCATTGATATCTTCCTGCAGTCTACAGCTTTCTTCCTCACTATCAACCACATGGCCAATTTTTCTATCATCTGTGGGACCTTCTCACAAGCCTTGCTAAAATCCATGTAGACTACATCAAATGAGCTACCCTCATCGACCTTCCTTGTTACCTCCTCAAAAAATCGGCATCGGCAGCGGGTGGAGGCGGAGCTGAGCGGCAGAGTGACTACAAGAGGCCCCAGAGGCTCAGGTAGGCCTCAGTGCGGCATCGGCAGCGGGTGGAGGCGGAGCTGAGCGGCAGAGCGACTACAAGAGGCCCCAGAGGCTCAGGTAGGCCTCACCAATCTCCAATCTCAGGGAAGGAGAGAGGTAAAAAGTATTCAAGGTGTGACATCACCACAAAGCGGGTAAGTGATTGGTTGGTAAGTATTTCTCCCTTTTTAAGCTTAAATCTCTTTGGTTTATAGTTTCTAAGGTGTGATATTCACCATCTAGAATCGAGGCAGAGGGTATTTAAGAATAATATTAATAAATTTAATTAATTACATAGAATGGGAGATCAGGCGATGTGTTGCTGCTGCAATATGTGGGAGCTGGTGGACACCATTGATGCTCACGGTGATCACATTTGCAGTAAGTGATGGCTGCTCGAGGAATTCCAGCTCCGTGTTGAAGAGCTGGAGACCGAGCTTCAAACACTGAGACACATCAGGGAGGGGGAGAGTTACCTGGACTCTGTGTATCAGGAGGTAGTCACACCAGTTAGATTAATTAATTCAGATGTAGTCCGTGGCCAGGGTCAGGATGGTGTGACTAGAAGTGAGGCAGGTACGGGGATCCAGGAGGTAGTGTTGGAGGAGCCGCAGCCCTTGCACTTGTCCAACAGGTTCGAGGCTCTTACTCCCTGTGAGGATGGGAACAGGGACTGCGGGGAGGATGAGCAACCTGGCCACAGCACCGTGGAGCGGGGGGCCATTCAAGTGGGGGGAGTTAAAAGAAATGTTGTAGTGGTAGGGGATAGTATCATTAGGGGGATAGATAGCGTTCTCTGCAGCCGATAGCAAGAGTCCCGAAGGCTGTGTTGCCTGCCTGGTGCCAGGGTTAAGGACATCTCCTCTGGACTGGAGAGAAACTTGGAGTGGGAGGGGGAGGATCCAGTTGTCGTGGTCCATGTTGATACCAACGACATAGATAGGACAAGGAAGGAGGTTCTGCTGAGGGAGTTTGAGCAGCTAGGGGCCAAATTAAAAAGCAGAACCACAGGGGTATTAGCTGAGCCACGAGCGAATTTGGCTAGGACAAATAAAATTAGAGCGTTAAATGCGTGGCTCAAAGACTGGTGTGGGAGAAATGGGTTTTGCTTCCTGGGACACTGGCACCAGTACTGGGGCAGGAGGGAGCTGTTCCATTGGGATGGGCTTCACTTGGCCAGTGCTGGGACGAGAGTCCTGGCAGATCATATAACTAGGGCTGTAGAGAGGGCTTTAAACTAACTAGTGGGGGGGAGGTTCCTAGAGAGCAAATAATAAAAATGACAACAGAGAAGGTCATAGACTTAGGTAGCAGTGGGGAAATTAAAAACCAGAGCATATCAGGAAGGGGCAGAAGGTATGGAGTAAAAGGTAAAGTAATAAAAAGGGCAAAAGCAGGAACTAAGTGTCACAAAACATCTTTGAAAGTTCTCTATCTGAATGCATGTAGCATTCGTAACAAAATAGACGAGTTAATGGCACAAATAACTACATATGGGTATGATCTTGTGGCCATTACAGAAACATGGCTGCAGGGTGACAATGCCTGGGAATTAAACATACCAGGTTATTTAACGATCAGGAAGGACAGGCAGGAAGGAAGGGGAGGTGGGGTGGCTATGTTAATAAAGGAAGGAATCACTGTAATACAGAGAAATGATATTGGGTCAAAAGATCAGGACAATGAAACAGTTTGGGTGGAGGTAAGGAATAATAAGGGGAAAAAAACACTAGTGGGCGTAGTCTATAGGCCTCCGAACTGTGGCAACTCTGTTGGACGGAGTATCAACCAGGAAATAGTTGAGGCTTGTAATAAGGGAACATTTATAATTATGGGGGATTTTAACTATCATATTAATTGGACAAATCAAATTGGGCAGGGCTGCCTTGAGGATGAGTTCATTGAGCGTATTAGGGATGGGTTTCTTGAGCAGTATGTAACTGAACCGACCAGGGGGCAGGCAACCTTAGATCTGGTCCTGTGTAACGAGACAGGATTAATTAAAAATGTCCTAGTAAAGGATCCCCTTGGAATGAGTGACCATAACATGGTTGAATTCCATATTCAATTAGAGGGTGAGAAGGTTGGATCTCAAACAAGCGTGCTAAGCTTGAATAAAGGAGACTATGAAGGTATGAGAGCGGAATTGAGTAGAGTGGATTGGGAAAATAGATTAAAGGGTAAGACGATACATGATCAGTGGTGTACATTTAAGGAGTTATTTTACAACTTCCCAAAAAAATATATTCCACTGAGAAGAAAGGGGTGTAAAAGAAAAGACAGCCATCCATGGCTAAGTAAAGAAATTAAGGATAGTATTCGACTAAAAACAAGGGCATATAAGGTAGCCAAATCTAGTGGGAGGATAGAGGATTGGGAAAACTTTAAAAGACAGCAAAAAATAACAAAAAGATTGATTAAGAAAGGGAAGATAGATTATGAAAGTAAATTAGCAAATAATATAAAAACAGATAGTAAGAGTTTTTATAGTTATATAAAAAGAAAAAGGCTGGCTAAAGTAAATGTTGGTCCCTTAGAGGGTGAGACCGGGAAATTAATGGTGGGAAATATGGAGATGGCAAAAACACTGAATGAATATTTTACATCAGTCTTTACAGTAGAAGACACTAAGAATATCCCAACACTGGACAAAGAGGGGGCTAAAGGGGGGGAGGAGGTAAACACGATCAAAATCACTAAGGAAGTGGTACTCGGTAAAATAATGGGACTCAAGGCGGATAAATCACCTGGACCTGATGGCTTACATCCTAGGGTCTTGAGGGAAGTGGCGGTAGGGATTGTGGATGCATTGGTAATAATTTTCCAAAACTCCCTGGACTCGGCAATGGTCCCGGCAGACTGGAAAACTGCTAATGTAACACCCTTATTTAAAAAGGGCAGTAGACAGAAGGCTGGAAACTATAGACCGGTTAGCCTAACATCTGTGGTAGGTAAAATTTTGGAGTCCATTATTAAGGAGACAGTAACAGGACATTTGGATAATCATAATTTAATAGGACAAAGTCAGCATGGTTTTATAAAGGGGAAGTCATGTTTGACAAATTTGCTGGAGTTCTTTGAGGAAGTAACGTATAGGGTGGATAAAGGGGAACCAGTGGACGTAGTGTATTTAGACTTCCAAAAGGCATTTGACAAGGTGCCACACAAAAGATTATTGCTTAAGATAAAAAATCACGGGATTGGGGGTAATATTCTGGCATGGATAGAGGATTGGCTATCTAACAGAAGGCAGAGAGTTGGGATAAATGGTTCATTCTCAGACTGGCAATCAGTAACTAGTGGTGTTCCGCAGGGGTCAGTGCTGGGTCCCCAACTCTTTACAATCTATATTAACAATTTAGAGGAGGGGACCGAGTGTAACATATCAAAGTTTGCAGATGATACTAAGATGGGAGGGAAAGTAGTGAGTGAGGAGGACATAAAAAACCTTCAAGGGGACATAGACAGGCTAAGTAAGTGGGCAGAGATTTGGCAGATGGAATACAATACTGGAAAGTGTGAGGTTATGCACTTTGGCAGGAAAAATCGTAGAGCAAATTATTATCTTAATGGCAAGAAACTGGAAAGTACTGAAGTACAAAGGGATCTGGGGGCCCTGGTGCACGAAACTCAAAAGGTTAGTATGCAGGTGCAGCAAGTGATTAAGAAGGCAATTGGAATGTTGGCTTTCATTGCTAGGGGGATAGAATATAAAAATAGGGAGGTATTGCTTCAGTTGTACAAGGTATTGGTGAGACCGCACCTGGAATACTGCGTACAGTTTTGGTGTCCATACTTAAGAAAGGACATACTTGCTCTCGAGTTAGTACAAAGAAGGTTCACTCGGTTAATCCCGGGGATGAGAGGATGGACATATGAGGAGAGGTTGAGTAGATTGGGACTCTACTCATTGGAGTTCAGAAGAATGAGAGGCGATGTTATTGAAACATATAAGATTGTGAAGGGGTTGGATCGGGTGGATGCAGGGAGGATGTTCCAGATGATGGGTGAAACTAGAACTAGGGGGCATAGTCTTAGAATAAGGGGCTGCTCTTTCAAAACTGAGATGAGGAGGAACTACTTCACTCAGAGGGTGGTAGGTCCATGGACTATGCTGCCCCAAAAAGCTGTAGAAGCTACATCATTACATAAATTTAAAACAGAAATAGACAGTTTCCTAGAAGTAAAGGGAATTAAGGGTTACGGGGAGCGGGCAGGAATTTGGACATGAGTCCAGGTTCGGATCAGTCATGGCCCTGTGGGTAGCGGGGCGGGCCCAGGGGCTGTGTAGCCTGAACCTGCTCCTATTTCATGTGTCTAATTCTGTTAGATTCAGGAGATGGTTCTGTGATAGTGGATTGGCGGTTAGGATCAGATCAGCCATGATCTTATTGAATGGCGGAGCAGGCTCGAGGGGCCGATTGGCCTACTCCTGCTCCTATTTCTTATGTTCTTATGTAAATTCAATCAAGTTAGTCAGACACAACCTTCCCTTAACAAATCCATACTGACAGCCTTGATTAATCCGTGTCTTTCTAAATGACGATTAATACTGTTCCTCAGTATTTTTCCAATAATTTTCCCACCATCGGGGTTAGGCTGACTGGCCTCTAATTACTCGGTCTATCCATTACTCCCTTTTATAACATTATATGGTAACTGGATTTCACTGTATACAAATTAAATACAACAAGCATTACAGAATAAATATTGTAAACAGTTTGCAATCCATTATGAGTGAATTAGAAATATTTCATTTCAGTCATTAACACTTTCAATTCATAGCAAACCTCCTAGAATAAATAAAGTGCACAGAATGCAATCAGAGACCAATCATCATCCAGGACATCACTGCAGGAGTTCCTCAGGGCAGTGTCCTAGGCCCAACCATCTTCAGCTGCTTCATCAACGACCTTCCATCCACCATAAGGTCAGAAGTGGGGATGTTCACTGATGATTGCACAGTGTTCAGTGCCATTCACAACTCCTCAGATAATGAAACAGTCCATGCCCGCATGCGACAAGACCTGGATGACATTCAGGTTTGGGCTGAGAAGTGGCAAGTAACATTTGTGCCATACAAGTGCCAGGCAATGACTATCTCCAACAAGAGAGAGTCTAAGCAAAGCCCCTTGACATTCAATGGCATTACCATCACCAAATCCCACACCATCAACATCCTGGGGGTTACCTTTGACCAGAAACTTAACTGGACCAGCCACATAAATACTGTGGCTACAAGAGCAGGCTTTTCTGTGGCATGTGACTCACCTCCTAACTCCCCAAAACCTTTCCATCATCTATAAGGCACAAGTAAGGAGTGTGATGGAATACTCTCCACTTGCCTGGATGAGTGCAGCTCCAACAACAGTCAAGAAGCTTAACACCATCCAGGACAAAGCAGCCTGCTTGATTGGCACCCCATCTACCACCTTAAACCTTCACTCCTTCCATCACCGGCGCACCGTGGCTACAGTGTGTACCATCTACAAGATGCAGTGCATCAACTCGCCAAGGCTTCTTTGGCAGCACCTCCCAATCCCGCACCAAATAAAGCTAGCCTACACCACTTAAAGCCAGACTGCACCTCTTCAAACACATGTTGGAATTGAGGGAAGCAAATAGTAATGAAGAGCAGAAGGGGATTAAACACTTTTTCGCCTTCATTTTAACATCCATGCTGCATTAAAGAAAAATATATTTCAGCATGAAAACCTCAACACTAACTGCAACCTACTGTGACCAGCGTTACTTTAAGTTGATGTGCCTATGAAAAGATCTCAAATAGTTCCTGAGTTTGGTCCATTTTAGCAGGATAAAAATGACAAAAAAGGAGGGCTCGTCAAGCGAAGCCGCCGAAAGCGCACAAAATGATACTTTGAGTCTTTTGTGTTGTTTCTGGAAATCCTGTCCCAGGAGCACATCACTGCATAGGTTTTTGAGCACCCCAAGCCGGGTGGAGGAATAAGTGCGGCCATTGAGAATAAGGTCGACAAGACAAAAGCCGGAAGAGTTGGTGGTCAGTGTCGTCAGAGCCATTGCAATTCCCTGTCCGAGGGGTAAATGCGCAATTTTAACTTACTGACAGCCTGCTCACTGATGAAGCTGTCAGCTGCATGAGTCGATTAGTGCACTCAAAATGTGTCCATTTACCGAAACCTTCGTGGCTGCATGGGACAGGCTTTGGAGAAAAACAGCTGTGATGGGAGGAGGAGGAGTTTTATAGATAGCAGCTGTAACCTTAGTAGTGGCTCTTGGGGGAGGAGCAGTTTTATAGATAGCAGCTGCAAAACTAACAGGGGCTCTTGACCGGTATCCCTTAGAAAAGCGGCCTTTCTTACTGCAATGACTGCAGGTTGCGTTATGAGCAGGACAAAATTTCCTATATTGGAATGCACTTCCACAGAAGAAACACTTCCTCCCAGATTGCCAAGATGCCGCTAGGGCAGTGTCGTCATCAGTGAGGGCTTCTAGGGTAGGGTCGTCATCGGCTAGGATAGAGTAGTCATCAGTGAGGGCTTCCGCCCGAGGCCAATTGGAGGAGTCACCAAAAGTGATAGCAGCAGTCCGTGCACGCGGTAAAAGATAGGCATCTGCATTTTTTTTGCTAAGTCCAGAGAACATGCTTGGTCATAGGCAGCTGCATTTTTTTTTGCAAAGTCCAGAGAACATGCCTGGTCATAGGCAGCTTGTAACTTGAGGGTTTTATTCTCCAACAGATGCTGGCGTATGAAAGGAGATGCAATTCCGTTAATAAAGGAATCACAAATTAACTCCTCCTGGTACTGCTTAGCTGAGACAGCTTTGAGATTACAATCCTTGCTGAGCCTGCAAAGCTTTTGAAGGAATTCGTCAAGTGATACCCCGGGTTGTTGTCGAGTTGTGGCCAGTAGATGCCGAGCAAAAATTTTGTTTGGGGCCTTAACATATAGTTGCTGTAGTATTTGGATAGCGGAGTCATAGTCTACACAGCCTTCGATATAGCCAAACACATGAGGGGATACATAATTGGCAAGTATCTGTAACACATCAGGAACATTTTCACCACACACCCTGAGGAAGTTGCTGAAGGTACCATACCAGTGTTTCCATACCTTAGCCGTCGTAGGTGAATTCGGGTCCAGGTCAAGATGGGCGGGTCGGAGTAGTTTCTCCATGATGGATTGATTACTACCTCTGGTTCCCTTCTACCATTTGAGTCGTAGCCGCCTGTTCCCAAAACCACTCAGAGCGTGGAGCAGCAAGCAGTCGACTAAATTGACGTAAGAAAACTACTGGGCACTTGGTCAGAGTATTAAACAAGGCTTTAATCGACTACTTCACAACATGGAAGTCTAGTTATCCTTCACTAGTTCCTGTTTACAAAATGTCCCTGAGCAAGCTGGGCCCATGCCTGAGTAGTTATACTCTCCCTGGACAGCGCCATCAGCAGACCGCCCAGTATATTTCATAAGTCATTTCTACATGAACGGCACGATTTATGTCAAACACTACAAACTGACAGAAGGATCAAAGACAATATTTAGTTTGAATCAGTTCTATACTGCTTCGCTTTTACAATGCATGATTCAATTTTCCTGGAGTGCCTGTCCTTCCATTTGTATCAAAATACAGTAGATGGATTGTTAAACTGGAAGTGACTCCAAGCACAACTGATTATTCTAAATACGTATACATTACACCAGGTTTTCATTTGTGTCAAAATTCTGGAACTCCCTCCCTAACAGCACCATGGGAGTACCTTCACCGCACAGACTGCAGCGGTTCAAGGGCAATTAGGGATGGGCAATAAATGCTGGCCTTGCCAGCGATGCCCACATCTCAGGAACGAATAAAAATAAATTTTAAAGTGTCAAAGTTTTAAACACCTTTACGATATAACCACCTTTTTGAGAGAAGTGTTGTGTATGTACGGAACAATTTTAACCCTACTCGCCACGCAGAAACTGAATGTGTGGGAAGTTAAAACCCTCCAGGTTAGTTAGTTGCCTTGGAGCTGGTGGGAGGTGACCTGTCAGGATTTTTAACTGCAGGTGGTAAGGCCAACCGCCCAAAACCAGCAAGGTCATTTTTAGCATATTCATGGATACTAGAGCAGTTCAGTGGTTGGGTATTCTACAGTCCGGTTGATCTGCAGCCCATCCACCACCTTAAACATCCATTCCCACCACCACTGGTGTACAGTGGCTGCAGTGTGTATTATCCACAGGATGCACTGCAGCAACTCGCCAAGGCTTCTTTGACAGCACCTCCCAAACCACAACTTCTACCACCTAGAAGGACAAGGACAGCATGTGCACGGGAACACCATCACCTCCAAGTTCCCCTCTAAGTCACACACCATCCTGACTTGGACATAAATATCGCCGTTCCTTCATCATCACTGGGTCAAAATCCTGGAACTCACTACCCAACAGTATTGTGGGAGAACCTTCACCTCACAGACTACAGCAGTTCAAGAACAAAGCTCACCACCACCTGCTTAAGGGCAATCAGGGATGGCAATAAATGCCAGCCTTGCGAATGATGCCCACATCCCCAGAATGAATATTTTAAAAATGTTGGGACCCAATGGTGTTTTTGGGCCCTGTCTGCGATATTTAATAGTAGAGCTAAGTTGGAGATCCCAGGTCAACCCCAGCGAGTACCCCAGATCGAAGTCAGAGGAGGTCACAAAAAGTAAGGTAATTTTTTATTAATTAATGTGTGGGGTTAGGAGGAGCAGAAGTACTCCTCCAGATTCCACAAGGAAACTTTAGGCCTTCCTCAGTAGCGAGATCTCTCCCTCCTCTTCATCGTGGGGACCAGTGCAGGATGGCCTAGCAACCGATCTTGCGGACTTTTTTATTCATTCCTGGGATGTGGGCATCGCTGGCAAGGCCAGGATTTATTGCCCATCCCTAATTGCCCTCGAGAAGCTGGTGGCGAGCTGCCTTCTTGAACCGCTGCAGTCCTTGTGGTGAAGGTACTCCCATAGTTCTGTCAGGGAGGGAGTTCCAGGATTTTGACCCAGTGACGATGAAGAAACAGTGATATACTTCTAAGTCAGGATGGTGTGTTACTCGTGACTTACCTGCTCTTGGCAGGCAGCCTCTGGGCCATGCGAATTTGCATTTAACTGAGGCCCAGGAATTAAAATACCCCAGGCCTCATTTTTGCTGCAGCAGGTGAGTTTTGAACTGACATCAAAACTCGCCCATTGAAAACTGGCCACCAGTTGTTGTGTATCTGCCTTTAAGAGGAGAACTGATTCTATACTGCAGTACCGGCAGTGACCACCCCTGTATATAAAGCCATAGCAGGCTTCTGTATTTCAGTCTTGAATTACTCTCTGTTCAGTAAATACCTGATTTATTGTTCTCCTGCAGTCTGAGTATTATTTATACTCGGACATTACACTGGCGACGGGCAGGTTTGAACTCACCTGCAGTACTGCATCACCTCACGGGGATCTTTTCCCTGAAGAGAAGCTTCTTGAAGGTCGAAGTCAGAACGGCGGGTGTCGACCGCGGGCAACCGCCCAGGGATCCATCGGAGAGTTGCAGGGGAGGCTGTGGAGAGCTGGGCCTGGCTCCCCAGTCGAGGTGTTCCAGCAAGTCGTGCTGGTAGCAGGTAGTGCGCTGACCCTTCCGGACTGCGGCGGGCTCGGGCTCGATCGAGCGGCTCTGCAAAGGGGCCGTGCCGCGTCGTCGGGAGGAAGAGAGAGAGAGAAGGTGGAGCGCACAGGGCGCGGTCGGTGCTCAAGAACAGGGCAGCGTGGCGAGGATAGAATGCGGGGAAGGAAAAGTGAGATGCGCCGAAGCCGCGGGTCGCCACCATTACTCTGTAGAATGCTAGGAGCAGCGTGGCAGCAAGGGGAAGAAGGAAAAGCACGGGAGGCGCCATTTTATTCCATTGGGGAAGAAGGAAAAGCGCGGGAGGCGCCATTTTATTACATTGGGGAAGAAGAAAAAGCACGGGAGGCGCAATTTTAAATCACCCAAGATGCCGAAGAGTGGCAGTATCACTGCTTTCGACAATGAGGTAGAAGACTGGACCACGTATGTGGAAAGAATTGAAGTGTACTGCAATGTCAATGAGGTGGCCAATGGAAAGAAGGCGTCGGTATTATTAAATTTGTTGGGCGCGAGAACGTACGGCCTATTGTGGAATTTAATTACCCCAGCTAAACCAATGGAGAAAAGTTTTGAAGAGATTGCTAATATCTTACAGGAACACCTAAACCCTACACCGCTGCTGATAGCAGAAAGATTCAAGTTCCATAAAAGAAACCAGCACAAAGATGAGAACAATGCTGACTATCTTACGGAACTATGCAAGTTATCGAAGCACTGCCAGTTCGGAGCAGGACTGGCAGACACCTTGCGGGATAAGTTTGTCTGCGGGCTCCAGAGTGAAGGAACCCAGAAACGACTACTTTCGGAAAAGGACCTGACACTAGAACAGGCTTTCAGCGTGGTAGTATCCTACGAAGCAGCAGCACGGGGAGCTGCGGAAATACAACAGAAACCACAGGAATACGGCGCTAACGAAATGGTGTATGGAGCAGAAAAGTGCTATTGCTGCGGCAGAACACTCCATGATCAGAAGGACTGCTGGGTTAAGGACAAAGTATGCAGGCAATGTGGGAAAATGGGACACATAGCAAGAGTCTGCAGGTCGGGAAAGAAAACCAACACTACAAGAACTACTAAGGAAAAGTACAAGAAAGGAAAGAAATTGGCAGACAGTAGTTCGGAAGATCAGGAGAGTGATAAGGACTCCGGGAGCAGGAGACTAAGTTGTCTAAAGTTACACAACGTGATCGCAAAGGAGGATCACCGAACCATTTGGGTCACCCTCATGATAGCAGGGTCCCCAGTAAAGATGGAATTGGACACAGGATCAGCCCTAACTGTCATGAATCGACGAGACTATGAGCGGCTATTCTCACACATACCCTTGAAGGACACGTCCATTGTATTGAAGACATACACGAGGCAAAAAGTCTACCCCAGAGGAAAAATAAGGGTGCCAGTTGAATACAACGGCAAGGAAACACAGAAACTGTATCTATATATACTACCAGATGGAGGACCACCATTATTGGGACGTGAATGGATCCGAAAAATACAATTAGATTGGCATTCCATTCAGGGGCTAATTGTGACTGATAAAAAGGATGATGACGCCACACCTGGGCGACGGTCAAAAATTCTAACTGATGCAAAAGAGGTGTTCCAACAAGGACTTGGGACTCTAAAGGGAGTAATGGCAATGATAAAAATCGAAGATAACGCAAACCCAAAATTTTTTAAGGCCAGACCGGTACCTTACGCGATCCGCCCAGCCGTTGAAGCAGAGCTGGAGTGTTTGAAGCGTTCGGGTGTGCTGTCCAAGGTGGACTGGAGCGAGTGGGCCACACCTATCGTTCCTGTAATGAAGAAATCATTGAGCAGCACACCTTTTGTTGCCCAGCCAGACAAAGTAAACACAGAATACGCATTTATTTGACTCGAATCGAATCAAGTTAGGATGGGCCTATAATTGTGGCCATTAGCTTTCTGCATGTTTAATCGATAACAGCTCACAGTAGCCATCGAGGTAGGATGGGGACAATCAAGTCCTATCCATGACAAAGCAACCAGGACATCGGGGCCATTAGACCCGGAGATAACCACTCCTAAAGTAGTTAAAATAAATGGTTGTAATCATTTAAAACAGCTGGCCAAAAGTGAAACAACGGACTGACCTGATTTGGTGCGCAGATAAGAAGTTGGAGAAACGGATATAATTAGTAACAATGGCTCTCTTACTCTTGCTTTTGACTTTGACGCTTGCCAGTGGCCTTGAGCTGCTGCCGCTCGTACTCATGCCCTGGCCTCGTGGCGGGCTCTCTTCTCGCTCCCCGCACTGCTCAACAACCGAGGACGCCCATCACACCGGGGCCAAACACGGGAGGAGAACAAGACCCGAGTTCAATAACACGCAGGACACACAGGCCGCAAAGGGGCAAGACGAGATGAGATGAAGAAGAAGGTAACCAATAACAGCAGAGAAGGGCAGCAAAAGACGCATTGGTAAAAACCAAACGCCTAGTTTTTAACTGGCGTTTGGGGAAGAAATTAGCAGTGTATGTATGGACAGTGAGAATAAGTTGGTGTTTTGAACACTGCGAATGAGCTGGCGTTAGATGTGGGTGTCCACGCCGCAACAAATATACAGGCGTTCAAAGCTTGGGTAGTAAAATCAAGAGAGCAGTGAAGACCGCCAACCGACCCCCAACCGCAATATTACCGCCGACGACCGCCCGAGGGAGAAGAAGAAGAAAACCCAACGCGACGAGACGACGATGGTAGCTGAGGAGAGGGAAGGTGTGTCGCAGCAACAACTCCAGCACCGCGCCCTGAGACCATGTGGTGACGGGGTACCCCAAAGGACAGCAGAACCAGACCTCAAAACTCACAACCGTTAAAGCAACAGGTTTTGGATTGGTGAGCATGAATTCCTGGCCCCTCATAGCTTAATCTAGTTAGGTATAGGGGTGGGATAAGGATAAGGGGATTGTTAATGTAGTTGCTTTTCCCTCGATGTGCCGTGTGTTCCCCATTCCCATATAAGTATAATTATTGTATATGCCTGTATTTCCATACCAGTAATTTTTCATTAGAATGTTGTATTCTGCTTTTAATAAAATCTTAGTTTTCTTATACCAAACCACTTGTCTACTCGATTTTCTGTATCGCCGCCTGTACCTAAGTCCGGTGTCTAGAACCCAGGGGTGTGGGAGCTCTGCTGTTTTGCATTTCTAGGACAAGCGCTGCTAATGGCAGTGCTATGGCCCTCAGCAAAATGGCAGCCACCGAGTCCCATACCAGCCATTTATTTCAAGACACGGGCCTTAACGGACAGCGGTAACTGCCTGAATTTCTAGGCCCTGATTGTAACTGGTGTAATGTCCGAGTATAAATAATACTCAGACTGCAGGTGAACAATAAAACAGGTATTTACTGAACAGAGAGTAATTCAAGACTGAAATACAGAAGCCTGCTATGGCTTTATATACAGGGGTGGTCACTGCCGGTACTGCAGTATAGAATCAGTTCTTCTCTTAAAGGCACATACACAACAATTCCTCCCCTTTTAGATAAACAGTACATGACATTCATTTAACAACTAAATAATAACTAATTACATAAGAACATAAGAACATAAGAAATAGGAGCAGGAGTAGGCCAATCGGCCCCTCGAGCCTGCTCCGCCATTCAATAAGATCATGGCTGATCTGACCCTAACCGCCAATCCACTATCACAGAACCATCTCCTGAATCTAACAGAATTAGACACACGAAATAGGAGCAGGATCAGGCTACACGGCCCCTGGGCCCGCTCCGCTACCCACAGGGCCATGACCGATCCGAACCTAGACTCATGTCCAAATTCCTGCCCGCTCCCCGTAACCTTTAATTCCCTTTACTTCTAGGAAACTGTCTATTTCTGTTTTAAATTTATGTAATGATGTAGCTTCTACAGCTTTTTGGGGCAGCATATTCCATGGACCTACCACCCTCTGAGTGAAGTAGTTCCTCCTCATCTCAGTCTTGAAAGAGCAGCCCCTTATTCTAAGACTATGCCCCCTAGTTCTCGTTTCACCCATCATCGGGAACATCTTCCCCGCATCCACCCGATCCAACCCCTTCACAATCTTATATGTTTCAATAAGATCGCCTCTCATTCTTCTGAACTCCAATGAGCAGAGTCCCAATCTACTCAACCTCTCCTCATATGTCCATCTCCTCATCCCCGGGATTAACCGAGTGAACCTTCTTTGTACTGACTCGAGAGCAAGTATATCCTTTCTTAAGTATGGACACCAAAACTGTACGCAGTATTCCAGGTGCGGTCTCACCAATACCTTGTACAACTGAAGCAATACCTCCCTATTTTGATATTCTATCCCCCTAGCAATGAAAGCCAACATTCCATTGGCCTTCTTAATCACTTGCTGCACCTGCATACTAACCTTTTGAGTTTCGTGCACCAGGACCCCCAGATCCCTTTGTACTTCAGTACTTTCCAGTTTCTTGCCATTAAGATAATAACTTGCTCTATGATTTTTCCTGCCAAAGTGCATAACCTCACACTTTCCAGTATTGTATTCCATCTGCCAAATCTCTGCCCACTTACTTAGCCTGTCGATGTCCCCTTGCAGGTTTTTTATGTCCTCCTCACTCACTACTTTCCCTCCCATCTTAGTATCATCTGCAAACTTTGATATGTTACACTCGGTCCCCTCCTCCAAATCGTTAATATAGATTGTAAAGAGTTGGGGACCCAGCACTGACCCCTGCGGAACACCACTAGTTACTGATTGCCAGTCTGAGAATGAACCATTTATCCCAACTCTCTGCCTTCTGTTAGATAGCCAATCCTCTGTCCATGCCAGAATATTACCCCCAATCCCGTGATTTTTTATCTTAAGCAATAATCTTTTGTGTGGCACCTTGGCAAATGCCTTTTGGAAGTCTAAATACACTACGTCCACTGGTTCCCCTTTATCCACCCCATACGTTACTTCCTCAAAGAACTCCAGCAAATTTGTCAAACATGACTTCCCCTTCATAAAACCATGCTGACTTTGTCCTATTAAATTATGATTATCCAAATGTCCTGTTACTGTCTCCTTAATAATGGACTCCAAAATTTTACCTACCACAGATGTCAGGTTAACCGGTCTATAGTTTCCAGCCTTCTGTCTACTGCCCTTTTTAAATAACGGTGTTACATTTGCAGTTTTCCAGTCTGCCGGGACAATTACAATTTTCTCTGGATGATACACATCAACTGAAATAATCATTTATAAGTTCAGTCTTTGAGGAGGCTTCCTGATCCTGACTGGATAGCGCCTTTCTCGAGTATCCTGTTCTTGCGGCGGAGTTGATTCTGGCTCATTGTCATTGGTTGGTTCGTCAGCTTCCAATACCACTGCTTCTGAGGTAGACGCAATCTGTACTTCGGGTTGATTACCAGGTGCACCTGCTCGTGGTATGGGTTTGGCTTGTTCCTGTGACTCTAGAATCTGGTCAGCATGGCGTCTCACGATGCTCTCTCCAACGTCCACTGTGTACATTAGTGGTCCCTGCTGTGTACATATCGTTCCTGGCTGCCGTTTTTCTGTTCGGTAGTCGCGGGCCAAGACAGGTTGCCCTATCTTGAAGCTCTTGGTTGGCATAGTGGTTAGCACTGTTGCCTGACAGCGCCAGGGACCTGGGTTCAAATCCAGCCTCGGGCGACTGTCTGTGTGGAGTTTGCACATTCTCCCTGTGTCTGCGTGGGTTTTCTCCGGGTGCTCCGGTTTCCTCCCACAGTCCAAAGATGTGTGGGTTAGGTTGATTTGGCTATGATAATATTGACCCTTAGTGTTAGGGGATTAAATACGTGGGGTTACGGGGATAGGGTGGGATATGTGTCGGTGCAGGCTCGATGGGCCGAAATGGCCTCTATCTGCATTGTGGGGATTCTGTGATTCTGTGATTCTGTGAGAGTGCAAACTTCGACCTTTGCACTGACTTTATACTGGGTCCTAAGCTCACTCAGAAAAGTGAGCATGCAGCAGACTGACAGAGACGCTGCCAATGCTAATTAAAGGTTATCTTTCAGGTAAGTTTGGATTTAAGCTTTTGGACTGGATTTTTTATATTTTATTGAAGTAGTGGCTTGGTGTAATACATGTTAAAAGTTTTTTAAGTGTGCAGGGAGTGCTGCTGGATGCTTGCAAGGCCTTAGATAGTAAAGGATGCCTCTGAGAAGACAGAAAATGCTGGAAATACTCAGCAGGTCAGGCAGCAACCGTGGAAAGAGAAACAGAGTTCATATCTCAGGTTGAAATGCTGCTTGACCTGCTGAGTATTTCCAGCATTTTCTGCTTTTATTTCAGATTTCCAGCATCCGCTCATAGAAGGAAGAGGAAGACATAGAAGAGGAAGACCCACAAGAGGAAGAAAAGGAAGGAAGGATGCAACCCAGACAGCACCTTTGTGGCGGGGATATCTGGGATGGAATTATCCACCTGCAGTCCCAGTGACCACAACCACACCTTACCTTCCCTCTGTTACTGATCATCACAGCATCCTCTTGGCTGTGGTGTATGTAATCTGTTCCACCTTAAGAGAAATACCTTAAGAGATGTACTACTTCCTCTTGGCTGCTGTATACTGTAATACTGTAATATCGGTGGTGACCACACCGATATATAAGTGTTGTGCAAGGATTTACTGGGCAGTTCAGCCCTGACCTTCGAATAGTAAAGACCTGTTAAAAGTTATTCTTGTTGTTTGTGTCCAGTGATTGATCCTAAACCTAACTGGGACATACAGACTCAACAGTGGCGACGAGTCCGATCTTACCCTTCGGCAAATTTACATCCAAGGCAGCTTCGTCCTCAAAACGGGCGTTGAGAAGAGGCATCCGCCCTCATCATCCTGCTGAGCACCATCGAGAACCCGGGTTAAAAAGAAAAAGAATACTGACCACGAAGCCCTCCATCAGCGACAGGCAGTGTTCATCCCTTCTACCACGGTGGTGGGTAAGCCGATCAGCGACACGAGCAGAAAGTCGGCCGCGTTGACTGTGGAGTAGGGGAGGGAAAACGGAGGAATAAGGGCGGAGAGCTCGACCACGGCCGGTAGAAAGGGCAGGGCTGCAATCGAGGCTGAGAGGCGCAGCGACTGGGGCAGCTTAAGGCTTGAGAGCCACGGAGAACTCAAACGCAGCCGGTGTAAAGGACCGGGCTGCAAGCGGGGCTGCAAGGCAAAGCAGCGTCGGGGCGTGAGAACCGCTGGGGAGGCGAGAACGGCAGCAGCAAGGCAATCGCCATTGCAGCCAGCGGGGGAAGAAGGCAAACGCGGGAATCTGCCATTGTAGTCGGCGGGGGAAGAAGACGAGCGCGGGAAAGACCGCCAAGCGCGGGAAGCCGCCATTTTAGTAGGCGGGGGAAGAAGACAAGCGCGGGAAGCCGCCATTTAAAAAAAAAAATTTTTAAACTTGCAAAGATGCCTAAACATGGGAGCATTAATACCTTTGATAGTGATGTCGAAGATTGGACCAAGTATGTAGAACGCATGGAAGTTTATTGTAAAGCAAGTAAGGTACCAGATGATGAGAAAGCATTAACCTTATTAAGCTCAATGGGGGCGAAGACATACGGGCTATTGAAACACCTTCTATCACCAATTAAACCGGTGGATCAGACCTTCGCGAATATTGTTACTGTCCTGAAAAATCATTTAAACCCC
Source organism: Somniosus microcephalus (assembly GCF_052327205.1). Classification (NCBI taxonomy): domain Eukaryota; kingdom Metazoa; phylum Chordata; class Chondrichthyes; order Squaliformes; family Somniosidae; genus Somniosus; species Somniosus microcephalus. Next base: position 98,102,040 of record NC_140993.1, on the reverse strand, counting down.
ACGCCGCTGATGATAGCGGAACGATTTAAATTTTACAGAAGAACGCAGTTGAAAGACGAAAGCAATGCTGGATTTTGAATTGAACTACGTAAGCTATCGAAGTACTGTCAGTTTGGGACAGGGCTAGCAGATGCGCTGAGAGATAAATTTGTGTGTGGATTGTTAAAAGAAGGAACACAAAAGCGACTGCTTGAAGAGAATGATCTTACGCTTGATAAAGCTGTCACTATTGCAGCATCGCAAGAAGCCGCAGCAAGAGGCACTGCGGAAATGCAGCTACGGTCACCGGAACTCTGTACCAATCAAATGGTCTTGAGTACGGTAAAATGTTATCGTTGTGGAAAGACAACACACGATCAGAACCAGTGCTGGTTCAAAAATCAGGAATGCAGAAAATGTGGCAGGCTTGGTCACATAGCTAAAGTATGCCGGTCAGGAAAGAAGACCAGCAACAAAAAGTCACCGCAGGAAAAGTACAAAAAGGTACACAAGGTGACAGAGAACAGTTCGAACGAACAGAAGTCAGATTCAGACGCCAGCAGTAATGAACTGGGTAGTCTAAGAGTACACAATGTTGGTAAGGAAGCAGACCTCCAAACAATTTGGGTCACACTTCAGGTAGCAGGAGTCCAAGTGAAGATGGAATTGGACACTGGATCGGCATTGACGGTCATGAATAAGAAAGATTACAAAAGGTTATTCCCACATATTCCCCTACGGGATACGGAGATTGTATTGAAAACATACACGGGGCAAAGAGTATACCCCATCGGGAAGATAGAGGTAAAGGTGGTCCACAAGGGCAAAGAAAGCCGAGGAATGGACTTATATGTGCTACCTGAGGGAGGTCCACCACTACTGGGACGGGAGTGGATTAGGAAAATAAATATGGACTGGCATTCCTTAAAAGCACTAACGGTAGATTCCGGTACAAAAGATGTCAAACCTAAACGATTGTCCAGAATATTGGACGATGCTAAAGAGGTGTTCCAACAAGGACTGGGAACACTGAGAGGAATTACGGCAAACATCAAGATTGAAGAACATGCAAACCCGAAATTTTTCAAAGCCAGACCGGTACCTTATGCAATACAACCTGCTGTGGAAGCTGAGCTGGAAGGGCTAGAACGTTCAGGAGTACTGTCTAAGGTAGACTGGAGTGAGTGGGCCATGCCCATTGTCCCAGTCATGAAGCGTTCATCGAGCAACAAGCCGGGGGAACCGGGGAAGGTTCGCATCTGTGGAGATTTCAAGATCACTGTTAATCCGGTGCTTCACATGGTGCAGTATCCGCTTCCATGGATTGAGGATATCTTCGCTTCATTGTCTGGCGGGAAACACTTCACCAAGATAGACCTGGCGCAGGCTTACTTACAGATGGAAGTTGAGGAAGAGTCACGCCAGTATCTCACGATCAGCACGCATAGAGGCTTGTACCGGCATAATAGACTGGTTTTTGGAGTGGCATCGGCTCCAGCAATTTGGCAGAGGGCCATGGAGCAGGTATTACAGGGAATTCCAGGTACACAATGTTACCTGGACGATATTCTGATTACAGGAGATGATGACGAGGAACACCTTGCAAATTTGGAACTGGTGCTCACCAGATTGAAAGAATACGGTCTTTGAGTTAATCGCCAGAAATGTGAATTCTTTCAGAAGCGGATCTCGTACTGTGGTCATGTCATTGACCAGGAGGGGCTTCATAAGTCTCCTGACAAGATCGAAGCTGTTGAGAAGGCTCCCGCTCCGGATAATGTATCCCAATTGAGGTCGTTTCTAGGGTTAATTAACTATTACCATAAGTTTCTGCCAAATTTATCCACGGTGCTGCACCCGCTGAACGCACTTTTGCAGAAGGGAGTACCATGGAAGTGGAGCGAGGACTGTAAGAGGGCCTTTCGCGAAAGCAAGGCATTGATCACCTCAGAGGAAGTGTTGGCTCACTTCAACCCAACGCTGCCTATTCGTTTGGCTTGTGATGCTTCTCCATATGGTATTGGGGCAGTACTCTCACACAAGTTGCCAAATGGCCAGGAGAGGCCAGTTGCGTTCGCATCCAGATCATTGACCTCCGCTGAGCGCAATTATGCTCAGATAGATAGGGAGGCTCTCAGCCTTGTGTGGGGTGTAAAGAAGTTTAATCATTACCTGCAGGGCCAAAAGTTTATGCTTCTGACAGACCACCAGCCGTTGGTATCCATTTTTAACCCTAAGAAGGGTGTTTCGGTGATGACAGCACAGAGACTCCAGAGATGGTCCCTTTTCCTAGGGGCACATCAATATCAGATCGAATTCAAAGGTACAAAGCAGCATGGTAATGCTGATGGGCTGTCGCGCCTGCCACTACCTACAGAGGAGGAGGCACCGACGGTTGACCCTGTTGAGTTATTTCACTCGACCATCATCGAATGTTTACCAGTCACCAATGCAAGTATTGAAAGAGAAACCAGGAACGACCCGACACTGTCCAGGGTCTACGAAGTGACAGTGAAAGGATGGCCAGCTCATGGTGATCCACTGTTACCGGCATTCTCAGCAAGACGAGAACAGCTGTCCGTCTGTCAAGGAACATTGATGTATGGAACAAGGGTGATTATTCCTCCTAAGTTAAGAGAGAGAGTTCTAAAGGAACTGCATGAAGGTCATCTGGGGGGAGTCAAGCTAAAAGCCTTGCTAGGGCTTATGTGTGGTGGCCGGGTATCGACCAACAGATAGAGGAGCTGACGAAAAGCTGCTCAGGGTGCCAAAAAGTGCAAAATGCACCTCCGATTGCACCGCTGCATCCATGGGAATGGCCTTCAACCCCATGGCAACGTGTACATATTGACTTTGCTGGTCCTTTCATGGACTCCATGTTTTTAATTGCGGTGGACGCACATTCTAAATGGCCAGAAGTGATTAAGATGACTACCACTACCTCGGAAAAGACGATCACGGTGTTAAGAACGATATTTGCGAGAAATGAATTGCCAGAACAAATATGTTCAGACAACGGACCGCAGTTCGTGTCAGAACAATTCCAGGGATTCATGAAGAAGAATGGGGTGAAACATTATACCTCTGCCCCATATCATCCGGCTACAAACGGGTTGGCCGAGAGATTTGTACAAACGTTTAAAAAAGCAATAAAGGCCATGAGCGAAGATCAGATTCCACTACAACACAAGGTGGACAAATTCCTACTGGCATATCGAAACGCCACTCATGCAGTGACAAACCAAAGTCCTGCCATGATGTTCTACAACAGGAGGTTGCGGTCCAGGTTGGACTTGTTAAAACCAAATGTGCGGAGGGAAGTTGAAAACAAACAGTTCCAGCATATAAATAACAAGACCACTCGGAGTTTCGAAATAGGACAACCAGTGTTAGCCCGGGACTATAAAAACAAGAAATGGCAATCTGGAACAATTCAGGCCAGACAAGGACCCCTGATGTACACGGTAGATATTGGTGAAAATGTAATACGGCGTCATGCTGACCAACTGGTAGAATCGAGAACAAGGGTCGAACCCATGGTTACGGCAGAGACAACCGTGAAAGAAGTTAGTGAACCTGAAGCATCTACCTCAGAAGTGAATGTACCTGATGATGATGTCCAATCCATAAGAGACCAACTAGATGAGTCACCCCAGCAACGAGAATCAGAGACCCCTGAAAGGCGTTATCCAACTCGAATCAGGAGGCCTCCTCAGAGATTGAATCTGAATCTTTGACCTGTTTTGCATGAAGTTGTATATATATATACGTTATTATGTTATGTTAAATGGGGATATAACTGTTAAGCTAAAAAGGGAGGATTGTGGTGTATGTAACCTGTTCCACCTTAAGAGAACTACCTTAAGAGATGTACTACTTTCTCTTGGCTGCTGTATACTGTAATACTGTAATACCAGTGGTGACCACACCGGTATATAAGTGTTGTGCAAGGATTTGCTGGGCAGTTCAGCCCTGACCTTCGAATAGTAAAGACCTGTTAAAAGTTATTCTTGTTGTCTGTGTCCAGTGATTGATCCTAAACCTAACTGGGACATACAGACTCAACATTGGCCACAATGCTGAAATAAAAGCCACCACAAAGCAAACTTTCCTATCCAACATTATGCATCTAACGATCCAATATAATATCAAGGAATCAACTAATCACGCTTGTGCATTCCCTTAGTGACTGTCTTGTGTGCCTTTGCCTATCCGACTGATGTCATGCAGTGCTACCCCCAGTGGCTGCAGCATGACTGGTGGAAGGCTGCTGATTTTCAGTGGGGGACACTGCAGATGGCCTTGCTGGTTGAGCTTGAGGAGCTGGTGGCTGGGCGTGTGAAATCAAGTGATGGTGTTTCTTCATCATCTTCATCTTCGTCGTCTTTGTCTTCTTTTTTCTCCCTCTTCTTGTTCAACCACTGGCTGGGCAGGCTGCATTTCTTTGGTATATGAAATGTGGAAAGCACAAAGCTGGAGTTGTGGTGAGGGGAGAGCAGGAAAGCAAGAGGTGCATGCGACAAGGAGGATAATGTATGAGCATACCAGCATCTTGCTTCCATTCAGCCCTGCCGCTGGCCATGGGCTCAGCCATGCCCCTGCCAAGAATGGCCAGCACTGTCTCCTCCAAAGGGGGTGAGATGAAGCTAGGAATGGGAGGTGTGCCTCATGTTTGATACAGATTGTTGGTAGGTGAGTGATGGGGGGGAGTTGTGCATTGAGCTGTGTGTGAGGCTAGTGGTGCAGTTAGTAGGACACGGCTTTTGAAGATGCATTCACTGACCTTGATAAGTGGTCTGAGGTCATGAAGCTTCTTTGGGCACTGGAGCCAGATGGTGGGGGCGACACTGCTGGCAGTGACTGCCTCAGTGTTCCTTCTTTCTGGAGGACCTCCTGGGCCTTATGGATAGACAACCTCTCTTGCAGTGTTAACCCCCTGCACAAAGCTGGAGTGCTGTGTGTGAGACCCTTGTTGAGCCATTTGTGTTAATGCTGAAGCACTTTTAGCATATTTGTAGGTGCAGAAGTCAATTCAGTTCTAAGAGCTGAAGACTGCCATTAGGGACTTATTTTTAATGTTTTTTTTTCAGAAGGCAGTTGAGCTGTAAGGACTAAAAACTGCATATTTTAAGTGAGTTTTATTTTTTTCATTTTAATAGGCATTTCCCCTTTAAGGGACTGACGCTGCTTTCTAAAATGACAAGATAGCTTTTAGGTAATGCTGTTCTTGCTCCAGGGACACTATGACCATGTTACATTCGACCTCCTACTGAGAGCAGCGCTGGAAAACCAGCTTTACACGATAGGTTCTGCGCTGCGCTAATGTTGAACAGCAGGCAGTACTAAAATACCGGTGCCACCTGCGCTATGAATTCTGGTGGCCGTTAACTGTGGCCCATGTTGGCACCAGCAGGTTTTCGGCACACTGGAATTTCTAGGCCCTGGTTCCTATAAAAATTCAATATGATCCAACAATGCAATTTTTAACTATGCTAATTTTAAACAGCTTATACATGATGGCAGAACTAGTATAGGCCAGGGAGAATATTGCTGTGATTATATTTTTGAGAATAATTTTTATTGAATCTTCATATAGTACAGTACATTCATATCCATTTGTTATCAGAGCAGATTAATTTTCAAGAATATACAAGTTCCTATAATGCCTTGAGCTACACACCAGCTCATTATTTTACATCAGCTTAACTCCAAAGATCTCAATTATACATTTCATATTACACTTGAACATAGACAAACGGAAGAAACATTTTGACAGTGATATCTGGAGGCATCAAAGTAATTCATAGTCCAAATCACACCATGGCAACTTTTGAAATTGAATTTCAAAAAAATCTAGTAACCTGTGGGTGAGTATCAGAAAAAATGATCATAAAAGTTGCTGTAGAAACCCAAATGGTTCATTAATATCTTTCAAGGAGAGAAGGGAACCTACCATCCATGTCTGGTCTGGCCTACATTTTACTCCAATCCTGCACTGTGTTATTGACACAGGTAATTTTAACCCCCAAGAACAGGTGGGTTGGGGTCGGGTAAGAAGTTATCATTTTTGAAATTTCAACCCGTCTTGAACCCACCCACTTCCGGTTGGAGATCGGCGACCAATCCATTCTCAGTAGGCGGGTCGGTCGTTAACTGCTTTTAAGGAGGCGGTGTACCACCATTATGAGCTTTTTATTTTTAACCCATTTCAGTTGGGTTTCCGGACCTCATACTTCCAGGTTGCCTGTCCACAACTCCTCCCACCCGCTCTGAACCCACAGCCCCGAAAATATCTTGGAGCAAGTATGGATGGGCAATAAATACTGCCTTGCCACTATCACCCATATCCTAAGAACAAATAAAAAATAAATGGGTTAATCACAGCATAAAAATAGGGTACACACGACTGCAATACAAGCCCGTTGAGCGTTTGTACATGAATTTCACTGATCGGAATTTCTACCCTCATTTTTATTTGACGCCTCACTCTGCTTTTTGCATTCACTATTCTGCTATTTTGAAGTTAATTACTTCATCCTACCCGACCTATTAAATGTCTTGTTCCTGTTCATGACATCCTCTTCCTGCCCGACCCCTTTCCTTCTCTAAATGCAATCTTTAATAAATAGAATTAAAATAAGAAAATCTATGAATAATTATTGTAACTTAAATGGATACAAATAACCATGACAATATCCATTCACCACATTCTAAAATTCTCCAAAAATGTTATTCAGTACATTTAATTATCCAATCCGACACCCCAACTCGATCAATTCAAGGTAATAAGAACATAAGAAACAAGAGCAGGAGTAGGTCAATCGGCCCCTCGAGCCTGCTCCGCCATTCAATAAGATCATGGCTGATCCAATCTTGGCCTCAACACCACTTTCCCCCTCTCTCCCCATACCCCTTGACTCCCTTGTAGTTCAAATGTCTGTCAATCTCCGCCTTGAATATATTCAATGACTCCGCCTCCACAGCTCTCCGGGGTAGAGAATTCCAAAGATTCACGACCCTCTGAGAGAAGAAATTCCTTCTCATCTCCATCTTAAATGGGCGACCCCTTATTCTGAAATGATGCCCCCTAGTTCTAGATACCCCCACTAGGGGAAACATCCTCTCAGCATCCACCCTGTCAATCCCCCTCAGAATCTTATATGTTTCAATAAGATCACCTCTCATTCTTCTAAACTCCAATGAGTCTAGGCCCAACCTGCTCAACCTTTCTTCATAAGACAACCCCTTCATCTCAGGAATTAACCTTGTGAACCTTCTCTGAACTGCCTCCAATGCAAGTATATCCTTCCTTAAATATGGAGAACAAAACTGTGTGCAGTACTCCAGGTACGGTCTCCCCAGTGCCATGTAAAGTTGCATCAAAACCTCCCTACTTTTATACTCCATACCCCTTGCAATAAAGGCCAACATTCCATTAGCCTTCCTAATGACTTGCTGTACCTGCATGCTAACTTTATATGTTTCATGTACTAGGACCCCCAGATCCCTTTGTACCGCAGCATTTTGTAATCTCATTCCTTGTAAATAATAATTTGCATTTTCATTATTCCTTCCAAAGTGGATAACTTCACATTTTCCCACATATACTCCATCTGCCAAATTTTTGCCCACTCACTTAATCTATCTATATCCCTTTGCAGACTCTTTGGGCTGGATTTTGTCATTGGGTGCGGGCTGGAGGCGTGTCAGGTGGTCAGCATGTCAGGACCCCGCCTCCGATGTGAGACAGGACAAAAGTGCGATTTCGCCCTAATTGGTCACTTGATTTCCAGTGTGTGGGAACCCCTGGCCCAATGAGTCTTTTGATACTGAAACTCGCCTCTGATGCCGTCATCTACACAGCTGGATTTAAGGCCTGCAAGCAGCCTTGGTTCTTTTTCAGCTTTACAACTTTAACAACATACTTCTGAGGGATTCCGACAGCTACTAGGTCTAGCACCAGACCAATGTGTGCACCCAGATTTGATGAGGCTTCCCTCCAAGCTCTGGTGGAGTGAGCAAGAGCAAACAAGGAAGTGCTCTTTCCTCCCTCAGGAAGAAAAAAGCCTCCACAACAGACTAAAGCTGTGTGGCTGCAAGTGGCACAGGAGGTGAATGCGATTTCAATGTGCAGCAGAACCTGGCTGCAGTGCTGAAAGTGGTTTCATGACCTTCTCCGCACAGGAAAAGTGAGTATTCCATCCCATGACACTCAATCTGATCCCCATCACCTCTCATGACCAGCACCCTGCTTTGTCAACCTTCTCCTCCACATCCCATTTCACCCTTACATCTCTGCACCCTTAACCATTCCCTCTCTCTGTATGTTCACATTCACTTAACTATTTGACTATGCAGCCCTCACACTCCCTATCACTGTGATTACAACACACAGGGAGGGTCCTTGGTCTTGGCACCTCACTCCATCTTTGTGTCCTTCTAAGCATCTATGCTATGGATTCTCGACACTCACTCCTTCATTGTCACTCAAGCTCTACTTGTGTCCCTCATTGCAGGAAAAAAGAGCCCACAATAAGAGGGAGAGGACAGGAGGAGGGCTACCCTCAATAGCCCAGCTCACCACTGCAGAGGAGGTGGCCCTGGAGTTCATGGGAGTGGAGGAGGATGCGCAAGTGGGGGACGGACAGACGGGCGCATCACAGCAAGCCGATGGTTTGCACGATTATGGATCTGGTGGAAATGTGGCTGGAGTTGTAGCGCTACTCAGCCTCATTGGATGGGCTCCTCAATGGCGTCTTTAGCCATGTCTTCAGGGGCTAGCCCTTGTCTCCAAGTAGCCATCGAAAAGTTGGTCTGGCGGACTGAAGAGCGGAGGCACACTAGACTGGCGTAGGATAAAGGAGTCATGGCAACTGCCAGGGTATTTGGCGCAAACATGCAAAATTTCCTTCTTGTGGTCACACACCAGCTGCACATTGAGGGAGTGGAAACCCTTGCGGTTGACAAAAATACCTGGATTGTGATGGGGTGCCTTAAGGGCCACATGTGTGCAGTCAACGACGCCCTGCACCCTTGGAAAGCCTGTCAGATATGCAAACCCAACTGTACGCACGGTTACACTTGCTTGATCCTTGGAGAAATTGATGTAATTGTGCGCGATGGCAAAGAGGGCAACGATAGCTTGCATGATGCAAGTGTGTGCGGCCGCCTGGGAAACGCTGCTGATGTCTACTGTTAATCCCTGGAATGAGCTTGAAGCAAAAAAGGTGAGTGCTGTTGTGTATGTACCTTTAAGAGAAGAACTGATTCTATACTGCAGTACCGGCAGTGACCACCCCTGTATATAAAGCCATAGCAGGCTTCTGTACTTCAGTCTTAAGTTACCCTCTGTTAATACCTGTTATTATTGTTCTCCTGCAGTCCGTGTATTATTTATACTCGGATATTACACTGGCGACGGGCAGGTTTGAACTCACCTGCAGTACTGCATCACCTCACGGGGATCTTTTCCCTGAAGAGAAGCTTCTTGGAGGTCGAAGTCAGAACGGCGGGCGTCGACCGCGGGCAACCGCCCAGGGATCCATCGCAGAGTTGCAGGGGAGGCTGTGGAGAGCTGGGCCTGGCTCCCCAGTCGAGGTGTTCCAGCAAGTCATGCTGGTAGCAGGTAGTGCGCTGACCCTTCCGGACTGCGGCGGGCTCGGGCTCGATCGAGCGGCTCTGCAAAGGGGCCGTGCCGCGTCGTCGGGAGGAAGAGAGAGAGAGAGGGTGGAGCGCACAGGGCGTGGTCGGTGCTCAGGAACAGGGCAGCGTGGAGAGGATAGAACGCGGGGAAGGAAAAGTGAGACGCGCCGAAGCTGCGGGTCGCCGCCATTACCCTGTAGAATGCTAGGAGCAGCGTGGCAGCAAGGGGAAGAAGGAAAAGCGCGGGAGGCGCCATTTTATTCCATTGGGGAAGAAGGAAAAGCGCGGGAGGCGCAATTTTATAACATTGGGGAAGAAGAAAAAGCGCGGGAGGCGCCATTTTAAATCACCCAAGATGCCGAAGAGTGGCAGTATCACTGCTTTCGACAACGAGGTAGAAGACTGGACCACGTATGTGGAAAGAATTGAAGTGTACTGCAATGCCAATGAGGTGGCCAATGGAAAGAAGGCGTCGGTATTATTAAATTTGATGGGCGCGAGAACGTACGGCCTATTGCGGAATTTAATTACCCCAGCTAAACCAATGGAGAAAAGTTTTGAAGAGATTGTTAATATCTTACAGGAACACCTAAACCCTACACCGCTGCTGATAGCAGAAAGATTCAAGTTCCATAAAAGAAACCAGCACAAAGATGAGAACAATGCTGACTATCTTACGGAACTATGCAAGTTATCGAAGCACTGCCAGTTCGGAGCAGGACTGGCAGACACCTTGCGGGATAAGTTTGTCTGCGGGCTCTAGAGTGAAGGAACCCAGAAACGACTACTTTCGGAAAAGGACCTGACACTAGAACAGGCTTTCAGCGTGGTAGTATCCTACGAAGCAGCAGCACGGGGAGCTGCGGAAATACAACAGAAACCACAGGAATACAGCGCTAACGAAATGGCGTATGGAGCAGAAAAGTGCTATCGCTGCAGCAGAACAACCCATGATCAGAAGGACTGCTGGTTTAAGGACAAAGTATGCAGGCAATGTGGGAAAATGGGACACATAGCAAGAGTCTGCAGGTCGGGAAAGAAAACCAGCACTACAAGAACTACTAAGGAAAAGTACAAGAAAGTAAAGAAATTGACAGACAGTAGTTCGGAAGATCAGGAGAGTGATAAGGACTCCGGGAGCAGGAGACTAAGTTGTCTAAAGTTACACAACGTGATCGCAAAGGAGGATCACCGAACCATTTGGGTCACCCTCATGATAGCAGGGTCCCCAATAAAGATGGAATTGGACACAGGATCAGCCCTAACTGTCATGAATCGACGAGACTATGAGCGGCTATTCTCACACATACCCTTGAAGGACACGTCCATTGTATTGAAGACATACACGGGGCAAAAAGCCTACCCCACAGGAAAAATAAGGGTGCCAGTTGAATACAACGGCAAGGAAACACAGAAACTGTATCTATATATACTACCAGATGGAGGACCACCATTATTGGGATGTGAATGGATCCGAAAAATACAATTGGATTGGCATTCCATTCAGGGGCTACCTGTGACTGATAAAAAGGATGATGACGTCACACCTGGACGACGGTCAAAAATTCTAACTGACGCGAAAGAGGTGTTCCAACAACGACTTGGGACTCTAAAGGGAGTAACGGCAATGATAAAAATCGAAGATAACGCAAAGCCAAAATTTTTTAAGGCCAGACCGGTACCTTACGCGATCCGCCCAGCCATTGAAGCAGAGCTGGAGAGTCTGGAGCGTTCGGGTGTGCTGTCCAAGGTGGACTGGAGCGAGTGGGCCACACCTATCGTTCCTGTAATGAAGAAATCATTGAGCAGCACACCTGGGGAACCGAAGAAGGTTCGCATCTGTGGGGACTTCAAGGTAACTGTGAACCCAGTCCTGCACACAGTACAATATCCACTTCCACGGATAGAAGATATTTTCGCCTCACTATCTGGAGGGAAATGCTTTACAAAGATTGATCTGGCCCAAGCGTATCTACAAATGGAGGTGGAAGAAGCGTCTAGGAAGTACCTCACGATAAACACTCACAATGGCCTTTACCAGTACAATCGACTGGTATTTGGGGTAGCATCAGCCCCGGCTATTTGGCAGAGGGCGATGGAACAAGTCCTGCAAGGGATCCCGGGGACCCAGTGTTATTTGGACGACATCCTGGTTACGGGCAAAAATGACAGTGAACACCTTGCCAACCTGGAGCAGGTGCTCACGAGATTACAGGAATATGGGCTACGAGCCAACCGCCCCAAATGCGAGTTCTTCAGGAGACAAATCTCGTATTGTGGCCACATGATTGATGAGGGAGGGTTGCATAAGTCGCCGGACAAGATTGAGGATGTAGTCAAGGCTCCAGCACCGGAAAATGTGTCGCAACTGAGGTCGTTCCTCGGGTTGGTGAACTACTACCATAAGTTCTTGCCGAATTTATCCACAATTCTGCACCCACTGAATGCCCTGCTGCAAACTGGAGTAACATGGAAATGGAGTGATGAGTATAAGCATGCCTTTCAGAAATGTAAATGCCTAATCACTTCAAAAGAAGTATTGGCCCAATACAATCCAACACTACCGATTCGGTTAGCATGTGATGCGTCTCCCTATGGCATCGGAGCGGTGCTGTCACACAAATTCCCTGACGGTTCAGAGAGGCCAATAGCCTTTGCGTCACGCTCGTTAACCTCAGCCGAGCGTAACTGCGCCCAGATAGACAGGGAGGCCCTCAGCCTGGTGTGGGGAGGTGAAGAAGTTCAATCACTATCTGCACGGGCAGAAATTCACCCTACTGACTGATCATCAGCCCCTGGTCTCCATTTTTAACCCAAAGAAGGGCGTTCCGGTGATGACGGCGCAACGGCTGCAAAGGTGGTCACTTTTTCTAGGGGCACATCAGTACGACATAGAGTACAAGGGTACGAAACAGCATGGAAATGCTGATGGGCTGTCGTGCCTACCGTTGCCTACAGTAGAGGAAGCACCTGCAGTGGACCCTGTTGAGATATTCCATGCGTCCATAGCCGAATGTCTACCTGTTACAAACTCAAGTATAGAGAAGGAAACCCGAAATGACCCGACACTCTCTCGGGTCTATGATTTGACGGTGAAGGGATGGCCAGCACATGGCGACTCACTGTTGCCAGCATTCTCGCCAAGGGGAGAACAGCTGTCAGTGTGCCGGGGGACCTTGATGTGTGGATCCCGAGTGGTAATTCCACCCAAGTTGAGAGATAGAGCGCTCAATGAGCTTCATGAGGGTCATCTGGGAGGGGTAAAAATGAAGAGCCTAGCCAGGGCGTTTGTGTGGTGGCCGGGAATCGAAAAAGAAATCGAGGATATGACCAAGAGATGCACAGGATGCCAGAAGGTCCAAAACGCTCCACCACAGGCCCCGCTACATCCAAGGGAGTGGCCCTCATCTCCATGGCAAAGGGTACACATTGATTTTGCTGGTCCATTTATGGACTCAATGTTCCTAATCGCTGTGGACGCCCATTCGAAATGGCCAGAGGTCATCAAAATGTCCTCCACCATCACGGAGAAAACTATTGCAGTCCTACGGACCATCTTCGCCAGGAATGGCTTGCCAGAACAGATTTGCTCCGACAATGGGCCACAGTTTGTGTCAGAGGATTTCCGGAGGTTTCTGAGGAATAATGGGGTGAAGCATTACACATCTGCCCCATATCATCCAGCAACAAATGGATTGGCTGAGAGGTTTGTTCAGACCTTTAAAAAGGCCATAAAGGCAATGCATAATGACGACATACCACTACAACACAAGGTGGATAATTTCTTGTTTGCTTACCGGAATGCGACACATGCAGTCACCAACCAAGCTCCAGCCATAATGTTCTTCAACCGAAGGCTAAGATGTCACCTGGATTTGCTCAAACCAAACATAAGACAAGATGTTGAGGATAAGCAATTCCAGCACATAAATGAGAAGCCAACCAGGAGCTTCAAGATAGGGCAACCAGTCTTGGCCCGCGACTACCGAACAGAAAAATGGCAGCCAGGAACGATATGCACACAGCAGGGACCACTAATGTACACAGTGGACGTTGGAGAGAGCATCGTGAGACGCCATGCTGACCAGATTCTAGAGTCACAGGAACAAGCCAAACCCATACCACGAGCAGGTGCACCTGGTAATCAACCCGAAGTAAAGATTGCGTCTACCTCAGAAGCAGTGGTATTGAAAGCTGACGAACCAACCAATGACAATGAGCCAGAATCAACTCCACCGCAAGAACAGGATACTCGAGAAAGGCGCTATCCAGTCAGGATCAGGAAGCCTCCTCAAAGACTGAACTTATAAATGATTATTTCAGTTGATGTATATAGTACAGAGAAAATTGTAATTGTAATTAGTTATTATTTAGTTGTTAAATGAGTGTTATGTACTGTTTATCTAAAAGGGGAGGAATTGTTGTGTATGTGCCTTTAAGAGAAGAACTGATTCTATACAGCAGTACCGGCAGTGACCACTGTAATGATATCAGCAAATAGTGATGATATTTGTCTGTGTTTGATTACTTATGCCTTACAGCATATTTGTCTGTGTTTTTGATTACTTGTGCCTGACCAGCAGAGGTCATGTGAGAGACAAGCAGTCCAGAGGAGTTTTACTTTTAGTTTCATTCTAGATGCATCACAGCATAGTGTGTTCTGTAAAAAGCTGTAGAAAGTCTTGAACAAGACTTTAGATTAAACAACATTCTCTTTCAGAAATGAGTCTTTATTGAACCCAAAAAGAAATCAAAACATGATGTCAGAAGTGGCTGAAAGAGAAAAAATCTGAAGTTAGCAACTTGATGGGACAGTGAAAGCAGTTGTGACAAGTAAGCGAAATCAGCTCTCCACATATTAGCAAGCCAGAAGAGAACATCGTTGCTTACCATTAGAGAATAGCTAACAAAGTGAAAAAATGGAAGGTTTACTCCCACCAGCGACGCTTCAATTGACAGGTAATGTGGCTGAAAATTGGAGAAGGTTCAAACAACGTTTAGGTTGTATTTAGCGGCAATCGGAGCAGACGAGAAAAGTGATGAACAAAAATCGTCCGTGTTCTTACATGTCGTGGGTGATGCAACGCTGGAGGTATATAATAATTTCATATTTGCTGTTGATAGAGACAAAATGAAGCTAGATAAAATAATGGAACAGTTTGAGGCCTACTGCATACCTAAACGCAACGTGACCTTTGAGAGGCACAAATTTTTCACATGTGTACAGAAAATCGGCGAGACTATTGATCAGTATGTGACTGAACTGAGAATCCGGAGCAAATCGTGTGAATTTGGGGGAACTCACAGACTCTCTGATAAAAGACAGACTGGTGTGTGGTATTCCAGATAATGGTCTAAGGGAAAGGCTGCTAAGAGAGCAAGATCTAGACCTGGGAAAAGCCATAGTATTGTGTAGGGCTACAGAGACTGTGAAGTTGCAGGCAAAGGAGCTGTTCAGTGACAGTAGCTGCAACGTGGATGCAGTGAGAAAGAACGGATACAAACCGTTTAACAAAGAGAGCGCCAATGTGAAAAAAGAGACGTGGCCAGCAAACGAAAATGAAAGAGACAATCGGAAGTCATGTAGTCGATGCGGTACACAGCATCCACCAAGAAAGTGTCCAGCATATGGTAAAACATGCAATAGATGCAACAAAAACAACCATTATGCCCGTTGCTGTAAGAACCAAGCGCAACAAAGCAAGGTCCATACAGTAGATGAAAGCGAGATAGAGGAATTCAATGTAGATGTTGTGTCTGAAAACAAAAAAGAAAGAGACTGGATGTTGACACTAAAAGTGAATGACATACACATTCCATTTAAATTGGATACTGGAGCACAAGTTAATGTGATATCAGAGACCGATTTTAAGAGAATTAGACCCAGACCAAAGTTACTTGGAATACAAGTGAAAGTGACCAGATACTCAGGTACTGATATACCAGTGAAAGGAAAATGCATTGTCAAAGTAACACACAAGGACAGAGAGCACACGCTAGCATTAATCGTGGTGCCAAAGGATGTGCAAGCCATACTAGGGTTAAAAGCCTGTGAGAGACTGAAACTGGTAAAGAGAGTCCTCGTTGTGGAAAGCGAAGGAGAGACAGTCTATGATGAACTCATGAAAGAGTACAAAGACCTATTTAAGGGTCTAGGCTGCATTCCAGGAGAACACACGATCAGAGTAGATAAAAGTATGACACCGGTCATACATCCATGCAGAAAAGTTCCGTTTGCTCTTCAAAAGCAAATGAAGGCAGAGTTGGACAGGATGGAAAGCCTGAACGTGATTCAGAAGATAGATGAGCCAACTGAGTGGGTGAGTTCCCTCGTCATAGTGGACAAAAAGAATGGAAAGCTCAGAATTTGCCTGGATCCAAGAGATCTAAACAGAGCAATAAAGAGAGAGCACTTCAAGCTTCCTACACGTGAGGAAATCATGGCACAGTTTGCAAATGCAAAATATTTCAGCAAGTTAGATGCGTCCTCAGGATTTTGGCAGATGAAGCTGGACGAAGCAAGTTCAAGACTGTGCACGTTCAACACTCCATTTGGCAGATACAGATTCCTAAGGTTACCATTTGGCATTGCCTCAGCTCCTGAAGTGTATCACAAGACTATCCATATGATCTATGAGCGCCTGGAGGGAGTTGATACATCAATGGATGACATCATAGTATGGGGAACCACGAGAACTGAGCATGACGAGAGACTGAAAAAAGTGCTGGAAGCAACAAGGAAAACAAACCTGAAGCTGAATAGAGAGAAATGCCAGCTCGGGGTGACAGAACTGACATTCGTGGGAGATATCCTTAGCAGTGAGGGCATCAGACCAGATCCCAGAAAGGTGTCCGCCATTGAGAATATGCCAAGGCCACAATGCAAAAAGGACATGCAGAGGTTTAATGGAATGATCAACTACATGGGTAAATTCATATCCAACCTCTCAGAAAAAATAGCGCCACTGAGAAGACTAACCGAAAAGAACATAGAATGGGAATGGAATCATGAGCATGAGAAGTCATGGAGCGATCTAAAGAAACTGCTCACAGAGGAACCAGTTCTGAGGTTTTATGACCCAGCGAGACCCATCAAGCTATCATCAGATGCATCACAGAGTGGGCTCGGTGCCGTTCTTCTGCAACAATATGACTACTGGCAACCTATTGCATATGCATCGCGCTCAATGACAGACGCGGAGACGTGATATGCTCAAATAGAAAAGGAGCTGCTCAGCATCACATACGCCTGTGAAAGATTTCACCAGTTTGTGGCAGGACAAGCAATCAGTGTAGGGACTGACCATAAGCCCTTGATTGCATTGTTCCAAAAGCCACTGAATAGCTGTCCGCTTAGAATACAAAGAATGATGATCAGGCTGCAACGCTATACACTGAATGTTGCGTACACACCGGGTAAGCTGATGTATACAGCAGACACGTTGTCCAGAGCTGTTGACCCAAGTGAGCCCGCAAACACCACAATGGATGAAAAAGTGAACGCCTACGTGGACATGATCACAAGTGCACTGCCCATAGCAGATGCAAAAATGGAGCTCATAAAGACTGAGACAAACAAAGATGAAACAATGAGACGACTGAGAAAAAGCATCTTGGATGGATGGCCCAACATGAAGCAAGACTGCTCACCTGATATAGCAGAGTACTGGAACTGCAGGGCGGAACTATCAGTGGTCGAAGACATCATCTACAAAGGAAGTAAAATAGTTATCCCAAAGAGTCTGAGAAGAGAGATGCTAAAAAAGATCCATGGAGGACATCTGGGAATCGAAAAGTGTAAGAAAAGAGCACGAGAGGTGATGTACTGGCCACGAATCAACCAAGATGTGACAAATGAGGTGTCAAACTGCACAATATGCCTGAAATATCGAGCAAGCAATCCGGTAGAACCACTAAAGCCACACCCAGCACCAGACAGACCTTACCAGAAGGTAGGCGCTGACCTATTCGTATGTCAAGGGAAGGACTATCTTGTCGTCACAGACTATTACTCCCTGTATCCAGAGGTTTGTAGACTGTACACCACCACTGCAGAAGCTGTGATAAGAAGTATGAAAGCCATATTCTCCAGACATGGCGTGGCAAGCGAGGTCTTCACAGACAACGGACCCAGTTTAACAATGCAAATTTCCGACACTTTGCCAAAGAGTGGGACTTTGTCCACACAACGTCAAGTCCTCACTATCCACAGTCCAATGGACTAGTGGAAAAATCAGTCCAGACAGTGAAAAGACTGATGTACAAGGCAAAAGACAGTGGAACTGACTTCTACCAAAGCATGCTTGTATACCACACAACGCCGCTCGAGTGTGGTATGTCACCAGCCCAACTCCTGATGGGACGTCAGCTAAGGTCAAACCTACCCATCCCGGAGAACCTCCTGAAAACAAAAGAGGGGGAGAAAGTGAGGAAGTTCAAAGAGCAACAGAAAGAAAAGCAAAAGTACTACTATGACAGAGGAACACAAAACCTACCTGAACTCCACACTGGTGACCAAGTAAGGTTGAAAGACAAAACAAACACATGGAATCAGAAGGGAACTGTCCTGAGTGAAGTTCAACCAAGATCATACACCATTCAAACAGATGAGGGTGCTGTTCTGAGAAGAAATCGTCGAGATCTTCTCATGGGACCAGCCACAGCAGGTCAAGAGACTGATACTGGTGAACAACCTGATCACACAGCTGAGAACCAATCATCTGAGGCAACAACTCAGATTCAAGGACAATCAATCAGAAAATCCTCAAGACACGTGAAGCCTCCTGAGAGACTCATTGAGCAAATTTAAGGAGTATTGTTAAAGAAGGAAGTAATGCTATCTTATTCTTTCTTCAAGTTCTAGTGTATTGACATATTTCATGTGAACACACAAAGCAAGGGTAAAAAACCTTGATCATGATAATGATAATGTAAGTTCATTAAATGTTGTTAGTTAAAAGTAAAATACTTTTGTTTTAAGAAAGGGAGATGTAATGATATCAGCAAATAGTGATGATATTTGTCTGTGTTTGATTACTTATGCCTTACAGCATATTTGTCTGTGTTTTTGATTACTTGTGCCTGACCAGCAGAGGTCATGTGAGAGACAAGCGGTCCAGAGGAGTTTTACTTTCAGTTTCATTCTAGATGCATCACAGCATAGTGTGTTCTGTAAAAAGCTGTAGAAAGTCTTGAACAAGACTTTAGATTAAACAACATTCTCTTTCAGAAATGAGTCTTTATTGAACCCAAAAAGAAATCAAAACAACCACCCCTGTATATAAAGCCATAGCAGGCTTCTGTACATCAGTCTTAAGTTACCCTCTGTTGTACCTCATTCACAGCATTGCTGGCTGTGCAGCTGCAAGCAGAAGGAGAAGGAGCAGCCAGACTAGGAGAGTGGACTGAAGTGGTGGTCCCCTGACCAGGAAGAGGAGGAGAACGCTGGACCACCACCACCACCAACTCCACCATCATTACATCAACTGAGGTGCCTGGAGAGAGAGGACAGATGAGGAGAAGGAGAAAGGAGGCCTACATCAACATCAACCAGGGGAGAGGCCTTTTCTATCACTGCCTCCCCAAATTGGCCTCCACTTCAGGAGAGGGAGAGAGGGGAGAGAAACCAACTGCTTGAAAGGAGGGAAGAAAACTTCATCCGGAACATCTACAGGTGGGTGTTATTTGGGGCACTCTCCCAAGACTTTGTATTTTAGGTGGGGGGGGAAAAGAAGAAGCAAGGCTGGATCATCAAGGGGTGTAGTGTGTGTGTGTGTGGCTCATGTTAAAAGCTAGGCCACACATATCACTAATTAGCATCCCTTCTATTGCCTGCCCTGGGAGAGCTGGAGCTGCCCAAGGTGAAGTCCTTAATTTAATTTAATTACATCGTTAAGACCTGGTGCAGGACTGAGCCTGGGCTTCTCCAGCTTTTCCAGGTGAAGACGTCTTCTCCCCCTGCCAGAAGACCACCACCACGAAAGACTTTTTCCATCGGAGAGTGCAACCCTGCCAACACCCACCCACCATCCTGAGTGGCAACACTGCCCTTTGAGGCCACCCTCCTTCCCACCACCCCCCCTCTCTCTCTCTCTTTGTCTTTCTCTGCCTGTCTTTCTAAGGCACCCTAGTTTCATCTTTTTTATTAATTGCCTATTGAGCAGAGGGGAGAAGGCCCCTCTCCCAATTTAAATCAATAAGGGGAGAGGTGTGTCCTCATCTTAATCAGCTCCCTCTGCTCAATAGAGGACAAAAAAATATACCGAGGCCATTAAAACCTTCAGGCCTGTGACTTGGGGTGAGTGTAGCCCTTAAAAAAGCACCCCAGAATGGCGACTACATCTTCGCCATGCAGGGTCCCTTTTCTTATTAATAACCTTTGGGGAAATGCAGAAATTTTGCGAATCTTACAAACCTATAAATACTATAAGCCTCAAAACATCACTAAATCTTCAAATACATTTTTTTTTAAATCACATTTTTAAAATAAACTATAAATTACATGAAATAACTATTTTAAACAATAATTTAAATTTTTGAAAAATTAATTACATTTTCTAACGGGGCTAAAAATAAATTTACCTTTCTTTAAAGTATTTAAAAATAATAAACCTGTGGAAAAAATGTTTTAATTTTAATTAATTCATCACTTATCTTGTGAAAAGCAGGCCTTGTGCCTGCTTTTTAAAAGTGTAACTCCTAGAGACTTACCTTCCCGGGAAAACCTGCAAAAAAAACGTAAGTTCGATGCGCACGTGCAGCCTCTCCTGCGCACGCGTTCTACCTCTGAGCCCCTTCTTTCAGGGGAACAGAAGTGTCGGTTTCCCGTGCATGCGCAGTGCATGCACAAAACCGGCACTTCCATTGGGCTTACGGGTGAGTACCCCATGCGTATTCACCCGTGGAGACCCGAATTTCTGGACCATTTTACAATTTTTGTCCATTAGAAATGATTAGAGCTTTATACCAGAAATACCCTTCCAGAAAAATTGCCAGTCCTCTGGCAAGGGCTGCAGCTGTAGCTATAGCTGATAGTTCCTGAGGCTGTTCATAACTTCACAAACCACCATGACCAACAATGGCACCAGCATCAACACAGGAGAACAACTACCGTCATATGCACAAATCATACCATTTCCACCGCAATAATGAGCACTGAGTACGTAGTGCAGGAGGCAGATGCAGGTACCTCTTTTTTAAAATCTAGGTACAATGGAGGCTTCATTGAAATAATGAATATTATAGTTAATTCCCCTGATCAGGGGGAAAACAGTCTGCGTTCTCAATGCTATTGGGTACTCCTGTGCTAATGGCAAGCAGCCTGACCCCACTGAAATCTATGGGGTCAGGTCATTTAGCATGTTTAGCATGCATTCCTCATGCGCTTGAACT
The DNA here is from genome assembly GCF_052327205.1 of Somniosus microcephalus. Taxonomy (NCBI): domain Eukaryota; kingdom Metazoa; phylum Chordata; class Chondrichthyes; order Squaliformes; family Somniosidae; genus Somniosus; species Somniosus microcephalus. The sequence goes on along the minus strand of NC_140993.1, from coordinate 98,081,028 downwards.
TTGTGCAAGGGACATTGAAATAGAAGGGTTGCAGAATTGGGAGCATTCAGCTCTTAAAGGGTTGCTGCTCCAAATTAAATTGATGTGGCCACTTAAAGGCAAATAGATATAGGAGGGTTACAAAAATGTCTATAGTCTTAGAAAGACTAAAATAAAAAGTTTTTAAATATTTTTCATCCCTTCCAAAGAATGCATGGGGTGTGAGGAGAGAAGTGACAGGCAAAGGAAAGTGAGGGTGAATAATATGGAGGCACAAAATTGAATCTATGGGTAAATAGTGACGTGGTACCCACGTGGTACCCACAGTCCCCAATTCCATGTCTGTTGGCTTGCAAATTGATGATTCATGAGAAGATGGCAGCCTGACTGAATGCTGTTGACATTCTCTGCTGTAACGGCTGCAGCGGCACGTCCCTCTGCTCGCCGCCTGAGGGCGGTTTTTGAGGCCTCGGTGCACTGCTGCCGTGCCTTCTGGGCCCCTCTCCTCACCTGTTTCTCGAGTAATTGATCTCATCAGAGTAATTAGGCTAGTTAATAAAGTTGTTCGGTCTTGTCTTGTCTTTGTGCCTCTGGCCTCACCTGTGTGTTGTTAAAGTATTTGTCTCCTGTCTCATTTGAATAATTATGTCACGTGACCACTCTGGCCTGTATTTAAGCTTCCTGTCATCTTTGCTCAGTCCTGGGTTCGCCTGCCTGCAGGTAGCAGCTTTCTCGAGTCTCTGTGTTTTCGAGTTTCAAGGAATCTCCTTTCGAGTGTTACTATGTCTCTATGTTTTCGAGTCTCAAGGAAGCATCTTTCAAGTTCTACCCGGTCTCGAGTCCTTGGATAGGTTTCCTGCACTTGGGTCCACTGCCGAAACCCTAGCAAAACGGCCCCGTGAATGCACAGCCCCGTGACACTCTGCAATACCTGGAAATAGATGCAGGAAAAGGCAGCACACTTTTGCAGATCTCGCAAGGTAAGACAAACCAACAGTACCATGTAACAAGTTGTTGGCACATACCACAAAGTTTATGCTGCCCAGCCATGCCAAGCCTTCATACAACCTTACAACACTTTCATTGCATCTCCTGCATACCAAACATCAGCAGGGCACGCAGTCCAGATGCAACATACAACAAAGACTAAGCAGCACTCACATCTTCCAACAACTTCAAATTGGACATGTGGCAGGAATCAGAGACTGTGCACTTTATGAAATGTATCATTGGCCATGCATGTCATGGTGTTTAGTGGCAAAGGAAATATAGGTGCTTTACCATGCTGACGAACACATCAGTTTCCTTTTTGATGAATATGTGGGCAGCACAGTACCTGATATTACAGTGCTTGCTAAGGCTGACCAATAGGCAGAACAATTCAAGATAATGGTGATCTTGCCAATCCTTAAGAGTGCAGTGTAGGATAGAGTGTACCTATAGGATTTAGTAAACATTGTTAGGATTTTGTAACCATTAATAAATAACTAATATGTGAAATTGTATGTTAAAAACCTAAAAAGCCTGTATAAAATGGCGAATGGCTGGGAAACAAAGCATGATGGTAAAATTAAGCCAACATTATGTTAACTGCGAGAATAGTGCTGAGGTAGTGTAGATCTTCAGTTATATTAAAAACAAGAAGCCAGTGAAGGACAAAACATTAATTAAGTCTCAGAGTAAGATAGCGCGTTTTCAATACCTAACATCCGTTATCACTGAAGTTTCAGACCAGTCTAGATAATTGGCTATGGGAAAGGCAAAAGATCTCTGTCGTAATTCACGGGAAGTCTGGCTATGTAAAAGTTCTCATACTCAAAGCTCACAGCAGAAAAGGGGAGGGAATCATAGACCGTACTTGTGAAGGTCAGAATGGTGAGATAGCCCAAGCAGCTGCAAGTTGCTATGTATTTTGAAGGGGGAAAAAAAGGTATAAAGGAACAGCTATTGAATACTGAAAGCAGCGCGAAGCCAGAGGATGAGAAGCTTCAGTCAACAGAACACAGCAAGCGTTAAAGAGACCGTGCCACAGTCACTAGGAAGGAACGCCGGGGTTCAATGAACAGACTGCCACTATCTTCTTGTTAAGTTTTACTTCTTTGTACTGGATGTTTAATGCTTAATAACCCTGTTTTACTGATACACAACATAGCTGTACCCAGAGTGGTTTGTGTAGTCACGGACTGTTTTACTGATACACAATATACCTGTACCCAGAGTGGTTTGTGTAGTCACGGACTGTTTTACTGATACACAATATACCTGTACCCAGAGTGGTTTGTGTAGTCACGGACTGTTTTACTGATACACAATATACCTGTACCCAGAGTGGTTTGCGTAGTCACGGACAAATTAATTCAGAGCTTTTATAGAATTTGTAGTATTAGTCCCATCAACCTTTGACTCCCTACCTCGTGGCATTCGTGTTTGACGGGGTGGATCCTAATCAAACTTCTGATCTTACATAGTTCTGCATAATCATAATAGCTGGATAGCCCTGATAAGTGTTTATTAGTGACCCAAGTGGGGAGACATCCCTTATTGATGGTCTGAAGGTTTTCCCTAGTTTGCTCAATCAGCCAATTTCTGTACATAACGCATACGTCATTATGGGCTGCTTGATCAGAGGCATTTCTGTTTTCTCTAATCAGATCATTAATTCTTTTGGCATGATCCTCTATCTCATGTATGATGTGCTGCAGGTGTATGGTTATTACCTGATCCTCCCTTAGCTCCTCGCTTTCTATGCTGTTTTCCCTTACTGAGAATCTCCTTCAATTTCTCCCTTAACGTTTGTAATTATCTCTGTAAATCTGCAGAGTCCATTGAGTTAACTATTGAGGTTACTGTGTTGCAACCCGTGGGCCCATCATTTATCAATCCTCTTCTCCGCCTACTCTTTCCCTGGCTTTCTTCTTGCATGGTACTATCACTAACTGATGTGCCTCAATTATTCCGAGACTCGAAGTTAGCAGAACAAAAGTAAGGCTTTTATTAACTTAGAACATAACACGTAAACTAGAGAGATGTCTTCCTTCAGGAGGCTGATGCCCGACTGAACTTAGATTACAAAGGAGCCAGGTATGGGCGGAGCCCTGCACACAACCAATTCCAGCACATTCCAATACATAATACATGAGGACTGGGGGAAGGGAAAAGACACAGAAAGCAGGCAGTTACAAGACACAGAAAACAGGCAGTGATGAATGGAATATATTTCATCACATTCACCCCTTCTATAGATTTAGTCTGTTCGGGGGTTTGATAGTCCTCTGCGACCGACGTGGCTGTTGTGGTGCCGCGGATGTCGGCTGGGTGTCCCCGGTAGCCTCCTGGGTCTCTGCCGGGGGTGCCGCCGGGGTTGTTGAAGGGGTAGTTGGTGGGGGTGCCATTGGTTGATGTTCTTCCGGGGGTGATGAAAGAGTAGTGGGTGGGTAAGGGTTGCTGTGATCGTCGTCGCTGCTATTGCCGTGGCTGTTGTCGATGCCGGCTGGGTCGACGTCTTTTATGGACACGGTGTCCTCCCTTCCGTCGGCGTGCCGGACATATGCGTATTGGGGGTTGGCGTGGAGTAGTTGTACTGGCTCCACGAGAGGGTCCGTCTTGTGGCCCCTCACATGCCTTCGCACGAGTACCGGACCTGGGGTGGAGAGCCATGATGGCATGGATACGCCTGAGGTGGATTTCCGAGGAAAGACAAACATTCGTTCATGAGGCGTGGCATTAGTGGCCGTACTCAATAGCGACCGTATCGAATGGAGCACATCCGAGAGGACTTCCTGCCAGCAGGAGATAGGGAGGCCCTTGGTCCTTAGAGCTAGGGTAACTGCTTTCCACACTGTCCCGTTCTCTCGCTCCACCTGGCCGTTACCCTGGGGGTTGTAGCTGGTGGTACGGCTCGTGGCGATCCCCTTGGACAGCATGTACTGGCGTAGCTCTTCACTCATGAAGGACGCCCCCCTATCCGTGTGGATATAGCTCGGCATACCGAACAGGCAGAACAGGCTGTTGAGGCATTTAATGACCGTGGCGCTGGTCATGTCTGGGCAGGGGAAGGCGAATGGGAAACGGGAGTATTCGTCCACAATGTTCAGGAAGTAAACATTGCGGTCGACGGACGGGAGGGGGCCCTTGAAATCTAAGCTGAGCCGCTCGAAGGGCCGTGTAGCTTTGATTAAGTGGGCTCTATCTGGGCGGTAGAACCGAGGCTTGCACTCAGCGCAAGTGCGGCAGTTCCTGGTCAGAGACCGAACTTCCTCAATCGAGTAGGGTAAGTTACGGGACTTTATGAAGTGGAACAGCCGCGTGACCCCTGGGTGGCAGAGGTCGTTGTGGAGGGTCTGTAGCCGATCCTCGGTGGCGCTGGCACACATCCCTCGTGAGAGGGCGTCAGGGGATTCGTTAAGGGCCCCTGGCCGGTAAATGATGTCGTACTCGAAAGTGGAGAGCTCGATCCGCCACCTAAGAATCTTATCATTTTTAATCGTCCCCCTCTGTTTATTGTTGAATATAAACGCTACCGACCGCTGGTCGGTAAGTAGGGTGACGCGTTTGCCGGCTTGGTAGTGGCGCCAGTGGCGCACTGCCTCCACGATGGCTTGGGCCTCCTTTTCCACGGAGGAGTGTCTGATCTCGGGGCCTTGGAGGGTCCTCGAGAAGAAAGCTACGGGCCGCCCCGCCTGGTTGAGGGTGGCCGCCAAGGCGAAGTCGGACGCATCACTTTCCACTTGAAATGGAGTGTTCTCGTCCACTGCCTGTAGCGTGGCCCGCTCAATATCCTGCTTAATGCTTTTGAAGGCGGCGTGGCCCTCAGCAGAGAGCGGAAAAGAGGATGCTTTCAAGAGGGGGCGGGCTTTGTCGGAGTAGTTGGGGACCCATTGGGAATAGTAAGAAAATAACCCCAGGCACCTTTTCAGGGCTTTGGGAGTGTTGGGCAGGGGCAGCTCCCGTAGGGGGCGCAATTGGTCGGGGTCTGGTCCGATTTCCCCATTCTCCACCACGCTGCCCAGTATGCAGAGGCGCGTGGTGTTGAAAACGCACTTGTCCTCGTTATAGGTGAGGTTGAGCTTTTGTGCGGTTTTCAGGAACCTCTCGAGGTTCGAGTCGTGATCCTGCTGGTTGTGACCGCAGATGGTGACGTTGTCGAGGTAGGGGAAGGTTGCCTGCAAGTGGTGGTCATCGACCATGCGATCCATCTCCCTCTGAAAGACCGAGACCCCGTTCGTCACCCCAAAGGGGACTCTGAGGAATTGGTAGAGGCGTCCGTTCGCCTCGAAGGCGGTGTACGGGCGGTCCTCTGGTCTGATAGGGAGCTGGTGGTACGCTGACTTGAGGTCGATGGTGGAGAACACCCGGTATTGGGCGATTTGGTTCACCATTTCTGATATGCGGGGTAGCGGGTAGGTGTCTAGTAGGGTGTACCTGTTGATCGTTTGACTATAGTCGATCACCATCCGTTTCTTCTCGCTACCCCTTACCACTACCACTTGGGCGCGCCACGGGCTGTTGCTGTGTTCAATAATGCGCTCTTTCAGGAGCCTGTCTACCTCGGTCGCGATAAACCGCCTGTCCTCCCAGCTGTACCTCCTGCTTTTGGTCGCTATTGGCCGGCAGTTAGGGGTAAGGTTCGCGAATAGCGAAGGCGGCTTTACCTTCAGGGTAGCCAGACCGCACACTGTGAGGGGCGGCTGGGACCCACCGTACTTGAGCGTGATGCTTTGGTGGTTGCACTGGAAATCCAAACCCAAGATCACGCTCGCACATAGATTCTTCATGATTAATACTTTAAAATTATCATACACAGTTCCGTTAACGCACAATTGTACCGTGCAGTAACCCAGAATGGTCGATGTCTGGGTTTTATCGGCCATAGAGATGGTACCCTGAGCAGGGACCACCTTTAGGGAGAGTTGTTGTGCCAGTTCAGGGTGGATAAAACTCTCCGTGCTTCCACTGTCAATTAAGCATTTAACCCGGCACCCGTTTACCTCGATGTCCACCATTGATTTGGATAGCGGATGCGGCCTGGTCTGGTCCACTGTGACCGATGCCACTGTAGGGCCCTGATCGAGACAAGATGGCGTCCACGCTGTCTGCTCATAAGATGGCGGACCCCATGAGGTCGGGCAAGATGGCGTCCAAGATGGCCGCTCCCACGGCGCACACGCGGCGGTGGCGGGTTTTCCGGCGGTTGGTTTTCCGGCGGGGTTCCCTCTGCACACCTTCCCGAAGTGCCCCTTCTTACCGTACTTAAAGCAGGTGGTGCCTTTCGCCGGGCACAGGTTTCTGGTGTGCTTTGGCTGCCCGCAGAAGTAGCAGTTGGGTCCTTGACGCGTCGCGGCTGTCGTAGGGCTTCTGGGGGGAGAGCTGGGCCCCGCCGGTGTCGGGCTGCCAGGCGGGGAAGATGCCTTCCAAGATGGCGGCACCCTCGGCGCACACGTGGCGGCGTGGGCGGCGCGGGCTGAAGAGTAGGCGTCCGAGTTTCTCTGGGCCATCTCCAGGGACCGCGCGATGTCCGCAGCCTGTTTCAGGTCCAACTCCGTTTTTTCCAGCAGTCTTTGCCGGATGTGAGTGGAGCTGAGGCCTGTGATAAAGGCATCGCGAACAAGCTCGTCGGTGTACACTGCGGCTTTTACATCTTGGCACTTACAGTCCTTGCCAAGCTTTTTCAGGATGCCTAGGAACTCCTCCACCGATTCCCCAGGTCGCTGTGCGCGAGTAGCGAGTAGATGCCTAGCATACACCTCATTCGTAGGCTGCTGGTAATGCGCCTTTAAGATGTTGCAGGCGGCCAGGTACGTATCGGCGTCTTGGATGAGGGGGTAAACCCGGTGGCTTACCCAATTCCGTAGCATTCCGAGTCTCATCTTCGCAGTGTCCGTAGCGTCTTTGACGGCTGCGGAATTGTCCAGGAAGAATTCCATACAGTCAAACCAGTGTCCGAAGCGTGCTGATGCGTCCGGAGCATGTTGATCCAAATCCAAACGTTCGGGTTTCAGGAGTTGATCCATAGTGTTGAAAATTAAGTTAATAAAATTGATGTGCCTCAATTATTCCGAGACTCGAAGTTAGCAGAACAAAAGTAAGGCTTTTATTAACTTAGAACATAACACGTAAACTAGAGAGATGTCTTCCTTCAGGAGGCTGATGCCCGACTGAACTTAGATTACAAAGGAGCCAGGTATGGGCGGAGCCCTGCACACAACCAATTCCAGCACATTCCAATACATAATACATGAGGACTGGGGGAAGGGAAAAGACACAGAAAGCAGGCAGTTACAAGACACAGAAAACAGGCAGTGATGAATGGAATATATTTCATCACACTAACTTTACTAATTTGCAACAGGTGTCCTTGCAGTAGATGACAAAGCTCTGTTTTTGCTGATGTGAGGCAATTGGAGGTGCCGTCTTCTGGTCGAAACATAAACCAAGGCCCCATCTGTTCTCTTAGGTGGACGTAAAAAATCCCATGGCACTATTCGAAGAGCAGGGGAGTTCTCCCCATTGTCCTGATCAACATTTATACCTCAGCCAACCTCAATAAAACAGATTGGCCTAGAAATTCAGTATAGCCACGTTTGGGGCGCTACAGCCGGGCGTTCGCTAAATTTTGCGCCCAGCGCAACTTAGCGCCACCTTCGCCGATATTCAGTTGCATCGCCCCAAGAGGTTGCTGCTGCGCTAAAGCAGGCGATGCACAAGTATCATAAGGTGCTAAGCCGGCGAGCCGGGGCGCTACCACCGAGGGCAGGCGCAGCGCAGGTGCAGCGAGTTGCTGATTGAAGGCAGACAGTCAGGCGCCAGTCAGCACTTAAAGGGGGAGGGTGGAATTGTTTGCCTGCCACGCCCTGCACACTGCAGCCCCGAAGGAAGGCCTGACCAGTGCTATTTCAACTGCTCCACGCCCAGGAGAATGGAGAAGGCCAGGGAGAGAGTGCGGCGCTTCGGCGAGGGTGACCTGAGGGTGCTGGTTGGCGCAGTGGAGCACAGGCGCCATGTCCTCTTCCTTGAGGGTGCCAGGAGGCCGCTGCCCTCCGATTATCAGAAAGCCTGGAGGGAGGTGGCAAACAGGGTCACCTCCAACAGCGTGGTTGTCAGGACTCCCATCCAATGCCGGAAAAAAATCAACGACCTCACTCGGGTTGTCAGGGTGAGTACCCTTTCCAGTATCCTCCTCATCCCTGCATGTGCACCTCAGTTGATGGCCAAAGGGACCTGAAAGCCCTAATGCCCAGCCCTCATCCAGCAGCTATGGGATTGTCATGAAAAGCACTTGCACATTCAGGAGTTTATACACGGTCAGGGCTATTCCACCATGGGAGGCTGTGCAGGCAAGATGAGGGCTTGACACTGTCAGGGCTATTCCACCATGGGAGGCTGTGCAGGCAAGATGAGGGCTTGACACTGTCAGCGCTATTCCACCATGGGAGGCTGTGCAGGCAAGATGAAGGCTTGACACTGTCAGGGCTATTCCACCATGGGAGGCTGGGCAGGCAAGATGAGGGCTTGACACTGTCAGGGCTATTCCACCATGGGAGGATGTGCAGGCAAGATGAGGGCTTCACACTGTACTTAGAGGCCGTCCTTTCTCTTGCAGGGCAAGCTGGCGCATAACCGGAGACAGCAGCGTCAGATCGGGGGAGGCCATCCTGACCTGAAACAGCTCAGCGACATAGAGCAGCGAGTGGAGCAGATCATGGCAGGCCGGCTGATTGGCTCCGTCGCCACTGGAGATGCCGACCCTGTTCTGGGCAGCAATGGTAAGGTCATCATCTTTTTGACCGCTCTCTTTCCACTTTCGCCTCACACCAGCATCCTTTGCCACTATCGAACCAATGCAGTGCATAGCAGCACTCATGCCTCCCTCGCTGCCGCCCTGTCCTCATTCTAAAGCAACTCTTGTGCCTCCCTGCTTTCAGATGGTGACTCGCCAGGTGAGGAGGCGGCCCCTCAAGCTGGCACTGTCTCGGAGTCAGACATAGAGGAGGAGGAAGAGGAAGCCAGCCCATCAGGGACACCCTCAGCTGAGGCAGCCCATGGCTATGATGGGAACACGTCTTCCCTGGTGAAAAGCAGGGGGGAAGGGTCAGAGGAGAGTGAAGCTCCGGGGCCCAGCGGGCTGCAGCAACACGGGAGGGGTGGGGGAAGCTCGGCGGTCTTCTCCCCGGAGGGAGAGTCTGGCCTCGAGTCCTGCTACGGTGAGCGTAGAGGAGGTGCGGCTCCTTGTGGAAATGGGCGCCCAGGCTAAGCGCAGGCACACTGAGCTCATGGCTGCAGTGGCAAGGATGCCTGACTCCATAGACTCACTGGCAAGGAGTGTCCAGGAAATCGGGGCAGCACAGGCCAGGAATCTGCAGGACTTCGCGGCAGCACAGGCGGCCTCCATCCAAGTGCTCAGTCGTGCCGTGCATTCACTGGCTGGTGTCATCCATGTAATGTATGTACCTTTAAGGGGGGAACTACTTTCTACAGCTCATGTATACTGTAGTACCAGCAGTGACCACACCTGTATATAACGCTGAGTAGTAATCTGTTGTTTCAGTTACAGTTTGAACCACATTGAGTAAACACCTGTTGTACCGTTCTCTGCAGTCCTTTTCTTATTATTACACGGACGTAACAGTGGCAACGAGCAAGTTCGAACCTACCTGCAACTCTGCATCACCTCCCAGGGATTCGCTCCTGGAGAACAGTGGAAGAAGGTCGAGTCCAGAAGCACAGGCGTCGACCACGGGCAACCGCCCAGTCATCCAGCGGAGATTTGAGCATCGCAGGGGAGGCTGTTGAGAGCCAGGCTTGGCTTTCCAGTCACGGTGGTCCAGCGAAACTGGCTGGCAACAGGTACTGCGCAGACCCTTCCCGGACAGCGACGGGCTAGAGCCCGACTGAGCGGCACAGAAAAAGGCTGAGCAGCGTCGACGGGGGAGAGAGAGAGAGGGCAGAGTGCACAGGGCGCAGCCGGTGTTCAGGACCGAGCGGCGTCAACGGGGGAGAGAGGCGAGAGAGAGCAGAGCGCAGCCGGTGATCAAGGGCCGAGCAGCGTCAACGGGGGAGAGAGGCGCACAGGAAAACGCGAGGCATTGCCATGAGGACCGCAGAAAGCGGCGTTGGCAGCAGCGCAGGAGCAGCGCACAAAACCCACAGGGCGTCACCATTTGCCACGAGGACTGCTGAGAGCAGCATTGGCAGCAGCACGGGAGACGCCATTTTAAGCCGCAGCGGGGAAGAAAGGAAAGAACGGGAGATGCCATTTTAAGCCAGTCTAACCACACCCAAAAATGCCGAAGAGTGGCAGTATCACAGCGTTCGACAATGAAGTCGAAGATTGGACGACATATGTCAAACGCATAGAAGTATACTGCAAGGCGAATGAAGTGCCAGATGACAAGAAAGCGCTGGTATTGTTGAATTCAATGGGTGCAAAAATGTATGGCTTACTACGAAACCTAGTAACCCCAGAGAAGCCAGTAGAAAAGGATTTTGAAAACAGTGTCAATCCTACAGGACCACTTAAACCCCACACCACTGCTGATAGCAGAAAGATTTAAGTTTCACAAAAGGAACCAGCATAAAGATGAAAGTAATGCTGAGTATTTAATGGAACTGCGCAAGCTATCGAAACATTGCCAGTTTGGAACGGGACTAGCAGATATTTTAAGGGACAAGTTTGTGTGTGGGCTTCAAAGTGAAGGAACCCAGAAACGGCTTCTATCAGAAAAGGATCTTACGCTGGACAAGGCTTTCAGCATTGCAGTATCACACGAAGCAGCAGCACGGGGCACTGCAGAGATACAACAGAGACCGCAAGAATATGGCACAAATGAAATGTCATACGGAACAGTGAAGTGCTATCGCTGTGGCAGAAAAACACACGACCATAATGATTGCTGGTTCAAGGACAAAGTGTGCAGACAGTGTGGAACAGTAGGACACATAGCAAGAGTCTGCAGGTCGGGAAAGAAAACCAGCAGCAAGAAATCTCCACAGGAGAAGTACAAGAAGGTACATAAGGTGACGGAGAGTAGTTCTGACGAACAGAAGAGTGATACAGACTCCGGAAGCAAGGAGCTGGGTTGTCTGAAACTACATAATGTGATCAAAACGGAGGATCACCAAACTATCTGGGTCACGCTCAAGATAGCAGGAGTCCAAGTGAAAATGGAATTGGACACAGGATCAGCCCTAACAGTCATAAACCGAAGGGACTACAAGCGGCTATTCTCACATATACCCTTGAGAGATACAAAGATTGTCTTGAAGACGTACACGGGGCAAAAAGACTACCCCAAAGGAAAAATAAGGGTGAACGTTATATATAACGGCAAGGAAACACCAAAAATGGATATATATGTATTGCCAAATGGAGGACCACTACTACTAGGACGTGAATGGATCCGGAAGATACAGCTAGATTGGCATTCCATACAAGCACTGACTGTAGATGCCAAAAAGGATGACGACGTCACACCTGGACGACTGTCAAAAATGCTAACTGACGCACAAGAAGTGTTCCAGCAGGGAGTCGGAACACTAAAAGGCATAACAGCGACGATCAAAATAGAGGAAAATGCAAGCCCAAAGTTTTTTAAGGCGATCCGCCCAGCCGTCGAAGCAGAGCTGGAAGGTTTGGAACGTTCAGGAGTACTGTCCAAAGTGGACTGGAGCGAGTGGGCTACATCCATCTTTCCTGTAATGAAGAGGTCGTTGAGTAATACGCCTGGGGAACCAAAGAAGGTTCACATCTGTGGGGACTTTAAGGTGACAGTGAACCCAGTCCTTCACACTGTACAATATCCGCTTCCGCGGATTGAAGATATTTTCGCCTCGCTATCTGGAGGGAAACGCTTCGCTAAGATTGATCTGGCCCAGGCGTACCTGCAAATGAAGGTAGAAGAAGCCTCGAAACAGTACCTCACGATCAACACTCATAAAGGTCTCTACCAATACAACCGGCTGGTGTTCGGGGTAGCATCAGCTCCGGCTATTTGGCAAAGGGCAATGGAACAAGTCCTGCAAGGGATTCCAGGGACCCAGTGTTACTTGGACGGCATCCTGGTCACAGGCGAAAATGACAGTGCTCACCTTGCCAACCTGGAGCAGGTGCTCACTAGATTGAAGGAATATGGGCTCCGAGCTAATCGCCACAAATGCGAGTTTTTCCAGAAGCAGATCTCGTATTGTGGCCACGTTATTGATAAAGAGGGGTTACATAAGTCCCCTGAAAAGATTGAGGCAGTAGTCAAGGCTCCAGCACCGGAAAATGTGTCACAACTGAGGTCGTTCCTCGGGCTGGTGAACTACTACCATAAGTTCTTGCCGAATTTGTCTACCGTATGACACCCACTGAACACCCTACTGCAAACGGGGGTACCATGGAAGTGGAGTGACGAATGTAAATGAGCTTTCCAGAAGAGCAAAGCATTGATCACATCAAAAGAGGTGTTGGCTCATTTCAACCCAGCACTACCAATTCGGTTGGCGTGTGATGCATCACCCTATGGCATTGGAGCGGTGCTGTCGCACAAATTCCCGGATGGCTCGGAGAGGCCAGTAGCCTTTGCGTCTCGGCCACTAACCTCAGCCGAGCGTAACTACGCCCAGATTGACAGGGAGGCCCTCAGCCTAGTGTGGGGAGTGAAAAAGTTCAATCACTATCTGCACGGGCAGAAGTTTACCTTGCTGACTGACCACCAACCACTTGTCTCCATCTTTAATCCAAAAAAGGACGTTCCGGTGATGACTGCGCAACGGCTACAAAGGTGGTCCCTTTTTCTAGGGGAGCAACAATATGAAATCGAGTATAAGGGCACGAAACAGCATGGAAACGCTAATGGGCTATCACGCCTGCCACTGCCTACTGTGGAGGAAGCACCAGCAGTGGATCCTGTCGAAATATTTCATTCGACTATAATTGAATGCTTGCCAGTAACTAACGCTAGTATAGAGAAGGAGACCTGAAATGACCCGACACTGTCTCGGGTATATGATTTGATGGTGAAGGGATGGCCAGCACATGGCGACTCACTGTTGCCAGCATTCTCATCCAGAAGAGAACAGCTGTCAGTATGCCAGGGGACCTTGATGTGTGGATCCCGAGTGGTAATTCCACCCAAGTTAAGGGAGAGAGTGCTCAATGAGCTTCACGAAGGTCATCTGGAGGGGTGAAAATGAAAAGCCTTGCTAGGGCTTATGTGTGGTGGCTGGGGATCGATCAGCAAATCGAGGACCTGACAAAGAGCTGCTCAGGATGCCAGAAGGTCCAAAATGCACCACCACATGCCCCTCTACACCCATGGGAGTGGCCCTCATCTCCATGGCAACGGGTGCATATTGATTTTGCTGGTCCATTCATGGACTCAATGTTTTTAATAGCCGTGGATGCGCACTCGAAATGGCCTGAGGTGATCAAAATGTCCTCCACCATCACGGAGAAAACTATTGCAGTCCTACGGACCATATTTGCCAGGAACGGCTTGCCAGAGCAGATTTGCTCTGATAACGGACCACAGTTTGTGTCCGAAGAGTTTCGAAGATTTATGAAAAGGAATGGGGTAAGGCATTACACATCCGCCCCGTATCATCCAGCCACAAATGGATTGGCTGAGAGGTTCGTACAAACCTTTAAAAAAGCAGTAAAGGCCATGTGTGATGATGACATTCCACTGCAGCATAAGGTGGACAATTTCCTGTTAGCCTACAGAAATGCGACACATGCAGTCACCAACCAGGCCCCGGCCATGATCTTTAACCGAAGGTTGAGATCTCGTCTGGATTTGCTCAGACCAAATGTACGAAGAGATGTTGAGAGTAAGCAATTCCAGCACATCAATGAGAAGCCGACAAGGAGCTTCAATGTAGGGCAACCAGTCTTGGCCCGCGACTACCGAACAGAGAAATGGCAACCAGGAACGATATGCACACGGCAGGGGCCACTAATGTACACAGTGGACGTTGCGGAGAGCATCGTGAGACGCCATGCTGACCAGATCCTAGAGTCACAGGAACGAGTCAACCCCATGCCTCGCCCATACGTACCTGGTGATGAACCCAACGTACAGGTAGCATCTACCCCAGAAACAGTAGTATCGGAAGCTGATGAACCAACAGACGACAGGGGGCCAGAATCGCCTCCGCACCAAGAGCAAGACACTCGGGAAAGATGCAATCCAGAAAGGATCAGGAAGGCTCCCCAAAGACTGAATTTATAAATAGACTATTTTCAGCTGATGTTGCATGTTAAAAGTGTTAATTGTAATTAGTTTGATATTTAATTGTTAAATGAGTGTTATGGTACTGTTAATCTAAAAGGGGAGGAATTGTAATGTATGTACCTTTAAGGGGGGAACTACTTTCTACAGCTCATGTATACTGTAGTACCGGCAGTGACCACACCTGTATATAACGCTGAGTAGTAATCTGTTTCAGTTGCAGTTTGAACCACGTTGAGTAAACACCTGTTGTACCGTTCTCTGTAGTCCTTTTCTTATTATTACACGGACATAACAATCCAGACACAGACCAGGGCCACATGGGCACTAACTGCTGCCACCCTCGCTGGATCGGCCAGGCATCGCTGGGGCACTCGCCGCGCCGCAGCAGCCCAGCAGTCTGTGCTTCAGCAGATTGCTGCGCATGCTGCAGTGCTGGCCCGTGCGAGTGCCAGTGAATCAGCCGACCAGGGAGTGCCTGTGCTCTGTCAGGTTGGCAGCATTCCTGCAGCCAACACTGTCACTCCTCCACTGCAGCTGCCACCACCCGTTGGACAGGCTGCTGCCGCCCAAGCAGCAGGCCCCTCCAGGCCCACAGCTGGTCCAGGCCGACCCCCAAGGGCATCTGCCGTCTCACCAACTGACTCTCAGCAGCCTTCCCCCAGCCTTGCTGCAGCCACTGGGCTCCCATTGAGGAGGAGCTGCAGGGTGGGTAGGGGCCAGTCACGGATGCGAGATGGATCACCCTCGCAGGGGAAAAAGGAGAAGGTGTGGCCATATGTGTTGTTTTTAATAAAGGCCGAGACTGGTGTATTTGTTTTTTATATACAGGCCGAGACTGGTGTATTTGTTTTTGGGGGGTTTCTCAGAATTAGGTTGTTATGCGGGAAGGGCACAGAATTATCAGTGAAAAATTTACTTTAATCGCACTGTCCATGTTGGTTTTGGAAGTATTTGTTGCCTTGATTGGCCGAGGGCTTGCAGAGCGGTGACACTCACCTTCTTTCATTGGCACATGCCATTCCCTGAGAGGGGGCCTAGAACCGAGTTGCAATAAGCCGCCAACGCACGGCCCTTGCACTTTGTGCCTCCCTCCCGTCCTGGTGCTCCTCCTCCTCCTCCTCCTCCTCCTCCTCTGGTGGTCCTCCAATGTCTGCTGGCAGTGGCTGAGTCCTGCGGATAGCCAGGTTGTGCAGCATGCAGCACACGACAACGAAATGGGAGACTCGCTCAGGCGAGTACTGTAGGGCTCCCCCGGAACGATCCAGACAGCGGAACCGTTGCTTGAGCACACCGATTGTGTACTCAATGATGTTTCTGGTTGCTTGATGGCTCTCATTGTATCGCTCTTCAGCAGGGGTGCTGGGCGCACGGAGCGGGGTCATCAGCCAGGTGCACAAAGGATAGCCTTTGTCCCCGAGAAGCCATCCTCGTGGGGGAGGCTGGGCCTCGAACATGTCTGCCACAGAAGTCTGGCGCAGGATGAAGGCATCGTGGCTGCTGCCTGGAAAGCGGGCATTGACAGCTAGTATGAGCTGCCTGTGGTCACACACCAACTGCACGTTGAGCGAATGGTAGCCCCTCCGGTTGCGGTAATCCTCGGCATTCTCCAGAGGTACCCGCAAAGCCACATGCATGCAGTCAATGGTGCCCTGCACCATGGGGAAGCCCGCTAATGCTGCAAATCCCATTGCATGCTCTTGCTGCTTGTCCACGGTCATGGGGAAGGAGATGAACTGACGTCTCCTTCTGAAAAGGGCATTGGTCACCTGGCGGATGCAGCAATGTACCGCGAACTGGGAGATGTTGGAAATGTCCCCAGTAGCGGATTGGAAGGAGCTGGTGGTGTAGAAGTTGAGAGCCACCGTCACCTTCACTGCCACCGACAGAGACGTCCTGCTCCTCAGCTGTGGCTGCAGATCTCTGCGAAGCAGGTGGCAGATCTCAGTGACCACTTCCCTTCTGAATCGCAGCCTCCGAACACACTGCTCAGACATGTTCAGATATGAGAACTGCTGGCGGTATACCCTGGGTGGATAAAGCCTCCTGTGCTGACGCCTGTTGGCCCTTCTCCGTCTGGCCATGACTGGCACTCTCTCACGGCGTCTCTGAGCCCTTTGAATGCAATGCAGTAAGCTAACGTTTGCACCCATTGCAGCCCCCATTAGATGTATCGAATCAATGCTATGCCACTGAGAGTTAAATCCAAGTGCAAAGCTCTGGCTTGAAGCCACAAGTACCTGAGCGAGTGTTGAGTGAAACCAGAAAGCTCGCTCCCTTTGTCTCTCTCCAAATGTCCATCTCTCACAAAGAAGGAGTGGAGCAAAATGGCTGACATTTATACTGCAGGAGGAGTCCCCTTTAATTAGCGCCCCCCGCAGCGACTGGGAAGCGTTCCCCTTTACCAGTCGCTGGGGGCGCCAGACGCACAATAGGCCGGCGCCACTGAATTTCCGGTTAGGGGCGCACAAAAGGCGTTGCACCATGAAATGATGTCAGGATCTGCGCGCGCAGCTGAGCGCGCGCAAAGGTTTTGCGCCAGCGCTAAATCTTAACTGAATTTCGCGAGAGGTGCAGATCGTGCCGCACCCGGGCGTTAGCCGCTTCGCACCCCACTTCTCACCCTCTTAAGGCGCTAGCAGCTGGCGCTAACAACTGAATTTCTGGTAATTTATCTCATTGCTGTTTGAGGGGCCTTGCTGTGCATAAACTGGCTGCCATGTTTCCTACATTACAACAATAACTAAACTTCAAAAGTACTTCATTGGCTGTAAAGCACTTTGGGGTGTCTTGACATTGTGAAAGACGCTATATAAATGCAAGTTCCTTCTTTTTTACTTTCCTTCATACATTTCCATTACATTATTGTTTGCACCTTACCCTTGTGCTCTTCTTTACACCATGCAGCTTCTTTCAGGCCTCTAAAGAGCTCTTCTGAGTAGTAACCATTCACTCTGTCAGTGACTGTCATGCTTCTCATCCACTTGGCACATTTAGGGGCTGTTATCCCCAACCAAAAAGATGCTCACTCCTTACTGACCTTACCACCAATTGTAGGGCCTCGTTGTTAAATTGGCCTTTTCTCACTTGCCCTGCAGCCATTTTCACCAAACATTGCATGCATTAAGGCTAGATTAATAACACTTTTTAACATTTTACCTGGCTAAGTAGCTTGTTAGCTGCTTCATCCATATTATTATTTACAGGTACACCATGATTGGCTCGTATTTTTGTGTTACTGCCAATGAAATAATTCTTGGAAATTGCATACTTCAAACCCACACATTCCTGAGATTTTCTTAGTGGTTTGTTAAGTTGGAAAGAAAAATTTCCCTTTTTCGAGTTAAAAGGAATATTGGGCCCCAACTGATCTCATTGGATTTCTATATCGCAACCAACAAATAAAAACTGCCAAAGAATCTATATTTACTAACTGGTAACAAAACTGCAGTTAAAAGTAACACTGAAATTGCTGTGTAATTGTTTGCAATATTAGGAAATTAAATGTATTTTCAGCACTTTGAGGTATAACATGATTTTTGTCTAATGTGGAACAGTTAATGGCACACAATGGGAGGAGATGAGTTTAGAGCAATCTTTTCTGTTACTTACGGTAATGGTATTACTGCCCAGCATGTTGGTAGACTGTCAATTTGTTGCGCTCTTTTGAGGTTATTTTAAAACAATATAATCTTTAGATAATAGCTTTTACAGGAAGATTACACTAACTAATCCCTTGAAAAGTACTATTACAGAAAAGATTGTGGTGGATTCTTAATCTGCCATCATTCTGGTTGAAACTGCCAAGCAGGTAATTTGTTTACATCAGCGATTTCTGACTTAACACTCCTGTGAAGTGCCTTGGGACATTTGATTATGTTAAAGGCGCTATATAAATATAAGTTGTTGTTGTTAAAAGATAGGGGGGGTAGAAATTCGGTATCGCCCTGGTTGGGGCGCAATTATCGGCAGGGCGCAAAGTTTAGCGCCTGCCGCTAATTATTGCCCCTGACTGCAAACTTGGCCTCTATCGCCCCTGGAGGTGATTTGAGCACTAAATCAAGCACTACATACCTCTCTTAAGGCACTAACGCCGAGGAGCAAGGCGCTACCTCAGAGCGCTGGCGAAGCTCATGTGATGTCAGTTAGCAATGGAACACAGACACACTGGCACCAGCCAGTTCTTAAAGGGGAGGGTCTCCAGCCACATCCTGCTCATTGCAGCCTTGAAGCTCGGCCTGGAGAGACCTGTACATTAATTCTGCTGGAAAGAACAATGGAGAGGCCCAGGGAAAGAGCTCAGAGTGCAGCCCCCATAGTCTCTTTTAAATTGATGCAAGGAAGGTCAAATCAAAATGAACCTGCAAAGTACAGCTCAGTACCCAAAACTCCTTCACACAGCGTTGAATATCTCCAGAAGTCTCTCTCTCTCTCTCAGAATGCGTGGTGCAAAAATGTCGCCGACAAAAGAAACCAGGAAGCGACCGCCTTTAAATAGCGCACCCCCAGTCCCTTCCCGACTGCAAAATGTTCTCCTCTACCTGTCGTTGTTAGCGGCAGGCGGTAAGGCAGGGGGCGCCACTCAATATGCGGTCCGGGGCACTACTGGTGCGTTGCACGTTCGACTGATGTCACGATCTGCGGGCACAGGAGATGGTGGCGGTAGTGTTTAATGCCGCCGCAAAATGCCTGGTCAATTTCGCGAGTGCCGCAAACATCTTAGGGCGCTAATGGGAGGCGTTAATCAACCGAACTTTTCCCCCAAGGATTCTTGGTAATGCTGTTTGAATGCCTAGAATTCAATAAAAACTAATTTTATATTGAGAATCAGTTTCAATAAACATATCCAGCACCAAGTAATGCAACACTGGGAGAATTTCTGAGAGTGGTGCAAACAGGCAGTTGCAGATATGTTGGAGTAGAATTTGTACTTGGGTGAAGAATTGAGCTGATCCCACCATAGTTTCCAGGGACAGCCAAATTTACATAATGACAGCGAGCACCCAACGCCTCGAAGGTCATTCATTGGGGGCTTACCATTTAGAGTAAAACTTGCATGCAGCAGTTTAAAGGGACTGTCCACCAAAAAAGACAGATTTGCAGCAGCTCTGAAAGCTGTTCCAGAGAAAGATTGGTCCGCAGGAGGAATGAGAACCTCTAGTTCCAACAACGAGACTATGGACATGCTTCTCAATAAAGTTAGGTAGAGGAGAGAGGAACTATTTGGAGCCCCACAATGTCATCCCACAAAGAGAGCAGCACAACAGCAGTGACAGGAGGTGGCAGTGCACACATTTTAATGCTAGTCACAAATGCAATGTTTGCAAAGGCAACTATTTCATCACTTACCCTGTGGAAAGGAGGCATCAGCTAGACAGGGCACAGAGCTTTCACAGAGTGCCAGGGATCCCTTGAGTGCAAAGCGGCAAAGATGACACCAATACGAGCATCCAAACTCCTCATAGCATCTCCATGGACTACATGAACAGAAAGGGTTTACACTCAAGCAACACAGGTGGTATCTGACCACAGAAACATAATTATGCATGTCCTTTTTGAGGTGTCTTGGGATGAGCTATGTAAATACAAACTGCTGTTGTCATGTATGGCTGTTCTCCAGGAAGCAACTGTAGGATTCGCAAAATTGAACTTTATATTATAAAGGGTCGAATGGCAGAAGAGGCCATGATTTTAAAGACTGTTTTAAAAGAAGCCTAGGAAAAAGGGGCATTCAAAATGGCCGCCAGACCCCATGACCAACTTATTGGGACACTTTAAAATGGTTCCTGCAGTCCTCAGGCAGCTTTGTGGATTCAGCCCACAGTAAGTTCTGGAAGCCGTTTCTGAGAGAACGAAACCAGACACCCACATATACATATAGATTGGATGCAGATCCAGTCAAGATCGGCCTGTAGAAAAAGGCCATCTAAATGTTTACCCAGACAAAAGGAAACAGTTTCATATTCATGAGAAGAGCATCAAGGACCCGTTAAAGACATCACCAGGACATTAAAAACAATGAAGGTCATTCCAGACCAGAGATGGCCCGTTACCGGCCATCCAAAACCAGTTTAAAATATAATAACTACCCCGTTGTGCTCCCAGCCTGCCAAAATTAAAACAAAAGACTAACCTGATTTGGCGCGAGATAAGGGCTTCTGATGAGAAGTATATCTGGGAACTCGGGAGTAGAAGAAAAAAGAGCCATCGTGGTGCTACCATCGTATCGGTGGCGTCATCGCTAGAAGAAGAAGAATAAGACGGTTCGAGCCGGCGTCCCGCCCCGGGGTAAAACATTGGGAGATCATCGACCAACCCCGGGCCGTTGACGAAACGGGAGGCCATCGACCCACTCCGGCTCGGGAGAAGAGACAATAAAAAACTGAAGAAATGATGGGGGCCAGCCCGAGGCTCCTCTGACCGGGGTCGAGCAGACGATCTCCGACCCCGCCGACATCCAGGCCAGCCTGTGTCCAGCCGTCCCCGACCCCCACCTCAGGAGAGAGATGTGGCGCAGCTCGTTGGGGCTCCACTAACCACGTGGAGACAGGACGCCTGAAAGG
Organism: Somniosus microcephalus; assembly: GCF_052327205.1. Taxonomy (NCBI): domain Eukaryota; kingdom Metazoa; phylum Chordata; class Chondrichthyes; order Squaliformes; family Somniosidae; genus Somniosus; species Somniosus microcephalus. The sequence continues at coordinate 98,060,276 of NC_140993.1, read as the reverse complement.
ATCAAACGCAGGCCTGTTTTCAAAACCTTACACTTCCTAGTTGGATTGGTGAACATGTTTCTGGCCCTTCATAATCAGATCTAGATAGGTTTAAGGGGGTGGACATTTAAGGGTATAATTAACATGAGTTGTTGTCCCTCGATGTTCCGTGTGTTTCCCCAGTTCATGATGATCTTTGTAGAGTATAATATGCCTGTATTTGCCTTAGTTAGTATTGTGTCGTTATGATTTGTTTGTATTTTTCCCTCCCATGTACCCTCTTATTTGCTTGCATTTGATTTGTTTTACATTATGCAATAAAATTCCATTTCGTTTCATTAAACTTGGTCTATAAGAGTTTTCTCTACATTGTAGTTCCTGCCGCAAATCCAGAGTACAGAATCTAAGGGGCGAGTTGGTCGAACCACTCACGGTTTTACTGTGCAAGAGAGAGAGGCCTCTAGAGAGAGAAACCTCTGCGATCGAAAACCCCTTACAGAAAATGGCGACCGCGGCAGGACTCTGGCAGCAGGATTGCAATGTACTAGATCCAAGTTTGAATGGACGAAATGGTATGGATGAGAGGATAGCAGATTATGTCTTTGGCAAGGTAAATCTCACTAAGCAGTGGATTTCCAATCTCTTACCGGATGGGCGTCCGGTGGACGCAGCCATCATGTGGACAGAGAGCAAAGAGCATAAGAAGTCAGTGGAGAAGGCAGTGTGGCTGATGTGTTACAAGATGCAAGTCCAGATCTTGGACCGAGTCGTTGCAGCACAGGCAGCCAGGATCACAACCCAGGCAGCAGAGATAGAGGAAAAGGCCATGGGTGGGGAAAAACTCATCACAGCGCTTCACGCGCTGAATCAGGAACGCCAAGTGGTAGCTAGTCAACATCAGGCTAGGATAGAGTACCTGGAGTGCCAGGTGACTGAGGCAAAGATAAATTAAATGAGGATACGGGAGAAAAACGCCCGCCTCGCACAACAGCTAAGAGCGCAGGAGGAGAGAGTAGTGGAGGTTAAGGCAGCTTACAAGCTAGCCCTCAAGCACGGGTTTGAGAGCACAGACCACGGCCCCTGCCAAAAGACCATAGAGGACCTAAGAACGGCCCTGGTTAAGGCAAAAGGCATGGTGTGTCTTGTCAGCCCGAAAGCCAGTCACATGGACTTTTTAAAGGAATCGAAACAGCCGATTCCAGCCGAAGTAGTTGTGGCACCAGCCACCGAGCCCTCAGCACCACCGAGCTACAGTGAGGCTTGGCCGGAAAAACAGGGGGTGGTAAAAGAGGAGGTAGCCGAGGTGGAATGTGAGGAAGAACAGCCACTGGTAGCAAAGCCAGGACCGGCACCAATGTGTCCTGCTCAGCACCAGAGGTTCGGTCCCAACGCTGCAAACGGCGATGCTGGACCCCACCAGAACCAGCTCGTGGTGCCCTACGCTGCCCAGCAATTAAGGTCCATGGTGAGCCACCTCGCAAGACTCACAGTAAAGGGAGATCCCTCGCTTCATTTCAGGGAGATCGAGGAGACAGCAGCCATCAATGATTGCGATGATCTTGAACAGGCAAAGATGCTGCTCTTCTCCCTGGATAGCACAATCCTTCAGTGCCTCTCAGACGAGAGTAAGAGGGGACGGAAAGGGTATGAGGATCTCAGGGAGGAAGTTTTGGAAGTAATGGGAGTGGACGACGGTAGTCCGTTTGACCATGTGGAAGGGACCGTGCAGCAATCTGGAGAACCCCCACGGGTTTTCGCAGAAAGGCTGTGGCCAGTGTATCGACGCAGCTGTCAGGGCATGCCTGACCGGGTTGCAATGAACGCCGAACAGCCGATTCATTGGCTCCGTTGCTTGGTTACCAACAGCGTGCCACAGATACGGGCCCTAGCCAGATCTTGGTTTGATCCCCAAGGTCCCGGTGTCACGGAGGGGACAGTGCTCCGCCAGCTCAACGTTGCTTATAAGAATTGTAGAGGTCAGGAAACACCTCCCCAGAAGGGAAAGGTGCATGAGGCAAAACCCGCAGCCCCAAGCAAGAAGGAGTGGCGTCAGGAGGGGAACCGCCCTGCCCAAGCCAAGCTCAATTGCTACGGGTGTGGGAAGGATGGATATTGGCGCAAGGACTGTAGAAATCCGTGGAAGGATAATAAGGGAAAATTTCCTGCAGCCCAAGCCCAAGCCCAGACCGCCGCCCCAGCACCAGCCCAAACCCAAGCTGTAGCTCCTGCCCCAGCACAAGGAGTTGGTGCAGCTATGAACCCCACTGCGATTGAATTAGTTTTAGAGACAATGCGGTCTCTTATGATTTCGCAGGGGAAGATAACCGTCACCACTGGTCTTGTCGTTCCCGAAACCCCGACCGCTGTGCCCAAATGATTAGAGCCGGTGCAGCCCGTCTACCTGTGTGCGCTGCGATATGATGTATGGAGGCGACCCCTCGTGGAGATGGAAGTGGAGGAGGTTAAAGGGATCTATTTGTTGGATACGGGGGCATCATGCACCGTGATCCACGCAGATAACCCCACCGCCTCGCTTCTGTCCACTGGAGTCCCCTACCTTCTGTCGGGCTTCACGGGTGAAGAACAGGTTGGTGCACATTCCATTACCCTCTCCATTCATTTAGGACCACTCCGCACCACGTGGAAGTGTACACTGATGAAGTGGGGGGGGGGTGGAACGGGAGTCCTTGGGTCTGATTTCTTGGTAGCCCACGGGATCCTCGTGGACCTGAGAAATCACTGTCTCTGGGGAGCGGGTACGGGGGAACAAGGAGTAGGGGGAGTCAAGGCGAACCCACCGAAAGCACGGGTTGGCCGGCGAGAAGTTAAATTCTTGGGTCTGACCATCCGCGCTGGAGAGGGAGCCATAGACAAGGGTTGACAGGAATCAGTGCAAGACTCATTGGTCCCCGCCACTCGCACAGTAAAAACACCCCGGCGCAAGAAATGGTTTCGCATAAAGCGGTGCAAACTGTTTAAGCCAGGTGCAAGAGTACCAGCAACCGAAGCCAGGTCTGAGGGTAAAGATCCTCAGCCTGAGGCATGTAAAGAGCCACAGACCACACAAGCTGGCATTGTAGCTGTAAAGTATGTGTCTATACTTAATCCAATAATGAAGAGACAGCTTGGAAGATTCAACGTAGGTCTTTACTTAATATCAACAGGCGGGAACTGAGGGGCGATCAGTACCCACAGTACTATTTATACCCCTATGGCCAGGGGTGGTACTATGGTATCACTACGCCCTACAAAGTAGTGCCGCCCTGGCCATAGGTTTAAAGTAACATACATATTACATACACAACATTCCTCCCCTTTTAATTATAACGTACCCGTGCAATTAAGTCAACAGATGCACCATAACTAGGGCTAATAACATTTGGTAACACAATATACATAACATATTTACATCAGAGTTGTCTACCTATATATATATATATATATAAGAAACATGTTATAGATTCAGTCTCTGAGGAGGCCTCCTGTCTCGACTAAGATAACGTCTTTCTCTAGTCGGTCTCGGTGTAGGCGGCGGTACTTCCGTCACCCCTTCATCGCTGGAATCGTCGGTGTCTGATGGCACATCCTGTGCCGTGGAGATCACTGGAGTGCTGAACTCCTCGCAATCCTGAGACCTCTGTAACGACGAGCTGGGCCGTGATTCCGCTGTAGCAATGTGCTGAGACGTTTGAGGTAGTGAATCAGTTGGGTTTCTGGACTCCACAAGTTGATCAGCATGTCGTCTGATTATGCCGTCCCCTGTATCCACTGTGTACATCAAAGGTCCCTGGCGGGCCTTTATCGTACCAGACCGCCACTTTTCATTTCTATAAACACGGGCCAACACTTGCTGCCCCACCTCGAAGCTCCGTGTCTGTCTGTCAGGAGCCCTACGAAATACTCGGTTTTCCACATCTCTCCGGATGTTTGGTCTGAGCAATTCAAGGCAAGACCTTAACCTTCTATTAAAGAACATGACGGCGGGGGCCTGGTTGGTCACCGTATGTGCAGCATTACGGTACGCGAATAGGAAATTGTCCACCTTGTGTTGTAGTGGCAACCTTTCCTCCCCCATCGCCTTGATGGCCTTTTTAAAAGTCTGTACAAAGCGCTCTGCCAGCCCATTTGTAGACGGATGATATGGCGCGGACGTATAATGTCGCACTCCATTCCTTTTTAGGAATGCTTGAAATTCTTCTGCCACAAATTGTGGCCCATTGTCCGAACAGACTTGCTCGGGCACCCCGTTTCGGGCAAAAATGGTCCTTAAGACTGCGACCGTCTTTTCGGCTGTCGTTGATGACATCTTTATGACCTCCGGCCATTTTGAGTGGGCGTCCACTACAATAAGGAACATCGCATCCAGGAAGGGCCCAGCGAAGTCCACGTGGATCCTTTGCCACGGCGTTGAGGGCCACTCCCACGGATGTAGTGGGGCTTGGGGTGGTACGTTCTGTACCATCTGGCACCCTTGGCACGCTTTTGCTACTTCCTCGATGTCCCTGTCAATGCCGGGCCACCAGACGTAGGCTCTGGCGAGGCTTTTCATTTTGACACCCCCCAGATGACCTTCGTGTAAGTCCCGCAACACTTTATGTTGTAATTTTTGAGGGACCACCACCCTGGCTCCGCACATCAATGTGCCCCGGCAGACGGACAACTGGTCCTTCCTTGCCGAAAACGCCGGCAATGATGCGTCACCCTGTGCCGGCCAGCCTTTCACGGTCAATTCGTAAACCCTTGCTAGTGTCGGGTCGTTCTGTGTTTCCCGCTCGATACATTGGCTGGTGATGGGCAAGTGTTCCATAACAGCCGTATGATATATTTCCACGGGGTCCTGTACTATCTCTTCGATCTCGGCAGGCAATGGTAGCCGCGACAGGCCATCCGCATTGCCATGCTGTTTGGTACCCTTATATTCGATAAGGTACTGGTGTGCGCCTAAGAACAGTGACCATCTCTGTAGCCTTTGGGCCGTCATCAGGGGCACCCCTTTTGTTGGATTAAATATCGACACCAACGGTTGATGATCCGTCAGTAGTGTGAAACGTTGCCCATGTAGGTAGTGGTGGAATTTTTTTACACCCCACACCAGACTGAGGGCCTCCCTGTCGATTTGCGCATAGTTTCTTTCGGCTGTAGTTAACGACCTTGAGGCAAATGCTATTGGCCTCTCCGTCCCATTGGGAAATTTGTGTGACAACACTGCCCCTATACCATACGGGGAGGCGTCACATGCCAACCTCATTGGCATTTTTGGGTCAAAGTGTGCGAGCACTTCCTTTGATGTAATGAGTTGTTTACCCTTTTTAAAAGCAGCCTCACACGCTTCGTCCCAATTCCAGGAGACTCCCCTTTGCAGCAATGAATTTAGTGGATGTAAAATGGACGATAAGTTCGGGAGGAACTTATGGTAATAGTTTATAAGGCCTAAGAATGATCGTAACTGAGATACATTCTCAGGGGGCGGGGCCTTCACTACTGCCTCGATCTTTTCCGGGGACTTATGCAGGCCTTCCTTGTCTATAATGTGACCACAGTATGAGATACGTTCCTGGAAAAACTCACATTTCTGCTTGTTCGCCCCAGGTTAGCGAGGTGGTCGTTATCCATTTGTCCTGTCACCAGGATGTCATCCAGGTAGCATTACGTTCCTGGAATGCCCTGTAAGACCTGTTCCATGGTCCTCTGCCATATTGCCGGGGCGGACGCCACACCAAATACCAGGCGATTGTACTGGTACAATTCCTTGTGTGTGTTAATCGTTAGGAGCTTTTTCGAGTCCTGTTCCACCTCCATCTGTAAATAAGCTTGACAAAGGTCAATCTTCGTAAAGTGTCTACCCCCAGCTAACGATGCGAATATGTCCTCTATCCGCAGCAGCGGATACTGTACCGTGTGCAGGACTGGGTTAATAGTTATCTTAAAATCCCCGCAAATGCGAACCTTCTTTGGTTCCCCTGGTGTGTTATTTGCAGATTTCTTTATAACTGGGACGATGGGCGTGGCCCACTCACTCCACTCAATCTTTGTAAGGACACCTGCACTCTCTAAGGCATCCAGTTCTGCTTCCACAGCTGGCCGAATGGTGTAAGGCACCGGTCTGGCCTTACAAAACTTGGGGTTTGCGTCTTGAGCAATAGTTATCTTTGCTCTAATGTCCTTTAAGGTCCCCAGCCCTTGTTGGAACACCTCTGGCATTTTTGCCAATATTTTCGACAGCCTGCTTGTAATGGTTGTATCATCCTTGGTGGTCTCTACTTTTAACTCGTGTATCGACTTCCAGTCGAAATGGATTTTTCTTATCCATTCCCTACCCAAAAGTGGTGGTCCACCATTTGGTAGGACATATAAATAAAGTCCTGGCACTTTTCTGCCGTTGTATTTAACTGTTACTTGCATTTTTCCCTTCGGGTAAACTTTTTGTCCCGTATATGTTTTTAATTTAATTTCCGTATCCTTTAAGGGAATGCGTTTGAACAGCCTGTTATAATCTTGTTCATTAATTACTGATAGGGCTGAACCCGTGTCCAGCTCCATATTAACTTCGACGCCTGCTACCTTCATTTTAACCCACATTGTGCTGTGGTCCTCCGTTTTGTCTACACCATATAACTTGAGACATCCCAGACCTTTAGGCTCTGCTTTTGTGCCTTCCTGTGACTCATCTGAGCTACTGTCAGACATCTTATGTATTTTTGTCCTTGCCTTGGTACTGCTCGGACTGCCCCCACTATTGGGTTTCGTACCCGACCGACAAACTTTCGCTATATGCCCCTTTTTCCCACACTGCCAGCATATTTTATCACGAAACCAACAATTACTTTGGTCGTGGGTGGTTTTGCCACAACGGTAGCATTTACCTTTGTGAAATGTCACCTCATGGGTGTCATAGCAGGTTGTGTTTTGTTGCATTTGAGCAGCACACTGTGCTGCTGCTTCATGGGCCGATGCTATTTCAATCGCCTGATCTAGGCTGAGCTGTTTCTTGGCTAGCAACCGTTTTCGTGTACTCTCATTTAACATGCCACAGACAAATCTGTCTCTGATCGCGCCCGCCAAAAAGGCTCCAAACTGGCAATGTTTGGACAACCTTCTGAGCTCAGCCAAATAGGCTGCCTGCGACTCATCATTCCTTTGGTCGCGTCTGTAGAAGCGGTACCTTTCCGCTATAAATGGTGGCTTAGGGTTTAAATGTTCCCTTAACGTATCAACAATTTGGGCATACGTTTTGTCTGCTGGCTTTTCTGGAGTAAGAAGATTCCTCAGCAGACCGTATGTTTTTGCCCCCATAAAATTTAATAAGTTTGCTGCCTTTTCGTCATCTTTCACCTTGTGTACTATGCAATAAAGTTCATGCCTTTCGACATGGGCATCTCACTCTTCTGTGTCCTCAACAAATTCTGACAACCAACCTTCTTTAGACATTTTAAACTGCTGAAGAGCTTTTCCCGCCTTTGTCCACTAGATGGCGTTTTTAAAAAAATTTAATTTTAAACTGCTGAAGAGAAAAAACTTTTCCCCTTTGTCCACTAGATGGCGTTTTCCCGCCTTTTCTCCTGCTGCTGCTAACGACCTTTCTCCAGCGTCGTTATTTTTGGCCCTTGCAGCTCCCATTATCGCCACCGCCGCTATTAACAACGACCTTCCCCTCTCGTGGCTTGCTAGTCCTCGTGGCTCTGTTTGTTCCCCAGATCGCCTGCCCGTTCTGGCCCTTGCAGCTCCCGTTCCCTGGGAAGGATTTCAGTTTACCTGACCCTGGGTGGACTTTTGCCCCGTGGCTGGAGCGCCCGTTCAGCCTCTTCTCTCAGCTGCTGCAGCTTCTGTTGGAACCCTCTCTCTCTCTCTCTGTTGCTGCTGCTCCTCCCGAACCTGGAGTGCTGGGCGGTTTCCTTTGGTCGATGCTGGACTCTGCAGGCTGGCTGGTAAGAAGCCTCTCTCCTTCTCTCTCCGTACTGCTGCCGTTCCTTTGTTGCACCGTGTACTGGTGAGTTCGAACCTTACTCGTCGCCAGTGTAAAGTATGTGTCTATACTTAATCCAATAATGAAGAGACAGCTTGGAAGATTCAACGTAGGTCTTTACTTAATACCAACAGGAGGGAATTGAGGGGAGATCAGTACCCACAGTACTATTTATACCCCTATGGCCAGGAGTGGTACTATGGTATCACAACGCCCTACAAAGTAGTGCCGCCCTGGCCATAGGTTTAAAGTTACATACATATTACATACACAACGGTAGCCTGCTTGGAAGGAGAAGCTGTCCCGCCCACCTGGGGGGAGGTTTCCCCAATGGCCTGGGACTCGGACGAGGAGGAGCCCGAAGATCAAGGCCCTCCCCCTGATCTGAACGCTATCGGAGCCAAGGAGCCCGAACAGCTGGGCCACGCCCTTGATACAATTCTGGAGGAGGTGGAGTCGGAGGACGGAGATCCCACCCTCGACTCAAGTTTGGGGGAGGTAGAAATTGGGGGCGGAGATCCTCCACCTGTAGGGACAGGTGAGGAGGAGTTGTCTGCCACAGACCCAAATCCCAAAGGGGCGGAGCCTGAGGGAAGGGAGCCGAAGCCGGCAGTTGTGGAGGAGCCACGGGCTGTGAGAGCCAAGGTCCCACCCAAAGGTCCACTCGCTACGGGAGCCTCACCAAAAGCACCCCCTCGCAGGTCGCCTCGGGCGCCCCAGCCAAGGAAGCCCTGGCCCGATTTCCCCACCTTCAGTAAATGCAGACTTGGGAAACCCCTGGCAGAACGCAGTCCCCAGTTGACAGCAAAAGGCTGCAAGGAACCCAAGCCACAGGTCACTGCAGCCCCACCACAGGGAGCGGCAAGCTGCGGCCCAATCAGGGATTAGGCAAGCCGCCCGGGGACGGGCGGCGCTGTACATAATTTTTAAGTTTAAGTTGTGTAAATATTAAAGTGTTTAGAGTTATAAGTAGTTTCGGATCTGCCCAGTATATGTGTGTTGTTTTGGATCGAGGTCGAAAGACCCGATCGTGCCTTCACCTAAGCCAGAATCTCTCGGGAGCCTGGCTATATCGTTTAATTTTGCTCCAGGAACCAAAAGGATGACGAGAGGAATTCTCGTCACGGTCGTGGTAATCGGTTGGAGCTGGGCCTATTGGGGCCGCACCAAGGACTCCACGATCTATGGGTGCTCTGGCAACAGAGGCCCCATCGCGATCGACGGAACCGGCCTGCGGGACGCTGAAGAGACTGCTGCCTACTTCCATGAAGGAAGATGGCCAGGCTGGCTGGGGTCAAACTCTACTGAATACTCCAGCCAGACGGGGTCTGCATACAGAGAGACATCTCTGATGTGCCCCAGAGTGCGGATAATTGCACCCAGAATAAGCGTCACCGTCGGGAAGAAGATTTGCCTAGTTTGCAATGGACATGTACCTTTGAATCGCTGGTGGTGGCTGCGCAAGTTGAGCAGCACCATGAAGAACTCTACGGTCGATTGGGGAGACTGGGTAACAACACCCATCAGACTATTACGGGGACTCATGGGGGGTTGAGTGTCTGCTGGGACAAATGGTGGGAACCAGATGAGGGGATCTACATCTGTATGTGGGGTTTAGAACGCGCTTGCCCCACAGGCGTCTCCATCGTTTTCCAAAGGCAGTGGCAAGATGCTGGGAGAGCAATGAGGTGGGACGTCAGCACACGGGCGTGCGGAGTCCCATACTCTCAGATCCCAGTAAACGCCACTGAGCTCATCACCCGTCCCCACAGACCCCTGCCCACGATTCCGGTAGTCAAAGCCCGCAAGGAAGGGTGCCCCACCACTACCAAGGGACCCGGGAACGGATTGGTATTAGTACCCACAGGTCAGGTGCTGTACCAAGGGGAACACTATGCGGTGGCTTCGGTGATTTTAAACCTCACCGAGGTGCGCTTGCCTGAGTGGTGCCCCAAGGAAATGGAACAATTGTACCAGGTCCTGTTAACAAACATGTTCAGACAGTTTTATGAATTCGACTTTGCCAATGTCGACAGAGCCGAATTGTACACTACACCACATGAGGCCTTGGACAGGATAGGGAGGCAAAGAAGGGGTGCAGTAAATGATATTTTCACAGCTTTTAATACAGGAACTTCCGTCATCAACACACTGGATGATGTGGAGCTGCAAACCCAAATCAATGGTTTGAAAACACAGTTAAGAAAGATACTGACTGACGAGAACAAGGTAGTGGGTTTTGAGTTACATGAGGACCAGGCCATGACACTACACTTAAAAGAAATTATAGCGGAGCTGGAGAAACACGCGAAAACGGTAAATGCTCTCATCAGGGAGGATTGGAATGCGTCCGATCAGGCTGCGCAGAACGAAGCTTGTGTGCTATACGGGGCGTGGTTACTGGGCAAGGGCGGCAGTAACCCAGAGGATTTGAAACAAGGTTTAGTCCCCTCCTGGATCAACAACAAGCACCTCACAGCCCTCCACCCTTTTGAGAACGCATTGAGTCTGTGCCAGCTCAGACTAGCTTCAGAAGCCTACCCAGTCCCAGTGGACTGTGGACGGTCTAATCACACCATTATGGGTATAGTGGTAAGAATGCCGGTAATGGGAAAGACAGCTAAACCCGCCCCGGTATACAGGGTGGAGAACATTGGAGTCATTCAGGGGGGTGCGCACATTCGCTACACAGGGGTCCCACCTTACGTCATTCGATGGGAGCATGCACTGATGGGTACCGACCTCTCGGGGTGCCGGAGCCGAGGAGCACACATCATCCTGTGTCCCCAGCACTTGAATGCCCATTCAAAACCACAGTGCGGGTTCAGAACTGCTGGCGCGGAGCCTATAAATTGCACCATGGAGGCAGGTGGCATATATAGGAGGTGGGACATATTGTGTCACCACTGCAGCGCCCCACTACCAACATGGACAGCACAGTTGGAGTCCGGTTAGTGACAGCAGCTTCTGTTTCAAGCCCAGGGCAGAAGTTCAAGTGGCCCAAGAGCGAATTGTCCCCATTCCTGAACCTTCCACTGTTCACATCACTGTAAAAGAGAATTTCACCGATCTGTAGCAATTCGTTGCACATTTTGGATATATCATTCCCCCTCTCCCTGAACACCTCACCAAGATATTAAAAGCCGTTGTTGTTTCATGGAAACATTTCTATACACTGGAGCAGAAGACTTTAGAGATGGGGGCAGACATATTGGATATAGTGACCCCACCGTGGTGGGACCTGTTCACTAATATAGAAGTCCCTTCTTGGATTAGGATAGCCTCCCACATTCTTGTAGTGTGCCAGGTTATCATTGTAGTTTATTTACTGTTTGTACACTGTAAAAAGTTCAAACATTCGCATAAGTATGAGAACAGAGGGGAATGGAGGGAGCATTATGTGCGGGTAGAAGAGACACCCGTTTAGATTTTTGCTGCTCTATGTAAAGTTAAAGTTTTCCCTCCCTTCTCTATTATTTTGATATGTATTCATGTGCATTTGATTTTTTGTGTGTGTATTTTATCTTTATTCTTGAAGTTTATTAGATGTGTTGTTGTTATTAAAAGATAGTATGTGTGCACCAGGTGATGTAGGGGTATTAGGCCCCCCTCCACGCCTGGAAGTGAGTATGTCAAATTTCACATCTGAAGTGTTGCCATCTATAGATGCTTAATGTACACTAGGTTTTTCTGAAATGGGAAATGCATGTGTTGTGGGGTCATAGATAGGTAAATACTGGGGATGGTTTGATTATGGAAAGTCAGAAAATTTTGCTCACCCAGAATTATGATACTTCAAGCAAGTTACAGTATCATCAGGGGGGAGTGTAGGATTCACAAAATTGAACTTTATATTATAAAGGGTCGAATGGCAGAAGAGGCCATGATTTTAAAGACTGTTTTAAAAGAAGCCTAGGAAAAAGGGGCATTCAAAATGGCCGCCAGACCCCATGACCAACTTATTGGGACACTTTAAAATGGTTCCTGCAGTCCTCAGACAGCTTTGTGGATTCAGCCCACAGTAAGTTCTGGAAGCCGTTTCTGAGAGAACAAAACCAGACACCCACATATACATATAGATTGGGTGCAGATCCAGTTAAGATCGGCCTGTAGATAAAGGCCACCTAAATGTTTACCCAGACAAAAGGGAACAGTTTCACATTCATGAGAACAGCATCAAGGACCCATTAAGGACATCACCAGGACATTAAAAACAATGAAGGTCATTCCAGACCAGAGATGGCCCGTTACCGGCCATCCAAAACCAGTTTAAAATATAATAACTACCCCGTTGTGCTCCCAGCCTGCCAAAATTAAAACAAAAGACTAACCTGATTTGGCGTGAGATAAGGGCTTCTGATGAGAATTATATCTGGGAACCCGGGGGTAGAAGAAAAAAGAGCCATCGTGGTGCTACCATCGTATCGGTGGCGTCATCGCTAGAAGAAGGAGAAGAAGACGGTTCGAGCCGGCGTCCCGCCCCGGGGTAAAACATCGGGAGATCATCGACCAACCCCGGGCCGTTGACGAAACAGGAGGCCATCGACCCACTCTGGCTCGGGAGAAGAGACAATAAAAAACTGAAGAATCTATGGGGGCCAGCCCGAGGCTCCTCTGACCGGGGTCGAGCAGATGATCCCCGACCCCTCCGACATCCAGGCCAGCCTGTGTCCAGCCGTTCCCCGACCCCCACCTCAGGAGAGAGATGTGGCGCAGCTCGCTGGGGCTCCACTAACCACGTGGAGACAGGACGCCTGAAAGGATCAAACGCAGACCTGTTTTCAAAACCTTACACTTCCTAGTTGGATTGGTGAGCATGTTTCTGGCCCTTCATAATCAGATCTAGATAGGTTTAAGGGGGTGGACATTTAAGGGTATAATTAACATGAGTTGTTGTCCCTCGATGTTCCGTGTATTTTCCCATTTCATGATGACCTTTGTAGAGCATAATATGCCTGTATTTGCCTTAGTTAGTATTGTGTTGTTATGATTTATTTGTGTTTTTCCCTCCCTTGTACCCTCTTATTTGCTTGCATTTGATTTGTTTTACATTCTGCAATAAAATTCCATTTCGTTTCATTAAACTTGGTCTATAAGAGTTTTCTCTACATTGTAGTTCCTGCCGCAAATCCAGAGTACAGAATCTAAGGGGCGAGTGGGTCGAACCACTCACGGTTTTACTGTGCAAGAGAGAGAGGCCTCCAGAGAGAGAAACCTCTGCGATCTAAAACCCCTTGCACAACCATATGCCTTCATATACTTTACAGTGCCCATATATTTTGATGGGGAAGGTACACTGGAGTTGATGGCTCTTAGGAAATCTGGCCTAACCTCTAAATCACTAGCTGCTGATGCCACTGAAAAACCCCTAAAATAAAGGAGTGTCTCAACTGAAAGCTGAGGATTCTGTTTGTTTCCTCTGCAGTTGCCTCCTCCATCAGCAAGAAAAGTAGACTGCCCAACTTTGGCACAATGAAGGAGTGTGTGGAAAAGAGCAATGGTTTGTGCACAATATTTGAACATTATCTCTCTGTACAGTATGTACAGGAGTTCCCAATAGAGATGTTCATTTATAGCATCCTACAGAATGTCCTCGGGCATTTCCCCATTATGAATGTTAGGCCTGTAATTAATCAGATGTGTACCATACAATTTTGTCAGAACTGGAACTACATTTGCCACCCTCCAGACCTAAGGTAATATTCAGTATTCATGAGCTCTGAAAAAATAACAACCAAAGCATCACTAATATCCTCCTTTAATTTCTTGATGGTTCTAGGAAATATTCTATCTGGTCTAGAAACCCTGTGAATGTGATAAAAATGTCCCTATGCTGCACAAAATGTACATAAGATATAGGAAAATACCTGAAGTGCTTGTAGATTGCAGCAGAGGCTTCCATGACAGAGACCTCCACAGATACTCAGACAGCCACCATAGAAGTCTATGGTGCTAGAGTGGAGAGGACTTTCTCTTTTGACCTTGAAATGATTGGAGACAAGCATCTCACAGGACTTCACTGATCTAATTTGTGCCATTTGGGCTACTTTCCCCCATCTCAGTAGCCATATGGAAGCAGTGCTCAGTATTAGTGGCCTAGCAGGAATCAGTACACATGATTGGCTGTCTCTCAGGATGGCAGTACTTGCAGACCCTCCCCACCAGTTGCCTCCAATGCCTGGACATGTGGCCAAAATGATGCAGGGTCAGATTGACCATTCAACAGCACCAGAAGTGCAGCCTGCAGCCATTTCATCTCATGATTTAGCTGCCATCAGACTAAGGCTGACTCAATCCCAAGAGGCTCCTATTGGAATGCAACAAATGCCCACCCCTGCTGCTCAGGTGGCATCTAGGTAAAGCACACGGGTAGGTTTAAGAGTTTACACATCATACACTTACGCCAAGAAGAATGCAGTGGTAAGAAACATAAGCATGCACAGAGTAGTTGTGGGTGCAGACATTGTTCTTTGCAAGGTTTGGAAGTTGTTTTCATCCTGTGGTATGAATGGGAGGTGTGTGAGTTGATCCACACAGAGAAAGGTATGTAGATGATGCAGGGTCAGGCTGACTCCCTTGAAAGAGCACAGGGTTCTTCAGGATTCTCATGACAAAAGGGGGTGCTGATAATACAGCACCGGGAGGCACTTGGGAAATCTTTCAATTTCCTATATGGTCAGCCCACCCCTGAGATGATGGCAGATTTGTGATGGGAAGCGAGATAATTTAGACAGGTCTCTTATTGCAGTGCCCAGATGCAGTAGTCAGGAGGCCTTAGTCCTCCATGAGAAGCCCTCATTATGGGGCAAAGTTGTGCCTTGATATCCTAGCTAAACTATATTGTAGAAATGATTCAGGCACCAAAACCGTACTTCCAGCATGCCAATGATCAGTGATGACATTGGGTAATGAATGGACATTGTTATAGCAGTCCTCAACTGGGATCCTGGGAAAGTTCACAGATGCCACTAGTCATAGCTGTAAAGAATAGCTCTGGTCTCCCTGAGCCACTCAGATACATACCTTTCTCAGTCATAGAGTACTGACACAGCAGAGATGCTTAAAACAAAGACATCATGGCAGTTCCCAATAAAGTAAGTATTCACTTGTATCTTGGTATACTGCTGGTCCCAACCAGCTGCACATTGAGAGAGTGGAATCTTTTCTTATTGACCTAGGAATAGAAATTGGGAAAGAGACATGTAGGGACACATTGGTGCAATTAGTTTCCTTGGATGTTTGGTTAACCTTCACACTCAGTAAAATTGCAGTGTCTTGTCATATTGCCATCTGTTATTCACAAGAAAGCTGATGAAATTGTTAACTCTAAAGAATAATGCATCAGTGCAGTTTTTTGGATAATATTATTGGTGCCTTCAGTGCCATCCTGGAATGACCCTATGGCATAGATGTTAAGGGCAATTGTAATCTTAACCATCACTGGTAGTGTTGTCACCATGGTGCAAGTTGGCTATAGGTCTTCTTGCAGCATGCAACACAGTTGCAAAGGCAATTGTCCTTCGTCATGTCTATATTGGTGTGCAAGAGACGACAGATAACTTTGGTGGCATAATGGTGGGTGTGGATAGTCCAGATCTGGTGCTTGCTGATCTCATAGTAACAGAAGTAGATCATTCAGTCCCTCGAGCCTACTCCAGCATTCAGTTAGATCATGGTTGATCTGTCCCTCAACTCTATTTACCCACCTTTGTTCCATATCCCTTGATACCCTTACCTAACAAAACACTATTGATCTCTGTCTTGAAAATTTCAATTAACCCTGCAACCACAACCTTTTGGGGAGAATCAATTTCCAGATTTCCACTATCCATCCCTGGCATGCTTTCATTAATTCTGGACCAGTTCAACCATGAAAAACATGAAGTGATTTAAAAGCAACTTCCTGGCTTCGTGGCTGGCATGAGATCCTGCAGCTTTGATGCCTTGTTATTCCTAGAATTCCTGTGAAAGAGTTTATTGTAAGAGCCTCTTGATATGTCCCTTTTTTTCTAAGTTCTTCGTGTCCTGCTGAAGCCCATTGACTTTTTTCTAGAAACTGTCTTGTCATTAGGCAGATATTCACAGTGGCAGAAGGTGGGTAGTGGTGTTCCACAAGGATCAGTGCTGGGACCACTGTTGTTCACAATTTATATTAACGATTTAGACTTTGGAATCAAAAACACAATTTCTAAATTTGTGGATGACACCAAATTGGGGGGGGGGGGGATAGTCAATACTGAGGAGGACTGCAAAAAATTATAGGAGGACATTAATAAACTTGCAGAATAGGCATGTAATTTGCAAATGAAGTCCAACACAAATAAATGTAAGGTATTACATTTTGGTAGGAAGAATAGGGAGGTCACTTATCACTTGGAGGGTGTGAGTCTAGGTGAGGTAGAGAACAAAGGGATCTCGGAGTACAAATACACAAATCACTAAAAGTTGCGACACAGGTTAGCAAGGACATAAAAAAAGCAAACCAAGCACTAGGGTTTATTTCTAGAGGTGTAGAATTGAAAAGTAGGGAAGTTATGCTAAACCTGTATTGAACCTGGCTTAGACCACACTTAGAGTACTGCGTACAGTTCTGGTTGCCATATTATAAAAAGGATATAGAGGTATTGGAGACGGTGCAGAGAAGATTTACAAGGATGATACCAGAAATGCGAGGGTATACATATCAGGAAAGGATGAACAGGCTGGGTCTCTTTTCTCTTGAAAAAAGAAGGCTGAGGGGTGACCGAATAGAGGTCCTTAAAATTATGAAAGGTTTTGATAGAGTAGACACAGAGAGAATGTTTCCACTTGTGGGGAAGAGCATAACTAGAGACCATCAATATAAGATAGTCACCAAGAAATCCAATAGGGAATTCAAAAGGAACGTCTTTACCCAAAGAGTGGTGAGAATGTGGAACTCACTACCACAGGGAGTGGTTGAAGCAAAAAGTGTAGATGCATTTAAGGGGAGGCTAGACAAGCATATGAGGGAGAAAGGAACAGAGGGTTATGTTGATAAAGTTAGATGAGGAAAGACGGGAGGAGGTGCGAGTGGAGCATAAACGCCGGCATGGACTGGTTGGGCCAAATGGCCTGTTTCTGTGCCATATATCCTATGTAATCCTATGTAAATAACGCATTTGCTTTTTTACCCACCTTATCAACTTGCCCTGCCAACTTTAAGGATTTATGCATATGGACACCAAGGTCACTCTGCTCATCTACACTTTTCAAAATTGTGCCATTTATAATATACTGTCTTTCTATATTAGTCCTCCCAAAATGCATCATTTCACACTTGTCCGCATTGAAGTCCATTTGCCATGCTTCTGCCCATTTCACCATCCTGTCTATGTCATCCTGTAACTATCCTCATCACTATCGACTACTTTGCCAAGTTTCGTACCATCTGTAAACTTTATAATGATGCTCCCTACAACCGAGTCTAGGTCATTTATAAAAATAGTAAACAGTAATGGACCCAAAACTGACCCTTGGGAACACCACTGCAAACCACATCCCAGTCTGAAAAACATCCATCCACCACCACCCTTTGCTTCCTGTCACTGAGCCAATTTTGTATCCACACCGCCACTTTCCCCTTAATTCCATGAGCTTCCATCTTCTTAATAAGTCTCCTAGAGGGAGAAATTTGGTATCGCTCCGTTTGGGGTGCTAATTTTTGAAATTGTGAAAAATTAGCACTAGGCGCTAATGATTCTGAGGTTCCCCTAAATTGGCTGTTAGCGCTCCTGGAAAGAACTGGAGCACTAAATCAAGCACTAATTACCTCAGTAGGGCGCTACAGGGGCACTACCAGCAGAGTGATAATGAATTTCAGGTGCAATGCAACTGGGAATGATCCTTCACACTGGCCCCTTCCAGACCTTACAGGGGAGGTTGCATCATTGTGCAGATCCTCATTATCAACAGTGCTGGCTGTGAAGGCAACCTGCAAGTAACTCGATTCCCTGATCATGATGGCTGATCCCACTCCCAGGGAGAGAGCTCATCGTTTCAAGATTGAGACATTGGAGGCATTGGTGGCTGGAGTGGAGCGAAGGAGGGCAGTGCTGTTCCCAGGCACTGGAAGGAGGCTATTGCCCAGGTCTTCAGGGCAATGTGGATGGAAGTGGCCAAGGAGGCCTTGGCCAGTAGTGTGGTCATACGCAGCCTGACACAGTGCTGGAAGAAATTCAACGACCTCACTCGGGTGGTCAAGGTGACTACATGCTTGAACAGGTCCTGCATACTAGCATCTGAACCTCAGTCTGTACACACTGCACAAACCACCACACCCCCACCACTCACCCACCAAACATCTTCACCTACTTAAACTCACATCCACATCTCACGCCTTGCCTACAATCACAGCTAGTCAACTACGGCAGGCATATCTCCCAAACACATATCTGGACTCTGACTCACACACATTCGTTTCTCTTGCAGGCCAAGATGGCTCACAATAGGAGGGAGCAGCAGAGAACAGGTGGGGGTGATGCGCAGCTCCAGCAGCTCTCAGACCTGGAGGAGCGAGTGCTGCGACTCATTGGGCAGCAGATGGTGGGCGCCGTGGCCGTCAGCAATGTCGACCCCCTTGGGGCCAACAACGGTATGTTCATCCCCTCTCCTTCTCTCATCCCACTTCTCCCTCACACCACAAGCCTTTCCCACTTTCCAGCTCCTGATACTGTCTGCATTCCTTGCTCCCTTCCTGCCCCCACCTTAAAGCGAGTCTTGTGCCTTTATGCTTTCAGAGAATCAGCAACCAGATGACCAGCCTGTCCCTGAGCCTCCCACTGAGAGTGAGGAAGGAGAAGAGGAGGAGGAGCAAAGCACCGAGTCACTGCATCTCTCACCCGCAGGCACCACCTCAGATACTGGCACTACGCGATCTTTAGAGGCAAGATTAGTAGAGGGGTCTGCACTGGGTGATGCACCGGGGACGAGCGGACTGCAGCAAGGCCAGGGGAAAAGGGTAGCTCGGGATCCAACTCCCCGGAGGGTCAAGTTCACGCGTGATTTCTGCTGCACAAGACTCAGACGAGGACCTCGATGGGGAGGCATTAACAAGAAGGGTGATGGGCATGCACACTGAGATGATAGGTGCAACGGCAAGGGTGCCTGAGAGCCTGTCGGCAATGGTAAGGAGCATGGAGGAGTCCGCCTCCAACATTGCACAGAGCTCTGCACACACCATGGAGCCCATCCTTGGCAGTCTGCAAAGAATGGTGGACTCGCTGTGAGACCGTGGGGACCCAGACCTCATGTTGCGTGTCATGGGCAATGTGGCAGCATCCATTGCAGCACAGGCAGAAGCCATGCAACATCTTAGTGCTGTAATGCAGTCAATGATGCCATCGAGTTTCAGACTGCTCTCATGCAGTCTCAGGTTGATGCCACAAAAGCTCTGACTGCTGCCATCATCGCTGGGTCCACCACAGTCCACCGGGGATCTGACGGTGTTGCAGCAGCCCAGCAATCTGTGCTGCAGCAGATTGTTTGGGATCCTGGGGTGCTGCCCTGGGGAGTGGCAGTGTGTCAGTGGAGCAGGAACCTGCTGTCATCTCTGTGGCCATGTGGTGGTGTTTGGCGCGTACATAAGCCCAGTCAGTTATGCCCCTGATGGTTTTGTGAGCGGTTCAAATCGCTCCCACGCCCCTGGGTTCTAGACACCGGAGTTAGCTACAAGGCGGCGGTACAGAGAAGACTCGAATAGACAGGGGGTTGGATGTAAACAAAAACCAAGATTTTATTGAAGAGGAAAAACTTGATACAATCTCATGGGAAAATTACTAGTGTACACTTCTACAGGCAAAAATACAAATGCAAAAGAATAATAATAATAATAATAACTATACTTAAACAGGGAATGGGGAACACACGGCACATCAAGGGAAAACAACTATCTTAACAAAACCCTTATCCTTATCCCAACCCCTATACCTAACTAGATTAAGCTATGAGGGGTCAGAACTTCATGCTCAACAATCAAAAGGTTTGTTAGAATCAAAACAGCGGTTGGGTTTGGGGTTCGCTCTTGGTGCTCTCTGGAGCCTACCGTCATCACGTGGCCTCCAGGTGCTGCAAGGGCATTGTCCAGGTTCGAGTACCCCAAAGTTAAAGTCTCTGTTCGGGTACTTTACCTTGCAGGGATGATTCTTCGTCAACAGCCGCCAGATTGAGTTGGTGTGCAGTTATTCGAATGTCGGCCGAGGCTGGGTGGCCTTCCCTCCGGTGGTCTTCCCTCCTCCCCTCGTCGCGTACCGCCTCGCCTGGCCTGAATTGTCCGTGTCCGCCCGACCCGGTGCCGGGGCTAGTTCCAGATGGTGTGGGAAAAGGGCACGGGCAAAGGCCAGGGGGTAAGCGCGGGACGGGGGAGGAGCGGCAGCCACGAGGGCGAGGGGCCGAAGAGCAGCACCAACCAACACCGCACACGAACACCCGACTGAAAACTTGAACTTCACTCCACTCCTTTGCTACCCGAGGGGGCCTTCAATTATACCTTCGTCGAAAACCCTTATCTGCGTGCCAAATCAGGTTAGTTCTTTGTTTTAATCTTGGCGGGCTATTTTAAATAATGGTAGCAATCCATATTAACTGGTTTTGGATGGCCGGTAATCGCATCTACTGGCCTGATAATTGACTTGTATTGTCCTGAAAGTTCCTTGATGGGCCTGTCCGGCCTCGATGGCTCGGTTAATCTGTTTCCGATAATATATGCAGACTGCTAGATGGCCTTAACTATAGGCCTAAACTGAATTTAGATTTGCCTCCAATTCGGTCTAATGCATAATTCAGATTCCTGTCTGGTTCCAAAATACAAAGTCTCTCTTCACAGAAGCCTGCAGCTTGGTTTCGATTTCTCCAAGCTGTCTGCATTGCAGAGTCCATTTTAAAATCTCACAGGCTTGCTGCCATGAGGCACGGATGCCATTTTGGGTACCCTTTTTGATTTTAAACAGTCCACGCAGGGTCCCGTTTATTAATAACAGCCTTCGGAGAAATGCAGAAATTTTGCAAATCTTACAGTCCCCCCTGTGATACTAAAACTTGCTTGAAGTATCATACTTTTAAGGTGAGCAAAATTTTTCTGGCCCTCCATAGTCAACCTTCCCCTGTAATTACCTGTCTAATATACCCACGACACATGCACTTCCCATTCTGCGAAAATGTAGTGAACATCAGCATACAGAGAGTAAAATTACAGACTTTACACACACATCCAAGCATGGAGGGGGTCCAACACCCCTGCACCATTTGGTACACATATCTTTATTAAACCGCGTTGCAAAAAAAACAACAGCAAAAGAAAAAAATCTTTAATGAAAATAACAAACACAAAAGAAATGACAATCCTTTAGTCAAAATACAGGGAAAAGACTTAAACTGGCGTATCTCCCTCCACCTTTACATAATGTTCTTTCCAATTAAATATTTTTGCTCTAGATTGCTCCCTGACCTTTTCCATAGCTAATCTAAACATTATGATACTATGATCACTGTTCCCTAAATGTTCCCCTACTGACACTTGTTCCATTTGACCCACTTGTATGGCAACTTATCTTTAGATTTACGCTGTGTGTCATTTTGAGTGCTTTTTTATGTCTTGTTATTTTTGGAGTTTTTGCTCAAGAGTTGTCTGCCAATATTTTAGTTCTAATTTTAAAATAAGGATTACAATCATCATTCCTCTATTTTTATTATATTTGGAAGTTGATGATGATGACGAGTTACAGTATGAAAGACAGGTTGCAAGGCAGATCGATTGGATAATGAAGTTATATCTACAGATCAAGGCACAATTACATTGGCGTGTCAGAGGAATACTGCTTTTGGAGGATGCAGTTCACTAGGAAGGCAGTGAAAGAGTTGTGTCATCTCTTAGCATTTGGAACATAGGAACATACATAGGAACAGGAGTAGGCCATTCAGCTTATTAAGCCAGTTCCTCCATTCAATTAGATTATAGCTGATCTGTATCTTTGCTCCATTTACCTGCCTTGATTCCTAAACCTTAATAACCTTCCCTTAAAAAATGCTGTCAATCTCAGTTTAGAAATTTTCAATTGACCTAGCCTCACCAGCTGTTTAGGAGAGAGAGTTCAGATTTTTTCACTACCCTTTGTGCGAAGAAGTGTTTCCTGACATCACTGCTGAACAGCCTAGCGCTAATTTTAAGGTTATGCCCCCATGTTCTGGACTTCCCCACCAGAGGTAATAGTTTTTCCCTATCTATCCTATCAACTCCTTTAATTGTCTTAAACACCTCAATTAGATTACCCCTTAATCTTCTATACTCAAGAGAATACAAGCCTACTCTATGCAACCTGTCCTCATAATGTCAACCTTTTAGCCCCAATATCATTCTTATGTATCTGCACTGCACCCCATCCAAGGCCAATACATCCTTCCTGAAATAAAAACAGAAAATGTTGGAGATACGCAGCAGGTCAGGCAGCATCTGTGAAGAGAGAAACAGAGTTAACGTTTCAGGTCGATGACCTTTCGTCAGAACTGGAAAAAAGCAGGAAATGGAACAGATTTTTAAGCAACTGTAGGAGCTGGGAAAGGGGGGAGGGGATGAAAGAACAAAAGGGAAGGTCTGTTATAGGATAGAAGGCAGGAGAGGTTAAGAGACATTAAGAGATATTCAAGGCAAAGGGAGATGGTAATGGGACAGGTTAAGAAACAAAAGATGGCTCTAGATGAAGTGTAAATTGCGCTGGCAGAATGAAAGACAGCTGCCATGTGGGAGAGAAGAAAACACAAACAAAAAAAAGTGTGGAAAAAATATATATATGATAGGGGCCGAGGTTATGATCTGAAATTGTTGAACTCTATGTTAAGTCCGGAAGGCTGTAAAGTGCCTAATCTAAAGATGAGGTGCTGTTCCTCGAGCTTACGCTGAGCTTCCGTGGAACAATGCAAGAGGCCGAGGACGGTGATGTCTGAGTGGGAGTGGAGCAGTGAATTAAAGTGACAGGCGACTGGAAGCTCAGGGTCCCCCTTACAGACTGAACAGAGGTGTTCCGCAAAGCGGTCACCCAATCTGCGTTTGGTCTCCCCAATGTAGAGGAGGCCGCTACGTGAGCAGCGAATACAGTATACTAAATTGCGAGAAGTACAAGTAAATCGCTGTTTCACCTGGAAGGGGTGTTTGGGGCCCTGGACAGT
This sequence comes from Somniosus microcephalus, assembly GCF_052327205.1. Taxonomy (NCBI): domain Eukaryota; kingdom Metazoa; phylum Chordata; class Chondrichthyes; order Squaliformes; family Somniosidae; genus Somniosus; species Somniosus microcephalus. The sequence continues at coordinate 98,037,157 of NC_140993.1, read as the reverse complement.
GAGGTGTGGTGCCCAGAACTAAAGGCATTACTATAAACGAGATCTAACCAGAGCTTCATATAACTGTAACATAGCTTCCACCCCTTTGCATTCCGGCCTCTTGAGGTAAAGGCCAACATTCCATTAGCCTTTTCAATTATTTTTTCTACCTGTCCACTAGCTTTCAGTGATTTCTGTACTTGGGCTCCTCAATTTCGCCACAATTCCTAGCTTCACACCATTTAGAAAATACATAGAAACATAGAAACTTAGAAGATAGGAGCAGGAGTAGGTCATTCGGCCCCTCGAACCTGCTCCGCCATTTAATGAGATCATGGCTGATCATCCAAATTCAGTACCCTGTCCCTGCCTTCTCCCCATATCCCTTGATCCCTTTAGCCTTAAGAAATAGATCTAACTCCTTCTTGAATATATTTAATGAATTGGCCTCAACTGCCTTCTGTGGTAGAGAATTCCACAGGTTCACCACTCTCTGGGTGAAGAAGTTCCTCCTCATCCCTGTCCTAAATGGCTTACCCCTTATCCTTAGACTGTGACCCTTGGTTCTGGACTCCCTGGATACGTTGATCTATGGTTCTTAGCTCCAAAGTGGATGGTCTCATAATTCCCAACACTGAACTCCATTTACACAGTTTTGCCCAGTCACTGTCCCTTTGCATCTAGCAATGTCCCTTTGCAACTTTCTGCTTGCATCTACAATAACAACAACTTGTAGTAACATAGTAAAACATTCCAAGGCACTTCACAGGAGTGTTATAAGACAAATTTTGACACCGAGCCACATAATGAGAAATTAGGGCAGGTGACCAAAAGCTTGGTCAAAACTTTTAAGAAGCATCTTTAAAGAGGAAAGAGAGGTAGAGAGGCGGAGAGGTTTAGGGAGGGAATTCCAGAGCTTAAGGCCTAGGCAACAGAAGGCATGGCCACCAATGGTTGAGTGATTAAAATCAAGGATGCTCAAGAGGGCAGAATTACAGGAGCGCAGATATCTTGGAGGGTTGTGGGGCTGAAGGAGATTACAGAAATAGGGAGGGGCGAGGCCATGGAGGGATTTGAAAATAAGGATGAGATTTTAAAATCAAGGCGTTGCTTAATCGGGAGCCAATATAGGTCAGCGAGCACAGGGGTGATGGGTGAACGGGACTTGGTGCGAGTTAGGACACGGGCGGCAGAGTTTTGGATGACCTGAAGTTTATTGAGGGTAGAACGTGGTAGGCCGGCCAGGAGTTCGTTGGATCGTCAAGTCTAGAGTTAACAGAGGCACGGATGAGGGTTTCAGCAGCAGATGAGCTGAGGTAGGGGTGGAGTTGGGAGATGTTACGGAGGCAGAAAAAGGCAGTCTTAGTGATGGTGCAGATATGTGATCGGAAGCTCATTTCAGGGTCAAATTAGGACACCAAGGTTGTGAACAGTCTGGTTCAGCCTCAGACAATTGCCAGGGAGAGCGATGGAGTCAGTGGCTGGGGAACAGAGTTTGTGGTGGGGACCAAAAACAATGACTTCAGTCTTCCCAATATTTAGTTGGCGGAAATTTCTGCTCATCCCGTACTGGATGTCGGACAAGCAGACTAACAATTTAGAGAAAGTGGAGGGGTTGAAAGAGGTGGTGGTGAGGTAGAGCTGGGTGTCGTCAGCGTACATGTGGAAACTGACGCTGTGTTTTTGGATGATGTCACCAAGGAGCAGCATGTAGATGAGAATAGGAGGGGACCAAGGATAGAGCCTTGGGGGACACCAGAGATAACGGTGTGGGGGCAGGCAGATAAGCCAACGGTGGAGAGGCGTTGGAGGAGGATGGTGTGGTCAACCATGTCAAAGGCTGCAGACAGGTCGAGAAGGATGAGGAGGGATAGTTTACCTTTGTCATAGTCACATAGGATGGCACTTGTGGCTTTGATAAGAGCTGTTTCAGTACTGTGGCAAGGGTGGAAACCTGATTAGAGGGATTCAAACGTGGAGTTTGTAAGCGGTTTTGATCCTAGCCCAATTGCTAGATGGATGGTTCGAATCATCCCCGCCTTACGAAAGTTCTATACCAGGAATTATTATTCAGAGTGTAAATGGAATAAGTCACGGACAGGAATGCTTCGGTGAAAAATCATACTTATATTTATTTGGCTAAAACATGCACTACTAAACAAAATCACTGTCTCTGTGGAGAATAAGATCCAGGTTACAAACAACATACATACAGTACACAACTGGGGACTATAACATGCAGTAATTCCTTTGTTGCTATGGTGGACTCTAACTCCACCTCTACCAATAAATTACCCAGTCGCATAAACCCCTTCGTCTGGCTGAACCAAACGAAGCTCCCACCTCTGAATAGCCCAAAAACTTCACTTCTGAGAAAAACCCTGAGCCCTTACACCTCACCCAGCTCGCCTGGGATATTTGGTTACCGGCTTGGGACACTCGAGACCATGCTTACCACCACACACAGTCTGTCTCGATCGCTCCGCTCAGCTGTGGGAAGTCACTGCCTGGAGGCCGTTCCCTGTGAGGGGTATGCGGTTCTCAGTCTCAGCGGCTTCTTCCTCTGGTACTTCTTGTTAGGTCGATCTTGGTGGAGCGAGAGCGAGAGAGAGAGAGAATGGTGGAAAAGGATCTATCTTTATAGGAGTCTTGCTACCCCTGTCTTTCCTGCCAATCTTTAAAATCCTTTTGTTTCTAAGCACTCCGGTGCTTAGTTAGTGATGGGCCATCAACAGACCCATGAGTATTCCATGATTGGACTAATGGCCCTAAGTCTGGGACATATTTTGGTCTTTGTGTTGGGAAAAACTGGCTCCTCTTCAGCTGGCTAGGCTAGTGGGTTCATTACTCTGCTTCTCTTCTGAGATGGAGGTGAGAAGTGCTTTTGCATATTAGAGTGGCTTTCTACTAGGTTCAAGTTAATGGGTGCCTCAGGGTCCTCAGCCCCTTCGTCAATGGCCCCTCCTTCCTTTTTCCAGGACTGTCGGGTGAACCCATACATTCTGGATGTCTGACAGTTCTTTTGTCACAGCCAACTGCCATGTGTTCTCTGGAGTTTTAACAAACCAGTTTTTCACATATCTGCACAGGGCGATCCCATCACAGGGAAAATACCCTCAGAAAAATCCCATAAAGTCCACAAAATATTCTCGACTGAGTCCATTCTTCAAACAGAGACTTTGCAATCTCTTCAAGTTTCAGGGAAAGGCGGGCATGAACTTGGGAGGCGACAACACTTTCAAGGACTTTGGAGTGGAAATGGAGGTTGGAGATGGGATGGTAGTTTGCAAGGACGGAGGGGTCAAGGGCAATGTTGCCTTAATTTTTTGTTGTACTGAGTGGGCTGCGAACTCCTTTGAGCACGAACTTTTTGTCCGTGGGCAAATTTTACAACAACTTTTACAACAACTACTTAAAAGCATATATCTATACACTAATGACATATTGCCACCCCACTGTCTCAAATCATGAGCCAATCAGAAAAACTTTTTAAAAATCAGTGAGTCTTTAGTTAGTGGTAGCATTGCCCTCTGTGAGTTAGAAGGTGAAGGGTTCGAGCCCCACGAAAGACAACCCTGGCGAGTGGAGACTAGACTAGGGTCTCTAAATTATGCGTTGACATCCAGCAGGGTACTCACGTCCAGATTGAGTGACCACTGGTTCAGTGGTAGTAGTTCTGCCTCTGAGTCAGAAAGGTTTGGTTCGGGGCCCACTCCATCGGGAATGGTAGTATAGTGGATATGTCGCTATATATATAGTAATCCAGAGGCCTGGATGAATGATCTGGAGACATGAGTTTAAATCCCACCACGGCAGCTGTGGAATTTAAATTCAGTTAATTAAATTAATCTGGAATAAAAATTTAGTGTCAGTAATGGTGACCATGAAACTACTAGATTGTTGTAAAAACCCATCTGGTTCACTAATGTCCTTTAGGGAAGGGAATTTTCTGGCTTATGTGTGACTCCAGACCCACAACAATGTGGTTGCCTCGCAACTGTCCTCTGAAATGGCCTAGCAAGCCACTCAGTTGTACCAAACCGCTACAAAAGAACAGCGGTTCAAGAAGATGGCTCACCACCACCTTCTCTATGAGCAATAAATGCTGGCCTTGCTGGCGACGCCCATATCCCATGAACGAATAAATAAAAAATATATAACTCCAGTTAACTCTGGTGAGCGTAGCACTGGATCTCGGAATACTGAATACTGGGTTGATGTCCAGCAGGGGTACTTGCGTCCGATGTGTGTGGGTGTCCCTCTACATCACAAAAGGGTCGGTGGGGCTCTTTAGTATTGGTTGCAGCCCACCCAGGAAAAGGTACTCTGAAGATAAAAATCCACGAGGAAACCACTCGAGCTATTCTTCCCTAGTAAGTGGCTGAACAAATGTGTGTGATTTCAGTTAGGACCTGCTCTAGGCCAGACTCACAAGTAGAATTTTAAACATTAATTCTAAAATCCTGAAAACAATTAAGATAAAGATTAAAATAAAGATGTCCGTCTTTACAATCTGTTAAGCATGACCTGGGCAGAATGCACAAGGGAAAATCTGGCAGAGAGGATTGCATGTCCCTTACAGAACCAATTGGATTTTTCTTTTATTTATTTCAATGAAAGGAAATTTAGCCAGGTTCTGTTACTGGCATACAATCCTCCCCACCAGATTTTCCTTTCTGCTCTCTGCCCAAATGGTGCTTAACGCTCAAGTGGGAAAGATGAAAATCTACTCCAATATGTCAATATTGTAAAATGGTCACATTTAAATCAATAAGCTTTTTATTGGCGTGTTATACAAAGTTCTATAGTCTGTTTCACTTTCTGATATGTTAACATGCAATTCATTTTTGTATATATAACTTCAAAAAAAAATTCCCAGTATTCATTACTCATTTTCATTGAAGTTATTTTGTTCTATAAAATCACATGTATGATATTGCAATCCATATAAACAGTGCAAAACAATCACCCTGTTCTCACTTTTGTAAATGCCACTCTTACTTGTTCATCAAATTGAGTCTTCACACCTTATTATTTATTATTGGCATCTTTGGCAAAAAATTTCAATTTTAAATGATTTCATTCATTTTATGGTAACTAGAAAACATATTTTAGTCCGCTGTTGTTCACAGTACTTATCGTCTAAATTATATATTTTGTACTACAGTGTATTGACATGAACTTCTCTTAATGGGTATGCCCAAGATAAGTGTGTAGGAAGAAGCTATACAGTTGGAGGGATGCACTGTATGTGGGTTAATTTTTCAAACTACATCACCCTAAACAACTACGGGCCCCTTGATCTGTATTACCGATATACATTTACTTAAAGAGAGGTGCAGTCTTATTGTAGTCTTACACACAACAGACTGTTAGAATGGATTGCCTGTCCTCCTCCCTCCGTCCATCTCTCTCCCCCTCCTCCCGCCGTCTCCCTCTCTCCCCTCCATCTGTCTCTCTCCCCCCTCCCTCCGTCTCCCTCTCCCCCTCCCTCTGTCTCTCTCCCCCTCTCCTCCCTCCCCCTCCTCCCTCCATCTCTCGCTCACCCCCTCTTCCCTCCATCTCTCTCTGTCTCCCCCCCTCCGTCTATCTCTCTCTCCCCCTTTGGCTCTTTCTCTCTCTCTCTCCCTCCTCCCTCCTCCTCTCTCCCCCTCCTCCATCCCCTACCTCCTCCATTCTCCCTCCCCTCTCTCTCCCCTCCTCCTCCCTCCCCCTCCTCCCTCCCCCTCTCTCCCTCCCCTCCTCTATCCTCCCTCCCCTTCTCCCTCCCCCGCTCTCCCTCCCCCTCCTCCCTCCCCCTCTCTCCCTCCCCTCCTCCCTCCTCCCTCCCCCTCCTCCCTCCCCCTCTCCCCCTCCTACCTCCCCCTCTCTCTCCCCCTCCTCCCTCCCCCTCTCCCCCTCCTCCCTCCTCCCTCCTCCCTCCCCCTCTCGCTCCCCCTCCTCCCTCCCCCTCTCCCTCTTTCTCTCTCTCTCTCTCCCTCCTGCACTCTTTTTAATCACATCCTACAGGCTTGTGCTTTAGGCCCACAGAAGTGGGCTCCAGCGCTCAGGCTTTTTCCTCATCCTCTACTGTGAAGATTGAAACAAAGTATATAGTTAGCAAGTCTGCCATTCCCTTCAGCCATTGACCTTCTGCCAACCTCCACCACAGGGCGAACTGCTGATGGCTGTCAAAGACACCGCAGCCCTGAATCTCTACATATTTGGCTCATCCCAAGGGATAACAAGGGACATCAGTCTATCCACTATTAACAAGCAGGTGACTGTTTGTCAGGAGTAAACATCGGACGATTGTGGGAGCACTCAACATGATTTTTTTCCATTAGAGATGGAGGGTATGTCCATGATTTCCCAATATGCACTTCTGTCAGCCTTGGTTCATTGGTAGCACTCTCGCCTCTAAGTCAGAAGGTCATAGGTTAGGCCCACTCCAGAGAATTGAGCACATAATCGAGGCTGAGACTCCAGTGCAGTACTGAGGGAATGCTGCACTGTCAGAGATGCCGTCTTTCAGATGAGACATTAAACCGAGGCCCTGCCTTCCCTCTCAGGTGAATATAATTGATCCCGTGGCACTATTCGAAGAAGAGAAGGAGAGCAGAAGGAGCGGGAGCTGAGCGAGAGCAGAGCGGCATAAATAGTGCGGCGACAGAGGAGGCCCGAGAGCAGAAGCAGCGAGAGCAGAGCTGGTAGAAAACCAACTTGGCAGAATTTGAAAGTTTGACGTCCGCGTAAAAAACCAAAAGTAATGTCAGCACAAGGGAAGGAGCTGATTAGTGAGTAGCTGGTGATTGCTTTTTAAGTCTTAAGTTTATTTCTGCTAAGTAAGGGAGCGGCTGATTTAAAGGTGAGCGGGGCCCATGGGAGCGGCTGATTTAAAGGTGAGCGGGGCCCACGGGAGTGGCTGATTTAAAGGTGAGCGGGCCCACGGGAGCGGCTGATTTAAAGGTGAGCGGGCCCACGGGAGCGGCTGATTTAAAGGTGAGCGGGCCCACGGGAGCGGCTGATTTAAAGGTGAGCGGGCCCACGGGAGCGGCTGATTTAAAGGTGACCGGGGCCCACGGGAGCGGCTGATTTAAAGGTAAGCGGGGCCCACGGGAGCTGATTTAAAGGTGAGCGGGGGCCCACGGGAGCGGCTGATTTAAAGGTAAGCGGGGCCCATGGGAGCGGCTGATTTAAAGGTAAGCGGGGCCCATGGGAGCGGCTGATTTAAAGGTGAGCGGGGCCCATGGGAGCGGCTGTTTTAAAGGTGAGCGGGCCCACGGGAGCGGCTGATTTAAAGGTGAGCTGGGCCCATGGGAGCGGCTGCTTTAAAGGTGAGCGGGGCCCACGGTAGCGGCTGTTTTAAAGGTGAGCGTGGCCATGGGAGCGGCTGTTTTAAAGGTGAGCGGGGCCCACGGGAGCGGCTGTTTTAAAGGTGAGCGGGGCCCACGGGAGCGGCTGATTTAAAGGTGAGCGGGGCCTACGGGAGCGGCTGATTTAAAAGTGAGCGGGGGCCCGGGGGAGCGGCTGATTTAAAGGTGAGCGGGCCCCACGGGAGCGGCTGATTTAAAGGTGAGCGGGCCCCACGGGAGCGGCTGATTTAAAGGTGAGCGTGGGCCCACGGGAGCGGCTGATTTAAAGGTAAGCGGGTCCCACGGGAGCGGCTGTTTTAAAGGTGAGCGGGGCCCATGGGAGCGGCGGATTTAAAGGTGAGCGGGCCCCACGGGAGCGGCTGATTTAAAAGTGAGCGCGGGCCTACGGGAGCGGCTGTTTTAAAGGTGAGCGGGGCCATGGGAGCGGCTGTTTCAAAGGTGAGCGGGGCCCACGGGAGCGGCTGATTTAAAGGTGAGATGGGCCCATGGAAGCGGCTGATGTAAAGGTGAGCGGGGCCCACGGGAGCGGCTGTTTTAAAGGTGAGCGGGCCCACGGGAGCGGCTGATTTAAAGGTGAGCGGCGCCCACGGGAACGGCTGATTTAAAGGTGAGCGGGGCCCATGGGAACGGCTGATTTAAAGGTGTGCGCGGGCCCACAGAGCGGCTGATTTATAGGTGAGCGGGGCCACGGGAGCGGCTGATTTAAAGGTGAGCGGGGCCCACGGGAGCGGCTGATTTAAAGGTGAGCGGGCCCATGGAGCGGCTGATTTAAAGGTGAGCGGGGCCACGGGAGCGGCTGATTTAAAGGTGAGCGGGTCCCAAGGGAGCGGCTGATTTAAAGGTGAGTGGGGCCCACGGGAGCGGCTGTTTCAAAGGTGAGCGGGGGCCCATGGGTGCGGCTGTTTTAAAGGTGAGCGGGTCCCACGGGAGCGGTTGATTGAAAGGTGAGCGGGGCCCACGGGAGTGTCTGATTTAAATGTGAGCGGGGTCCACGGGAGCGGCTGATTTATAGGTGAGCGGGGCCACGTGAGTGGCTGATTTAAAGGTGAGCGGGGCCACGTGAGCGGCTGATTTAAAGGTGAGCACCGGACTACGGGAGCGGCTGTTTTAAAGGTGTGCGCGGGCCCACGGAGCGGCTGATTTATAGGTGAGCGGGGCCACGGGAGCGGCTGATTTAAAGGTGAGCGGGGCCCACGGGAGCGGCTGATTTAAAGGTGAGCAGGCCCATGGAGCGGCTGATTTAAAGGTGAGCGGGGCCACGGGAGCGGCTGATATAAAGGTGAGTGGGGCCCACGGGAGCGGCTGTTTCAAAGGTGAGCGGGGGCCCATGGGTGCGGCTGTTTTAAAGGTGAGCGGGTCCCACGGGAGCGGCTGATTGAAAGGTGAGCGGGGCCCACGGGAGCGGCTGTTTTAAAGGTGAGCGTGGGCCCACGGGAGCGGCTGTGTTAAAGGCGAGCTGGTCCCACGGGAGTAGCTGATTTAAAGGTGAGCGGGGCCCATGGGAGCAGCTGTTTTAAAGGCGAGCTGGGCCCACGGGAGTAGCTGCTTTAAAGGTGAGCGGGGCCCACGGGAGCGGCTGTTATAAAGGTGAGTGTGATGAAATATTCCATTCACCACTGCCTGTGACTGAGATCGGTTTCAGTGTCATTTCCCTTCCCCCAGACATCATTGTATTGTGTACTGGAATGTGCTGTGTTGTATACTGGAATGTGCTGGAATGTGCTGTGTGTAGGGCTCCGCCCACACCTGGCCCCGTTTGTAAGCTAGCTTCAGTCTGGCCTCAGTCTCCAGAAGGAAGACATCTCTCTCTCTTAAGTGTTACTTTCTAAGTTAATAAAAGCCTTGTTTTTGTTCTGCTAACTTCGAGTCTCGGAATTATTGAGGCACATCAATTTTATTAACTTACTTTTCAACACTATGGATCAACTCCTGAAACCCGAACGTTTGGATTTGGATCAACATGCTCCGGACGCATCAGCACGCTTCGGACACTGGTTTGAGTGTATGGAATTCTTCCTGGACAATTCCGCAGCCGTCAAAGACGCTACGGACGCTGCGAGGATGAGACTCGGAATTCTGCGGAATTGGGTAAGCCACCGGGTTTACACCCTCATCCAAGACGCCGAGACGTACCTGGCCGCCTGCGACATCTTAAAGGCGCATTACCAGCAGCCTACGAATGAGGTGTATGCTAGGCACCTGCTCGCTACCCGCGCACAGCGACCTGGGGAATCGGTGGAGGAGTTCCTAAGCACCCTGAAAATGCTTGGCAAAGACTGCAAGTGCCGAGATGTAAAAGCCGCAGTGTACACTGGCGAGCTTGTTCGTGATGCCTTCATCACAGGCCTCAGCTCCACTTACATCCGGCAAAGACTGCTGGAAATAACGGGGTTGGACCTGAAACAGGCTGCGGACACCGCGCGATCCCTGGATGTGGCCCAGAGAAACTCGGACGCCTACTCTTCAGCCCGCGCCGTCCACGCCACACGTGTGCACCGAGGGCGCCGCCATCTTGGAAGGCATCTTCCCCGCCCGACACCGGCGGGGCCCCGCTCTCCCCCCAGAAGCCCTACGACAGCCGCGACGCGTCAGGGACCCAACTGGTACTTCTGCGGGCAGCCAAAGCACACCAGAAACCTGTGCCTGGCGAAAGGCACCACCTGCTTTAAGTGCGGTAAGAAGGGGCACTTCGGGAAGGTGTGCAGAGGGAACCCCGCCGGAAAACCAACCGCCGGAAAACCCGCCACCGCCGCGTGTGCGCCGTGGGAGCGGCCATCTTGGACGCCATCTTGCCCGACCTCGTGGGGTCCGCCATCTTGTGAGCAGACAGCGTGGATGCCATCTTGTATCGATCAGGGCCCTACAGTGGCATCGGTCACAGTGGACCAGACCAGGCCGCAACCGCTATCCAGATCAATGGCGGACATCGAGGTAAACGGGTGCCGGGTTAAATGCTTAATTGACAGTGGAAGCACGGAGAGCTTTATCCACCCAGAACTGGCACAACAACTCTCCCTAAAGGTGGTCCCTACTCAGGGTACCATCTCTATGGCTGATAAAACCCAGACATCGACCATTCTGGGTTACTGCACGGTACAATTGTGCATGAACGGAACTGTATATGATAATTTTAAAGTATTAATCATGAAGAACCTATGTGCGAGCGTGATCTTGGGCCTGGATTTCCAGTGCAACCACCAAAGCATCACGCTCAAGTACGGTGGGTCCCAGCCGCCCCTCACAGTGTGCGGTCTGGCTACCCTGAAGGTAAAGCCGCCTTCGCTATTCGCGAACCTTACCCCTAACTGCTGGCCAATAGCAACCAAAAGCAGGAGGTACAGCTGGGAGGACAGGCGGTTTATCGCGACCGAGGTAGACAGGCTCCTGAAAGAGCGCATTATTGAACGCAGCAACAGCCCGTGGCACGCCCAAGTGGTAGTGGTAAGGGGTAGCGAGAAGAAACGGATGGTGATCGACTATAGTCAAACGATCAACAGGTACACCCTACTAGACGCCTACCCGCTACCCCGCATATCAGAAATGGTGAACCAAATCGCCCAATACCGGGTGTTCTCCACCATCGACCTCAAGTCAGCGTACCACCAGCTCCCTATCAGACCAGAGGACCGCCCGTACACCGTCTTCGAGGCGAACGGACGCCTCTACCAATTCCTCAGAGTCCCCTTTGGGGTGACGAATGGGGTCTCGGTCTTCCAGAGGGAGATGGACTGCATGGTCGATGACCACCACTTGCAGGCAACCTTCCCCTACCTCGACAACGTCACCATCTGCGGTCACAACCAGCAGGATCACGACTCGAACCTCGAGAGGTTCCTGAAAACCGCACAAAAACTCAACCTCACCTACAACGAGGACAAGTGCGTTTACAACACCACGCGCAGCTGCATACTAGGCAGCGTGCTGGAGAATGGGGAAATCAGGCCAGACCCCGACCGATTGCGCCCCCTACGGGAGCTGCCCCTGCCCAACACTCCCAAAGCCCTGAAAAGGTGCCTGGGGTTATTTTCTTATTATTCCCAATGGGTCGCCAAGTACTCCGACAAAGCCCGCCCCCTCTTGAAAGCATCCTCTTTCCCGCTCTCTGCTGAGGCCCACGCCGCCTTCAAAAGCATTAAGCAGGATATTGAGCGGGCCACGCTACAGGCAGTGGACGAGAACACTCCATTTCAAGTGGAAAGTGATGCGTCTGACTTCGCCTTGGCGGCCACCCTCAACCAGGCGGGGCGGCCCGTAGCTTTCTTCTCGAGGACCCTCCAAGGGCCCGAGATCAGACACTCCTCCGTGGAAAAGGAGGCCCAAGCCATCGTGGAGGCAGTGCGCCACTGGCGCCACTACCTAGCCGGCAAACGCTTCACCCTACTTACCGACCAGCGGTCGGTAGCGTTTATGTTCAATAATAAACAGAGGGGGAAGATTAAAAATGATAAGATTCTTAGGTGGCGGATCGAGCTCTCCACCTTCGAGTACGACATCATTTACCGGCCAGGGGCCCTTAACGAATCCCCTGACGCCCTCTCACGAGGGATGTGTGCCAGCGCCACCGGGGATCGGCTACAGACCCTCCACAACGACCTCTGCCACCCAGGGGTCACGCGGCTGTTCCACTTCATAAAGTCCCGTAACTTACCCTACTCGATTGAGGAAGTTCGGTCCCTGACCAGGAACTGCCGCACTTGCGCTGAGTGCAAGCCTCGGTTCTACCACCCAGATAGAGCCCACTTAATCAAAGCTACACGGCCCTTTGAGCGGCTCAGCTTAGATTTCAAGGGCCCCCTCCCGTCCGTCGACCGCAATGTTTACTTCCTGAACATTGTGGACGAATACTCTCGGTTCCCATTCGCCTTCCCCTGCCCAGACATGACCAGCGCCACGGTCATTAAATGCCTCAACAGCCTGTTCTGCCTGTTCGGTATGCCGAGCTACATCCATACGGATAGGGGGGCGTCCTTCATGAGTGAAGAGCTACGCCAGTACATGCTGTCCAAGGGGATCGCCACGACCCGTACCACCAGCTACAACCCCCGGGGTAACGGCCAAGTGGAGCGAGAGAACGGGACAGTGTGGAAAGCAGTCACTCTAGCTCTAAGGACCAAGGGCCTCCCTATCTCCCGCTGGCAGGAAGTCCTCTCGGATGTGCTCCATTCGATACGGTCGCTATTGTGTACGGCCACTAATACCACGCCTCACGAACGAATGTTTGTCATTCCCCGGAAATCCACCTCAGGCATATCCATGCCGTCATGGCTCTCCACCCCAGGTCCGGTACTCGTGCGAAGGCATGTGAGGGGCCACAAGACGGACCCTCTCGTGGAGCCAGTACACCTACTCCACGCCAACCCCCAATATGCATATGTCCGGCACGCCGACGGAAGGGAGGACACCGTGTCCATAAAAGACGTCGCCCCAGCCGGCATCGACAACAACCACGGCAATAGCGGCAACGACGATCACAGCAACTCTTACCCACCCACTACTCTTTCATCACCCCCGGAAGAACACCGACCAACGGCACCCCCACCAACTACCCCTCCAACAACCCTGGCGGCACCCCCGGCAGAGACCCAGGAGGCTACCGGGGACACCCAGCCGACACCCGCGGCACCGCAACAGCCACGTCGGTCGCAGAGGACTATCAAACCCCCGAACAGACTAAATCTACAGAAGGGGTGAATGTGATGAAATATTCCATTCACCACTGCCTGTGACTGAGATCGGTTTCAGTGTCATTTTCCTTCCCCCAGACCTCGTTGTATTGTGTACTGGAATGTGCTGTATTGTACACTGGAATGTGCTGGAATGTGCTGTGTGTAGGGCTCCGCCCATACCTGGCCCCGTTTGTAAGCTAGCTTCAGTCTGGCCTCAGTCTCCAGAAGGAAGACATCTCTCTCTCTTACGTGTTACTTTCTAAGTTAATAAAAGCCTTGTTTTTGTTCTGCTAACTTCGAGTCTCGGATTTATTGAGGCACATCAGTGAGCGGGGCCCACGGGAGCGGCTGATTTAAAGGTGAGCGGGGCCCATGGGAGCGGCTGATTTAAAAGTGAGCGGGGCCCAGGGGAGTGGCTGATTTAAAGGTGAGTGGGCCCCACGGGAGCAGCTGATTTAAAGGTGCGCGCGGGCCCACGGGAGCGGCTGTTTTAAAGGTGAGCGGGGCCCATGGGAGCGGCTGATTTAATGATGAGCGGGCCCCATGGGAGCGGCTGATTTAAAGGTGAGCGCGGGCCCACAGGAGCGGCTGTTTTAAAGGTGAGCGGGGCCCATGGGAGCGGCTGTTTCAAAGGTGAGTGGGTCTCACGGGAGCGGCTGATTTAAAGGTGAGCGGGCCCACGGGAGCAGCTGATTTAAAGGTGAGCGGGCCCACAGGAGCGGCTGATTTAAAGGTGAGCGGGGCCCACAGGAGCGGCTGATTTAAAGGGGAGCTTGACCCACGGGAGCTGCTGATTTAAAGGTGAGCGGGCCCATGGGAGTGGCTGATATAAAGGTGAGCGGGGCCCACGGGAGCGGCTGATTTAAAGGTGAGCGGGCCCCACTGGAGCGGCTGATTTAAAGGTGAGCGCGGGCCCACGGGAGCGGCTGATTTAAAGGTGTGCGGGTCCCACGGGAGCGGCTGTTTTAAAGGTGAGCGGGGCCCATGGGAGTGGCTGATTTAAAGGTGAGCGGGGCCCACGGGAGCGGCTGATTTAAAGGTGAGCGGGTCCCACGGTAGCGGCTGATTTAAAGGTGAGCGGGTCCCACGGGAGCGGCTGAATTAAAGGTGAGCAGGCCCACGGGAGCAGCTGATTTAAAGGTGAGCGGGGCCCACGGGAGTGGCTGATTTAAAGGCGAGCTGGTCCCACGGGAGCTGCTGATTTAAAGGTGAGCGGGCCCACGGGAGAGACTGATTTAAAGGTGAGCGGGGCCCACGGGAGCGGCTGATGTAAAGGTGAGCTGGGGCCCACGGGAGCGGCTGACTTAAAGGTGAGCGGGGCCCACGGGAGCGGCTGATTTAACGGTGAGCGCGGGCCCACGGGCGCGGCTGATTTAAAGGTGAGCGGGGCCCACGGGAGCGGCATATTTAAAGGTGAGTGGGTCCCACGGGAGCGGCTGATTTAAAGGTGAGCGCGTCCCACGGGAGCGGCTGATTTGAAGGTGAGCGGGTCCCACGGGAGCGGCTGATTTAAAGGTGAGCGGGGCCACGGGAGCGGCTGATTTAAAGGTGAGCGGGGCCATGGGAGCGGCTGTCTCAAAGGTGAGCGGGGGCCCACGGGAGCGGCTGTTTTAAAGGTGAGCGGGGCCACGGGAGCGGCTGATTTAAAGGTGAGCGGGGCCCATGGGTGCGGCTGTTTTAAAGGTGAGCGCGGGCCCACGGGAGCGGCTGTTTCAAAGGTGAGCGGGGGCCCACGGGAGCGGCTGTTTTAAAGGTGAGCGCGGGCCCACTGGAGCGGCTGATTTAAAGGTGAGCGGGCCCCACGGGAGCGGCTGATTTAAAGGTGAGCGGGCCGCACGGGAGCGGCTGATTTAAAGGTGAGCGGGCCCCACTGGTGCGGCTGATTTAAAGTTGAGCGCGGGCCCACGGAAGCGGCTGATTTAAAGATGAGCGGGTCCCACGGGAGCGGCTGTTTTAAAGGTGAGCGGGGCCCATGGGAGCGGCTGATTTAAAGGTGAGCGGGCCCCACGGGAGCGGCTGATTTAAAGGTGAGCGCGGGCCCACGGGAGCGGCTGTTTTAAAGGTGAGCGGGGCCCATGGGAGCGGCTGTTTCAAAGGTGAGTGGGGCCCACGGGAGCGGCTGATTTAAAGGTGAGCGGGGCCCACGGGAGCGGCTGATTTAAAGGTGAGCGGGTCCCACAGGAGCGGCTGATTTAAAGGTGAGCAGGTCCCACGGGAGCGGCTGATTTAAAGGTGAGCGGGCCCACGGGAGCAGATGATTTAAAGGTGAGCGGGCCCACGGGAGCGGCTGATTTAAAGGTGAGCGGGACCCACGGAAGCGGCTGATGTAAAGGTGAGCGGGCCCACGGGAGCGGCTCATTTAAAGGTGAGCGGGGCCCGCGGGAGCGGCTGATTTAAAGGCGAGCTGGACCCACGGGAGCGACTGATTTAAAGGTGAGCGGGGCCCACGGGAGCGGCTGATGTAAAGGTGAGCTGGGGCCCACGGGAGCGGCTGATTCAAAGGTGACTGGGGCCCACAGGAGCAGCTGATTTAAAGGTGAGCGGGCCCACGGGAGCGGCTGTTTTAAAGGTGAGCGGGGCCCACGGGAGCGGCTGATTTAAAGCTGAGCGGGGCCCACGGGAGCGGCTGATTTAAAGGTGAGCGGGGCCAACGGGAGCGGCTGATTTAAAGGTGAGCCGGGCCCACGGGAGCGGCTGATTTAAAGGTGAGCGGGCCCCATGGGAGCGGCTGATTTAAAGGTGAGCGGGCCCACGGGAGCGACTGATTTAAAGGTGAGCGGCGTCCACGGAAGCGGCTGATTTAAAGGTGAGCGGGCCCACGGGAGCGGCTGATTTAAAGGTGAGTGGGGCCCACAGGAGCGGCTGATTTAAAGGTGAGCGGGCCCACGGGAGCGACTGATTTAAAGGTGAGCGGCGTCCACGGGTGCGGCTGATTTAAAGGTGAGCACAGAACTACGGGAGCGGCTGTTTCAAAGGTGAGCGGGGGTCCACGGGAGCGGCTGGTTTGAAGGTGAGCGGGGCCCATGTGAGCGGCTGTTTTAAAGGTGAGCGCAGGCCCACGGGAGCGGCTGTTTTAAAGGCGAGCTGGGCCCACGGGTTTAGCTGATTTAAAGGTGAGTGGGGCCCATGGGAACGGCTGTTTTAAAGGTGAGCGGGCCCACGGAAGCGGCTGATTTAAAGATGAGCGGGTCCCACGGGAGCGGCTGTTTTAAAGGTGAGCGGGGCCCATGGGAGCGGCTGATTTAAAGGTGAGCGGGCCCCACGGGAGCGGCTGATTTAAAGGTGAGCGCGGGCCCACGGGAGCGGCTGTTTTAAAGGTGAGCGGGGCCCATGGGAGCGGCTGTTTCAAAGGTGAGTGGGGCCCACGGGAGCGGCTGATTTAAAGGTGAGCGGGGCCCACGGGAGCGGCTGATTTAAAGGTGAGCGGGTCCCACAGGAGCGGCTGATTTAAAGGTGAGCAGGTCCCACGGGAGCGGCTGATTTAAAGGTGAGCGGGCCCACGGGAGCAGATGATTTAAAGGTGAGCGGGCCCACGGGAGCGGCTGATTTAAAGGTGAGCGGGGCCCACGGAAGCGGCTGATGTAAAGGTGAGCGGGCCCACGGGAGCGGCTGATTTAAAGGTGAGCGGGGCCCGCGGGAGCGGCTGATTTAAAGGCGAGCTGGACCCACGGGAGCGACTGATTTAAAGGTGAGCGGGGCCCACGGGAGCGGCTGATGTAAAGGTGAGCTGGGGCCCACGGGAGCGGCTGATTCAAAGGTGACTGGGGCCCACAGGAGCAGCTGATTTAAAGGTGAGCGGGCCCACGGGAGCGGCTGTTTTAAAGGTGAGCGGGGCCCACGGGAGCGGCTGATTTAAAGCTGAGCGGGGCCCACGGGAGCGGCTGATTTAAAGGTGAGCGGGGCCAACGGGAGCGGCTGATTTAAAGGTGAGCCGGGCCCACGGGAGCGGCTGATTTAAAGGTGAGCGGGCCCCATGGGAGCGGCTGATTTAAAGGTGAGCGGGCCCACGGGAGCGACTGATTTAAAGGTGAGCGGCGTCCACGGAAGCGGCTGATTTAAAGGTGAGCGGGCCCACGGGAGCGGCTGATTTAAAGGTGAGTGGGGCCCACAGGAGCGGCTGATTTAAAGGTGAGCGGGCCCACGGGAGCGACTGATTTAAAGGTGAGCGGCGTCCACGGGTGCGGCTGATTTAAAGGTGAGCACAGAACTACGGGAGCGGCTGTTTCAAAGGTGAGCGGGGGTCCACGGGAGCGGCTGGTTTGAAGGTGAGCGGGGCCCATGTGAGCGGCTGTTTTAAAGGTGAGCGCAGGCCCACGGGAGCGGCTGTTTTAAAGGCGAGCTGGGCCCACGGGTTTAGCTGATTTAAAGGTGAGTGGGGCCCATGGGAACGGCTGTTTTAAAGGTGAGCGGGCCCACGGGAGCGGCTGATTTAAAGGTGAGCTGGGTCCACGGGAGCGGCTGTTTTAAAGGTGAGCGGGGCCCACGGGAGCGGCTGTTTTAAAGGTGAGCGGGGCCCACGGGAGCGGATGATTTAAAGGTGAGCGGGTCCCACGGGTGCGGCTGTTTTAAATGTGAGCGGGGCCAAGGGGAGCAGCTGATTTAAAGGTGAGCGGGCCCCACCGGAGCGGCTGATTTAAAGGTGAGCGCGGGCCCACGGGAGCGGCTGATTTAAAGGTGAGCGGGTCCCACGGGAGCGGCTGTTTTAAAGGTGAGCGGGGCCCATGGGAGCGGCTGATTTAAAGGTGAGCGGGCCCCACGGGAGCGGCTGATATAAAGGTGAGCGCGGGCCCACGGGAGCGGCTGATTTAAAGGTGAGCGTGGGCCCACGGGAGCGGCTGTTTTAAAGGTGAGCGGGGCCCACGTGAGCGGCTGATTTAAAGGTGAGCGGGGCCCACGGGAGCGGCTGATTTAAAGGTGAGCGGGTTCCACGGGAGCGGCTGATTTAAAGGTAAGCGGGTCCCACGGGAGCGGCTGATTTAAAGGTGAGCAGGCCCACGGGAGCAACTGATTTAAAAGGTGAGCGGGCCCACGGGAGCGGCTGATTTAAAGGTTATCCGGGCCCACGGAAGCGGCTGATGTAAAGGTGAGCGGGCCCACGGGACCGGCTGATTTAAGGGTGAGCGGGGCCCACGGGAGCGGCTGATTTAAAGGCGTGCTGGACCCACGGGAACGACTGATTTAAAGGTGAGCGGGGCCCACGGGAGCGGCTGAAGTAAAGGTGAGCTGGGGCCCACGGGAGCGGCTGATTTAAAGATGAGCGGGGCCCACGAGAGCGGCTGATTTAAAGGTGAGCGGGGCCCACGGGAGCAGCTGATTTAAAGGTGAGCGGGCCCACGGGAGCGGCTGATTTAAAGGTGACCGGGGCCCACGGCAGCGGCTGATTTAAAGGTGAGCGGGCCCCAAAGGAGTGGCTGATTTAAAGGTGAGCGGGCCCACGGGAGCGGCTGTTTTAAAGGTGAGCGGGGCCCACGGGAGCGGCTGATTTAATGCTGAGCGGGGCCCATGGGAGCGGCTGATTTAAAGGTGAGCGGGGCCCACGGGAGCGGCTGATTTAAAGGTGAGCGCGGGCCCACGGGAGAGGCTGGTTTAAAGGTGAGCGGGTCCCACGGGAGCGGCTGATTTAAAGGTGAGCGGGGCCCACGGAAGCGGCTGATGTAAAGGTGAGCGGCCCCACGGGAGTGGCTGATTTAAAGGTGAGCTGGACCCAAGGGAGCTGCTGATTTAAAAGTGATCGGGCCCACGGGAGCGACTGATTTAAAGGTGAGCGGGGCCCACGGGAGCGGCTGATGTAAAGGAGAGCTGGGGCCCACGGGAGCGGCTGATTTAATGGTGAGCGGGGCCCACAGGAGCGGCTGATTTAAGGTGAGCGGGGCCCACGGGTGCGGCTGATTTAAAGGTGAGCGGGTCCCACGGGAGCGGCTGTTTTAAAGGTGAGCGGTGCCCACGGGAGCGGCTGATTTAAAGGTGAGCGGGGCAACGGGAGCGGCAGATTTAAAGGTTTGCCGGGCCCACGGAAGCGGCTGATTTAAAGGTGAGCGAGCCCACGGGAGCGGTTGATTTAAAAGTGAGCGGGGCCCACAGGAGCGGCTGATTTAAAGGTGAGCGGGCCCACGGGAGCGGCTGATTTAAAGGTGAGCGGGGCCGACGGGAGCGGCTGATTTAAAGGTGAGTGTGGGCCCACGGGAGCGGCTGATTTAAAGGTGACCGGGGCCCACAGGAGCGGCAGATTTAAAGGTGAGCGGGTCCCACAGGAGTGGCTGATTTAAAGGTGAGTGGGTCCCACGGGTGCGGCTGTTTTAAAGGTGAGCGGGGCCCATGGGAGCGGCTGATTTAAAGGTGAGCTGGCCCCACGGGAGCGGTTGATTTAAAGGTGAGCGCGGGCCCACGGGAGCGGCTGTTTTAAAGTTGAGCAGGGCCCATGGGAGCGGATGTTTCAAAGGTGAGCGGGGCCCACGGGAGCGGCTGATTTAAAGGTGAGCGGTGCCCACGGGAGCAGCTGATTTAAAGGTGAGCGGGTTCCACGGGAGCGGCCGATTTAAAGGTGAGCGGGGTCCACGGTAGCGGCTGATTTAAAGGTGAGTGGGGCCACGGGAGCGGCTGTTTTAAAGGTGAGCGGAGCCCATGGGTGCGGCTGTTTTATAGGTGAGCGCGGGAACACGGGAGCGGCTGGTTTAAAGGCGAGCTGGGCCCACGGGAGAAGCTGATTTAAAGGTGAGCGGAGCCCATGGGAGCGGCTGATTTAAAGGTGAGCTGGGCCCATGGGAGCGGCTGTTTTAAAGGTGAGCGGGGTGCACGGGAGCGGCTGTTTTAAAGGTGAGCGGGGCCCACGGGAGCGGCTGATTTAAAAGTGAGCGGGGCCCAAGGGAGCGGCTGATTGAAAGGTGAGCGGGTCCCACGTGAGCGGCTGTTTTAAAGGTGAGCGGGGGCCCAGGGGAGCAGCTGTTTTAAAGGCGAGCTGGGCCCACGGGTGTAGCTGATTTAAAGGAGAGTGGGGCCCATGGGAATGGCTGTTTTAAAGGTGAGCGGGCCCACGGGAGCGGCTGATTTAAAGGTGAGCTGGGCCAACGGGAGCGGCTGTTTTAAAGGTGAGCGGGGCCCACGGGAGCGGCTGTTTAAAAGGTGAGCGGGGCCCACGGGAGCGGATGATTTAAAGGTGAGCGGGGCCCACGGGAGCGGCTGATTTAAAAGTGAGCGTGGCCCACGGGAGCGGCTGATTTAAAGGTGAGCGGGTCCCACGTGAGCGGCTGTTTTAAAGGTGAGCGGGGGCCCAGGGGAGCAGCTGATTTAATGGTGAGAGCGCCCCACGGGAGCGGCTGATTTAAAGGTGAGCGGGCCCCACGGGAGCGGCTGATTTAAAGGTGAGCGGGTCCCACGGGTGCGGCTGTTTTAAATGTGAGCGGGGCCAAGGGGAGCAGCTGAATTAAAGGTGAGCGGGCCCCACCGGAGCGGCTGATTTAAAGGTGAGCGCGGGCCCACGGGAGCGTCTGTTTTAAAGGTGAGCGGATCCCACGGGAGCGGCTGTTTTAAAGGTGAGCGGGGCCCATGGGAGCGGCTGATTTAAAGGTGAGCGGGCCCCACGGGAGCGGCTGATTTAAAGGTGAGCGCGGGCCCACGGGAGCGGCTGTTTTATAGGTGAGCGGGGCCCACGTGAGCGGCTGATTTAAAGGTGAGCGGGGCCCACGGGAGCGGCTGATTTAAAGGTGAGCGGGTTCCACGGGAGCGGCTGATTTAAAGGTGAGCGGGTCCCACGGGAGTGGCTGATTTAAAGGTGAGCAGGCCCACGGGAGCAACTGATTTAAAAGGTGAGCGGGCCCACGGGAGCGGCTGATTTAAAGGTTATCCGGGCCCACGGAAGCGGCTGATGTAAAGGTGAGCGGGCCCACGGGACCGGCTGATTTAAGGGTGAGCGGGGCCCACGGGAGCGGCTGATTTAAAGGTGCGCTGGACCCACGGGAACGACTGATTTAAAGGTGAGCGGGGCCCACGGGAGCGGCTGATGTAAAGGTGAGCTGGGGCCCACGGGAGCGGCTGATTTAAAGGTGAGCGGGTTCCACGGGAGCGGCTGATTTAAAGGTGAGCGGGTCCCACGGGAGCGGCTGATTTAAAGGTGAGCAGGCCCACGGGAGCAACTGATTTAAAAGGTGAGCGGGCCCACGGGAGCGGCTGATTTAAAGGTTATCCGGGCCCACGGAAGCGGCTGATGTAAAGGTGAGCGGGCCCACGGGACCGGCTGATTTAAGGGTGAGCGGGGCCCACGGGAGCGGCTGATTTAAAGGTGCGCTGGACCCACGGGAACGACTGATTTAAAGGTGAGCGGGGCCCACGGGAGCGGCTGATGTAAAGGTGAGCTGGGGCCCACGGGAGCGGCTGATTTAAAGGTGAGCGGGGCCCACGGGAGCAGCTGATTTAAAGGTGAGCGGGCCCACGGGAGCGGCTGATTTAAAGGTGACCGGGGCCCACGGGAGCGGCTGATTTAAAGGTGAGCGGGCCCCACAGGAGTGGCTGATTTAAAGGTGAGCGGGCCCACGGGAGCGGCTGATTTAAAGGTGAGCGGGGCCCACGGGAGCGGCTGATTTAATGCTGAGCGGGGCCCATGGGAGCGGCTGATTTAAAGGTGAGCGGGGCCCATGGGAGCGGCTGATTTAAAGGTGATCGCGGGCCCACGGGAGAGGCTGGTTTAAAGGTGAGCGGGTCCCACGGGAGCGGCTGATTTAAAGGTGAGCGGGGCCCACGGAAGCGGCTGATGTAAAGGTGAGCGGCCCCACGGGAGTGGCTGATTTAAAGGTGAGCTGGACCCACGGGAGCTGCTGATTTAAAAGTGAGCGGGCCCACGGGAGCGATTGATTTAAAGGTGAGCGGGGCCCACGGGAGCGGCTGATGTAAAGGTGAGCTGGGGCCCACGGGAGCGGCTGATTTAAAGGTGAGCGGGGCCCACAGGAGCGGCTGATTTAAGGTGAGCGGGGCCCAAGGGAGCGGCTGATTTAAAGGTGAGCGGGTCCCACGGGAGCGGCTGATTTAAAGGTGAGCGGGGCAACGGGAGCGGCTGATTTAAAGGTGAGCCGGGCCCATGGAAGCGGCTGATTTAAAGGTGAGCGGGCCCACGGGAGCGGTTGGTTTAAAAGTGAGCGGGGCCCACAGGAGCGGCTGATTTAAAGGTGAGCGGGCCCACGGGAGCAGCTGATTTTAAGGTGAGCGGGGCCCACGGGAGCGGCTGATTTAAAGGTGAGTGTGGGCCCACGGGAGCGGCTGATTTAAAGGTGAGCGGGGCCCACAGGAGCGGCAGATTTAAAGGTGAGCGGGTCCCACAGGAGTGCCTGATTTAAAAGTCAGCGGGTCCCACGGGTGCGGCTGTTTTAATGGTGAGCGGGGCCCATGGGAGCGGCTGATTTAAAGGTGAGCTGGCCCCACGGGAGCGGTTGATTTAAAGGTGAGCACGGGCCCACGGGAGCGGCTGTTTTAAAGTTGAGCTGGCCCCACGGGAGCGGTTGATTTAAAGGTGAGCGGGCCCACGGGCGCGGCTGATGTAAAGGTGAGCTGGGGCCCACGTGAGCGGCTGATTTAAAGGTGAGCGGGGCCCACAGGAGCGGCTGATTTAAAGGTGAGCGGGTCCCACGGGAGCGGCTGATTTAAAGGTGAGCGGGCCCATGGGAGCGGCTGATTTAAAGGTGAGCGGGTCCCATGGGAGCGGCTGATTTTACGGTGAGCGGGGACCACGGGAGCGGCTAATTTAAAGGTGAGCGGGACCCACAGGAGCGGCTGTTTTAAAGGTGAGCGGGGCCCACGGGAGCGGCTGATTTAAAGGTGAGCGGGGCACACGGGAGCGGCTGATTTAAAGGTGAGCGGGCCCCACGGGAGCGGCTGATTTAATGGTGAGCGGGGCCCACGGGAGCGGCTGATTTAAAGGTGAGTGCGGGTCCACGGGAGCGGCTGATTGAAAGGTGAGCGGGGCCCACGGGAGCGTCAGATTTAAAGGTGAGCGGGTCCCACGGGAGCGGCTGATTTAAAGGTGAGCGGGTCCCATGGGAGCGGCAGATTTGAAGATGAGCGCGTCCCACGGGTGCGGCTGATTTAAAGGTGAGCAGGGCCACGGGAGCGGCTGATTTAAAGGTGAGCGGGGCCATGGGAGCGGCTGATTTAAATGTGAGCACGGGACTACGGGAGCGGCTGATTCAAAGGTGACCGGGGGCCCACGGGAGCGGCTGTTTTAAAGGTGAGCGGGTTCCACGGGAGCGGCTGATTTAAAGGTGAGCGGGGTCCACGGTAGCGGCTGATTTAAAGGTGAGCGGGGCCACGGGAGCGGCTGTTTTAATGGTGAGCGGAGCCCATGGGTGCGGCTGTTTTAAAGGTGAGCGCGGGCCCACGGGAGAAGCTGATTTAAAGGTGAGCGGAGCCCATGGGAGCGGCTGATTTAAAGGTGAGCTGGGCCCACGGGAGCGGCTGTTTTAAATGTGAGCGGGGCGCACGGGAGCGGCTGTTTTAAAGGTGAGCGAGGCCCACGGGAGCGGCTGATTTAAAAGTGAGCAGGGCCCAAGGGAGCGGCTGATTTAAAGGTGAGCGGGTCCCACGTGAGCGGCTGTTTTAAAGGTGAGCGGGGGCCCAGGGGAGCAGCTGATTTAAAGGTGAGCGGGCCCCATGGGAGCGGCTGTTTTAAAGGTGAGCGGGGCCCATGGGAGCGGCTGATTTAAAGGTGAGCGGGCCCCACGGGAGCGGCTGATTAAAAGGTGAGCGCGGGCCCACGGGAGTGGCTGTTTTAAAGGTGAGCGGGGCCCACGTGAGCGGCTGACTTAAAGGTAAGCGGGGCCCACGGGAGCGGCTGATTTAAAGGTGAGCGGGTCCCACGGGAGCGGCTGATTTAAAGGTGAGCGGGTCCCACGGGAGCGGCTGATTTAAAGGTGAGCGGGCCCACGGGAGCAACTGATTTAAAAGGTGAGCGGGCCCACGGGAGCGGCTGATTTAAAGGTGAGCCGGGCCCATGGAAGCGGCTGATGTAAAGGTGAGCGGGCCCACGGGCCCGGCTGATTTAAGGGTGAGCGGGGCCCACGGGAGCGGCTGATTTAAAGGCGAGCTGGACCCACGGGAGCGACTGATGAAAAGGTGAGCGGGGCCCACGGGAGCGGCTGATGTAAAGGTGAGCTGGGGCCTACAGGAGCGGCTGATTTAAAGGTGAGCGGGGCCCACGAGAGCGGCTGATTTAAAGGTGAGCGGGGCCCACGAGAGCGGCTGATTTAAAGGTGAGCGGGGCCCACGGGAGCAGCTGATTTAAAGGTGAGCGGGTCCCACGGGAGTGGCTGATTTACAGGTAAGCGCGGGCCCACGGGAGCAGCTGATTTAAAGTTGAGCGGGCCCACGGGAGCGGCTGATTTAAAGGTGGGTGGGTCCCATGGGAGCGGCTGATTTAAAGGTGACCGGGGCCCACGGGAGCGGCTGATTTAAAGGTGAGCGGGGCCCACAGGAGTGGCTGATTTAAAGGTGAGCGGGCCCACGGGAGCGGCTGTTTTAAAGATGAGCGGGGCCCACGGGAGCGGCTGATTTAAAGGTGAGCGGGGCCCACGGGAGCGGCTGATTTAAAGGTGAGCGGGCCCCACGGGAGCGGCTGATTTAAAGGTGAGCCGGGCCCAAGGGAGCGGCTGATTGAAAGGTGAGCGCGGGCCCACGGGAGAGGCTGGTTTAAAGATGAGCGGGTCCCACGGGAGCGGCTGATTTAAAGGTGAGCGGGGCCCACGGAACCGGCTGATGTAAAGGTGAGCGGCCCCACGGGAGCGGCTGAGTAAAAGGTGAGCTGGACCCACGGGAGCTGCTGATTTAAAGGTGAGCGGGCCCACGGGAGCGACTGATTTAAAGGTGAGCGGGGCGCACGGGAGCGGCTGATGTAAAGGTGAGCTGGGGCCCACGGGAGCGGCTGATTTAAAGGTGAGCGGGGCCCACAGGAGCGGCTGATTTAAAGGTGAGCGGGGCCCACGGGAGCGGCTGATTTAAAGGTGAGCGGGGCAACGGGAGCGGCTGATTTAAAGGTGAGCCGGGCCCACAGAAGCGGCTGATTTAAAGGTGAGCGGGCCGATGGGAGCGGCTGATTTAAAAGTGAGCGTGGCCCACAGGAGCGGCTGATTTAAAGGTGAGCGGGCCCACGGGGGCGACTGATTTAAAGGTGAGCGGCGTCCATGGGTGCGGCTGATTTAAAGGGGAGCACGGGACTACGGGAGCGGCTGTTTCAAAGGTGAGCGGGGGCCCACGGGAGCGGCTGGTTTAAAGGTGAGCGGGGCCCATGGGAGCGGCTGTTTTAAAGGTGAGCACAGGCCCACGGGAGCGGCTGTTTTAAAGGCGAGCTGGGCCCACGGGAGTAGCTGATTTAAAGGTGAGTGGGGCCCATGGGAGCGGCTGTTTTAAAGGTGAGCGGGCCCACGGGAGCGGCTGATTTAAAGGTGAGCTGGGCCCACGGGAGCGGCTGTTTTAAAGGTGAGCGGGGCCCACGGGAGCGGCTGTTTTAAAGGTGAGCGGGGCCCACAGGAGCGGATGATTTAAAGGTGAGCGGGGGCCCAGGGGAGCGGCTGATTTAAAGGTGAGCGGGCCCCATGGGAGCGGCTGATTTAAAGGTGAGCGGGCCCCACGGGAGCGGCTGATTTAAAGGTGAGCAGGTCCCACGGGTGGGGCTGTTTTAAAGGTGAGCGGGGCCCGTGGGAGCGGCTGATTTAAAGGTGAGCTGGCCCCACGGGAGCGGTTGATTTAAAGGTGAGCGCGGGCCCACGGGAGCGGCTTTTTTAAAGTTGAGCAGGGCCCATGGGAGCGGCTGTTTCAAAGGTGAGCGGGGGCCCATGGGAGCGGCTGATTTAAAGGTGAGCGGGGCCCATGGGAGCAGCTGATTTAAAGGTGAGCGGGGTCCCACGGGAGCGGCTGATTTAAAGGTGAGCGGGTCCCATGGGAGCGGCTGATTTAAAGGTGAGCGGGCCCATGGGAGCGGCTGATGTAAAGGTGAGCTGGGGCCCACGGGAGCGGCTGATTTAAAGGTGAGCGGGTCCCACGGGAGCGGCTGATTTACAGGTGAGCGCGGGCCCACGGGAGCAGCTGATTTAAAGGTGAGCGGGCCCACGGGAGTGGCTGATTTACAGGTGAGCGGGTCCCATGGGAGCGGCTGATTTAAAGGTGAGCGGGGCCCACGGGAGCGGCTGATTTAAAGGTGAGCGGGGCCCACGGGAGCGGCTGTTTTAAAGTTGAGTGGGGCCCACGGGAGCGGCTGATTTAAAGGTGAGCGGGGCCCACGGGAGCGGCTGATTTAAAGGTGAGCGGGTCCCACGGGAGCGGCTGATTTAAAGGTGAGCGGGTCCCACGGGAGCGGCTGATTTAAAGGTGAGCGGGCCCACGGGAGCAACTGATTTAAAAGGTGAGCGGGCCCACGGGAGCGGCTGATTTAAAGGTGAGCCGGGCCCATGGAAGCGGCTGATGTAAAGGTGAGCGGGCCCACGGGCCCGGCTGATTTAAGGGTGAGCGGGGCCCACGGGAGCGGCTGATTTAAAGGCGAGCTGGACCCACGGGAGCGACTGATGAAAAGGTGAGCGGGGCCCACGGGAGCGGCTGATGTAAAGGTGAGCTGGGGCCTACAGGAGCGGCTGATTTAAAGGTGAGCGGGGCCCACGAGAGCGGCTGATTTAAAGGTGAGCGGGGCCCACGAGAGCGGCTGATTTAAAGGTGAGCGGGGCCCACGGGAGCAGCTGATTTAAAGGTGAGCGGGTCCCACGGGAGTGGCTGATTTACAGGTAAGCGCGGGCCCACGGGAGCAGCTGATTTAAAGTTGAGCGGGCCCACGGGAGCGGCTGATTTAAAGGTGGGTGGGTCCCATGGGAGCGGCTGATTTAAAGGTGACCGGGGCCCACGGGAGCGGCTGATTTAAAGGTGAGCGGGGCCCACAGGAGTGGCTGATTTAAAGGTGAGCGGGCCCACGGGAGCGGCTGTTTTAAAGATGAGCGGGGCCCACGGGAGCGGCTGATTTAAAGGTGAGCGGGGCCCACGGGAGCGGCTGATTTAAAGGTGAGCGGGCCCCACGGGAGCGGCTGATTTAAAGGTGAGCCGGGCCCAAGGGAGCGGCTGATTGAAAGGTGAGCGCGGGCCCACGGGAGAGGCTGGTTTAAAGATGAGCGGGTCCCACGGGAGCGGCTGATTTAAAGGTGAGCGGGGCCCACGGAACCGGCTGATGTAAAGGTGAGCGGCCCCACGGGAGCGGCTGAGTAAAAGGTGAGCTGGACCCACGGGAGCTGCTGATTTAAAGGTGAGCGGGCCCACGGGAGCGACTGATTTAAAGGTGAGCGGGGCGCACGGGAGCGGCTGATGTAAAGGTGAGCTGGGGCCCACGGGAGCGGCTGATTTAAAGGTGAGCGGGGCCCACAGGAGCGGCTGATTTAAAGGTGAGCGGGGCCCACGGGAGCGGCTGATTTAAAGGTGAGCGGGGCAACGGGAGCGGCTGATTTAAAGGTGAGCCGGGCCCACAGAAGCGGCTGATTTAAAGGTGAGCGGGCCGATGGGAGCGGCTGATTTAAAAGTGAGCGTGGCCCACAGGAGCGGCTGATTTAAAGGTGAGCGGGCCCACGGGGGGCGACTGATTTAAAGGTGAGCGGCGTCCATGGGTGCGGCTGATTTAAAGGGGAGCACGGGACTACGGGAGCGGCTGTTTCAAAGGTGAGCGGGGGCCCACGGGAGCGGCTGGTTTAAAGGTGAGCGGGGCCCATGGGAGCGGCTGTTTTAAAGGTGAGCACAGGCCCACGGGAGCGGCTGTTTTAAAGGCGAGCTGGGCCCACGGGAGTAGCTGATTTAAAGGTGAGTGGGGCCCATGGGAGCGGCTGTTTTAAAGGTGAGCGGGCCCACGGGAGCGGCTGATTTAAAGGTGAGCTGGGCCCACGGGAGCGGCTGTTTTAAAGGTGAGCGGGGCCCACGGGAGCGGCTGTTTTAAAGGTGAGCGGGGCCCACAGGAGCGGATGATTTAAAGGTGAGCGGGGGCCCAGGGGAGCGGCTGATTTAAAGGTGAGCGGGCCCCATGGGAGCGGCTGATTTAAAGGTGAGCGGGCCCCACGGGAGCGGCTGATTTAAAGGTGAGCAGGTCCCACGGGTGGGGCTGTTTTAAAGGTGAGCGGGGCCCGTGGGAGCGGCTGATTTAAAGGTGAGCTGGCCCCACGGGAGCGGTTGATTTAAAGGTGAGCGCGGGCCCACGGGAGCGGCTTTTTTAAAGTTGAGCAGGGCCCATGGGAGCGGCTGTTTCAAAGGTGAGCGGGGCCCATGGGAGCGGCTGATTTAAAGGTGAGCGGGGCCCATGGGAGCAGCTGATTTAAAGGTGAGCGGGTCCCACGGGAGCGGCTGATTTAAAGGTGAGCGGGTCCCATGGGAGCGGCTGATTTAAAGGTGAGCGGGCCCATGGGAGCGGCTGATGTAAAGGTGAGCTGGGGCCCACGGGAGCAGCTGATTTAAAGGTGAGCGGGTCCCACGGGAGCGGCTGATTTACAGGTGAGCGCGGGCCCACGGGAGCAGCTGATTTAAAGGTGAGCGGGCCCACGGGAGTGGCTGATTTACAGGTGAGCGGGTCCCATGGGAGCGGCTGATTTAAAGGTGAGCGGGGCCCACGGGAGCGGCTGATTTAAAGGTGAGCGGGGCCCACGGGAGCGGCTGTTTTAAAGTTGAGTGGGGCCCACGGGAGCGGCTGATTTAAAGTTGAGCGGGGCCCATGGGAGCGGCTGATTTATAGGTGAGCGGGGCCCAAGGGAGCGGCTGATTTAAAGGTGAGCGCGGGCTCACGGGACCGGCTGTTTTAAAGGTGAGCGGTGCCCATGGGAGCGGCTGATTTTAAGGTGAGCGGGGCCCGCGGGAGCGGCTGATTTAAAGGTGAGCGGGACCCACGGGAGCGGCTGATTTAAAGGTGAGCGGGCCCATGGGAGCGGCTGTTTTAAAGGTGTGATGAAATATTCCATTCATCACTGCCTGTGACTGTGGTCGGTTTCAGTGTCATTTCCCTTCCCCCAGTCCTCATTGTATTGTTTATTGGAATGTGCTGGAATGTGCTGTGTGTGTAGGGCTCCGCCCATACCTGGCCCCTTTTGTAAGCTAGCTCAGTCTGGCCTCAGTCTCCAGAAGGAAGATACCTCTCTCTCTTACGTGTTACTTTCTAAGTTAATAAAAGCCTTGTTTTGTTTCGCTAACATCGAGTCTCGGAATTATTGAGGCACATCAATTTTATTAACTTATTTTTCCACACTATGGATCAACTCCTGAAACCCGAACGTTTGGATTTGGATCAACATGCTCCGGACGCATCAGCACGCTTCGGACACTGGTTTGAGTGTATGGAATTCTTCCTGGACAATTCCGCAGCCGTCAAAGACGCTACGGACGCTGCGAGGATGAGACTCGGAATTCTGCGGAATTGGGTAAGCCACCGGGTTTACCCCCTCATCCAAGACGCCGATACGTACCTGGCCGCCTGCGACATCTTAAAGGCGCATTACCAGCAGCCTACGAATGAGGTGTATGCTAGGCATCTGCTCGCTACTCGCGCACAGCGACCTGGGGAATCGGTGGAGGAGTTCCTAAGCACCCTGAAAATGCTTGGCAAAGACTGCAAGTGCCGAGATGTAAAAGCCGCAGTGTACACTGACGAGCTTGTTCGCGATGCCTTTATCACAGGCCTCAGCTCCACTTACATCCAGCAAAGACTGCTGGAAAAAACGGGGTTGGACCTGAAACAGGCTGCGGACACCGCGCGATCCCTGGATGTGGCCCAGAGAAACTCGGACGCCTACTCTTCAGCCCGCGCCGTCCACGCCACCACGTGTGCACCGAGGGCGCCGCCATCTTGGAAGGCATCTTCCCCGCCCGGCAGCCCGACACCGGCGGGGCCCCGCTCTCCCCCCAGAAGCCCTACGACAGCCGCGACGCGTCAGGGACCCAACTGCTACTTCTGCGGGCAGCCAAAACACACCAGAAACCTGTGCCCGGCGAAAGGCACCACCTGCTTTAAGTGCGGTAAGAAGGGGCACTTCGGGAAGGTGTGCAGAGGGAACCCCGCCGGAAAACCAACCGCCGGAAAACCCGCCACCGCCGCGTGTGCGCCGTGGGAGCGGCCACCTTGGACGCCATCTTGCCCGACCTCGTGGGGTCCGCCATCTTATGAGCAGACAGCGTGGACACCATCTTGTATCGATCAGGGCCCTACAGTGGCATCGGTCACATTGACCAGACCAGGCCGCACCCGCTATCCAAATCAATGGTGGACATCGAGGTAAACGGGTGCCGGGTTAAATGTTTAATTGACAGTGGAAGCACGGAGAGTTTTATCCACCCTGAACTGGCACAGCAACTCTCCCTAAAGGTGGTCCCTGCTCAGGGTACCATCTCTATGGCTGATAAAACCCAGACATCGACCATTCTGGGTTACTGCACGGTACAATTGGGCTTTAACGGAACTGTATACGATAATTTTAAAGTATTAATCATGAAGAACCTATGTGCGAGCGTGATCTTGGGCCTGGATTTCCAGTGCAACCACCAAAGCATCACGCTCAAGTACGGTGGGTCCCAGCCGCCCCTCACAGTGTGCAGTCTGGCTACCCTGAAGGTAAAGCCGCCTTCGCTATTTGCGAACCTTACCCCTAACTGCTGGCCAATAGCGACCAAAAGCAGGAGGTACAGCTGGGAGGACAGGCGGTTTATCGCGACCGAGGTAGACAGGCTCCTGAAAGAGCGCATTATTGAACGCAGCAACAGCCCGTGGCGCGCCCAAGTGGTAGTGGTAAGGGGTAGCGAGAAGAAACGGATGGTGATCGACTATAGTCAAACGATTAACAGGTACACCCAACTAGACGCCTACCCGCTACCCCGCATATCAGAAATGGTGAACCAAATCGCCCAATACCGGGTGTTCTCCACCATCGACCTCAAGTCAGCGTACCACCAGCTCCCTATCAGACCAGAGGACCGCCCGTACACCGCCTTCGAGGCGAACGGACGCCTCTACCAATTCCTCAGAGTCCCCTTTGGGGTGACGAATGGGGTCTCGGTTTTCCAGAGGGAGATGGACCGCATGGTCGATGACCACCACTTGCAGGCAACCTTCCCCTACCTCGACAACGTCACCATCTGCGGCCACAATCAGCTGGATCACGACTCGAACCTCGAGAGGTTCCTGGAAACCGCACAAAAACTCAACCTCGCCTACAACGAGGACAAGTGCGTTTTCAACACCACGCGCCTCTGCATACTAGGCAGCGTGGTGGAGAATGGGGAAATCGGACCAGACCCCGACCGATTGCGCCCCCTAGGGGAGCTGCCCCTGCCCAACACTCCCAAAGCCCTGAAAAGGTACCTGGGGTTATTTTCTTATTATTCCCAATGGGTCCCCAACTACTCCGACAAAGCCCGCCCCCTCTTGAAAGCATCCTCTTTTCCGCTCTCTGCTGAGGCCCACGCCGCCTTCAAAAGCATTAAGCAGGATATTGAGCGGGCCACGCTACAGGCAGTGGACGAGAACACTCCATTTCAAGTGGAAAGTGATGCGTCTGACTTTGCCTTGGCGGCCACCCTCAACCAGGCGGGGCGGCCCGTAGCTTTCTTCTCGAGGACCCTCCAAGGGCCCGAGATCAGACACTCCTCCGTGGAAAAGGAGGCCCAAGCCATCGTGGAGGCAGTGCACCACTGGCGCCACTACCTAGCCGGCAAACGCTTCACCCTACTTACCGACCAGCGGTCGGTAGCGTTTATGTTCAATAATAAACAGAGGGGGAAGATTAAAAATGATAAGATTCTTAGGTGGCGGATCAAGCTCTCCATCTTCGAGTACGACATCATTTACCGGCCAGGGGCCCTTAACGAATCCCCTGACGCCCTCTCACGAGGGATGTGTGCCAGCGCCACCGGGGATCGGCTACAGACCCTCCACAACGACCTCTGCCACCCAGGGGTCACGCGGCTGTTCCACTTCATAAAGTCCCGTAACTTACCCTACTCGATTGAGGAAGTTCGGTCTCTGACCAGGAACTGCCGCACTTGCGCTGAGTGCAAGCCTCGGTTCTACCGCCCAGATAGAGCCCACTTAATCAAAGCTACACGGCCCTTTGAGCGGCTCAGCTTAGATTTCAAGGGCCCCCTCCCGTCCGTCGACCGCAATGTTTACTTCCTGAACATTGTGGACGAATACTCCCGGTTCCCATTCGCCTTCCCCTGCCCAGACATGACCAGCGCCACGGTCATTAAATGCCTCAACAGCCTGTTCTGCCTGTTCGGTATGCCGAGCTACATCCATACGGATAGGGGGGCGTCCTTCATGAGTGAAGAGCTACGCCAGTACATGCTGTCCAAGGGGATCGCCACGAGCCGTACCACCAGCTACAACCCCCGGGGTAACGGCCAAGTGGAGCGAGAGAACGGGACAGTATGGAAAGCAGTCACTCTAGCTCTAAGGGCCAAGGGCCTCCCTATCTCCCGCTGGCAGGAAGTCCTCTCGGATGTGCTCCATTCGATACGGTCGCTATTGTGTACGGCCACTAATACCACGCCTCATGAACGAATGTTTGTCTTTCCCCGGAAATCCACCTCAGGCGTATCCATGCCGTCATGGCTCTCCACACCAGGTCCGGTACTCGTGCGAAGGCATGTGAGGGGCCACAAGACGGACGCTCTCGTGGAGCCAGTACACCTACTCCACGCCAACCCCCAATACGCATATGTCCGGCACGCCGACGGAAGGGAGGACACCGTGTCCATAAAAGACGTCGCCCCAGCCGGCATCGACAACAACCACGGCAATAGCAGCAACAACGATCACAGCAACTCTTACCCACCCACTACTCTTTCATCACCCCCGGAAGAACATCGACCAACGGCACCCCCACCAACTGCCCCTTCAACAACCCTGGCGGCACCCCCGGCAGAGACCCAGGAGACTACCGGGGACACCCAGCCGACACCCGCGGCACCACAACTGCCACGTCGGTCGCAGAGGACTATCAAACCCCCGAACAGACTAAATCTATAGAAGGGGTGAATGTGATGAAATATTCCATTCATCACTGCCTGTGACTGTGGTCGGTTTCAGTGTCATTTCCCTTCCCCCAGTCCTCATTGTATTGTTTATTGGAATGTGCTGGAATGTGCTGTGTGTGTAGGGCTCCGCCCATACCTCGCCCCTTTTGTAAGCTAGCTCAGTCTGGCCTCAGTCTCCAGAAGGAAGAAACCTCTCTCTCTTACGTGTTACTTTCTAAGTTAATAAAAGCCTTGTTTTGTTTCGCTAACGTCGAGTCTCGGAATTATTGAGGCACATCAAAAGGTGAGCGGGGCCCACGGGAGCGGCTGATTTAAAGGTGAGCGGGCCCCACGGGAGCGGGTGATTTAAAGGTGAGTGGGGCCCAGGGGAGCGGATGATTTAAAGGTGAACGCGGGCCCACGGGAGAGGCTGGTTTAAAGGTGAGCGGCTCCCACGGGAGCGGCTGATTTAAAGGTGAGCGGGGCCCACGGAAGCGGCTGATGTAAAGGTGAGCGGCCACACGGGAGCGGCTGATTTAAAGGGGAGCTGGACCCACGGGATCTGCTGATTTAAAGGTGAGCGGGCCCACGGGAGCGACTGATTTAAAGCTGAGCGGGGCCCACGGGAGCGGCTGATGCAAAGGTGAGCTGGGGCCCACGGGAGCGGCTGATTTAAAGGTGAGCGGGGCCCACGGGAGCGGCTGATATAAAGGTGAGCGGGGCAACGGGAGCGGCTGATTTAAAGGTGAGCGGGGCCCACAGGAGCGGCTGATTTAAAGTTGAGCGGGCCCGCGTGAGCGGCTGATTTAAAGGTGAGCGGGGCCCACGGGAGCGGCTGATTTAAAGGCGAGCGGGCCCCACGGGAGCGGCTGATTTAAAGGTGAGCGGGGCCACGGGAGCGGCTGATTTAAAGGTGAGCGGGGCCATGGGAGCGGCTGATTTAAAGGTGAGCGCGGGACTACGGGAGCGCCTGTTTCAAAGGTGAGCGGGGTCCACGGGAGCGGTTGATTTAAAGGTGAGCGGGGTCCACGGGTGCGGCTGATTTAAGGGTGAGCGGGGCCACGGGAGCGGGTGTTTTAAAGGTGAGCGGGGCCCATGGGTGCGGATGTTTTAAAGGTGAGCGGGCCCACGGGAGCGGCTGATTTCAAGGTGAGCTGGGCCCACGGAGCGGCTGTTTTAAAGGTGAGTGGGGCCCACGGGAGAGGCTGGTTTAAAGGTGAGCGGGTGCCACGGGAGCGGCTGATTTAAAGGTGAGCGGGGCCCACGGGAGCGGCTGATGTAAAGGTGAGCTGGGGCCCACGGGAGCGGCTGATTTAAAGGTGAGCGGGGCCCACAGGAGCGGCTGATTTAAAGGTGAGCGGGGCAACGGGAGCGGCTGATTTAATGGTGAGCGGGGCCCACAGGAGCGGCTGATTTAAAGGTGAGCGGGCCCGCGGGAGCGGCTGATTTAAAGGTGAGCGGGGCCCACGGGAGCGGCTGATTTAAAGGTGAGCGGGCCCCACGGGAGCGGCTGATTTAAAGGTGAGCGGGGCCACGGGAGCGGCTGATTTAAAGGTGAGCGCGGGACTACGGGAGCGCCTGTTTCAAAGGTGAGCGGGGTCCACGGGAGCGGTTGATTTAAAGGTGAGCGGGGTCCAAGGGTGCGCCTGATTTAAGGGTGAGCGGGGCCACGGGAGCGGGTGTTTTAAAGGTGAGCGGGGCCCATGGGTGCGGATGTTTTAAAGGTGAGCGGGCCCACGGGAGCGGCTGATTTCAAGGTGAGCTGGGCCCACGGGAGCGGCTGTTTTAAAGGTGAGTGGGGCCCACGGGAGCGGCTGTTTTAAAGGTGAGCGGGGCCCACGGGAGCGGCTGATTTAAAGATGAGCGGTGCCCACGGGAGCGGCTGATTTAAAAGTGAGAGGGGCCCACGGGAGCGGCTAACTTAAAGGTGAGCGGGTCCCACGTGAGCCGCTGTTTTAAAGGTGAGTGGGGGCCCAGGGGAGCGGCTGACTTAAAGGTGAGCGGGCCCCACGGGAGCGGCTGATTTAAAGGTGAGCGGGCCCCACGGGAGCGGCTGATTTAAAGGTGAGCACGGGCCCACGGGAGCGGCTGATTTAAAGGTGAGCGGGTCCCACGGGAGCGGCTGTTTTAAAGGTGAGCGGGGCATACGGGAGTGGCTGATTTAAAGGTGAGCGGGGCCCACGGGAGCGGCTGATTTAAAGGTGAGCGGGGCCCACGGGAGCGGCTGATATAAAGGTGAGCGGGGCAACGGGAGCGGCTGATTTAAAGGTGAGCGGGGCCCACAGGAGCGGCTGATTTAAAGTTGAGCGGGCCCGCGTGAGCGGCTGATTTAAAGGTGAGCGGGGCCCACGGGAGCGGCTGATTTAAAGGCGAGCGGGCCCCACGGGAGCGGCTGATTTAAAGGTGAGCGGGGCCACGGGAGCGGCTGATTTAAAGGTGAGCGGGGCCATGGGAGCGGCTGATTTAAAGGTGAGCGCGGGACTACGGGAGCGCCTGTTTCAAAGGTGAGCGGGGTCCACGGGAGCGGTTGATTTAAAGGTGAGCGGGGTCCACGGGTGCGGCTGATTTAAGGGTGAGCGGGGCCACGGGAGCGGGTGTTTTAAAGGTGAGCGGGGCCCATGGGTGCGGATGTTTTAAAGGTGAGCGGGCCCACGGGAGCGGCTGATTTCAAGGTGAGCTGGGCCCACGGGAGCGGCTGTTTTAAAGGTGAGTGGGGCCCACGGGAGAGGCTGGTTTAAAGGTGAGCGGGTGCCACGGGAGCGGCTGATTTAAAGGTGAGCGGGGCCCACGGGAGCGGCTGATGTAAAGGTGAGCTGGGGCCCACGGGAGCGGCTGATTTAAAGGTGAGCGGGGCCCACAGGAGCGGCTGATTTAAAGGTGAGCGGGGCAACGGGAGCGGCTGATTTAATGGTGAGCGGGGCCCACAGGAGCGGCTGATTTAAAGGTGAGCGGGCCCGCGGGAGCGGCTGATTTAAAGGTGAGCGGGGCCCACGGGAGCGGCTGATTTAAAGGTGAGCGGGCCCCACGGGAGCGGCTGATTTAAAGGTGAGCGGGGCCACGGGAGCAGCTGATTTAAAGGTGAGCGCGGGACTACGGGAGCGCCTGTTTCAAAGGTGAGCGGGGTCCACGGGAGCGGTTGATTTAAAGGTGAGCGGGGTCCAAGGGTGCGCCTGATTTAAGGGTGAGCGGGGCCACGGGAGCGGGTGTTTTAAAGGTGAGCGGGGCCCATGGGTGCGGATGTTTTAAAGGTGAGCGGGCCCACGGGAGCGGCTGATTTCAAGGTGAGCTGGGCCCACGGGAGCGGCTGTTTTAAAGGTGAGTGGGGCCCACGGGAGCGGCTGTTTTAAAGGTGAGCGGGGCCCACGGGAGCGGCTGATTTAAAGATGAGCGGTGCCCACGGGAGCGGCTGATTTAAAAGTGAGAGGGGCCCACGGGAGCGGCTAACTTAAAGGTGAGCGGGTCCCACGTGAGCCGCTGTTTTAAAGGTGAGTGGGGGCCCAGGGGAGCGGCTGACTTAAAGGTGAGCGGGCCCCACGGGAGCGGCTGATTTAAAGGTGAGCGGGCCCCACGGGAGCGGCTGATTTAAAGGTGAGCACGGGCCCACGGGAGCGGCTGATTTAAAGGTGAGCGGGTCCCACGGGAGCGGCTGTTTTAAAGGTGAGCGGGGCATACGGGAGTGGCTGATTTAAAGGTGAGCGGGGCCCACGGGAGCGGCTGATTTAAAGGTGAGCGGGTCCCACGGGAGCGGCTGATTTAAAGATGAGCGGGTCCCACGGGAGCGGCTGATTTAAAGGTGAGCGGGCCCACGGGAGCAGCTGATTTAAAGGTGAGCGGGCCCACGTGAGCGGCTGATTTAAAGGTGAGCGGGGCCCACGGAAGCGGTTGATGTAAAGGTGAGCGGGCCCACGGGAGCGGCTGATTTAAAGGTGAGCGGGGCCCATGGGAGCGGCTGATTTAAAGGCGAGCTGGAACAACGGGAGCGACTGATTTAAAGGTGAGCGGGGCCCATGGGAGCGGCTGATGTAAAGGTGAGCGGGGCCCACGGGAGCGGCTGATTTAATGGTGAGTGGGGCCCACGGGAGCGGCTGATTTAAAGGCGAGCTGGACCCGCGGGAGCGACTGATGTAAAGGTGAGCGGGGCCCATGGGAGCGGCTGATGTAAAGGTGAGCGGGGCCCACGGGAGCGGCTGATTTAAAGGTGAGCGGGGCCCACGGGAGCGGCTGATTTAAAGGTGAGTGGGGCCCACGGGAACGGCTAATTTAAAGGTGAGCGGGGCCCATGGGAGCGGCTGATGTAAAGGTGAGCGGGGCCCATGGGAGCGGTTGATGTAAAGGTGAGCGGGCCCATGGGAGCGGCTGATGTAAAGGTGAGCGGGGGCCCATGGGTGCGGCTGTTTTTAAGGTGAGCGGGGCCCACGGGAGCGGCTGATTTAAAGATGAGCGGGGCCCACGGGAGCGGCTGATTTAAAAGTGAGCGGGGCCCACGGGAGCGGCTAATTTAAAGGTGAGCGGGTCCCACGGGAGCGGCTGATTTAAAGGTGAGCGGGCCCCACGGGAGCGGCTGATTTAAAGGTGAGCACGGGCCCACGGGAGCGGCTGATTTAAAGGTGAGCGGGTCCCACGGGAGCGGCTGTTTTAAAGGTGAGCGGGCCCACGGGAGCAGCTGATTTAAAGGTGAGCGGGCCCACGTGAGCGGCTGATTTAAAGGTGAGCGGGGCCCACGGAAGCGGTTGATGTAAAGGTGAGCGGGCCCACGGGAGCGGCTGATTTAAAGGTGAGCGGGGCCCATGGGAGCGGCTGATTTAAAGGCGAGCTGGAACAACGGGAGCGACTGATTTAAAGGTGAGCGGGGCCCATGGGAGCGGCTGATGTAAAGGTGAGCGGGGCCCACGGGAGCGGCTGATTTAATGGTGAGTGGGGCCCACGGGAGCGGCTGATTTAAAGGCGAGCTGGACCCGCGGGAGCGACTGATTTAAAGGTGAGCGGGGCCCATGGGAGCGGCTGATGTAAAGGTGAGCGGGGCCCACGGGAGCGGCTGATTTAAAGGTGAGCGGGGCCCACGGGAGCGGCTGATTTAAAGGTGAGTGGGGCCCACGGGAACGGCTAATTTAAAGGTGAGCGGGGCCCATGGGAGCGGCTGATGTAAAGGTGAGCGGGGCCCATGGGAGCGGTTGATGTAAAGGTGAGCGGGCCCATGGGAGCGGCTGATGTAAAGGTGAGCGGGGGCCCATGGGTGCGGCTGTTTTAAAGGTGAGCGGGGCCCACGGGAGCGGCTGATTTAAAGATGAGCGGGGCCCACGGGAGCGGCTGATTTAAAAGTGAGCGGGGCCCACGGGAGCGGCTAATTTAAAGGTGAGCGGGTCCCACGGGAGCGGCTGATTTAAAGGTGAGCGGGCCCCACGGGAGCGGCTGATTTAAAGGTGAGCACGGGCCCACGGGAGCGGCTGATTTAAAGGTGAGCGGGTCCCACGGGAGCGGCTGTTTTAAAGGTGAGCGGGGCCCACGGGAGCGGCTGATTTAAAGGTGAGCGGGTCCCACGGGAGCGGCTGATTTAAAGATGAGCGGGTCCCACGGGAGCGGCTGATTTAAAGGTGAGCGGGCCCACGGGAGCAGCTGATTTAAAGGTGAGCGGGCCCACGGGAGCGGCTGATTTAAAGGTGAGCGGGGCCCACGGGAGCGGCTGATTTAAAGGTGAGCGGGGCCCACGGGAGCGGCTGATGTAAAGGTGAGCTGGGGCCCACGGGAGCGGCTGATTTAAAGGTGAGCGGGGCCCACAGGAGCGGCTGATTTAAAGGTGAGCGGGGCAACGGGAGCGGCTGATTTAATGGTGAGCGGGGCCCACAGGAGCGGCTGATTTAAAGGTGAGCGGGCCCGCGGGAGCGGCTGATTTAAAGGTGAGCGGGGCCCACGGGAGCGGCTGATTTAAAGGCGAGCGGGCCCCACGGGAGCGGCTGATTTAAAGGTGAGCGGGGCCACGGGAGCGGCTGATTTAAAGGTGAGCGCGGGACTACGGGAGCGCCTGTTTCAAAGGTGAGCGGGGTCCACGGGAGCGGTTGATTTAAAGGTGAGCGGGGTCCACGGGTGCGGCTGATTTAAGGGTGAGCGGGGCCACGGGAGCGGGTGTTTTAAAGGTGAGCGGGGCCCATGGGTGCGGATGTTTTAAAGGTGAGCGGGCCCACGGGAGCGGCTGATTTCAAGGTGAGCTGGGCCCACGGGAGCGGCTGTTTTAAAGGTGAGTGGGGCCCACGGGAGCGGCTGTTTTAAAGGTGAGCGGGGCCCACGGGAGCGGCTGATTTAAAGATGAGCGGTGCCCACGGGAGCGGCTGATTTAAAAGTGAGAGGGGCCCACGGGAGCGGCTAATTTAAAGGTGAGCGGGTCCCACGTGAGCCGCTGTTTTAAAGGTGAGTGGGGGCCCAGGGGAGCGGCTGACTTAAAGGTGAGCGGGCCCCACGGGAGCGGCTGATTTAAAGGTGAGCGGGCCCCACGGGAGCGGCTGATTTAAAGGTGAGCACGGGCCCACGGGAGCGGCTGATTTAAAGGTGAGCGGGTCCCACGGGAGCGGCTGTTTTAAAGGTGAGCGGGGCCCACGGGAGTGGCTGATTTAAAGGTGAGCGGGGCCCACGGGAGCGGCTGATTTAAAGGTGAGCGGGTCCCACGGAAGCGGCTGATTTAAAGATGAGCGGGTCCCACGGGAGCGGCTGATTTAAAGGTGAGCGGGCCCACGGGAGCAGCTGATTTAAAGGTGAGCGGGCCCACGTGAGCGGCTGATTTAAAGGTGAGCGGGGCCCACGGAAGCGGTTGATGTAAAGGTGAGCGGGCCCACGGGAGCGGCTGATTTAAAGGTGAGCGGGGCCCATGGGAGCGGCTGATTTAAAGGCGAGCTGGACCCACGGGAGCGACTGATTTAAAGGTGAGCGGGGCCCATGGGAGCGGCTGATGTAAAGGTGAGCGGGGCCCACGGGAGCGGCTGATTTAATGGTGAGTGGGGCCCACGGGAGCGGCTGATTTAAAGGCGAGCTGGACCCGCGGGAGCGACTGATTTAAAGGTGAGCGGGGCCCATGGGAGCGGCTGATGTAAAGGTGAGCGGGGCCCACGGGAGCGGCTGATTTAAAGGTGAGCGGGGCCCATGGGAGCGGCTGATTTAAAGGTGAGTGGGGCCCACGGGAACGGCTAATTTAAAGGTGAGCGGGGCCCATGGGAGCGGCTGATGTAAAGGTGAGCGGGGCCCATGGGAGCGGCTGATGTAAAGGTGAGCGGGCCCATGGGAGCGGCTGATGTAAAGGTGAGCGGGGGCCCATGGGTGCGGCTGTTTTAAAGGTGAGCGGGGCCCACGGGAGCGGCTGATTTAAAGATGAGCGGGGCCCACGGGAGCGGCTGATTTAAAAGTGAGCGGGGCCCACGGGAGCGGCTAATTTAAAGGTGAGCGGGTCCCACGGGAGCGGCTGATTTAAAGGTGAGCGGGCCCCACGGGAGCGGCTGATTTAAAGGTGAGCTGGGGCCCACGGGAGCGGCTGATTTAAAGGTGAGCGGGGCCCACAGGAGCGGCTGATTTAAAGGTGAGCGGGGCAACGGGAGCGGCTGATTTAATGGTGAGCGGGGCCCACAGGAGCGGCTGATTTAAAGGTGAGCGGGCCCGCGGGAGCGGCTGATTTAAAGGTGAGCGGGGCCCACGGGAGCGGCTGATTTAAAGGCGAGCGGGCCCCACGGGAGCGGCTGATTTAAAGGTGAGCGGGGCCACGGGAGCGGCTGATTTAAAGGTGAGCGCGGGACTACGGGAACGCCTGTTTCAAAGGTGAGCGGGGTCCACGGGAGCGGTTGATTTAAAGGTGAGCGGGGTCCATGGGTGCGGCTGATTTAAGGGTGAGCGGGGCCACGGGAGCGGGTGTTTTAAAGGTGAGCGGGGCCCATGGGTGCGGATGTTTTAAAGGTGAGCGGGCCCACGGGAGCGGCTGATTTCAAGGTGAGCTGGGCCCACGGGAGCGGCTGTTTTAAAGGTGAGTGGGGCCCACGGGAGCGGCTGTTTTAAAGGTGAGCGGGGCCCACGGGAGCGGCTGATTTAAAGATGAGCGGTACCCACGGGAGCGGCTGATTTAAAAGTGAGAGGGGCCCACGGGAGCGGCTAATTTAAAGGCGAGCTGGACCCACGGGAGCGACTGATTTAAAGGTGAGCGGTGCCCATGGGAGCGGCTGATGTAAAGGTGAGCTGGGGCCCACGGGAGTGGCAGTTTTAAAGGTGAGTGGGGCCCACGGGGGCGGCTGATTTAAAGGTGAGCGGGGCCCACGGGAGCGGCTGATTTAAAGGTGAGTGGGTCCCACGGGAGGGGCTGATTTACAGGCAAGCGCGGGCCCACGGGAGCAGCTGATTTAAAGGTGAGCAGGCCCACGGGAGCGGCTGATTTAAAGGTGGGCGAGTCCCATGGGAGCGGCTGATTTAAAGGTGAGCGGTGCCCACGGGAGCGGCTGATTTAAAGGCGAGCGGGGCCCACAGAAGCGGCTGATTTAAAGGTGAGCGGGCCCACGGGAGCGGCTGTTTCAAAGGTGAGCGGGGCCCACGGGAGCGGCTGATTTAAAGGTGAGCGGGCCCCACGGGAGCGGTTGATTTAAAGGTGAGCAGGGCCCACGGGAACGGCTGATTTGAAGGTGAGCGCTGGCCCACGGGAGAGGCTGGTTTAAAGGTGAGCGGGTCCCACGGGAGCGGCTGATTTAAAGGTGTGGGGGACCCACGGGAGAGGCTGGTTTAAAGGTGAGCGGGGCCCACGGGAGCGGCTGATTTAAAGATGAGCGGTGCCCACGGGAGCGGCTGATTTAAAGGTGAGCGGGGCCCACGGGAGCGGCTAATTTAAAGGTGAGCGGGTCCCACGTGAGCCGCTGTTTTAAAGGTGAGTGGGGGCCCAGGGGAGCGGCTGACTTAAAGGTGAGCGGGCCCCACGGGAGCGGCTGATTTAAAGGTGAGCGGGCCCCACGGGAGCGGCTGATTTAAAGGTGAGCACGGGCCCACGGGAGCGGCTGATTTAAAGGTGAGCGGGTCCCACGGGAGCGGCTGTTTTAAAGGTGAGCGAGGCCCACGGGAGTGGCTAATTTAAAGGTGAGCGGGGCCCACGGGAGCGGCTGATTTAAAGGTGAGCGGGTCCCACGGGAGCGGCTGATTTAAAGATGAGCGGGTCCCACGGGAGCGGCTGATTTAAAGGTGAGCGGGCCCACGGGAGCAGCTGATTTAAAGGTGAGCGGGCCCACGTGAGCGGCTGATTTAAAGGTGAGCGGGGCCCACGGAAGCGGCTGATGTAAAGGTGAGCGGGCCCACGGGAGCGGCTGATTTAAAGGTGAGCGGGGCCCATGGGAGCGGCTGTTTTAAAGGCGAGCTGGACCCACGGGAGCGACTGATTTAAAGGTGAGCGGGGCCCATGGGAGCGGCTGATGTAAAGGTGAGCGGGGCCCACGGGAGCGGCTGATTTAATGGTGAGTGGGGCCCACGGGAGCGGCTGATTTAAAGGCGAGCTGGACCCGCGGGAGCGACTGATTTAAAGGTGAGCGGGGCCCACGGGAGCGGCTGATTTATAGATGAGCGGGGCCCACGGGAGCGGCTGATTTAAAAGTGAGCGGGGCCCACGGGAGCGGCTAATTTAAAGGTGAGCGGGTCCCACGGGAGCGGCTGATTTAAAGGTGAGCGGGCCCCACGGGAGCGGCTGATTTAAAGGT
This sequence comes from Somniosus microcephalus, assembly GCF_052327205.1. Taxonomy (NCBI): domain Eukaryota; kingdom Metazoa; phylum Chordata; class Chondrichthyes; order Squaliformes; family Somniosidae; genus Somniosus; species Somniosus microcephalus. The sequence goes on along the minus strand of NC_140993.1, from coordinate 97,994,470 downwards.
GAGCACGGGCCCACGGGAGCGGCTGATTTAAAGGTGAGCGGGTCCCACGGGAGCGGCTGTTTTAAAGGTGAGCGGGGCCCACGGGAGCGGCTGATTTAAAGGTGAGCGGGTCCCACGGGAGCGGCTGATTTAAAGATGGGCGGGTCCCACGGGAGCGGCTGATTTAAAGGTGAGCGGGCCCACGGGAGCAGCTGATTTAAAGGTGAGCGGGCCCACGGGAGCGGCTGATTTAAAGGTGAGCGGGGCCCACGGAAGCGGCTGATGTAAAGGTGAGCGGGCCCACGGGAGCGGCTGATTTAAAGGTGAGCGGGGCCCACGGGAGCGGCTGATTTAAAGGCGAGCTGGACCCACGGGAGCGACTGATTTAAAGGTGAGCGGGGCCCATGGGAGCGGCTGATGTAAAGGTGAGCTGGGGCCCACGGGAGTGGCTGATTTAATGGTGAGTGGGGCCCACGGGGGCGGCTGATTTAAAGGTGAGCGGGGCCCACGGGAGCAGCTGATTTAAAGGTGAGCGGGTCCCACGGGAGTGGCTGATTTACAGGTAAGCACGGGCCCACGGGAGCAGCTGATTTAAAGGTGAGCAGGCCCACGGGAGCGGCTGATTTAAAGGTGGGCGAGTCCCATGGGAGCGGCTGATTTAAAGGTGAGCGGGGCCCACGGAAGCGGCTGATTTAAAGGTGAGTGGGGCCCACGGGAACGGCTAATTTAAAGGTGAGCGGGGCCCATGGGAGCGGCTGATGTAAAGGTGAGCGGGGCCCATGGGAGCGGCTGATGTAAAGGTGAGCGGGCCCATGGGAGCGGCTGATGTAAAGGTGAGCGGGGGCCCATGGGTGCGGCTGTTTTAAAGGTGAGCGGGGCCCACGGGAGCGGCTGATTTAAAGATGAGCGCGGCCCACGGGAGCGGCTGATTTAAAAGTGAGCGGGGCCCACGGGAGCGGCTAATTTAAAGGTGAGCGGGTCCCACGGGAGCGGCTGATTTAAAGGTGAGCGGGCCCCACGGGAGCGGCTGATTTAAAGGTGAGCGGGCCCACGGGAGCGGCTGATTTAAAGGTGAGCGGGTCCCACGGGAGCGGCTGATTTAAAGATGAGCGGGTCCCACGGGAGCGGCTGATTTAAAGGTGAGCGGGCCCACGGGAGCAGCTGATTTAAAGGTGAGCGGGCCCACGGGAGCGGCTGATTTAAAGGTGAGCGGGGCCCACGGAAGCGGCTGATTTAAAGGTGAACGGGCCCACGGGAGCGGCTGATTTAAAGGTGAGCGGGGCCCATGGGTGTGACTGATTTAAAGGCGAGCTGGACCCACGGGAGCGACTGATTTAAAGGTGAGCGGGCCCACGGGAGCGGCTGATTTAAAGGTGAGCGGGGCACACGGAAGCGGCTGATTTAAAGGTGAGCGGGCCCACGGGAGCGGCTGATGTAAAGGTGAGCTGGGGCCCACGGGAGTGGCTGATTTAAAGGTGAGTGGGGCCCACGGGGGCGACTGATTTAAAGGTGAGCGGGGCCCACGGGAGCGGCTGATTTAAAGGTGAGCGGGTCCCACGGGAGCGGCTGATTTACAGGTAAGCGCGGGCCCACGGGAGCAGCTGATTTAAAGGTGAGCAGGCCCACAGGAGCGGCTGATTTAAAGGTGGGCGAGTCCCATGGGAGCGGCTGATTTAAAGGTGAGCGGTGCCCACGGGAGCGGCTGATTTAAAGGCGAGCGGGGCCCACAGAAGCGGCTGATTTAAAGGTGAGCGGGCCCACGGGAGCGGCTGTTTTAAGGGTGAGCGGGGCCCACGGGAGCGGCTGATTTAAAGGTGAGCGGGCCGCACGGGAGCGGCTGATTTAAAGGTGAGCAGGGCCCACGGGAACGGCTGATTTGAAGGTGAGCGCTGGCCCACGGGAGAGGCTGGTTTAAAGGTGAGCGGGTCCCACGGGAGCGGCTGATTTAAAAGTGAGCGGGGCCCACCGGAGCGGCTAATTTAAAGGTGAGCGGGTCCCACGTGAGCCGCTGTTTTAAAGGTGAGTGGGGGCCCAGGGGAGCGGCTGAATTAAAGGTGAGCGGGCCCCTCGGGAGCGGCTGATTTAAAGGTGAGCGGGCCCCACGGGAGCGGCTGATTTAAAGGTGAGCACGGGCCCACGGGAGCGGCTGATTTAAAGGTGAGCGGGGCCCACGGAAGCGGCTGATGTAAAGGTGAGCGGGCCCACGGGAGCGGCTGATTTAAAGGTGAGCGGGGCCCATGGGAGCGGCTGATTTAAAGGCGAGCTGGACCCACGGGAGCGACTGATTTAAAGGTGAGCGGGGCCCATGGGAGCGGCTGATGTAAAGGTGAGCGGGGCCCACGGGAGCGGCTGATTTAATGGTGAGTGGGGCCCACGGGAGCGGCTGATTTAAAGGCGAGCTGGACCCGCGGGAGCGACTGATTTAAAGGTGAGCGGGGCCCATGGGAGCGGCTGATGTAAAGGTGAGCGGGGCCCACGGGAGCGGCTGATTTAAAGGTGAGCGGGGCCCACGGGAGCGGCTCATTTAAAGGTGAGTGGGGCCCACGGGAACGGCTAATTTAAAGGTGAGCTGGGCCCATGGGAGCGGCTGATGTAAAGGTGAGCGGGGCCCATGGGAGCGGCTGATGTAAAGGTGAGCGGGCCCATGGGAGCGGCTGATGTAAAGGTGAGCGGGGGCCCATGGGTGCGGCTGTTTTAAAGGTGAGCGGGGCCCACGGGAGCGGCTGATTTAAAGATGAGCGGGGCCCACGGGAGCGGCTGATTTAAAAGTGAGCGGGGCCCACGGGAGCGGCTAATTTAAAGGTGAGCGGGTCCCACGGGAGCGGCTGATTTAAAGGTGAGCGGGCCCCACGGGAGCGGCTGATTTAAAGGTGAGCACGGTCCACGGGAGCGGCTGATTTAAAGGTGAGCAGGTCCCACGGGAGCGGCTGTTTTAAAGGTGAGCGGGGCCCACGGGAGCGGCTGATTTAAAGGTGAGCGGGCCCCACGGGAGCGGCTGATTTAAAGGTGAGCAGGGCCCACGGGAACGGCTGATTTGAAGGTGAGCGCTGGCCCACGGGAGAGGCTGGTTTAAAGGTGAGCGGGTCCCACGGGAGCGGCTGATTTAAAGGTGTGGGGGACCCACGGGAGAGGCTGGTTTAAAGGTGAGCGGGGCCCACGGGAGCGGCTGATTTAAAAGTGAGCGGGGCCCACGGGAGCGGCTAATTTAAAGGTGAGCGGGTCCCACGTGAGCCGCTGTTTTAAAGGTGAGTGGGGGCCCAGGGGAGCGGCTGACTTAAAGGTGAGCGGGCCCCACGGGAGCGGCTGATTTAAAGGTGAGCGGGCCCCACGGGAGCGGCTGATTTAAAGGTGAGCACGGGCCCACGGGAGCGGCTGATTTAAAGGTGAGCGGGTCCCACGGGAGCGGCTGTTTTAAAGGTGAGCGGGGCCCACGGGAGTGGCTGATTTAAAGGTGAGCGGGGCCCACGGGAGCGGCTGATTTAAAGGTGAGCGGGTCCCACGGGAGCGGCTGATTTAAAGATGAGCGGGTCCCACGGGAGCGGCTGATTTAAAGGTGAGCGGGCCCACGGGAGCAGCTGATTTAAAGGTGAGCGGGCCCACGTGAGCGGCTGATTTAAAGGTGAGCGGGGCCCATGGAAGCGGCTGATGTAAAGGTGAGCGGGCCCACGGGAGCGGCTGATTTAAAGTTGAGCGGGGCCCATGGGAGCGGCTGTTTTAAAGGCGAGCTGGACCCACGGGAGCGACTGATTTAAAGGTGAGCGGGGCCCATGGGAGCGGCTGATGTAAAGGTGAGCGGGGCCCACGGGAGCGGCTGATTTAATGGTGAGTGGGGCCCACGGGAGCGGCTGATTTAAAGGCGAGCTGGACCCGCGGGAGCGACTGATTTAAAGGTGAGCGGGGCCCATGGGAGCGGCTGAAGTAAAGGTGAGCGGGGCCCACGGGAGCGGCTGATTTAAAGGTGAGCGGGGCCCACGGGAGCGGCTGATTTAAAGGTGAGTGGGGCCCACGGGAACGGCTAATTTAAAGGTGAGCGGGGCCCATGGGAGCGGCTGATGTAAAGGTGAGCGGGGCCCATGGAGCAGCTGATGTAAAGGTGAGCGGGCCCATGGGAGCGGCTGATGTAAAGGTGAGCGGGGGGCCCATGGGTGCGGCTGTTTTAAAGGTGAGCGGGGCCCACGGGAGCGGCTGATTTAAAGATGAGCGGGGCCCACGGGAGCGGCTGATTTAAAAGTGAGCGGGGCCCACGGGAGCGGCTAATTTAAAGGTGAGCGGGTCCCACGGGAGCGGCTGATTTAAAGGTGAGCGGGCCCCACGGGAGCGGCTGATTTAAAGGTGAGCACGGGCCCACGGGAGCGGCTGATTTAAAGGTGAGCGGGTCCCACGGGAGCGGCTGTTTTAAAGGTGAGCGGGCCCATGGGAGCGGCTGATTTAAAGGTGAGCGGGTCCCATGGAGCGGCTGATTTAAAGATGGGCGGGTCCCACGGGAGCGGCTGATTTAAAGGTGAGCGGGCCCACGGGAGCAGCTGATTTAAAGGTGAGCGGGCCCACGGGAGCAGTTGATTTAAAGGTGAGCGGGGCCCACGGAAGCGGCTGATGTAAAGGTGAGCGGGCCCACGGGAGCGGCAGATTTAAAGTGAGCGGGCCCACGTGAGCGGCTGATTTAAAGGTGAGCGGGGCCCACGGAAGCGGTTGATGTAAAGGTGAGCGGGCCCACGGGAGCGGCTGATTTAAAGGTGAGCGGGGCCCATGGGAGCGGCTGATTTAAAGGCGAGCTGGAACAACGGGAGCGACTGATTTAAAGGTGAGCGGGGCCCATGGGAGCGGCTGATGTAAAGGTGAGCGGGGCCCACGGGAGCGGCTGATTTAATGGTGAGTGGGGCCCACGGGAGCGGCTGATTTAAAGGCGAGCTGGACCCGCGGGAGCGACTGATTTAAAGGTGAGCGGGGCCCATGGGAGCGGCTGATGTAAAGGTGAGCGGGGCCCACGGGAGCGGCTGATTTAAAGGTGAGCGGGGCCCACGGGAGCGGCTGATTTAAAGGTGAGTGGGGCCCACGGGAACGGCTAATTTAAAGGTGAGCGGGGCCCATGGGAGCGGCTGATGTAAAGGTGAGCGGGGCCCATGGGAGCGGTTGATGTAAAGGTGAGCGGGCCCATGGGAGCGGCTGATGTAAAGGTGAGCGGGGGCCCATGGGTGCGGCTGTTTTAAAGGTGAGCGGGGCCCACGGGAGCGGCTGATTTAAAGATGAGCGGGGCCCACGGGAGCGGCTGATTTAAAAGTGAGCGGGGCCCACGGGAGCGGCTAATTTAAAGGTGAGCGGGTCCCACGGGAGCGGCTGATTTAAAGGTGAGCGGGTCCCACGGGAGCGGCTGTTTTAAAGGTGAGCGGGGCCCACGGGAGCGGCTGATTTAAAGGTGAGCGGGGTCCCACGGGAGCGGCTGATTTAAAGATGAGCGGGTCCCACGGGAGCGGCTGATTTAAAGGTGAGCGGGCCCACGGGAGCAGCTGATTTAAAGGTGAGCGGGCCCACGGGAGCGGCTGATTTAAAGGTGAGCGGGGCCCACGGGAGCGGCTGATTTAAAGGTGAGCGGGGCCCACGGGAGCGGCTGATGTAAAGGTGAGCTGGGGCCCACGGGAGCGGCTGATTTAAAGGTGAGCGGGGCCCACAGGAGCGGCTGATTTAAAGGTGAGCGGGGCAACGGGAGCGGCTGATTTAATGGTGAGCGGGGCCCACAGGAGCGGCTGATTTAAAGGTGAGCGGGCCCGCGGGAGCGGCTGATTTAAAGATGAGCGGGGCCCACGGGAGCGGCTGATTTAAAGGCGAGCGGGCCCCACGGGAGCGGCTGATTTAAAGGTGAGCGGGGCCACGGGAGCGGCTGATTTAAAGGTGAGCGCGGGACTACGGGAGCGCCTGTTTCAAAGGTGAGCGGGGTCCACGGGAGCGGTTGATTTAAAGGTGAGCGGGGTCCACGGGTGCGGCTGATTTAAGGGTGAGCGGGGCCACGGGAGCGGGTGTTTTAAAGGTGAGCGGGGCCCATGGGTGCGGATGTTTTAAAGGTGAGCGGGCCCACGGGAGCGGCTGATTTCAAGGTGAGCTGGGCCCACGGGAGCGGCTGTTTTAAAGGTGAGTGGGGCCCACGGGAGCGGCTGTTTTAAAGGTGAGCGGGGCCCACGGGAGCGGCTGATTTAAAGATGAGCGGTGCCCACGGGAGCGGCTGATTTAAAAGTGAGAGGGGCCCACGGGAGCGGCTAATTTAAAGGTGAGCGGGTCCCACGTGAGCCGCTGTTTTAAAGGTGAGTGGGGGCCCAGGGGAGCGGCTGACTTAAAGGTGAGCGGGCCCCACGGGAGCGGCTGATTTAAAGGTGAGCGGGCCCCACGGGAGCGGCTGATTTAAAGGTGAGCACGGGCCCACGGGAGCGGCTGATTTAAAGGTGAGCGGGGTCCCACGGGAGCGGCTGTTTTAAAGGTGAGCGGGGCCCACGGGAGTGGCTGATTTAAAGGTGAGCGGGGCCCACGGGAGCGGCTGATTTAAAGGTGAGCGGGTCCCACGGGAGCGGCTGATTTAAAGATGAGCGGGTCCCACGGGAGCGGCTGATTTAAAGGTGAGCGGGCCCACGGGAGCAGCTGATTTAAAGGTGAGCGGGCCCACGTGAGCGGCTGATTTAAAGGTGAGCGGGGCCCACGGAAGCGGTTGATGTAAAGGTGAGCGGGCCCACGGGAGCGGCTGATTTAAAGGTGAGCGGGGCCCATGGGAGCGGCTGATTTAAAGGCGAGCTGGACCCACGGGAGCGACTGATTTAAAGGTGAGCGGGGCCCATGGGAGCGGCTGATGTAAAGGTGAGCGGGGCCCACGGGAGCGGCTGATTTAATGGTGAGTGGGGCCCACGGGAGCGGCTGATTTAAAGGCGAGCTGGACCCGCGGGAGCGACTGATTTAAAGGTGAGCGGGGCCCATGGGAGCGGCTGATGTAAAGGTGAGCGGGGCCCACGGGAGCGGCTGATTTAAATGTGAGCGGGGCCCATGGGAGCGGCTGATTTAAAGGTGAGTGGGGCCCACGGGAACGGCTAATTTAAAGGTGAGCGGGGCCCATGGGAGCGGCTGATGTAAAGGTGAGCGGGGCCCATGGGAGCGGCTGATGTAAAGGTGAGCGGGCCCATGGGAGCGGCTGATGTAAAGGTGAGCGGGGGCCCATGGGTGCGGCTGTTTTAAAGGTGAGCGGGGCCCACGGGAGCGGCTGATTTAAAGATGAGCGGGGCCCACGGGAGCGGCTGATTTAAAAGTGAGCGGGGCCCACGGGAGCGGCTAATTTAAAGGTGAGCGGGTCCCACGGGAGCGGCTGATTTAAAGGTGAGCGGGCCCCACGGGAGCGGCTGATTTAAAGGTGAGCTGGGGCCCACGGGAGCGGCTGATTTAAAGGTGAGCGGGGCCCACAGGAGCGGCTGATTTAAAGGTGAGCGGGGCAACGGGAGCGGCTGATTTAATGGTGAGCGGGGCCCACAGGAGCGGCTGATTTAAAGGTGAGCGGGCCCGCGGGAGCGGCTGATTTAAAGGTGAGCGGGGCCCACGGGAGCGGCTGATTTAAAGGCGAGCGGGCCCCACGGGAGCGGCTGATTTAAAGGTGAGCGGGGCCACGGGAGCGGCTGATTTAAAGGTGAGCGCGGGACTACGGGAACGCCTGTTTCAAAGGTGAGCGGGGTCCACGGGAGCGGTTGATTTAAAGGTGAGCGGGGTCCACGGGTGCGGCTGATTTAAGGGTGAGCGGGGCCACGGGAGCGGGTGTTTTAAAGGTGAGCGGGGCCCATGGGTGCGGATGTTTTAAAGGTGAGCGGGCCCACGGGAGCGGCTGATTTCAAGGTGAGCTGGGCCCACGGGAGCGGCTGTTTTAAAGGTGAGTGGGGCCCACGGGAGCGGCTGTTTTAAAGGTGAGCGGGGCCCACGGGAGCGGCTGATTTAAAGATGAGCGGTACCCACGGGAGCGGCTGATTTAAAAGTGAGAGGGGCCCACGGGAGCGGCTAATTTAAAGGCGAGCTGGACCCACGGGAGCGACTGATTTAAAGGTGAGCGGTGCCCATGGGAGCGGCTGATGTAAAGGTGAGCTGGGGCCCACGGGAGTGGCAGTTTTAAAGGTGAGTGGGGCCCACGGGGGCGGCTGATTTAAAGGTGAGCGGGGCCCACGGGAGCGGCTGATTTAAAGGTGAGTGGGTCCCACGGGAGGGGCTGATTTACAGGCAAGCGCGGGCCCACGGGAGCAGCTGATTTAAAGGTGAGCAGGCCCACGGGAGCGGCTGATTTAAAGGTGGGCGAGTCCCATGGGAGCGGCTGATTTAAAGGTGAGCGGTGCCCACGGGAGCGGCTGATTTAAAGGCGAGCGGGGCCCACAGAAGCGGCTGATTTAAAGGTGAGCGGGCCCACGGGAGCGGCTGTTTTAAAGGTGAGCGGGGCCCACGGGAGCGGCTGATTTAAAGGTGAGCGGGCCCCACGGGAGCGGCTGATTTAAAGGTGAGCAGGGCCCACGGGAACGGCTGATTTGAAGGTGAGCGCTGGCCCACGGGAGAGGCTGGTTTAAAGGTGAGCGGGTCCCACGGGAGCGGCTGATTTAAAGGTGTGGGGGACCCACGGGAGAGGCTGGTTTAAAGGTGAGCGGGGCCCACGGGAGCGGCTGATTTAAAGATGAGCGGTGCCCATGGGAGCGGCTGATTTAAAAGTGAGCGGGGCCCACGGGAGCGGCTAATTTAAAGGTGAGCGGGTCCCACGTGAGCCGCTGTTTTAAAGGTGAGTGGGGGCCCAGGGGAGCGGCTGACTTAAAGGTGAGCGGGCCCCACGGGAGCGGCTGATTTAAAGGTGAGCGGGCCCCACGGGAGCGGCTGATTTAAAGGTGAGCACGGGCCCACGGGAGCGGCTGATTTATAGGTGAGCGGGTCCCACGGGAGCGGCTGTTTTAAAGGTGAGCGGGGCCCACGGGAGTGGCTAATTTAAAGGTGAGCGGGGCCCACGGGAGCGGCTGATTTAAAGGTGAGCGGGTCCCACGGGAGCGGCTGATTTAAAGCTGAGCGGGTCCCACGGGAGCGGCTGATTTAAAGGTGAGCGGGCCCACGGGAGCAGCTGATTTAAAGGTGAGCGGGCCCACGTGAGCGGCTGATTTAAAGGTGAGCGGGGCCCACGGAAGCGGCTGATGTAAAGGTGAGCGGGCCCACGGGAGCGGCTGATTTAAAGGTGAGCGGGGCCCATGGGAGCGGCTGTTTTAAAGGCGAGCTGGACCCACGGGAGCGACTGATTTAAAGGTGAGCGGGGCCCATGGGAGCGGCTGATGTAAAGGTGAGCGGGGCCCACGGGAGCGGCTGATTTAATGGTGAGTGGGGCCCACGGGAGCGGCTGATTTAAAGGCGAGCTGGACCCGCGGGAGCGACTGATTTAAAGGTGAGCGGGGCCCACGGGAGCGGCTGATTTAAAGATGAGCGGGGCCCACGGGAGCGGCTGATTTAAAAGTGAGCGGTGCCCACGGGAGCGGCTAATTTAAAGGTGAGCGGGTCCCACGGGAGCGGCTGATTTAAAGGTGAGCGGGCCCCACGGGAGCGGCTGATTTAAAGGTGAGCACGGGCCCACGGGAGCGGCTGATTTAAAGGTGAGCGGGTCCCACGGGAGCGGCTGTTTTAAAGGTGAGCGGGGCCCACGGGAGCGGCTGATTTAAAGGTGAGCGGGTCCCACGGGAGCGGCTGATTTAAAGATGGGCGGGTCCCACGGGAGCGGCTGATTTAAAGGTGAGCGGGCCCACGCGAGCAGCTGATTTAAAGGTGAGCGGGCCCACGGGAGCGGCTGATTTAAAGGTGAGCGGGGCCCACGGAAGCGGCTGATGTAAAGGTGAGCGGGCCCACGGGAGCGGCTGATTTAAAGGTGAGCGGGGCCCACGGGAGCGGCTGATTTAAAGGCGAGCTGGACCCACGGGAGCGACTGATTTAAAGGTGAGCGGGGCCCATGGGAGCGGCTGATGTAAAGGTGAGCTGGGGCCCACGGGAGTGGCTGATTTAAAGGTGAGTGGGGCCCACGGGGGCGGCTGATTTAAAGGTGAGCGGGGCCCACGGGAGCAGCTGATTTAAAGGTGAGCGGGTCCCACGGGAGTGGCTGATTTACAGGTAAGCACGGGCCCACGGGAGCAGCTGATTTAAAGGTGAGCAGGCCCACGGGAGCGGCTGATTTAAAGGTGGGCGAGTCCCATGGGAGCGGCTGATTTAAAGGTGAGCGGGGCCCACGGAAGCGGCTGATTTAAAGGTGAGTGGGGCCCACGGGAACGGCTAATTTAAAGGTGAGCGGGGCCCATGGGAGCGGCTGATGTAAAGGTGAGCGGGGCCCATGGGAGCGGCTGATGTAAAGGTGAGCGGGCCCATGGGAGCGGCTGATGTAAAGGTGAGCGGGGGCCCATGGGTGCGGCTGTTTTAAAGGTGAGCGGGGCCCACGGGAGCGGCTGATTTAAAGATGAGCGCGGCCCACGGGAGCGGCTGATTTAAAAGTGAGCGGGGCCCACGGGAGCGGCTAATTTAAAGGTGAGCGGGTCCCACGGGAGCGGCTGATTTAAAGGTGAGCGGGCCCCACGGGAGCGGCTGATTTAAAGGTGAGCACCGGCCCACGGGAGCGGCTGATTTAAAGGTGAGCGAGTACCACGGGAGCGGCTGTTTTAAAGGTGAGCGGGGCCCACGGGAGCGGCTGATTTAAAGGTGAGCGGGTCCCACGGGAGCGGCTGATTTAAAGATGAGCGGGTCCCACGGGAGCGGCTGATTTAAAGGTGAGCGGGCCCACGGGAGCAGCTGATTTAAAGGTGAGCGGGCCCACGGGAGCGGCTGATTTAAAGGTGAGCGGGGCCCACGGAAGCGGCTGATTTAAAGGTGAGCGGGCCCACGGGAGCGGCTGATTTAAAGGTGAGCGGGGCCCATGGGTGCGGCTGATTTAAAGGCGAGCTGGACCCACGGGAGCGACTGATTTAAAGGTGAGCGGGCCCACGGGAGCAGTTGATTTAAAGGTGAGCGGGGCCCACGGAAGCGGCTGATGTAAAGGTGAGCGGGCCCACGGGAGCGGCAGATTTAAAGGTGAGCGGGCCCACGTGAGCGGCTGATTTAAAGGTGAGCGGGGCCCACGGAAGCGGTTGATGTAAAGGTGAGCGGGCCCACGGGAGCGGCTGATTTAAAGGTGAGCGGGGCCCATGGGAGCGGCTGATTTAAAGGCGAGCTGGAACAACGGGAGCGACTGATTTAAAGGTGAGCGGGGCCCATGGGAGCGGCTGATGTAAAGGTGAGCGGGGCCCACGGGAGCGGCTGATTTAATGGTGAGTGGGGCCCACGGGAGCGGCTGATTTAAAGGCGAGCTGGACCCGCGGGAGCGACTGATTTAAAGGTGAGCGGGGCCCATGGGAGCGGCTGATGTAAAGGTGAGCGGGGCCCACGGGAGCGGCTGATTTAAAGGTGAGCGGGGCCCACGGGAGCGGCTGATTTAAAGGTGAGTGGGGCCCACGGGAACGGCTAATTTAAAGGTGAGCGGGGCCCATGGGAGCGGCTGATGTAAAGGTGAGCGGGGCCCATGGGAGCGGTTGATGTAAAGGTGAGCGGGCCCATGGGAGCGGCTGATGTAAAGGTGAGCGGGGGCCCATGGGTGCGGCTGTTTTAAAGGTGAGCGGGGCCCACGGGAGCGGCTGATTTAAAGATGAGCGGGGCCCACGGGAGCGGCTGATTTAAAAGTGAGCGGGGCCCACGGGAGCGACTAATTTAAAGGTGAGCGGGTCCCACGGGAGCGGCTGATTTAAAGGTGAGCGGGTCCCACGGGAGCGGCTGTTTTAAAGGTGAGCGGGGCCCACGGGAGCGGCTGATTTAAAGGTGAGCGGGTCCCACGGGAGCGGCTGATTTAAAGATGAGCGGGTCCCACGGGAGCGGCTGATTTAAAGGTGAGCGGGCCCACGGGAGCAGCTGATTTAAAGGTGAGCGGGCCCACGGGAGCGGCTGATTTAAAGGTGAGCGGGGCCCACGGGAGCGGCTGATTTAAAGGTGAGCGGGGCCCACGGGAGCGGCTGATGTAAAGGTGAGCTGGGGCCCACGGGAGCGGCTGATTTAAAGGTGAGCGGGGCCCACAGGAGCGGCTGATTTAAAGGTGAGCGGGGCAACGGGAGCGGCTGATTTAATGGTGAGCGGGGCCCACAGGAGCGGCTGATTTAAAGGTGAGCGGGCCCGCGGGAGCGGCTGATTTAAAGATGAGCGGGGCCCACGGGAGCGGCTGATTTAAAGGCGAGCGGGCCCCACGGGAGCGGCTGATTTAAAGGTGAGCGGGGCCACGGGAGCGGCTGATTTAAAGGTGAGCGCGGGACTACGGGAGCGCCTGTTTCAAAGGTGAGCGGGGTCCACGGGAGCGGTTGATTTAAAGGTGAGCGGGGTCCACGGGTGCGGCTGATTTAAGGGTGAGCGGGGCCACGGGAGCGGGTGTTTTAAAGGTGAGCGGGGCCCATGGGTGCGGATGTTTTAAAGGTGAGCGGGCCCACGGGAGCGGCTGATTTCAAGGTGAGCTGGGCCCACGGGAGCGGCTGTTTTAAAGGTGAGTGGGGCCCACGGGAGCGGCTGTTTTAAAGGTGAGCGGGGCCCACGGGAGCGGCTGATTTAAAGATGAGCGGTGCCCACGGGAGCGGCTGATTTAAAAGTGAGAGGGGCCCACGGGAGCGGCTAATTTAAAGGTGAGCGGGTCCCACGTGAGCCGCTGTTTTAAAGGTGAGTGGGGGCCCAGGGGAGCGGCTGACTTAAAGGTGAGCGGGCCCCACGGGAGCGGCTGATTTAAAGGTGAGCGGGCCCCACGGGAGCGGCTGATTTAAAGGTGAGCACGGGCCCACGGGAGCGGCTGATTTAAAGGTGAGCGGGTCCCACGGGAGCGGCTGTTTTAAAGGTGAGCGGGGCCCACGGGAGTGGCTGATTTAAAGGTGAGCGGGGCCCACGGGAGCGGCTGATTTAAAGGTGAGCGGGTCCCACGGGAGCGGCTGATTTAAAGATGAGCGGGTCCCACGGGAGCGGCTGATTTAAAGGTGAGCGGGCCCACGGGAGCAGCTGATTTAAAGGTGAGCGGGCCCACGTGAGCGGCTGATTTAAAGGTGAGCGGGGCCCACGGAAGCGGTTGATGTAAAGGTGAGCGGGCCCACGGGAGCGGCTGATTTAAAGGTGAGCGGGGCCCATGGGAGCGGCTGATTTAAAGGCGAGCTGGACCCACGGGAGCGACTGATTTAAAGGTGAGCGGGGCCCATGGGAGCGGCTGATGTAAAGGTGAGCGGGGCCCACGGGAGCGGCTGATTTAATGGTGAGTGGGGCCCACGGGAGCGGCTGATTTAAAGGCGAGCTGGACCCGCGGGAGCGACTGATTTAAAGGTGAGCGGGGCCCATGGGAGCGGCTGATGTAAAGGTGAGCGGGGCCCACGGGAGCGGCTGATTTAAATGTGAGCGGGGCCCATGGGAGCGGTTGATTTAAAGGTGAGTGGGGCCCACGGGAACGGCTAATTTAAAGGTGAGCGGGGCCCATGGGAGCGGCTGATGTAAAGGTGAGCGGGGCCCATGGGAGCGGCTGATGTAAAGGTGAGCGGGCCCATGGGAGCGGCTGATGTAAAGGTGAGCGGGGGCCCATGGGTGCGGCTGTTTTAAAGGTGAGCGGGGCCCACGGGAGCGGCTGATTTAAAGATGAGCGGGGCCCACGGGAGCGGCTGATTTAAAAGTGAGCGGGGCCCACGGGAGCGGCTAATTTAAAGGTGAGCGGGTCCCACGGGAGCGGCTGATTTAAAGGTGAGCGGGCCCCACGGGAGCGGCTGATTTAAAGGTGAGCTGGGGCCCACGGGAGCGGCTGATTTAAAGGTGTGCGGGGCCCACAGGAGCGGCTGATTTAAAGGTGAGCGGGGCAACGGGAGCGGCTGATTTAATGGTGAGCGGGGCCCACAGGAGCGGCTGATTTAAAGGTGAGCGGGCCCGCGGGAGCGGCTGATTTAAAGGTGAGCGGGGCCCACGGGAGCGGCTGATTTAAAGGCGAGCGGGCCCCACGGGAGCGGCTGATTTAAAGGTGAGCGGGGCCACGGGAGCGGCTGATTTAAAGGTGAGCGCGGGACTACGGGAACGCCTGTTTCAAAGGTGAGCGGGGTCCACGGGAGCGGTTGATTTAAAGGTGAGCGGGGTCCACGGGTGCGGCTGATTTAAGGGTGAGCGGGGCCACGGGAGCGGGTGTTTTAAAGGTGAGCGGGGCCCATGGGTGCGGATGTTTTAAAGGTGAGCGGGCCCACGGGAGCGGCTGATTTCAAGGTGAGCTGGGCCCACGGGAGCGGCTGTTTTAAAGGTGAGTGGGGCCCACGGGAGCGGCTGTTTTAAAGGTGAGCGGGGCCCACGGGAGCGGCTGATTTAAAGATGAGCGGTACCCACGGGAGCGGCTGATTTAAAAGTGAGAGGGGCCCACGGGAGCGGCTAATTTAAAGGCGAGCTGGACCCACGGGAGCGACTGATTTAAAGGTGAGCGGTGCCCATGGGAGCGGCTGATGTAAAGGTGAGCTGGGGCCCACGGGAGTGGCAGTTTTAAAGGTGAGTGGGGCCCACGGGGGCGGCTGATTTAAAGGTGAGCGGGGCCCACGGGAGCGGCTGATTTAAAGGTGAGTGGGTCCCACGGGAGGGGCTGATTTACAGGCAAGCGCGGGCCCACGGGAGCAGCTGATTTAAAGGTGAGCAGGCCCACGGGAGCGGCTGATTTAAAGGTGGGCGAGTCCCATGGGAGCGGCTGATTTAAAGGTGAGCGGTGCCCACGGGAGCGGCTGATTTAAAGGCGAGCGGGGCCCACAGAAGCGGCTGATTTAAAGGTGAGCGGGCCCACGGGAGCGGCTGTTTTAAAGGTGAGCGGGGCCCACGGGAGCGGCTGATTTAAAGGTGAGCGGGCCCCACGGGAGCGGCTGATTTAAAGGTGAGCAGGGCCCACGGGAACGGCTGATTTGAAGGTGAGCGCTGGCCCACGGGAGAGGCTGGTTTAAAGGTGAGCGGGTCCCACGGGAGCGGCTGATTTAAAGGTGTGGGGGACCCACGGGAGAGGCTGGTTTAAAGGTGAGCGGGGCCCACGGGAGCGGCTGATTTAAAGATGAGCGGTGCCCATGGGAGCGGCTGATTTAAAAGTGAGCGGGGCCCACGGGAGCGGCTAATTTAAAGGTGAGCGGGTCCCACGTGAGCCGCTGTTTTAAAGGTGAGTGGGGGCCCAGGGGAGCGGCTGACTTAAAGGTGAGCGGGCCCCACGGGAGCGGCTGATTTAAAGGTGAGCGGGCCCCACGGGAGCGGCTGATTTAAAGGTGAGCACGGGCCCACGGGAGCGGCTGATTTAAAGGTGAGCGGGTCCCACGGGTGCGGCTGTTTTAAAGGTGAGCGGGGCCCACGGGAGTGGCTAATTTAAAGGTGAGCGGGGCCCACGGGAGCGGCTGATTTAAAGGTGAGCGGGTCCCACGGGAGCGGCTGATTTAAAGCTGAGCGGGTCCCACGGGAGCGGCTGATTTAAAGGTGAGCGGGCCCACGGGAGCAGCTGATTTAAAGGTGAGCGGGCCCACGTGAGCGGCTGATTTAAAGGTGAGCGGGGCCCACGGAAGCGGCTGATGTAAAGGTGAGCGGGCCCACGGGAGCGGCTGATTTAAAGGTGAGCGGGGCCCATGGGAGCGGCTGTTTTAAAGGCGAGCTGGACCCACGGGAGCGACTGATTTAAAGGTGAGCGGGGCCCATGGGAGCGGCTGATGTAAAGGTGAGCGGGGCCCACGGGAGCGGCTGATTTAATGGTGAGTGGGGCCCACGGGAGCGGCTGATTTAAAGGCGAGCTGGACCCGCGGGGAGCGACTGATTTAAAGGTGAGCGGGGCCCACGGGAGCGGCTGATTTAAAGATGAGCGGGGCCCACGGGAGCGGCTGATTTAAAAGTGAGCGGTGCCCACGGGAGCGGCTAATTTAAAGGTGAGCGGGTCCCACGGGAGCGGCTGATTTAAAGGTGAGCGGGCCCCACGGGAGCGGCTGATTTAAAGGTGAGCACGGGCCCACGGGAGCGGCTGATTTAAAGGTGAGCGGGTCCCACGGGAGCGGCTGTTTTAAAGGTGAGCGGGGCCCACGGGAGCGGCTGATTTAAAGGTGAGCGGGTCCCACGGGAGCGGCTGATTTAAAGATGGGCGGGTCCCACGGGAGCGGCTGATTTAAAGGTGAGCGGGCCCACGCGAGCAGCTGATTTAAAGGTGAGCGGGCCCACGGGAGCGGCTGATTTAAAGGTGAGCGGGGCCCACGGAAGCGGCTGATGTAAAGGTGAGCGGGCCCACGGGAGCGGCTGATTTAAAGGTGAGCGGGGCCCACGGGAGCGGCTGATTTAAAGGCGAGCTGGACCCACGGGAGCGACTGATTTAAAGGTGAGCGGGGCCCATGGGAGCGGCTGATGTAAAGGTGAGCTGGGGCCCACGGGAGTGGCTGATTTAAAGGTGAGTGGGGCCCACGGGGGCGGCTGATTTAAAGGTGAGCGGGGCCCACGGGAGCAGCTGATTTAAAGGTGAGCGGGTCCCACGGGAGTGGCTGATTTACAGGTAAGCACGGGCCCACGGGAGCAGCTGATTTAAAGGTGAGCAGGCCCACGGGAGCGGCTGATTTAAAGGTGGGCGAGTCCCATGGGAGCGGCTGATTTAAAGGTGAGCGGGGCCCACGGAAGCGGCTGATTTAAAGGTGAGTGGGGCCCACGGGAACGGCTAATTTAAAGGTGAGCGGGGCCCATGGGAGCGGCTGATGTAAAGGTGAGCGGGGCCCATGGGAGCGGCTGATGTAAAGGTGAGCGGGCCCATGGGAGCGGCTGATGTAAAGGTGAGCGGGGGCCCATGGGTGCGGCTGTTTTAAAGGTGAGCGGGGCCCACGGGAGCGGCTGATTTAAAGATGAGCGCGGCCCACGGGAGCGGCTGATTTAAAAGTGAGCGGGGCCCACGGGAGCGGCTAATTTAAAGGTGAGCGGGTCCCACGGGAGCGGCTGATTTAAAGGTGAGCGGGCCCCACGGGAGCGGCTGATTTAAAGGTGAGCACCGGCCCACGGGAGCGGCTGATTTAAAGGTGAGCGAGTACCACGGGAGCGGCTGTTTTAAAGGTGAGCGGGGCCCACGGGAGCGGCTGATTTAAAGGTGAGCGGGTCCCACGGGAGCGGCTGATTTAAAGATGAGCGGGTCCCACGGGAGCGGCTGATTTAAAGGTGAGCGGGCCCACGGGAGCAGCTGATTTAAAGGTGAGCGGGCCCACGGGAGCGGCTGATTTAAAGGTGAGCGGGGCCCACGGAAGCGGCTGATTTAAAGGTGAGCGGGCCCACGGGAGCGGCTGATTTAAAGGTGAGCGGGGCCCATGGGTGCGGCTGATTTAAAGGCGAGCTGGACCCACGGGAGCGACTGATTTAAAGGTGAGCGGGGCCCATGGGAGCGGCTGATGTAAAGGTGAGCTGGGGCCCACGGGAGTGGCTGATTTAAAGGTGAGTGGGGCCCACGGGGGCGACTGATTTAAAGGTGAGCGGGGCCCACGGGAGCGGCTGATTTAAAGGTGAGCGGGTCCCACGGGAGCGGCTGATTTACAGGTAAGCGCGGGCCCACGGGAGCAGCTGATTTAAAGGTGAGCAGGCCCACAGGAGCGGCTGATTTAAAGGTGGGCGAGTCCCATGGGAGCGGCTGATTTAAAGGTGAGCGGTGCCCACGGGAGCGGCTGATTTAAAGGCGAGCGGGGCCCACAGAAGCGGCTGATTTAAAGGTGAGCGGGCCCACGGGAGCGGCTGTTTTAAAGGTGAGCGGGGCCCACGGGAGCGGCTGATTTAAAGGTGAGCGGGCCCCACGGGAGCGGCTGATTTAAAGGTGAGCAGGGCCCACGGGAATGGCTGATTTGAAGGTGAGCGCTGGCCCACGGGAGAGGCTGGTTTAAAGGTGAGCGGGTCCCACGGGAGCGGCTGATTTAAAAGTGAGCGGGGCCCACCGGAGCGGCTAATTTAAAGGTGAGCGGGTCCCACGTGAGCCGCTGTTTTAAAGGTGAGTGGGGGCCCAGGGGAGCGGCTGAATTAAAGGTGAGCGGGCCCCTCGGGAGCGGCTGATTTAAAGGTGAGCGGGCCCCACGGGAGCGGCTGATTTAAAGGTGAGCACGGGCCCACGGGAGCGGCTGATGTAAAGGTGAGCGGGGCCCACGGAAGCAGCTGATGTAAAGGTGAGCGGGCCCACGGGAGCGGCTGATTTAAAGGTGAGCGGGGCCCATGGGAGCGGCTGATTTAAAGGCGAGCTGGACCCACGGGAGCGACTGATTTAAAGGTGAGCGGGGCCCATGGGAGCGGCTGATGTAAAGGTGAGCGGGGCCCACGGGAGCGGCTGATTTAATGGTGAGTGGGGCCCACGGGAGCGGCTGATTTAAAGGCGAGCTGGACCCGCGGGAGCGACTGATTTAAAGGTGAGCGGGGCCCATGGGAGCGGCTGATGTAAAGGTGAGCGGGGCCCACGGGAGCGGCTGATTTAAAGGTGAGCGGGGCCCACGGGAGCGGCTCATTTAAAGGTGAGTGGGGCCCACGGGAACGGCTAATTTAAAGGTGAGCGGGGCCCATGGGAGCGGCTGATGTAAAGGTGAGCGGGGCCCATGGGAGCGGCTGATGTAAAGGTGAGCGGGCCCATGGGAGCGGCTGATGTAAAGGTGAGCGGGGGCCCATGGGTGCGGCTGTTTTAAAGGTGAGCGGGGCCCACGGGAGCGGCTGATTTAAAGATGAGCGGGGCCCACGGGAGCGGCTGATTTAAAAGTGAGCGGGGCCCACGGGAGCGGCTAATTTAAAGGTGAGCGGGTCCCACGGGAGCGGCTGATTTAAAGGTGAGCGGGCCCCACGGGAGCGGCTGATTTAAAGGTGAGCACGGTCCACGGGAGCGGCTGATTTAAAGGTGAGCAGGTCCCACGGGAGCGGCTGTTTTAAAGGTGAGCGGGGCCCACGGGAGCGGCTGATTTAAAGGTGAGCGGGCCCCACGGGAGCGGCTGATTTAAAGGTGAGCAGGGCCCACGGGAACGGCTGATTTGAAGGTGAGCGCTGGCCCACGGGAGAGGCTGGTTTAAAGGTGAGCGGGTCCCACGGGAGCGGCTGATTTAAAGGTGTGGGGGACCCACGGGAGAGGCTGGTTTAAAGGTGAGCGGGGCCCACGGGAGCGGCTGATTTAAAAGTGAGCGGGGCCCACGGGAGCGGCTAATTTAAAGGTGAGCGGGTCCCACGTGAGCCGCTGTTTTAAAGGTGAGTGGGGGCCCAGGGGAGCGGCTGACTTAAAGGTGAGCGGGCCCCACGGGAGCGGCTGATTTAAAGGTGAGCGGGCCCCACGGGAGCGGCTGATTTAAAGGTGAGCACGGGCCCACGGGAGCGGCTGATTTAAAGGTGAGCGGGGTCCCACGGGAGCGGCTGTTTTAAAGGTGAGCGGGGCCCACGGGAGTGGCTGATTTAAAGGTGAGCGGGGCCCACGGGAGCGGCTGATTTAAAGGTGAGCGGGTCCCACGGGAGCGGCTGATTTAAAGATGAGCGGGTCCCACGGGAGCGGCTGATTTAAAGGTGAGCGGGCCCACGGGAGCAGCTGATTTAAAGGTGAGCGGGCCCACGTGAGCGGCTGATTTAAAGGTGAGCGGGGCCCACGGAAGCGGCTGATGTAAAGGTGAGCGGGCCCACGGGAGCGGCTGATTTAAAGTTGAGCGGGGCCCATGGGAGCGGCTGTTTTAAAGGCGAGCTGGACCCACGGGAGCGACTGATTTAAAGGTGAGCGGGGCCCATGGGAGCGGCTGATGTAAAGGTGAGCGGGGCCCACGGGAGCGGCTGATTTAATGGTGAGTGGGGCCCACGGGAGCGGCTGATTTAAAGGCGAGCTGGACCCGCGGGAGCGACTGATTTAAAGGTGAGCGGGGCCCATGGGAGCGGCTGATGTAAAGGTGAGCGGGGCCCACGGGAGCGGCTGATTTAAAGGTGAGCGGGGCCCACGGGAACGGCTGATTTAAAGGTGAGTGGGGCCCACGGGAACGGCTAATTTAAAGGTGAGTGGGGCCCATGGGAGCGGCTGATGTAAAGGTGAGCGGGGCCCATGGGAGCGGCTGATGTAAAGGTGAGCGGGCCCATGGGAGCGGCTGATGTAAAGGTGAGCGGGGGCCCATGGGTGCGGCTGTTTTAAAGGTGAGCGGGGCCCACGGGAGCGGCTGATTTAAAGATGAGCGGGGCCCACGGGAGCGGCTGATTTAAAAGTGAGCGGGGCCCACGGGAGCGGCTAATTTAAAGGTGAGCGGGTCCCACGGGAGCGGCTGATTTAAAGGTGAGCGGGCCCCACGGGAGCGGCTGATTTAAAGGAGAGCACGGGCCCACGGGAGCGGCTGATTTAAAGGTGAGCGGGTCCCACGGGAGCGGCTGTTTTAAAGGTGAGCGGGGCCCACGGGAGCGGCTGATTTAAAGGTGAGCGGGTCCCACGGGAGCGGCTGATTTAAAGATGGGCGGGTCCCACGGGAGCGGCTGATTTAAAGGTGAGCGGGCCCACGGGAGCAGCTGATTTAAAGGTGAGCGGGCCCACGGGAGCAGCTGATTTAAAGGTGAGCGGGGCCCACGGAAGCGGCTGATGTAAAGGTGAGCTGGGGCCCACGGGAGCAGCTGATTTAAAGGTGAGCGGGGCCCACGGGAGCAGCTGATTTAAAGGTGAGCGGAGCCCATGGGAGCGGCTGATTTAAAGGTGAGCGGGGCCCACGGGAGCGGCTGATTTAAAGGCGAGCTGGACCCACGGGAGCGACTGATTTAAAGGTGAGCGGGGCCCATGGGAGCGGCTGATGTAAAGGTGAGCTGGGGCCCACGGGAGTGGCTGATTTAAAGGTGAGCGGGGCCCACGGGAGCAGCTGATTTAAAGGTGAGCGGGTCCCACGGGAGCGGCTGATTTACAGGTAAGCACGGGCCCACGGGAGCAGCTGATTTAAAGGTGAGCAGGCCCACGGGAGCGGCTGATTTAAAGGTGGGCGAGTCCCATGGGAGCGGCTGATTTAAAGGTGAGCGGGGCCCACGGAAGCGGCTGATTTACAGGTGAGTGGGGCCCACGGGAACGGCTAATTTAAAGGTGAGCGGGGCCCATGGGAGCGGCTGATGTAAAGGTGAGCGGGGCCCATGGGAGCGGCTGATGTAAAGGTGAGCGGGCCCATGGGAGCGGCTGATGTAAAGGTGAGCGGGGGCCCATGGGTGCGGCTGTTTTAAAGGTGAGCGGGGCCCACGGGAGCGGCTGATTTAAAGATGAGCGGGGCCCACGGGAGCGGCTGATTTAAAAGTGAGCGGGGCCCACGGGAGCGGCTAATTTAAAGGTGAGCGGGTCCCACGGGAGCGGCTGATTTAAAGGTGAGCGGGCCCCACGGGAGCGGCTGATTTAAAGGTGAGCACCGGCCCACGGGAGCGGCTGATTTAAAGGTGAGCGAGTCCCACGGGAGCGGCTGTTTTAAAGGTGAGCGGGGCACAAGGGAGCGGCTGATTTAAAGGTGAGCGGGGCCCACCGGAGCGGCTAATTTAAAGGTGAGCGGGTCCCACGTGAGCCGCTGTTTTAAAGGTGAGTGGGGGCCCAGGGGAGCGGCTGAATTAAAGGTGAGCGGGCCCCTCGGGAGCGGCTGATTTAAAGGTGAGCGGGCCCCACGGGAGCGGCTGATTTAAAGGTGAGCACGGGCCCACGGGAGCGGCTGATTTAAAGGTGAGCGGGGCCCACGGAAGCAGCTGATGTAAAGGTGAGCGGGCCCACGGGAGCGGCTGATTTAAAGGTGAGCGGGGCCCATGGGAGCGGCTGATTTAAAGGCGAGCTGGACCCACGGGAGCGACTGATTTAAATGTGAGCGGGGCCCATGGGAGCGGCTGATGTAAAGGTGAGCGGGGCCCACGGGAGCGGCTGATTTAATGGTGAGTGGGGCCCACGGGAGCGGCTGATTTAAAGGCGAGCTGGACCCGCGGGAGCGACTGATTTAAAGGTGAGCGGGGCCCATGGGAGCGGCTGATGTAAAGGTGAGCGGGGCCCACGGGAGCGGCTGATTTAAAGGTGAGCGGGGCCCACGGGAGCGGCTCATTTAAAGGTGAGTGGGGCCCACGGGAACGGCTAATTTAAAGGTGAGCGGGGCCCATGGGAGCGGCTGATGTAAAGGTGAGCGGGGCCCATGGGAGCGGCTGATGTAAAGGTGAGCGGGCCCATGGGAGCGGCTGATGTAAAGGTGAGCGGGGGCCCATGGGTGCGGCTGTTTTAAAGGTGAGCGGGGCCCACGGGAGCGGCTGATTTAAAGATGAGCGGGGCCCACGGGAGCGGCTGATTTAAAAGTGAGCGGGGCCCACGGGAGCGGCTAATTTAAAGGTGAGCGGGTCCCACGGGAGCGGCTGATTTAAAGGTGAGCGGGCCCCACGGGAGCGGCTGATTTAAAGGTGAGCACGGTCCACGGGAGCGGCTGATTTAAAGGTGAGCAGGTCCCATGGGAGCGGCTGTTTTAAAGGTGAGCGGGGCCCACGGGAGCGGCTGATTTAAAGGTGAGCGGGCCCCACGGGAGCGGCTGATTTAAAGGTGAGCAGGGCCCACGGGAACGGCTGATTTGAAGGTGAGCGCTGGCCCACGGGAGAGGCTGGTTTAAAGGTGAGCGGGTCCCACGGGAGCGGCTGATTTAAAGGTGTGGGGGACCCACGGGAGAGGCTGGTTTAAAGGTGAGCGGGGCCCACGGGAGCGGCTGATTTAAAAGTGAGCGGGGCCCACGGGAGCGGCTAATTTAAAGGTGAGCGGGTCCCACGTGAGCCGCTGTTTTAAAGGTGAGTGGGGGCCCAGGGGAGCGGCTGACTTAAAGGTGAGCGGGCCCCACGGGAGCGGCTGATTTAAAGGTGAGCGGGCCCCACGGGAGCGGCTGATTTAAAGGTGAGCACGGGCCCACGGGAGCGGCTGATTTAAAGGTGAGCGGGTCCCACGGGAGCGGCTGTTTTAAAGGTGAGCGGGGCCCACGGGAGTGGCTGATTTAAAGGTGAGCGGGGCCCACGGGAGCGGCTGATTTAAAGGTGAGCGGGTCCCACGGGAGCGGCTGATTTAAAGATGAGCGGGTCCCACGGGAGCGGCTGATTTAAAGGTGAGCGGGCCCACGGGAGCAGCTGATTTAAAGGTGAGCGGGCCCACGTGAGCGGCTGATTTAAAGGTGAGCGGGGCCCACGGAAGCGGCTGATGTAAAGGTGAGCGGGCCCACGGGAGCGGCTGATTTAAAGTTGAGCGGGGCCCATGGGAGCGGCTGTTTTAAAGGCGAGCTGGACCCACGGGAGCGACTGATTTAAAGGTGAGCGGGGCCCATGGGAGCGGCTGATGTAAAGGTGAGCGGGGCCCACGGGAGCGGCTGATTTAATGGTGAGTGGGGCCCACGGGAGCGGCTGATTTAAAGGCGAGCTGGACCCGCGGGAGCGACTGATTTAAAGGTGAGCGGGGCCCATGGGAGCGGCTGATGTAAAGGTGAGCGGGGCCCACGGGAGCGGCTGATTTAAAGGTGAGCGGGGCCCACGGGAACGGCTGATTTAAAGGTGAGTGGGGCCCACGGGAACGGCTAATTTAAAGGTGAGTGGGGCCCATGGGAGCGGCTGATGTAAAGGTGAGCGGGGCCCATGGGAGCGGCTGATGTAAAGGTGAGCGGGCCCATGGGAGCGGCTGATGTAAAGGTGAGCGGGGGCCCATGGGTGCGGCTGTTTTAAAGGTGAGCGGGGCCCACGGGAGCGGCTGATTTAAAGATGAGCGGGGCCCACGGGAGCGGCTGATTTAAAAGTGAGCGGGGCCCACGGGAGCGGCTAATTTAAAGGTGAGCGGGTCCCACGGGAGCGGCTGATTTAAAGGTGAGCGGGCCCCACGGGAGCGGCTGATTTAAAGGAGAGCACGGGCCCACGGGAGCGGCTGATTTAAAGGTGAGCGGGTCCCACGGGAGCGGCTGTTTTAAAGGTGAGCGGGGCCCACGGGAGCGGCTGATTTAAAGGTGAGCGGGTCCCACGGGAGCGGCTGATTTAAAGATGGGCGGGTCCCACGGGAGCGGCTGATTTAAAGGTGAGCGGGCCCACGGGAGCAGCTGATTTAAAGGTGAGCGGGCCCACGGGAGCAGCTGATTTAAAGGTGAGCGGGGCCCACGGAAGCGGCTGATGTAAAGGTGAGCGGGCCCACGGGAGCGGCTGATTTAAAGGTGAGCGGGGCCCACGGGAGCGGCTGATTTAAAGGCGAGCTGGACCCACGGGAGCGACTGATTTAAAGGTGAGCGGGGCCCATGGGAGCGGCTGATGTAAAGGTGAGCTGGGGCCCACGGGAGTGGCTGATTTAAAGGTGAGTGGGGCCCACGGGGGCGGCTGATTTAAAGGTGAGCGGGGCCCACGGGAGCAGCTGATTTAAAGGTGAGCGGGTCCCACGGGAGCGGCTGATTTACAGGTAAGCACGGGCCCACGGGAGCAGCTGATTTAAAGGTGAGCAGGCCCACGGGAGCGGCTGATTTAAAGGTGGGCGAGTCCCATGGGAGCGGCTGATTTAAAGGTGAGCGGGGCCCACGGAAGCGGCTGATTTACAGGTGAGTGGGGCCCACGGGAACGGCTAATTTAAAGGTGAGCGGGGCCCATGGGAGCGGCTGATGTAAAGGTGAGCGGGGCCCATGGGAGCGGCTGATGTAAAGGTGAGCGGGCCCATGGGAGCGGCTGATGTAAAGGTGAGCGGGGGGCCCATGGGTGCGGCTGTTTTAAAGGTGAGCGGGGCCCACGGGAGCGGCTGATTTAAAGATGAGCGGGGCCCACGGGAGCGGCTGATTTAAAAGTGAGCGGGGCCCACGGGAGCGGCTAATTTAAAGGTGAGCGGGTCCCACGGGAGCGGCTGATTTAAAGGTGAGCGGGCCCCACGGGAGCGGCTGATTTAAAGGTGAGCACCGGCCCACGGGAGCGGCTGATTTAAAGGTGAGCGAGTCCCACGGGAGCGGCTGTTTTAAAGGTGAGCGGGGCCCACGGGAGCGGCTGATTTAAAGGTGAGCGGGTCCCACGGGAGCGGCTGATTTAAAGATGAGCGGGTCCCACGGGAGCGGCTGATTTAAAGGTGAGCGGGCCCACGGGAGCAGCTGATTTAAAGGTGAGCGGGCCCACGGGTGCGGCTGATTTAAAGGTGAGCGGGGCCCACGGAAGCGGCTGATTTAAAGGTGAGCGGGCCCACGGGAGCGGCTGATTTAAAGGTGAGCAGGGCCCATGGGAGCGGCTGATTTAAAGGCGAGCTGGACCCACGGGAGCGACTGATTTAAAGGTGAGCGGGGCCCATGGGAGCGGCTGATGTAAAGGTGAGCTGGGGCCCACGGGAGTGGCTGATTTAAAGGTGAGTGGGGCCCACGGGGGCGGCTGATTTAAAGGTGAGCGGGGCCCACGGGAGCGGCTGATTTAAAGGTGAGCGGGTCCCACGGGAGCGGCTGATTTACAGGTAAGCGCGGGCCCACGGGAGCAGCTGATTTAAAGGTGAGCAGGCCCACGGGAGCGGCTGATTTAAAGGTGGGCGAGTCCCATGGGAGCGGCTGATTTAAAGGTGAGCGGTGCCCACGGGAGCGGCTGATTTAAAGGCGAGCGGGGCCCACAGAAGCGGCTGATTTAAAGGTGAGCGGGCCCACGGGAGCGGCTGTTTTAAAGGTGAGCGGGGCCCACGGGAGCGGCTGATTTAAAGGTGAGCGGGCCCCACGGGAGCGGCTGATTTAAAGGTGAGCAGGGCCCACGGGAACGGCTGATTTGAAGGTGAGCGCTGGCCCACGGGAGAGGCTGGTTTAAAGGTGAGCGGGTCCCACGGGAGCGGCTGATTTAAAAGTGAGCGGGGCCCACCGGAGCGGCTAATTTAAAGGTGAGCGGGTCCCACGTGAGCCGCTGTTTTAAAGGTGAGTGGGGGCCCAGGGGAGCGGCTGAATTAAAGGTGAGCGGGCCCCTCGGGAGCGGCTGATTTAAAGGTGAGCGGGCCCCACGGGAGCGGCTGATTTAAAGGTGAGCACGGGCCCACGGGAGCGGCTGATTTAAAGGTGAGCGGGGCCCACGGAAGCGGCTGATGTAAAAGTGAGCGGGCCCACGGGAGCGGCTGATTTAAAGGTGAGCGGGGCCCATGGGAGCGGCTGATTTAAAGGCGAGCTGGACCCACGAGAGCGACTGATTTAAAGGTGAGCGGGGCCCATGGGAGCGGCTGATGTAAAGGTGAGCGGGGCCCACGGGAGCGGCTGATTTAATGGTGAGTGGGGCCCACGGGAGCGGCTGATTTAAAGGCGAGCTGGACCCGCGGGAGCGACTGATTTAAAGGTGAGCGGGGCCCATGGGAGCGGCTGATGTAAAGGTGAGCGGGGCCCACGGGAGCGGCTGATTTAAAGGTGAGCGGGGCCCACGGGAGCGGCTCATTTAAAGGTGAGTGGGGCCCACGGGAACGGCTAATTTAAAGGTGAGCGGGGCCCATGGGAGCGGCTGATGTAAAGGTGAGCGGGGCCCATGGGAGCGGCTGAAGTAAAGGTGAGCGGGCCCATGGGAGCGGCTGATGTAAAGGTGAGCGGGGGCCCATGGGTGCGGCTGTTTTAAAGGTGAGCGGGGCCCACGGGAGCGGCTGATTTAAAGATGAGCGGGGCCCACGGGAGCGGCTGATTTAAAAGTGAGCGGGGCCCACGGGAGCGGCTGATTTAAAGGTGAGCGGGCCCCACGGGAGCGGCTGATTTAAAGGTGAGCACGGGCCCACGGGAGCGGCTGATTTAAAGGTGAGCGGGTCCCACGGGAGCGGCTGTTTTAAAGTTGAGCGGGGCCCACGGGAGCGGCTGATTTAAAGGTGAGCGGGTCCCACGGGAGCGGCTGATTTAAAGATGGGCGGGTCCCACGGGAGCGGCTGATTTAAAGGTGAGCGGGCCCACGGGAGCAGCTGATTTAAAGGTGAGCGGGCCCACGGGAGCGGCTGATTTAAAGGTGAGCGGGGCCCACGGAAGCGGCTGATGTAAAGGTGAGCGGGCCCACGGGAGCGGCTGATTTAAAGGTGAGCGGGGCCCACGGGAGCGGCTGATTTAAAGGCGAGCTGGACCCACGGGAGCGACTGATTTAAAGGTGAGCGGGGCCCATGGGAGCGGCTGATGTAAAGGTGAGCTGGGGCCCACGGGAGTGGCTGATTTAAAGGTGAGTGGGGCCCACGGGGGCGGCTGATTTAAAGGTGAGCGGGGCCCACGGGAGCGGCTGATTTAAAGGTGAGCGGGTCCCACGGGAGCGGCTGATTTAAAGGTGAGCGGGGCCCATGGGAGCGGCTGATTTAAAGGCGAGCTGGACCCACGGGAGCGACTGATTTAAAGGTGAGCGGGGCCCATGGGAGCGGCTGATGTAAAGGTGAGCGGGGCCCACGGGAGCGACTGATTTAAAGGTGAGCGGGGCCCATGGGAGCGGCTGATGTAAAGGTGAGCGGGGCCCACGGGAGCGGCTGATTTAATGGTGAGTGGGGCCCACGGGAGCGGCTGATTTAAAGGCGAGCTGGACCCGCGGGAGCGACTGATTTAAAGGTGAGCGGGGCCCATGGGAGCGGCTGATGTAAAGGTGAGCGGGGCCCACGGGAGCGGCTGATTTAAAGGTGAGCGGGGCCCACGGGAGCGGCTCATTTAAAGGTGAGTGGGGCCCACGGGAACGGCTAATTTAAAGGTGAGCAGGGCCCATGGGAGCGGCTGATGTAAAGGTGAGCGGGGCCCATGGGAGCGGCTGATGTAAAGGTGAGCGGGCCCATGGGAGCGGCTGATGTAAAGGTGAGCGGGGGCCCATGGGTGCGGCTGTTTTAAAGGTGAGCGGGGCCCACGGGAGCGGCTGATTTAAAGATGAGCGGGGCCCACGGGAGCGGCTGATTTAAAAGTGAGCGGGGCCCACGGGAGCGGCTAATTTAAAGGTGAGCGGGTCCCACGGGAGCGGCTGATTTAAAGGTGAGCGGGCCCCACGGGAGCGGCTGATTTAAAGGTGAGCACGGGCCCACGGGAGCGGCTGATTTAAAGGTGAGCGGGTCCCACGGGAGCGGCTGTTTTAAAGGTGAGCGGGGCCCACGGGAGCGGCTGATTTAAAGGTGAGCGGGTCCCACGGGAGCGGCTGATTTAAAGGTGAGCGGGCCCACGGGAGCAGCTGATTTAAAGGTGAGCGGGCCCACGGGAGCGGCTGATTTAAAGGTGAGCGGGGCCCACGGAAGCGGCTGATGTAAAGGTGAGCGGGCCCACGGGAGCGGCTGATTTAAAGGTGAGCGGGTCCCACGGGAGCGGCTGATTTAAAGGCGAGCTGGACCCACGGGAGCGACTGATTTAAAGGTGAGCGGGGCCCATGGGAGCGGCTGATGTAAAGGTGAGCTGGGGCCCACGGGAGTGGCTGATTTAAAGGTGAGTGGGGCCCACGGGGGCGGCTGATTTAAAGGTGAGCGGGGCCCACGGGAGCGTCTGATTTAAAGGTGAGCGGGTCCCACGGGAACGGCTGATTTACAGGTAAGCGCGGGCCCACGGGAGCAGCTGATTTAAAGGTGAGCAGGCCCACGGGAGTGGCTGATTTAAAGGTGGGCGAGTCCCATGGGAGCGGCTGATTTAAAGGTGAGCGGTGCCCACGGGAGCGGCTGATTTAAAGGTGAGCGGGGCCCACAGAAGCGGCTGATTTAAAGGTGAGCGGGCCCACGGGAGCGGCTGTTTTAAAGGTGAGCGGGGCCCACGGGAGCGGCTGATTTAAAGGTGAGCGGGCCCCACGGGAGCGGCTGATTTAAAGGTGAGCAGGGCCCACGGGAACGGCTGATTTGAAGGTGAGCGCTGGCCCACGGGAGAGGCTGGTTTAAAGGTGAGCTGGTCCCACGGGAGCGGCTGATTTAAAGGTGTGGGGGACCCACGGGAGAGGCTGGTTTAAAGGTGAGCGGGGCCCACGGGAGCAGCTGATTTCAAGGTGAGCGGGTCCCACGGGAGCGGCTGATTTAAAGGTGAGCGGGGCCCACGGGAGCGGCTGATTTAAAGGTGAGCGGGGCCCACAGAAGCGGCTGATTTAAAGGTGAGCGGGCCCACGGGAGCGGCTGTTTTAAAGGTGAGCGGGGCCCAC
This sequence comes from Somniosus microcephalus, assembly GCF_052327205.1. Taxonomy (NCBI): domain Eukaryota; kingdom Metazoa; phylum Chordata; class Chondrichthyes; order Squaliformes; family Somniosidae; genus Somniosus; species Somniosus microcephalus. The sequence goes on along the minus strand of NC_140993.1, from coordinate 97,965,421 downwards.
GGGAGCGGCTGATTTAAAGGTGAGCGGGCCCCACGGGAGCGGCTGATTTAAAGGTGAGCAGGGCCCACGGGAACGGCTGATTTGAAGGTGAGCGCTGGCCCACGGGAGAGGCTGGTTTAAAGGTGAGCTGGTCCCACGGGAGCGGCTGATTTAAAGGTGTGGGGGACCCACGGGAGAGGCTGGTTTAAAGGTGAGCGGGGCCCACGGGAGCAGCTGATTTCAAGGTGAGCGGGTCCCACGGGAGCGGCTGATTTAAAGGTGAGCGGGGCCCACGGGAGCGGCTGATTTAAAGGTGAGCGGGGCCCACGGGAGCGGCTACAATGGACCGGTGAGTGTAAAGAAGTAAAAAATAATCGAAGTGTGACGTCAACAGAAAGCAAGTAAGTGATTTGTTGGTGAGTATTTCTCTATTTCTTGCTTTTTTTCAAACTTGGTGCTTTGGTGTAGATTCAAAGATATACGTGTTCCAAATTTTAAAAACAAATTAATTAATTAATTGAGGTGGGAGACCAGGCAATGTGTTGTTGTTGTTGCATGTGGGAGCTGATGGACACCATTGAGGTCCACGGCGACCACATCTGCAGCAAATGTTGGCTGCTCGAGGAACTTCGGCTCAGAGTTGATGAGCTGGAGTCGGAGCTTCAGACACTGCGACACATTAGGGAGGGGGAGCATTACCTGGACATTAAGTTCCAGGAGGCAGTCACATCCACTAGAATAATTACTTCCAATTTGGCCCATGGTCAGGGACAGGAGGGTGTGACTACAAGTGAGGCAGGTATTGGGATCCAGGAGGTAGTGATGGAGGAGCCTCAGCCCTTGGCCTTGCCAAACAGGTACGAGATTCTTGTTCCCTGTGTGGACGAGGGCAGGGACTGCAGGGAGGATGAGCAATCTGACCACAGCTCCATGGTACAGGGAGCCATTCAAGTGGGGGGAGTAAAAAGAAATGTTGTAGTGATAGGGGACAGTATAGTTAGGGGGATAGATACTGTTCTCTGCAGCTGAGAACATGAGTCCCAAAGGCTGTGTTGCCTGCCCGGTGCCAGGGTTAAGGACATCTCCTCTGGGCTGGAGAGGAACTTGGAGTGGGAGGGGGAAGATCCAGGTGTCATGGTGCATGTAGGTACCAATGACATAGGTAGGACAAAGAAAGAGGTTCTGCTGAGGGAGTATGAGCAGCGAGGGGCTAAATTAAAAAGCAGAACCACAAAGGTAATAATCTCTGGGTTACTACCTGAGCCACGAGCAAATTTGCATAGGGTAAATAAGATCAGAGAAATGAACAAGTGGCTCAAAGACTGGTGTGGGAGAAATGGGTTTTGATTTGTGGGGCACTGGGATAAGAGGGAGCTGTTCCATTTGGACAGGCTTCACTTGAACCATGCTGGGGCTAGAGTCCTGGCGAATTGAATAACTAGGGCTGTAGAGAGGGCTTTAAACGAAATAGTTGGGGGGAGGGTCCAGGTGAACGGGAATTTAAAAAGTCAATGAGAAATGAGAAAACAATAGAGCAGGATAGAGATGGGGGAAATAATAACCAGAGTGTGACAGGAAGGAACAGAATGTTTAAAAATAAGGGTGCAACAGAAAATGGGGCCAAAACAAGGAGAGATGGTAAAAAGACAAAGTTAAAAGCTCTATATCTGAATGCACGCAGCATTCATAACAAGATAAATGAGTTGACGGCACAAATAGATACAAATGGGTATGATCTGATCGCCATTACAGAGACGTGGTTGCAAGTTGACCAGGGCTGGGAACTGAATATTCCAGGGTATTTGACAATTCGGAAGGATAGACAGAAAGGAAAGGGAGGTGGGGTGGCTTTGTTGGTAAAGGATGGGATCAGTGCAATGGTGAGAAGTGATATTGGCTCAGAAGACCAAGATGTAGAATCGGTTTGGGTGGAGGTAAAAAATAATAAGGGGGAAAAGACTCTGGTGGACATAGTCTACAGGCCCCCGAAAAGTAGCAATACTGTTGGACAGAGTATAAATCAACAAATAATGAAGGCCTGTAAAAAAGGTACGGTAATAATCATGGGTGATTTTAATCTCCATATTGTATGAACAAATCAAACTGGCCATGGTAGCCTTGAGGAGTAATTCATAGAGTATATCCGGGATGGTTTCCTCAAACAGTATGTAATAGAACCAACCAGGGAGCAGGCTATCTTGGATCTGGTACTGTGTAATAAGACTGAATTAATAAATGATCTCATAGTAAAGGATCCTCTAGGAAAGAGTGATCATAACATGATTGAATTTCAAATTCAGTTGGAGGGTGAGAAAGTTGTATCTCAAACCAATGTCCTGATCTTAAACAAAGGCAATTACAATGGCATGAGGGCAGAACTGGCTAAAGTGGACTGGAAAAATAAATTAAAAGGTAAGACAGTTGAAATGCAGTGGCGGACATTTAAGGACATTTATAACTCCCAACAAAAATATATTCCAGTGAGAAAGAAAGATTTTAAGAGAAGGAAGCACTATCCATGGCTAACTAAGGAAGTAAAGGATGATATCAAATTGAAAACAAAGGCATACAATTTGCCAAGGTTGGTGGGAGGTCAGAGGATTGGGAATTTTTTAAAAAACCAGCAAAGGATGACTAAAAAAATCATCAATAGAGAGAAGATGAATTATGAAAGTAAACTGGCAAGAAATATTAAAACAGAAAGTAAGAGCTTCTACAGGTATATAAAAAGGAAGAGAGTAGCTAAAGTAAACGTTGGTCCCTTAGAGGATGAGACTGGGGAATTAATAATGGGGAACAGGGAAATGGCAGAGACTCTGAACAAATATTTTGTATCTGTCTTCACGGTAGAAGACACTAACAACATCCCAATAATGAATAATCAAGGGGCCACAGGGAGGGGGGAACTAAAGACAATCACTATCACTAAGGAAAAAGTACTTGGTAAAATAATGGGACTAAAAGATAACAAGTCCCCTGGACCAGATGGCCTGCATCCCAGGGTCTTAAAGAAGTGGCTGCAGAGATAGTGGATGCATTGGTTGCAATATACCAAAATTCCCTGGACTCTGGAGTGGTCCCAGCGGATTGGAAAACCACAAATGTAACACTCCTATTTAAGAAAGGAGGGAGACAGAAAGCAGGAAACTATAGACCAGTTAGCCTAACATCTGTCATTGGGAAAATGCTGGAGTCCTTCATTAAGGAAGCAGAAGCAAGGCATTTGGAAAATCATAATGCAGTCAAGCAGAGTCAGCATGGTTTTATGAAAGGGAAATCAAGTTTAACAAATTTGCTGGAGTTCTTTGAGGATGTAATGAGCAGGGTGGATAAGGGTGAGCCGGTGGATGTGGTGTATTTGGATTTCCAGAAGGTATTCGATAAAGTGCCACATAAAAGGTTACTGCATAAGATAAGAGCTCACGGAGTTGGAGGTAATATATTACAGGTAGACTACCCTTTATCCGGACTTCCGAAAACCGAAACCCTCTAAAAACCGAAGGTTTTTTCGTTCAGCGTAAGTCGTGCGTACGAACGAAAAAACCTTCGGTTTTTAGAGGGTTCCGGTTTCGGAAGTTCAGATAAAGGGTAAGTCGTGCGCACGACCCCCCGCCGACCCCCCCGCGGACCCCGCCGGCCCCGACAACCGCCGACCCCGCCAGCCCCGACAACCGCCGACCCCCCCGCGGACCCCGCCGGCCCCGACAACCGCCGACCCCCCCGCGGACCCCGCCGGCCCCGACAACCGCCGATCCCCCCCGCCGACCCCCCCGCGGACCCCGCCAGCCCCGACAACCGCCGACCCCGCCAGCCCTGACAACCGCCGACCCCCCCGCGGACCCCGCCGGCCCCGACAACCGCCGACCCCGCCAGCCCCGACAACCGCCGACCCCCCCGCGGACCCCGCCGGCCCCGACCCCCGCCGACCCCGACTGACTTACGCTGAGCGTCAGCGTAAGTCGTGCGCGCGACCCCCCGCCGACCCCCCCGCGGACCCCCGCCGACCCACCTTCCGAAATCCGAAATTCTCCTTTATCCGAAACTCGGCTGGTCCCGAGGTTTTCGGATAAAGGATAGTCTACCTGTAGCATGAATTGAGAATTGGCTAACTAACAGAAAGCAGAGAGTCGGGATAAATGGGTCATTTTCCAGTTGGCAAACGGTAACTAGTGGGGTGCCACAGGGATCGGTGCTGAGGCCTCAACTATTTACAATCTACATTAATGACTTGGATGAAGGGTGGGTGAGTGGGCAAACATTTGGCAGATGGAGTATAATGTGGAAAAGTGTGAGGTTATCCACTTTGGCAGGAAAAATAAAAAAGCAAGTTATTATTTAAATGGAGAGAGATTACAAAATGTTACAGTTCAGAGGGACCTGGGGGTCCCTGTACATGAAACACAAAATGTTAGCATGCAGGTACAGCAAGTAATCAAAAAGGCAAATGGAATGTTGGCCTTTATTGCAAGGGGGTTGGAATATAAAAGCAGGGAAGTCCTGCTACAACTGTACAGTGTATTGGTGAGACCACACCTTGAGCACTGCGTACAGTTTTGGTCTCCTTATTTAAGGAAGGATATACTTGCATTGGAGGCAGTTCAGAGACGATTCACTCAATTGATTTCTGAGATGAGGGGGTGGATTTATGAAGAAAGGTTGAGCAGGTTGGGCCTATACTCATTGGAAGTTAGAAGAATGAGAGGTGATCTTATTGAAACATATAAGATACTGAGAGGGCTCGACAAGGTAGATGCAGAGAGGATGTTTCCCCTTATGGGAAAATCTAGAACACGAGGGCACAGTGTTAGAATAAGGGGTCACCCATTTAGAACTGAGATGAGGAGGAATTTCTTCTCAGTGGTTCGTAAATCAGTGGAATTCTCTGCCCCATACAGCCATGGAGGCTGGGTCATTAAATATGTTTAAGGTGGAGATAGACAGATTTTTGCAAGATAAGGGAGTGAAGGGTTATGGGGAGCGGGAAGGGAAGTGGCTTTGAGCCCAAGATCAGCCATGATCTTATTGAATGGCGGAGCAGGCTTGAGGGGCCAAGTGGCCTATTCCTGCTCCTATTTCTTATGTTCTTATGTTTTTAATGCGTGACTGGAGAGATGGTGCAGGAGGGAGGGCTTTAGATTCCTTGGACATTGGGACCGGTTCTGAGGGAGCTGGTACCTGTACAGGCTGGACGGGTTGCACCTCAACAGAGCCGGAACCCATGTCCTCGTGGGAGGATTTGCTAGTGCTGTTGGGGAGGGTTTAAACTAATTTTGCAGGGGGGTGGGCACCAGGATGTAGCATTAGAAAAGAGAAACAAGGTGCGCAAAGGATTGTGAGAGACAGATAGCGCTAGAGTAAGAGATAGTATGGTATTAGGTGGGGTCAGACTATGAGAGAATAAAAGAAGGTCTAAGGTAGGTTTACAGTGCATGTGTGTAAACGCACAAAGCGTGGTAAATAAGATTGGTGAGCTGCAGGCGCAAATAGACATATAGGAATATGATGTCTTGGCGATAACGGAGATCTGACTCAAAAAAGGACAGGATTGGGTACTAAATATTCCTGGATATAAGGTGCTCAGGAAAGATAGAGAAGCAAAGAAAGGAGGTGGGTGGCAGTCTTGATTAAGGAGAATGTTATAGTGCTGGAGAGAGAGGATGTCCTGGAGGGGTCAAGGACAGAATCTATTTGGTTAGAGTTAAAAAACAATAGAGGTGCCATTACACTACAGGAAACTTTGTGATATCCGGCACCGATGGGATAGAGCTGTTGCCGATCTATCAAAACTGCCGGACATACAAAGTTAATGTTGAAGCATACGGAGATTTTCATCTCCGTATCTGACAACAAACACTGTTGCTAAGCAACAGCTTCAAACAGTCGGCCCGTACCTTGGAAGCGTCTCTGTAGCTTAGCAACAGCTTCAGAGAGACTTTCCAAAGCCTGACTGTTGAAAAAAAAAGCCACGAGAAGAAAAACAACCTAACAGAACGTCTCCTGATTTCTGCCGGTAGATCGAGGTTTCCGGACATACAACCTCCGGATAAACCAAAGTCTCCTGTACTAGGTGTATTCTATAGGCCACCAATTAGTGGGAAGGATATAGAGGAGCAAATTTGCAGGGAAATTACAGAGAGATGCAAGAACTATAGAGTAGTGATAATGGGGGACTTCAATTCTCCTAAAATAGACTGGGACAGTAATAGTGTTAAGGGCAGAGAGGGGAAAGAATTTCTGAAGTGTGTTCAGGAGAACTTTCTTGATCAGTACGTTTCTGGCCCAACGAGGAAGGAGGCGTTGCTGGATCTGGTTCTGGAAAATGAGGTGGTTCATGTTGTGTCTGTGTGTTGATAGAGACACTGAAGACAGGAGTTGTTTGATAGGTGTTTACTGAACAAAGTCTGGAGGGGAACTAACGGATACAACACAATACTCAGGCTTATATAGCCCGAGTGGCCATTACCGGCATTACAGTACACATGGGGCTCTTAAAGGCACATACACTACAATTCCTCCCCTTTTAGCTAACCGGTACATAATATTTTAAGTAATTATTAATTACATGTTACAAGAAAAATAATCTATACATTGCTGCAGTTAATTAATTATAAGTCAGTCTCTCTGGAGGCTTCCTGACTCGGTCCGGATAACGCCTCGGTGGTGTAGTAGTTTCTGGTGGTGTAGTAGGTTCTTTTGGCAAGGCTGATTCGGCTTGAATGCCAGTGTCGGGTTCATCGGGTTCCAGTATCACCGGATCGGAGGTAGATATAGGTATCTCTACTTCATCGTTAGGCGTATAGAGTTGTGGTGTAGGTTGTCCCTTTTCAGATGACTCTATGATTTGGTCAGCATGGCGCCTTATTATGCTTTCTCCGATGTCCACGGTATACATCAGCGGTCCTAGTCGTGTGCAGATAGTTCCAGGCTGCCATTTTTCGGTACGGTAGTCCCAGGCCAAAACTTGTTGACGTATCTGGAAGGTTCTAGTTGGCCTTTCATTCATGCCTTGAAATTGCCGGTTCTCCACGTCCCTTCTGATATTGGGCTTGATCAAATCCAGCCGGCATCTTAGGCTTCTATTGAAGAACATCATGGCGGGAGTTTGGTTTGTAACCATATGTGTTGCATTCCTGTATGCGAACAAGAAGTTATCCACCTTGTGCTGAAGTTTTATGTCTTCATTACCCATGGCCTTTATGGCCTTCTTGAAGGTCTGGACAAACCTTTCAGCCAATCCATTGGTGGCGGGATGGTATGGGGCGGACGTGTAGTGCTTAACCCCATTGTTTTTTAAGAACTTCCTGAATTCTTTGGACACAAATTGCGGTCCATTATCAGAACAGATCTGTTCCGGCAGCCCATTCCTGGCAAATATGGTCCTTAATACTGTGATGGTTTTTTCCGTGGTGGTGGAGGACATCTTGATTACCTCCGGCCACTTGGAGTGTGCATCAACCACGATTAAGAACATTGAGTCCATAAATGGACCAGCAAAGTCGATGTGTACCCTTTGCCAGGGAGATGAGGGCCACTCCCATGGATGTAGAGGGGCTTGGAGTGGAGCGTTTTGGACCTTCTGGCATCCTAGGCAGCTCTTGGTCATTTCTTCGATGTCTCCATCGATACCTGGCCATCATACAAACGCTCTGGCTAGGTTCTTCATTTTCCCTCCACCCAGATGCCCCTCGTGAAGCTCCTTTAGCACTTTATCCTGGAGTTTGGGTGGAATCACCACTCTGGATCCACACATCAAGGTTCCTCGGCACACTGACAGCTGTTCTCTTCTTTGCGAGAATGCTGGCAACAGTGGTTCGCCATGTGCTGGCCATCCCTTCACCGTTAAGTCGTAGACTCGTGAGAGAGTCGGGTCATTTCTCGTTTCCTTTTCAATGGCAGAATTTGTTACTGGTAGACATTCCACTATGGTTGAGTGGAACATCTCCACTGGGTCTACTGTAGGTGCCTCTTCTACCGTTGGCAACGGTAGGCGCGATAAACAGTCAGCATTCCCATGCTGTTTTGATCCTTTGTATTCTATGTTGTATTGGTGTGCCCCTAGAAAAAGGGACCACCTCTGTAGCCTTTGCGCTGTCATAATGGGAACACCCTTTTTAGGGTTGAATATGGAGATGAGGGGTTGATGGTCAGTCAACAAGGTAAATTTTTGTCCGTGTAGGTAATGGTTGAATTTCTTCACTCCCCATACCAGGCTGAGTGCTTCCCTGTCGATTTGGGCATAGTTACGCTCAGCTGAGTTCAATGAGCGTGACGCAAAAGCTATCGGCCGTTCCGAGCCATCAGGGATTGTATGCGATAATACTGCTCCTATGCCGTAAGGGGATGCATCGCACGCCAGTCTGATTGGCAGTGATGGGTTGTAATGAGCCAAAACTTCTTTGGACGTGATTAAGTCTTTGCATTTATGGAAGGCACGTTTACAGTCTTCGCTCCATTTCCAAATTACTCCTGTTTGTAGCAGTTCATTAAGAGGGTGTAGAAGAGTTGATAAGTTCGGTAAAAATTTATGATAGTAATTTATTAATCCCAGGAACGACCTTAATTGTGAAACATTTTCAGGTGCTGGGGCTTTTATGACCGCTTCAATTTTTTCAGGTGACTTATGCAACCCTTCCTTATTAATTATGTGGCCACAATATGATATTTGATTTTGGAAAAATTCGCACTTGGGGCGATTTGCCTAGTGAGCACCTGCTCCAAATTGGCAAGGTGCTCATTGTCGTTTTCTCCTGTTACAAGGATGTCGTCTAGGTAGCATTGAGTCCCCAGAATCCCTTGGAGGACTTGCTCCATAGCTCTTTGCCAGATAGCTGGAGCGGATGCTACTCCGAAAACCAGTCGATTGTACTGGTACAGACCTTTGTGTGTATTTATCGTGAGATATTTTTTAGAGGCCTCTTCAACCTCCATCTGTAGATATGCCTGTGCCAAGTCAATTTTGGTGAAACGTTTCCCTCCGGATAGTGAGGCGAAAATATCTTCTATCCTCGGAAGAGGATACTGTACCGTGTGAAGGACCGGGTTTACAGTCACCTTGAAGTCTCCACAGATGCGAATTTTTCTCCGTTCTTCAGATTTATCATTTTTCAATGTTTTCTTCATGACTGGGACGATGGGTGTTGCCCACTCGCTCCAATCTATTTTAGATAATACGCCTGCATTTTCCAAATTCTCCAGCTCTGCCTCGACTGCTGGATGAATTGCGTATGGCACCGGTCTTGCATTAAAAAACTTGGGAATTGCTGCATCTTCCACTTTTATTGAGGCGGTGATGCCTTTCAAGGTTCCTAGTTTCTCTTGAAACACTTCTTTGGCGTTGGCCAAGATGTCTTTTAATCGTTCAGGTATGACGTCATCATCATTTTTTTTCTTACTGGTCACCGTCAGTGCCTGAATGGAGTGCCAGTCTAAACGTATTTTCCTGATCCATTCACGTCCCAACAGCGGTGGACCACCATCTTGTAGAATGTATAAATACAACTTCTGTATTTCCTTGCCGTTGTATACAACAGGCACCCTTATTTTTCCTTTGGGGTATACTTTCTGCCCCGTATATGTTTTCAAGATAATGGATGTGTCTTTTAAAGGTATATGCGGAAATAGCCGCTCCTAATCCCATCAATTTATGACGGTCAGATCTGATCCTGTATCTAGCTCCATTTTAACTGGGGACCCTGCTATTGTGAGGGTAACCCAAATGGTCTGGTAATCTTCTTTGGCAATTACATTATGTAATTTGAGAGAGCTTAGTCTCTTGTTCCCGGAGTCGCTATCACTCTTCTGGTCTTCGGAGCTACTGTCCGTCATCATTTGTACCTTTCTGTGCTTTTCCTTATTGATTTTTTTCCTGTTAGTGGATTTTTTGTTTCCAGATCGGCATACACGTGTAATGTGTCCCATCTTTCCGCATTGCCTGCATGCTTTGTCCTTGAACCAGCAGTCCCTCTGGTCATGAGTGGATCTGCCGCAGCGATAACATCTCTCGAAACCCCGTGTCATTTCATGGGTGCCGAAGTCCTGTGGCTTTTGCTGTATCTCTGCAGCTCCTCTTGCGCTGAAAGCCTTGTCCGGTGTTAAATCTTTCTCAGAAAATAGCCTTTTTTGTGTTCCTACACTTAGGAGACTGCAGACGAATTTGTCTCGTAGAGAATCTGCCAGTCCTGCCTCGAATTGGCAGTGTAGGGTATCAACAATCTCCTTAAAATTTTTGTCCATCGGTTCAGCTGGAGTGATTAAGTTTCGTAACAGCTTGTATGTCTTTGTGCCCATTAGATTTAGAAGTACTGAAGCTTTTTTTTCATCTTCTATTCCATTTGCGGTGCAATATACCTCCACTCTTTCCACATATGTGGTCCAATCCTCTATCTCGTTATCAAAAGCATCAATATTGCCAGAATTAGGCATCTTAGAAAAGATATGGCGCTTCCCGCGCTTTTCTTTCTTTTCTGCAGAAAAGATATGGCACTTCCCGCGCTTTCCCGCCGCTGCTGCCGATGACAACGCTGTTTCCCGCGGTTTCCGTTCTTTTTTTATTTATTTATTTATTTACAGTTGGAGACTCGTTCCCGCCGGACTCTCTCTCTAGGTCTGAACGCCGACCTGCTTGCAGCGCCGGCCGTCTCCCGAGTGCTCCCTCCCCGTCTGTTACCGCTTGCCTCTGCTTTCGCTGCTTGGCCCAGCTGTAGAGCCAGCCGCTGGAGCCCCAGCCTGACGCCCAGGAAGGATTACCACAGTACCTGCCACCAGCTTGGCCAGCTGGTGAAACAACAGCTTCTTTCACTTCTTGATTCTTCTGGACGCCAGAGGAATCGATGCCCTTGAGGTGCTGCCGAATTGTAAGTAAGTCCGTTTCCACTTCGTCGCCACTGTTGTGTCTGTGTGTTGATAGAGACACTGAAGACAGGAGTTGGTTTGATGGGTGTTTACTAAACAAAGTCTGGAGGGGAACTAACGGATACAACACAATACTCAGGCTTATATAGCCCGAGTGGCCATTACCAGCATTACAGTACACATGGGGCTCTTAAAGACACATACACTACAGTTCAGGTGGATCGAGTGTCAGTCGGGGAACATCTAGGGAACAGTGGTCATAGTATCATAAGGTTTAGATTAGCTATGGAAAAGGACAAAGAGGAATCTAGAGGTAAAATACTTAATTGGAGGAGGGCCAATTTCAGTGGGTTGAGAACGGACCTGGCCTGGGTAAATTGGAATCAAAGATTGGGAGACAAAACTGTCATTGAAAAATGGGCTGCCTTTAAAGAGGCGATGGTTTGGGTGCAGTCATGGTACATTCCCATGAGGAGGAAAGGTAGGGCAACCAAAGTCAGAGCTTCCTGGATGACAGAAAAGATAGAGAGTAAGATGATGCAGAAAAAAAAGGGCTTATGACAGATGTCAGGTTGAGAATACAAGTGAGAACCAGGCTGATTATAGAACGTTCAGAGGGGAAATGAAAAAGGAAATAAGAGGGGCAAAGAGAGTATGAGAATAGACTGGCAACTAACATAAAAGGGAATCTAAAACTCTTCTATAGGCATATAAATATATAGGCCTAGAAATTCGGTGGGGTTAGCGCCCAATTAGAGGCGTTAGAGGGCCTTGCGCCGGAATTATAGCCGCGATCGAAATTGCGTTGGGCCCTACCATCGGCGTTAGCCAGTAGCGCTGCGCCGGCACCGATGACATCATCGGTGTGCGCAGCGTCCCAGTTGCCGTGGTAACGCGGCCGGACGCCCAAATTCAGTTGCGGCCGCCTCACCCGTGGCAGCCGCAACCAACGATTGTTCAACGGGATGTTGCAGCACGTAGCGCCGGCGCATTAAGTTGGAGCGGCGGCCGGCCGCTTTCCCGGCGGCCGCCTGCCCGCACCTCCCTCCCCGGACTCCTCCACCACCCCCCCGCGGCACTGATGTGTGTGGCCCGCGAGCCCGGCACTTCTCCGAGGTGCCGGGCTCATTTGTCGGGCGAATCGACCGGTCAGCGGTCAGCTGCAGGCAGCTCCTCCTTAACAGAAGGAGGAGGCCTGCAGTACCCCAGCCTGCCGCACCGCATCGGGTGCCGCAGCGGGGGATTAGCGCCGCAAACCTGCATTCAGCGCCCATAGCAAGGCGCTGAAACCCTCCATTAGCGCCCGCAGCCGTCTGGGTGCGGGGCAGCTGAATTTTTGGCGGGCGCAGCGGCAATTATCGCGGGCGCAAAATTTCGGGCGCAAAAGCCCTGGCGGAGGCAAACCTAATTTCTAGGCCATATTATTTATATGCCTATAGAAGACGTGGGGCCAATTAGAGACCAAAAAGGAGACCTAGGCATGAGGCAGAGGGCATGACTGAGATACTAAATGAATACTTTGCATCTGTCTTTACCAAGGAAGAAAATGCTGCCAAAGTCATAGTGAAAGAAGAGATAGTTGAGATATTGGATGGGCTAAAAATTGATAAAGAGGAGGTGCTAGAAAGGCTGGCTGTAATTAAAGTAGTTAAGTCACCAGGATGGGATGAGATGCACCCTAGGATGCTGAGGGAAGTAAATGTGGAAATCGCGGAGGTACTGGCCATAATCTTCCAATCCTCCTTCGATACGGGGGTGGTGCAAGAGGACTGGAGAATTGCAAATGTTACACCCTTGTTCAAAAAAGGGTGTAAGGATAAACCCAGCAACTACAGGCCATTCAGCTTAACCTCGATGGTGGGGAGCTTTTAGAAACGATAATCTGGAACAAAATTAACATTCACTTGGACAAATGTGGATTAATTAAGGAAAGCCAGCACGAATTTGTTAAATGCAAATCGTGTTTAACTAACTTGATTGAATTTTTTAATGAAGCAACAGAAATTGTTGATGAGGGCAATGTGGTTGACACGTGGTGTATATGGACTTCCAAAAGGCGTTTGATAAAGCGCCACGTATGTAAGATTTGCAAAATTTCTGCATTTCCCCGAAGGCTGTTATTAATAAACGGGACCCTGCGTGGACTGTTTAAAATCAAAAAGGGTACCCAAAATGGCGTCCGTGCCTTGTGGCAGAAAGCCTGTGAGATTTTAAAATGGACTCTGCAACGCAGACAGCTTGGAGAAATCGAAACCAAGCTGTAGGCTTCTGTGAAGGGAGACTTTGTATTTTGGAACCAGGCAGGACTCTGAATTATGCATTAGACCGAATTGGAGGCAAATCTAAATTCAGTTTAGGCCTATATTTAAGCCCATCAAGCAGTCTGCATATATTATCGAAAACAGATTAACAGAGCCATCGAGACCGGACAGGCCCATCAAGGAACTTTCAGGACAATACAAGTCAATTATCGGGCCGGTAGATGCGATTACTGGCCATCCAAAACCAGTTAATATGGATTGCTACCAGTATTTAAAATAGCCCGCCAAGATTAAAACAAAGAACTAACCTGATTTGGCGTGCAGATAAGGGTTTTCGATGAAGGTATAATTGAAGGCCCCCTCGGGTAGCAAGAAGTTCAAGTTTTCAGTCGGGTGTTCGTGTTCGGTGTTGGTTGGCGTGCTGGTGCTGCTCTTCGGCCCCTCGCCCTCATGGCTGCCACTCTCCCCCTGTCCCGCACTTACCCCCTGGCCTTTGCCCATGCCCTTTCCGCACACCATCTGGAACTAGCCCCGGCGCTGGGTCGGGCGGACACAGACAATTCAGGCCAGGCGAGGCGGGACGCGACGAGGGGAGGAGGGAAGACCACCGGAGGGAAAGCCACCTGAAGAAGACCAACTTAGGAGATGAACTGAGGGGAGGCTTTGAATTATCGAGCCTTCAGCCTCAGCCGACCTTCGAATAAACTGCACACCAACTCAATCTGGCGGCTGTCGACGAAGAATCATCCCTGCAAGGTAAAGTACCCAAACAGAGACTTTAACTTTGGGGTACTCGAACCTGGACAACGCCCTTGCAGCGCCTTGAGGCCACGTGACGACGGCAGGCTCCAGAGAGCACCAAGAGCGAACCCCGAACCCAACCGTTGTTTTGAGTCTAACAAACCTTTTGATTGTTGCGCATGAAGTTCTGACCCCTCATAGCTTAATCTAGTTAGGTATAGTGGGTGGGATAAGGATAAGGGGATTGTTAAGATAGTTGTTTTCCCTCGATGTGCCGTGTGTTCCCCATTCCCTGCATAAGTATAGTTATTATTATTCTTTTGCATTTGTATTTTTGCCTGTAGAAGTGTATGCTAGTAATTTTTCCCATGAGATTGTATCAAGTTTTTCCTCTTCAATAAAATCTTGGTTTTTGTTTACATCCAACCACCTGTTTACTCGAGTCTTCTCTGTACCGCCGCCTTGTACCTAAGTCCGGTGTCTAGAACCCAGGGGCGTGGGAGTGATTCGAACCACTCACAAAACAGTCAGGGGCATAACTGATTGGGCGTACGTACGCGCCAAACAACACCATCACCGGCCACGCCCTACACGTAATAGGCTTGCTAGCAAAGTTAAAGGGGAAAAATTTGTTTGCTTTGCTAATGGGTCGCAAAAAAGCTAGCGACCTGGCGCAACGATGTTTACGTCGCTTGCAAAATTGAATAGATAGATTGCAGCGGCGCTAAACGCTACCATCATGATCTCCTGCACCCGCAGATCGTGACGTCAGTCGAGCGTGCAACACCCTGGTAGCGCCCCAGACCGGATATTGTGTGGCGCCTCCTGCCTTTCCTCCTGCCGCTAGCAGTGACAGGTTGAGGGGAACATTTTGCAGTCGGGAAGGGACTGGGTGGGCACTATTTAAAGGCAGCCGCTTCCTGCCTCTTTTTGTCGATGACATTTTTGCATCATGCATTCTGAGAGAGAGAGAGAGAGAGAGAGAGAGACTTCTGGAGAGATTCAACGCTGTGTGAAAAGTTTTGGCTACTGAGCAGCACTTTGCAGGTTCATTTTGATTTGACCTTCCTTGCATCGATTTAGAAGAGACTATGGGGGCTGCACTCTGAGCTCTTTCCCTGGGTCACTCCATTGTTCTTTCCAGTAGAATTGATGTACAGGTCTCTCCAGGCTGAGATTCAAGGCCGCAATGAGCAGGATGTGGGTGGAGAGCAGGATCGACCCTCCCCTTTAAGAACTGGCTGGTGCCAGTGTGTCTGTGTTCCATTGCTGACTGACATCACATGAGCTTCGCCAGCACTCTGAGGTAGCGCATCGCTCCTTGGCATTAGCACCTTAAGAGAGGTATGTAATGCCTGATTTAGCGCTCCAATCAACTCCAGGGGCGATAGAAGCCAAGTTTGCAGTCAGGGACGATAATTAGCACCCGGCCAATAATTGCGCCCCAAACGGGGCGATACTGAATTTCTCCCCCAAAGCCTATAGAATAAAAGTGACAGTGGTATCATGGATACAAAATTGGTTAAGTGACAGGAAACAGAGAGTAGTGGTGAACGGTTGTTTTTCGGACTGGAGGGAGGTATACAGTGGTGTTCCCCAGGGGTCGGTACTAGGGCCACTGCTTTCCTTGAAATATATTGGGGCAGTAATTCCTCCCCAAACGCATGAGTACGGAAGGGGTACTCACGCGTCTGGCCGGAGGAAATGCCGGTTTTCAGCATGCACAGCGCATGCGCTGAAAACCGGCATTTCCTCTCCTCTAACCCAAGAGGTGAAGAGGCTAGCGCGTGCGCTGTAGGGGGCAGCGCGTGCGCCTTGGATTTCCTCTGTTTTGGGGGATTTGCGCATGTGTAAAGGCCTCCGGTCTTTACGCTTGTAAAAAGCACACGTAAGTATTTATTTTTACAGGTAAGTGGTGTTTTAGTGCAATTTAGAATTTTTTTTTCCACAGGTTTATTATTTTAAAGAATCTATAATAAGGTAAGTTTAGTTTTAGACCCTTTTTATTAAAAATTTATTTTTTTCAAAAAAAAAATTGTTTAAATTATTTTTTTTAACTTATTTATACTTAATTTAATGATTGGGATTTTTTTTAAATTTTATTTAAAGTTTAAGTAGTGTTTTGGGGTGCAGTACTTCTCATGAGTTTGACAGTTCTTACTCTCAAACTTATGAATGAAGTTTCCCCTCCCCTGATTGGCTGAACAGTGCTCACCTGATCCCAGCCGGCACATCGCACTAACTACGCCGCTGGGTCAGGTTAGCACAGCGCGCCGACATCAGAACCGGGCCACTGACAGGAAATCCACTGCGGGCCAGGTTTCAGATGTCGGCACGCCGGGTAAGTGCACATCGGGGGCTTGCCCGACACCAAGTTCTGGGCCATTAATGACTTGGACATGGGTGTACAGGGCACAATTTCAAAATTTTCAGATGACGCAAAACTCGGAAGTATAGTGAACAGTGAGTAGGATAGTGATAGACTTCAATAGAACATAGACAGGCTGGTGGAATGGGCGGACACATGGCAGATGAAATTTAATGCAGAAACATGTGAAGTGATACATTTTGATAGGAAAAATGAGGGGAGGCAATTTAAATTAAAGGGTACAATTCTAAAGGGGGTGCAGGAACAGAGAGACCTGTAGGTATATGTGCACAAATTGTTGAAGGTGGCAGGCCAGTTTAAGAAATGGGCTTTATAAATAGACATGATGTGGAGATGCCGGTGTTGGACTGGAGTGGACAAATGTAGGAAGTCACACAACACCAGGTTATAGTCCAATAGTTTTATTTGAAATCACAAGCTTTCGGAGCGCTCTGAAAGCTTGTGATTTCAAATAAAGCTGTTGGATATAACCTGGTGTTGTGTGACTTCCTACATTTATAAATAGAGGCATAGGGCTGGATTTTCATTGGGCCATTGAGGCGGGATTGGAGGCATGTGGGGGGTTAAAATCGCGAAATCGGGGGGGCACAAACCCATCCCGCCCCCAACCCGCCTCCATGCCAGTTTCAAAGGAGGCGGATACCCGACCTGTGCTGGGATCCGCCTCCCCGAGGCGGGAAGGGGATTAGTGCCAATTAACTGCCTGTTAACAGGTAGTTAACAAGCAGTTTTTAGCCTAATCCCTATTTTTATCCCTGAAGTGTGGGATTCCCGACGGCTCTAAATCACGCGAGGCGGACCGTCAGGCTGAAGGGCTTGGAGGGTTCGAGATGTCAGTGTTCAGATGAGTGATGGGTGCATGAGTGCAGAGGTAAGTGTGTTTGGTGTGTGTAAAGTGTTTAAATAAGTTTTACTTACATTTACTTACCTTTACAGCCTTCCTTCCTACAGGTCTCGGGAGTCCCTCATCTCACCGGCACAGAAAGCAGAATGGCCATGAGCTGTCTAACGTTGCAGCATTCAGCTTTCTGTTCTGGAGAGATCTCTAAATCAGCCTGAGAGGAATTAACTTAGTGTACAGATTGTCAGTGTTTGACAGCTTCAAAGAGCTGTCAAACACTGATATTTCATCTGTCAAAAGCTCTTGACATGAAATGTCAATCTGTGATGTCACCTGTTGCCGGGTGGCCCTTAATTGGCCTGCTGAGCCCGCTGGGTGGGCTCAACACGGTCAATCAAGTGAAAATCACGTGGGTTGGCCACAACTCGATGGAGACGGGACTACAACCCCAAAAGTTGTAGTCCTGCCTTCTACACGCCTCCAGTATCAAAATCCAGCCCCTAGAGTACAAAAACAAGGAAGTTATGATGAAAATTTATAAAACACTGGTTCGGCCACAACTGGAGTATTGTGCCCAATTCTGGGCACCACACTTTAGGAAGGATGTGCAGTCTTTAGAGAGGATACAGAAAATATTTACAAGAATGGTTCCAGGGATGAGGGACATCAGTTACGTGGATAGACTGGAGTAGTTGGGGTTGTTCTCCTTAGAGCAGAGAAGGTTGAGAGGAGATTTGATACAGGTGTTCAAAATCATGAGGGGTTTAGACAGAGTAGATAGAGTGAAACTGCTCCCATTGGCGGAATGGTCGAGAACCAGAGGACACAGATTTAAGGTGATTGGCAAAAGAACCAAAGGCGACATGAGGAAAAACTTTTTTACGCAGCGAGTGGTTATGATCTGGAATGCACTGCCTGAAATGGTGGTGGAGGCAGATTCAATCATGGCTTTCAAAAGGGACTTGCATAAGTACCTGAAGGACAAAAAATTGCTGGGCTACAGGGAAAGGGCGGGGGTGTGGGACTAGCTGAAGTGCTCTTGCAGAGAGCCAGCATGGGCTCAACGGACTGAATGGCCTCCTACTGTGCTGTAACCATTCTATGATTCTATGTTCTCTCCAGTGCCTTGGCCAACATTTATACCTTAACAAACATCACTAAAAAACAGATTATCTGATCATTATCTTTCTGCTCTTTGTGTGACCTTGCTGTGCACAGATTGGCTGCTGCATGTCCCTACAGTACAACAGTGATTACACCTCAAAAATACTTAATTGGCTGTAAAGCACTTTGGGATGTCATGAGGTCATGAAAGCCGCGAGAAAAATGCAAGTAAAAAAAACTTTTTTACACAGCAAGTGGTGAGGATCTGGAACTCGCTGCCGACGGAAGTGGTGGAAGCAGGGACACCCTGGGGGGGATTTTAACTCAGGTGCAGGATGGTGTCGTGTTATCTGAATTTCGTGTTTCCCACACAAATCTAAATAGATGTGGGAGACTGATGCAATGTTAACTTAAGTGGCCAATTGATTTCCAACGTGTGGGAAGACTTTGCAAATGGGTTTTTCATGACTGAAAGTCCCCTCCGATGATGTCATTGCTGCTGCATTTAAGGTCCACAGCAAGCCTTGCTTCTTCTGCAGGCTTCCAAGCTTCCTCCATTTGGTGTCAGAGGGACCTGCAGGAAAGATGACAAGCGGGAGGGCAAGAGCAGCTCCTCGCTTTGACGAAGCAACACTGCAGGCATTGGTGGATGAGGCTAGGGCCAACAGGGAGGTCCTGTTCCCTTCATCAGGGAGGAAGAGGCCTCCCACTCAGACCAAGGCAGTGTGGATGCAGGTGGCTGAGGAGGTCAACTCCTTGGGAGTCACACGGCGAACCTGGATACAGTGCAGGAAAAGATTTCATGACCTTCAGCGCACTGGAAAAGTGAGTATGAATTTCCCATCACCCTCAATCTGATCCCCATTGCCTTTCCTCACCAGCACTCAGCTTTAGCAATCTCTTCCTCCACATTGCACTTGACACTGACATCCATGCACCCTTACCCATTCCCTCTCTCTCTTTGCTCACATTCACATAACTATTCCACCATGCAGCCCTCACACTCCCTATCACTCTGATGCTTTGAACACACAGGGAGGGCCCTTGGTCTTGCAACCTCACTCCATCTTTGTCTCCATCTAAGTATCTATGCTATGCAATCCCTACACTCACTCCTTCATTCTCACTCAACCTCCACTTGTCTTCCTCATTGCAGGAAAAGAGAGCTCACAACAAGAGAGAGCGAGCCAGGACAGGAGGAGGGCCACCCTCAATAGCCCACCTGGCCCCCTGGGAGGAGGCCGCCCTGGAAATCATCGGCATTGAGGATGATTCACGCATGGGGGACAGACAGATGGGTGCAACACAGCAAGCTGGTGACAGAAAAGTTTCCCATCTCTCTCTTTGACATTGCATGAGTCGCTGATAATGATTGTGAAGCTGCAACAGATGCACTTATGAGCATCTGCAAAAAGCTATCTACATGTAGCCTTTGCTTCACATCTCTGACTCTTTCCTTTACTCCCCCACAGGACCATCACAAGCATCCGTCCCCCCTAACCAGGAATAAGAGGCTGAGCAGCCAGACTCCTCAGAGGAAGCTGCAACTTCTGAGGGCGCAGCGTCAGCAGAATTCAGCGCACCCAGCACCAGCGCAGACACTCACACCTCGGTGGGACCTTCTGGACATAGAGTAGTTTTGTCACCTGGTGTATCACAGCTCACAAGTGAGCATCAGCAGATTGTGGAGACAGGGACAGCAGTGGAAAGTGCTAGTTGGAGGGCGCAGGACTCTGCCAGCTCGGCTCAGCAGCATGTCGACTCTCTGCCTCTGGATCCATCCATAAGATCAGAGGTGATGGAACTCCAGGCACAGATGCAGGAGTCTCTGGCAGGTTTTGTCTCTAGGGTCGCTGTGAGTGTGGAGCGAATGGAGGAGTCCATAACGAACACGAGCAGAGCCTTTGTGGAGTCATTGGCGCATGAACGCATCACCATGGAAAGGATGGCTACCTCCGTGGAAACGCTTGCTACTTCCATGGTAAGGCTGGCTACCACACAGGAGAGGATGGCTACAGTAGAGGAGAGGAGGGCTATGGCAATGGAGGAGCTTAGTCGCCAGGGTATGGAAAACATGGTCATTGTTCAGAATAGAATGACATCTCTTGAGGAGCGATGGGCATCTATTGAACAGAGAAACCAGACCTTCATGGAAGTCCTTCTGAGTAGGACTGCCATTGCAGATACGGGTCCACTTGGCCCCCCTGATGTGCAGCAAGGTGCTCTCCAGCCACTTGCAGGCGGAGAGGGGGAGCTGACCCATGAGAGGGAGGTTGGTGGCAGACCTCAAGGAAGTGGGGGTTCCTCTCCAAGCGCTCACACTTCCATGCCACTGCTGAGCCCTCGGTCAGAGCCCCATTGGAGTCCACACCCAAGTGACAGAGACGTCTCAACCCCTGCAGGAGCAGCAGACTGTTGACGAGCCCTCACAGGCTCGCAACACCAGAGGACGCCCGCCAAAGGTGTTGGGACAGGAGCAACAGGAAAGTGAGCAAGGGGCCTCCACATCTGCTGAAGCCACAAGGGAAGCACTACATAGGAGCAGACGTAAGAGGAAGATAAAGCACAAGTAGTCACAAGGGTAGTCACTTGAGTGGAATTTTGTGTTTAGTGTAAAAATGCCATCATGTCGTAATTGTACATAAAAATTCTGATGGCAAATGTTGCAGTTGTGGCGTCTGTCATTTCGCTCTTGGGATTTTCACAATGAGGCCTTAGGAATACTTGGAAAGCCTGCCAGATGAACTAATCCAACCGCTCGCGCCGTGACACTTGTTCGACCCTTGGTGAAATGGATGTGATTGTGCGCAAGGGCAAAGAGGGCATCGGTTACCTGCGTGATGCAAGTGTGTGTGGCCGCCTGGGAGATGTCGCTGATGTCTGCTGCTGATCCCTGGAATGAGCCTGAGGCAAAAAATTTGAGTGCAGTGGTGACTTTGACGGCCACTGGTAATGCTTGTCCACCTGGTCCTCTGGGCAGCAGGTCTTGCTGTAGCATTGCGCAGCTGTCAGTCACTAACTCTCGCGAAAGTCGGAGCCGCCTTTGGCACTGCTGCTCAGACATGTTGAGATAGGTGACCCTGCATCTGTAGACCCTGTTTGGGGGGTATCTCCTGCGCCAACGGGCTTCCAGGCGCTGGCCCCTTCTGGCCTGTGCAGCCTCAGGTGGGTGAGCAGCAGGCTGGCACTCCTGCTGCTGCTGCTGTTGCTGGTGCTGCTGTTATTCCTTGTTCTGCTGGTGCCACGGCTGGTGCTCGAGCTCCTCTAATGCCCAGATGGGAAGGAAATAAATGGCTCCCATACTTATGGTATATGCCTCCGTTGAGGAAGCGCTGAGTGAAGATGGCGAGAGGGGTTTCCCAGGAGGCCACACTGGAGATGGGTGTGAGGCTCCAACCTTCCACAGGTGTGGTTAAGCCTTGTAAAAGTTGCCCCAGACCTAAGACCATTAAGTCCTGCCACTGGCAAATCATGGCTGATCAAATCTCCTCTTTAATGGTTGATGTGGTATCTTGAGCTGGCCATAGATGGAGACAGACACAGGTTAACTCCTTAACATGGTTTAATCAACCCTTGCACATAAAAGCTTCTGCCATGAGGCAGCATAAACAAAGAGTACAACAGTACAGATCAGACTTAACTCAGGAGAGCAATTACCACAGCACCACCTGGTGGATCAGGTTACTCATAACCTCCCAGGTTACTACACTCCTCCCCCCTTAAGATTGCCGTATGCAATTCATAAACAATAACCCTTACTAGGTACTACATTTTAATTAACCAGTATGCTCTAACCATGATTAACCCCTTACTAATTTAACAGGTTTGTATAAGTCTTTCTGGTTGCTTGCGAATCCTTTGTGAACGTCTTAATTCCACTTGTGGTGGATTCTCAGATTCATTCGCACTTGAGATTGGAGTAGTCTCTGATGTTGGTTTTACTCTGTCCCGCTGTGGCCTGGCAGTACTAGTGTCCACTGGCACCTTATAAGCCATGCTGGGTCCTGGAACAGCCTCCTCTACTGCCCTTTGTTCCATCTGAGGCAGTTCCCCCTGCTGCCAGCTGAAAAGCTGATCCACATGCCGACAAACCCCTCGACCATCCCCTAGTAACACGGAGTACGACACAGGTCCTGTAATGTACTGGATTAGTCCTGTTATCCATTTAGGTCCATAACCGAAGTTCCGGGTGTACACAGAGTCCCCTATGGCGAAATGGCGAGCTTTAGTATGTTTGTCATGGTACGCTTTTTGGTTTGTTTGTTTTGTCGCAACCTTGCTTTTGAGATCTGGGTGTATCAGGTCTAACGTGCACCGCAACTTTCTCCCCATCATCAACTCAGCCGGAGAAAGCCCCGTGGTAGCTTGGGGTGTTATACGATAACTAAACAAGGCTCTATTGAGCTTGGTCTCCAGGGTGTCACCTGAGCTCTTCCTCATGAGCTCCTTAAAAGTCTGCACGGCTCGCTCGGCTAACCCATTTGAGGCTGGGTGATATGGAGCCGAGGTGACATGTGTGATTCCATTCCTTACCATGAATTCTTTGCTCCCTTCACTAACAAAACACTGTGCATTGTCGGATACAATCATTTCTGGAATACCATGCGTGCTGAAGCTGTTCCTGAGAAAATTCAGTGTGGCATCAGTCATTGCAGAGCTCACTGGATAAACGTCGATCCACTTTGAGTGAGCGTCAACCAGCACCAAAAATATTTTGCCCATAAAAGGTCCCGCATAGTCTATGTGAATTCTCCTCCAGGGTTTGTTGGGCCACTCCCAGGGATGGAGTGGTACCCCGGCAGGTGCTTTCCTCTGTTCCTGACATATAGTGCATGACTTTACCTTTGACCCAATTTCAGCATCCAAGTTAGGCCACCACAGGTAGCTCCTAGCCAGTCCTTTCATTCTAGTCATTCCTGGGTGCAACTGATGCAACTGTTCCATCAAAGTAGAGCGTCCCCGCTCTGGGACTATGATGCGTGCTCCCATTGCACACATCCATCTTGGACACTGAGCTCGTGCTGTCTCTGTCTGTACGGCGTGAACTCCGGTCCCTCACGGTGATCTGGCCAGCCTTTCAACACATACTCACGGACCCTTGACAGAACGGGGTCCTTGGCTGTCCAGCCCTGGGTTTGCGCTGAAGTCATCAGGGGACTGATCTCCTGATCCAGCATCAGGATGTGCTCCTCAGGGGAAGTACTGCGAGGAGATTTTGAGAGGGGCAGGCGGCTGAGAGCATCCGCGTTCCCGTTTTCCTTGCCGGCTCTGTACGTGATCACATATTCATAGGCTCTTAGTATTACTGCCTGTGATGAAATATGTCATTCATCAGACTCTGTATTTAACCACATATATTGTATTGCCTGCTCTGGTGTTTTACCTGGTATTGTATATAGTGCACCGCCCCCTTTCTCCCCATTGGATGTGTCGGCTCTGCCCATACCTGGCCCTACTTAAGACAAGCCCAGGCTTGTCTTGCAGCAGAACAGCAGAACGCTAGGTGAAGCTAGGTGAAGGCACAGGCATCTTTCTTTGCTAATAAAAGCCTTGTTTTATTCAGTTAAGTTTGAGTCTTGAAGTTATTGAGGCGCATCAATTTTATTAGCAAACTTTTAACGATGGATCAACTTTTGAAACCGGAACGCTTGGATTTGGACCCGCATGCTTCGGATGCATCGGCACGGTTTGGACACTGGTTCCAGTTGTGGAAGTACAGTTTCTCATTTAGACATAAAATGGCTTCCTGGGCATAGAATGAAATCCATTTAAACTTTAAAATGGCCAACAGCATGATTCACTAATCATGTTTCAAGGGAACGAGATAATTTAGGAATGCTACATACATACTCCTTATCTGTGACAAGCTTAACAAGGAGCCTCGTTTACCAAACAAATAGCCAAGGACAGGATAAGGTAAACATCGGCCCACAGGCTCAGTTGGTACAGTGGGAGAACAGAAGGATCCCATAATAAAGGATTAATTAATCTTATCTCAAGGTATTTCTGTTCGTTATTCTAACGAAGCCTGGAATACGTTGTTCCAATAATTTGCAAGGTCTGTGCCTTTGTAATCAGGTATGATTCAATACTATGTCATGTGGCATAGAAAGCCTGTTTTGCTTTTTACTGTATAAATATGTTACAACTTCTGTATTACTTTGAAGAGGTCTGATGTAGCCCTTGACTACACAACTCTTCCCTTGCAAGCAAATAAAGCCTGTCTTTAACGATACTTTGTGTTTAAGAGTCTTACTCGGGAGTCGAGACTTCAACAGTATTACTTGGAGGTTCCACCGAGAGCGCTTGCTGCCTTTCGGTAAGTCACGGACAAGGGCATCATGAATCTCTAATGACAGATCCTGAATGGCCACAGTGATGTTTTATCACATAAAAGGATTTCTCATTAGATATTAAGTTGGTGTGGTCTGTTTCTTCTGACGGGAGTACTGCGATCTAGTTAAGACTCGTGTTTCAGACTTGAGTTGAATCCTGTAACTTTTGCTTCTTTTATTGTTGACCACTGAAGGGAGGAGAATACTGACAACTCAAATCTTTAAAGAAAAAGTATCGGGCAAAGAAGGCAAGAGGAAAGTCAACAGGGCTGAGTCCCAGACAGATAAGGTACCAAGTCAAAACTGCAGTATCAAGGGTGGGTCCCTTGATCAAGGGTGGGTCCCTTGAGCCGGGGCTGAGTCCTGCGGCAGAAAGTATCGTTTGAGAATTGTCACTGTAATTTTTTAAGATCTGTATTATCAGGTCCAGGATTATTCTCCATTGAGATACCTTCTACGAGGGTTCAAGCCCCTCGCATTAAAGCATAAGGATTTTATATGAATATAGAGGTTAAGAATTATCGTAATAATTGTTTTCCATTTTTGTTGACTATTGACAACATTAAGACAGAAAACTCTCACATAAAGTATAAGTTAAACGTTAAGGACTCAGCTTGTAGTGGCGTATAACGCAAACTGAGAATTGACTATTTGTTTAGTTTAGAGTATAAGATAAATGTCTGAATATTTGGTCTGTTTGCCTGTTTGGGCGGCTGCATTACTTGTAATTTCTTTGACTGTTGTTATTACTTGTTATTTTTCATCACTTGTGGTCCTTTGGACAGTCAGTAATAATCGTAAGGGGGTAAGGGGTGAAACTTGCGACCTAGAAGAAGAGAGCCTAGTTTAAAAAAAAACACCAAACAGACTAAGATGGGAGCTGCACAGAGCAAGATCCCAGAAAAGGGAACTCCCGCTTCTTATGTCTTTACCTACTATGGTCAGATATCTACAAATGATTTACCTAAGTGGGCTAAATGGACAAAGAAAGACAGACACCCTTTCCCCTTGGATGGTACATTCAATCTAGATAGAATCACGTGTCTAGAAAACTGCCTAGCAGGCAGAGACCCACGTAGAAGGGGTGCAAAATCAGTAAATTGGTCTGCCTTCTCAGACTGGAAAAGGGAAGCAGAAAAACGTAAGGAGCGCAGCATATTAACTAGCAAAATTGAGAACAAAAATAAGAAAAGAGATCTAATGAATAAATTGATTAAACAAGAAGAGATTACACTAATGCATAAAACCATTCCTGAATTGACACAAATCTTAAAAGGAATACAGGAAAGGAATAAAGATCAAAAGAATAAAGTTTCTTTGTTAATGGAGCCCCGACCGCCCAGACTACCATTTATTATCAGGGCCACTACAGAGGACGAGGTAGAGGGTATAACAGAGGCGGATTTAGAGGAAATAGTAGAGGAGGGACTGGCAGAGGCCAGTGGAACGGAAGAGGCACAAACTCTCCGTGTTTTAACTGTGGTCAGATCAGACACTGGAAGTCCGGCTGCCCGTTCCCCAAGCAGCAGAATCAAGGATGGGGAGGTGCCCCAAACAATGTAAATACCCAAGCCCAGGTTCACACTCGTCCGCAGGCAGGTTTTACAACAGGGAATCCTTGGGGAGGTCAAAATACGGAAGGAGAATTCGGATACCCAGGGCAAAATTATTCAGCATGACACGGAGAAACGGCCCCGAACAATACCCACACTCTCCAATTACCACTAGTATCGCTAAATTCTAGAGATGAGCCATATCTATCCATAAATATGCAAGGCAAGAAAGCCCCTTTTCTCGTCGACACAGGAGCCACAACCTCACTATTGACAAAACAATACGCTACAGGAATTCCATGCACTGACAAGGATGTTACCTGCATAGGACTTTCTGGTGTCTCACAGACTCTGACATGGTCACAACCGTTACAAATACAAGCAGATAATTTTTCTGGCCAACATGCTTTTTTTTATCAGACGACGCCCCCATGAACCTTTTAGGGAGAGACTTGTTGTGCAAAATGCAGGCAACAATAATTTGTTCAGAAAAGGGACTGCAGTTACACGTTCCGACCGATAGATGTACTATGTGCCTTTTACAAGAACAGCTGGCACATGAATCTGCATTGCACTGCCTTTTATGAAGGCACGGGAAAAGACACGACTATGAAAGACAGTTACTCAATTGGATCCCGTTGCATGCGGCCTGCCTGGATGCCTGCCAATTCTAGCTGCTGCCTATTACGCTGTACAACAGGCTCAAGGCATCACGCTTAATCAACGAACCGTTTTGTTCGTACCACATTCAGGAGAAGTTCTGTTATCAAAATACGCCACTCAGCATCTAACATCAGCCCGTAGCAGCAAATATGAGGTTGCACTGTTATCCAACTCCAATCTCCTAATTCAAAGATGTTCAGTTTTGAATCCAGCCACGCTGCTACCAACAGAAGAGGACGGAATCCCACACTGCTGTGACACGGTTACCCAGTTAGCTACCAAGCCCCGAACAGGTCTATCTGAAACTCCTGTTCCTAATAGTGACTTGGTATTCTACGTAGATGGATCGGCCCTTAGGGATGATAAAGGATCACCTAGGGCTGGGTATGCCGTTTCAGATGATCATTCAGTTGTGGAAGCGCTCTCACTACCTCAATCATTTTCAGCGCAACAAGCAGAACTCTTCGCTCTTACCAGAGCTTGTATATTAGCTACTGATCAAACTGTTAACATTTATACCGATTCCAGGTATGCTTTTGGAGTTGCTCACGATTATGGACAGATCTGGAAATTAAGGGGGTTTCTAACTTCCTCAGGATCAACTATTGAGAATGCTGAGCAAATCAATAATCTTTTGAAGGCTCTAGTGTGTCCCACTAAGATTTCAGTTATTAAATGTCAGGCTCATACAGGTAGTCAGGATCAGATATCCCTGGGTAACAAGCGGTCAGATAGAGCTGCTAAATCAGCTGCTCTGTCGGACACAGGGCCAATGGTCTCAGCCTTTGTTTTGCGTCAACAAAAATCAGATAATGACCCACCTTCTATTAATGATGTTTTAGCCTTTCAGTCACAGGCTAACTCGGACGAAGTGTTAAGTTGGGCAAGGGATTTTTGCTTTAAAACGCCTGAAGGGGTATGGGTTCACCATGACGGCTGCATGGTGGCTCCAAAGTCTTTACTTTCATGGATTGTCCGATGCGTTCATGTTTTCACGCATGCGGGCAAAGGGGGGATGGCAGACTGTATTAATCAAACATGGTATGCACCAGGTATTTCGGCAATTGCAAAACAAATTAGTGAAAGGTGCACCATTTGCCAGGAAATGAATCCAGGCAAGACAGAGAAGGTACAGGCTGCCTCCCACCCAAATCCATCAGGCCCTTTCGTACATTTACAAATGGATTTTATTGAATTACCTCCATGTTTAGGATTTAAATATGTGTTAGTAATTATAGATATGTTTTCAAGATGGGTCGAAGCTTTCCCATGTAAAAAGAATGATGCTGTAACAGTAGCAAAGTGCTTGTTAAAAGAAATCATACCAAGGTTTGGAATACCAATGAGCTTTCAAGCGACAGAGGATCGCACTTCACTGGAGCAATTATAAAAGAACTATGTAAAGCGTTGCAGATTAACCAGCATTTTCACTGCAGTTATCATCCACAATCCGCAGGACTGGTGGAAAGACATAATGGAGTGCTGAAGAATAAACTTTCTAAACTTTGCAGTGAAACTGGACTTAAATGGGTCGAACTATTACCCTTAGCATTGATGATAATGCGAGCAACAACCAACAGGACCAATGGACTGTCTCCACATGAGATTGTTATGGGACGACCCCTAAGACTGCCATTCTCAGCACCATTTACGGTGAAACAAATGGACATTCATAAAATGGACGAGGCTATGCTAAACTATTGCATTGCATTAACTAAATGTATTTCCAGCTTTCACCAACAGGTAAAGGAAGCTCAAACGAGTCCAGCAGAGGGAAAGTGCCACGACTTGGAACCAGGAGATGACATCTACGTGAAGGTTTTTAAAAGAAAGAACGGTCTGCAACCACGCTTCGAAGGACCATATCAAGTGCTCCTAACAACGAACACAGCCGTAAAAGTCAAGGAAAGATCTTCCTGGATTCACGCATCCCACTGCAAGAAGGCGCCGAATAAAGACAATTGATTTTTTGAAAGACTCTAACAATGAAGGCGTTACTTATATTTTGTATACTAATCGGACTACTGAGTCTAAAATGCCAAGGAGATGGGGAAAGATCCCGAAAGAAACGAGAATTACACGTGAATACTTTTTGTACATGTCTTACGAACATGCTAGACGCAGTAAGTCAGTATGAGAAACCAAAGAACCAAAGCTGGGCTGACTGGTTATTGGGATGATGGCTGGGATCAGTAGGACAAATATTATTGCATGGATTAGTAATAGTGATAGCCTTGATTGTATGCATTGCTCTGTTTGTCACAATGATTAAGTGTTGTTGCAATAGGTTGGGCAAGGCAGTCTTGCCTGCGATGAATATGATGATACAGAGAGAAGTAAAGTCAGTAGAGGAAAAGAATGGTCCCCTGGATGAGGAACTGAGATGATTGAATAAAATACAATTATAGGGATTAGAAAACTTAGACAAATATATACATATATATACTCCACATGCTCTCCTCTTTCTGCAAAACACATTTTTACACTTAAATGGGAACTGCAGGCTAGGAAAAAGAGAGAGGACTCCTTTCAACAACAAGCCAGTGTCGTCAACTTTGTATATCACTTGGTCCGCACTTTGGGGGCTTACATAGAAGCACTTGTGCTTAGGAGAACCCCACAGGTTAGTTATAAACTGTGTGGGCCATGAATTAGTCCTCCTCTATAAGCTGCTGTTCCCTATCTTTTAAAGTGCATAGTGGCACTAGAACTGCAGGCTAATATAAGCTGCAGGGAAATTAGAACACTGCAGGCTAATATAAGCTGCAGAAATACAAAGACATAAACCTGAAATCAAATCAAACATAATTAAACCCTACAAAAACACACGCCCAAACACTAGGAATAGACAGAGAAGAAAGACGATCTTAAACAAGGTCAACCATCAATACAGGTAAATCCCGGGGATGGTTCCAAACGGAAAAGAAGTCGGTATCCTTGGCTAAAATCTAAATTTAGTACGAGGACCGATAGGAAGAGGTTAATTTCAGTTATGTTGTCCTAGTAAGGACAAAAGGGGAGAATGTGGAAGTACAGTTTCTCATTTAGACATAAAATGGCTTCCTGGGCATAGAATGAAATCCATTTAAACTTTAAAATGGCCAACAGCATGATTCACTAATCATGTTTCAAGGGAACAAGATAATTTAGGAATGCTACATACATACTCCTTATCTGTGACAAGCTTAACAAGGAGCCTCGTTTACCAAACAAATAGCCAAGGACAGGATAAGGTAAACATCGGCCCACAGGCTCAGTTGGTACAGTGGGAGAACAGAAGGATCCCATAATAAAGGATTAATTAATCTTATCTCAAGGTATTTCTGTTCGTTATTCTAACGAAGCCTGGAATACGTTGTTCCAATAATTCGCAAGGTCTGTGCCTTTGTAATCAGGTATGATTCAATACTATGTCATGTGGCATAGAAAGCCTGTTTTGCTTTTTACTGTATAAATATGTTACAACTTCTGTATTACTTTGAAGAGGTCTGATGTAGCCCTTGACTACACAACTCTTCCCTTGCAAGCAAATAAAGCCTGTCTTTAATGATACTTTGTGTTTAAGAGTCTTACTCGGGAATCGAGACTTCGACACAGTGCTTGGAATTTTTTATGGCCAACTCCGAAGCCGTCACAGCCTCTAAAGCCACTGGAGATGTGAAACTCGGGATCCTGCAGAATCGGGTAAGCCACCGGGTTTTTCCACTCATCCAAGACGCCGCCACCTACCTGGATGCCTGCAACATTCTAAAGGCCCACTATCAGCGGCCTACCAACGAGGTGTACGCCAGGCACCTGCTTGCTACCTGCACACAGCGACCCGGAGAGTCGCTAGAGGACTTTCTAGTCACCCTAAAAGTGCTTGGCAAAGACTGCAAATGCAAAGACGTGAAAGCCACGGTATACACAGACGAGCTTATTCGGGATGCCTTCATCGCAGGCCTTAGCTCTAATTACATCCGGCAGTGACTGCTAGAGAAAACGGGCCTAGATCTGACACAGGCTGTGGACACAGCGCGATCGCTGGATATGGCTCAGAAGAACTCTGACTCCTACTCGTCAGGCCGCGCGGCCCACGCCACCTCTGCTTCCCCGCCTGGTAGCCCAACACCGTCGGGGCCCTGCTCTCCCCCCAGAAGCCCTACGACCGCCACGACACATTGGGGCCCCAAATGCTACTTCTGCGGGCAGCCGAAGCACACCAGGAACCTGTGCCCGGCGAAAGGCACCACCTGCTGTAAGTGCGGTAAGAAGGGGCACTTTGGGAAGGTGTGCAAAGGGAACCCCGCAGGCAAAACTGCCACCGCCGCGTGCGCGCCGTGGGAGCGGCCATCTTGGACGCCATCTTGTCCGACCTCGTGGGGTCCGCCATCTCGCGAGCAGACATCGTGGACGCCATCTTACCCGGCCTTGTGGGGCCCACCATCTTGTCCCGATCAGGGCCCTACAGTGGCGTCGATCACAGTGGACCAGTCCAGACCGCACCCACTATCCAAATCGATGGTGGACATCGAGGTAAACGGGTGCAAGGTTAAATGTTTAATTGACAGCGGGAGCACGGAGAGCTTCATTCACCCTGATCTGGTACAACAACTCTCTCTAACTATAGTCCCTACTCAGGGCAAGATCTCTATGGCCGACAAAACCCAGATATCGAATATTGCGGGTTACTGCGCGGTACGATTGTCCGTTAAAGGCACTGTATATAATAAATTTAAACTGTTAATTATGAAGGATTTATGTGTGAGCGTGATCTTGGGCCTGGATTTTCAGTGCCACCACCAAAGCATCATGCTCAATTTCGGTGGGACCCAGCCGCCCCTCACAGTGTGCGGTCTGGCTACCCTGAAGGTAAAGCCGCCTTCGCTATTCGCGAACCTTACCCCTAACTGCCGGCCAATAGCGACCAAAAGCAGGAGGTACAGCTGGGAGGACAGGCAGTTTATCGCGACCGAGGTAGACAGGCTCCTGAAGGAGCGCATTATTGAACGCAGCAACAGCCCGTGGCGCGCCCAGGTGGTGGTGGTGAGGGGTAGCGAGAAGAAGCGGATGGTGATTGACTATAGTCAAACAGTCAACATCTATACCCAACTAGACGCCTACCCGCTACCCCGCATATCCGAGATGGTGAACCAAATCGCCCAATACCGGGTGTTCTCCACCATCGACCTCAAGTCAGCGTACCACCAGCTCCCTATCAGACCAGAGGACCGTTCATACACCACCTTCGAGGCAAACGGACGCCTCTACCAGTTCCTCAGAGTCCCCTTTGGGGTGACGAATGGGGTCTCGGTCTTTCAGAGGGAGATGGACCGCATGGTCCATGACCACCACTTGCAGGCAACCTTCCCCTATCTCGACAACGTCACCGTCTGCGGCCACAACCAACAGGACCACGACTCAAACCTCGCGAGGTTTCTGAAAACCGCACAAAAACTCAACCTCACCTACAACGAGGACAAGTGCGTTTTCAACACCACGCGCCTCTGCATACTAGGCAGCGTGGTGGAGAATGGGGAAATCGGACCAGACCCCGACCGATTGCGCCCCCTACGGGAGCTGCCCCTGCCCAACACTCCCAAAGCCCTGAAAAGGTGCCTGGGGTTATTTTCTTATTATTCCCAATGGGTCCCCAACTACTCCGACAAAGCCCGCCCCCTCTTGAAAGCATCCTCTTTCCCGCTCTCTGCTGAGGCCCATGCTGCCTTCAAAAGCATTAAGCAGGATATTGAGCGGGCCACGCTACAGGCAGTGGACGAGAACACTCCCTTTCAAGTGGAAAGTGATGTGATGACTTTGCCTTGGCGGCCACCCTCAACCAGGCGGGGCGGCCCGTAGCTTTCTTCTCGAGGACCCTCCAGGGGCCCGAGATCAGACACTCCTCCGGGGAAAAGGAGGCCCAAGCCATCGTGGAGGCAGCGCGCCACTGGCGGCACTACCTAGCCGGCAAACGCTTCACCCTACTTACCGACCAGCGGTTGGTAGCGTTTATGTTCAATAATAAACAGAGGGGGAAGATTAAAAATGATAAGATTCTTAGGTGGCGGATCGAGCTCTCCACCTTCGAGTACGACATCATATACCGGCCGGGGGCCATTAACGAACCCCCCGACGCCCTCTCACGAGGGATGTGTGCCAACGCCACCGGGGATCGGCTACAGACCCTCCACAACGACCTCTGCCACCCAGGGGTCACACGGCTGTTCCACTTCATAAAGTCCCGCAGCTTACCCTACTCGATTGAGGAAGTTCGGTCCCTGACCAGGAAATGCCGCATTTGCGCTGAGTGCAAGCCTCGGTTCTACCGCCCTGATAGAGCCCACCTAATCAAAGCTATACGGCCCTTTGAGCGGCTTAGCTTAGATTTCAAGGGCCCACTCCCGTCCATCGACCGCAATGTCTACTTCCTGAACATTGTGGACGAATACTCCCGTTTCCCATTCGCCTTCCCCTGCCCAGACATGACCAGCGCCACGGTCATTAAATGCCTCAACAGCCTGTTCTGCCTGTTCGGTATGCCAAGCTATATCCACACGGATAGGGGGGCGTCCTTCATGAGTGAAGAGCTACGCCAGTACATGCTGTCCAAGGGGATTGCCACGAGCCGTACCACCAGCTACAACCCCCGGGGTAACGGTCAGGTGGAGCGAGAGAACGGGACAGTATGGAGGGCAGTCACCCTAACTCTAAGGACCAAGGGCCTCCCTATCTCCCGCTGGCAGGAGGTCCTCCCAGATGTGCTCCACTCAATACGGTCACTATTGTGTACCGCCACTAATGCCACGCCTCATGAGTTAATGTTTGTGTTTCCCCGGAAATCCACCTCAGGCGTATTCATACCGTCATGGCTCTCCACCCCAGGTCCGGTACTTTTGCGGAAGCATGTGAGGGGCCACAAGACGGACCCTCTCGTGGAGCCAGTGCACCTGCTCCACGCCAACCCACAATATGCGTATGTCCGGCACGCCGACGGACAGGAGGACACTGTGTCCATAAAAGACCTCGCCCCAGCCAGTAACAACAGCAACAACGACAACGACTACAACAACAACAGCAACAATGACAACAACCACAACAACTACTACCCACCCACTCCACCCACTATTCTTTCATCACCCCCGGAAGAACACCAGCCAACGGCACCCCCACCACCTACTCCTTCAACAACCCCGGTGGCGCCCCCGGCAGAGACCCAGGAGGTCACCCGGGACACCCAGCCGGCACCCGCGGCACCGCAACCGTTACAGCGGTCACAGAGGACTATCACACCCCCGGACAGACTAAATCTGTAGAAGGGGTGAATGTGATGAAATATGTCATTCATCAGACTCTGTATTTAACCACATATATTGTATTGCCTGCTCCGGTGTTTTACCTGGTATTGTATATAGTGCACCGCCCCCTTTCTCCCCATTGGATGTGTCGGCTCCGCCCATACCTGGCCCTACTTAAGACAAGCCCAGGCTTGTCTTGCAGCAGAACAGCAGAACGCTAGGTGAAGCTAGGTGAAGACACAGGCATCTTTCTTTGCTAATAAAAGCCTTGCTTTATTCAGTTAACTTTGAGTCTTGAAGTTATTGAGGCGCATCACTGCCCATCTCATTATTCTCTGTGATGCCATTTGAGGCACCGCTTTCATCTCATTCAGTAAGCTAATAAGAGGCTTGTGGTCAGTACTGATTACAAACTTCCTCCCATATATGTATTTATGGAATTTCTTTACTCCAATTATAATGGCCAACCCCTCTTTATCAAGCTGTGAATAGTTCTTTTCCGCAGCTGTGAGCGTGCGTGAAACAAACCCGATGGGCCTTTCTGCTGGCATGTGGTAGGTCAACACTGCCCCCACTCCATAGGGTGATGCGTCGCAGGACATTATCAGCTCCTTCTTCTCGTCGTAATGCACCAACACCCTGCTGGACTGAAGTAGCTCCTTTGACTGCTGAAACGCTTTCACTAGCTCTGGCCCCCAATGCCATGGCTTCTCCTTTCTCAGCAGTTTGTGCAGGGGTGCCAGCAACATCGATAAGTTTGGAAGAAACTGGTTATAATAATTCAGGAGCTCTAGATAGGCTTTCAGTTCAGTCACTGAGGTGGGTGCAGGTGCATCCTGCACTGCCCGCACTTTCCCTGGTAATGGATGGAGGCCTGTGGCATCCACCCGATGTCCCAGGAATGTAACTTCCTTCTCCATGAAACTACACTTACTCCGTTTCAGGCATAGCCCCGCCTCTTCCAGCCGCTGTAGCACTTTGTCCAGTGTTTTTAAGTGATCCTGATCGCCACTTCCTGTTAGCAGAATATCATCTAAGTACACGGCCACCTTTGGAATGCCCTGCAGAATGCCCTCCATAGTCCGTTGGAATATTGCTGGGCTAGAACTGACACCAAATGGTAACCTGGCATACGTGAACAGCCCCTTGTGCGTGTTCACTGTGACAAACTTTTTTGATTCTTCATCTAGCAATATCTGCTGATACGCATGACTCATGTCCAGTTTGCTGAATCTTTCTCCCCCAGCGAGCGATGTTAACATGTCCTCCATTCTCGGAATGGGGTACTGTTCCAGTGATGATACTCTGTTCACTGTTAACTTATAGTCACCACACACCCTTACGTTACGGTCGGGCTTCAATACCGGGACTATTGGTGCCGCCCAGTCTGAAAATTTCACTGGTTCTATTACTTTGTCCCTTAGCAGGCGATCTAGTTCCGCCTCAACCTTGGTTTTCATTGCAAAAGGTACCGACCTTGGTTTAAAGAAACGAGGCGTGGCATCACTGGCTACATGAATCTTGACTGTGGCTCCCCTTAAGGTGCCCAGTTTGTCCTTGAACACTAACTCATGCTTCATCAGCACTTCTTGCAGTGCCTCTGTACTGTCCTCCATTTTATTCATTGCCTGCCAGTACACACTCAACTCACTGATCCACCCTCGCCCTAACAGGTTTGGCCCTGACCCTGCTACCACTACCACCGTAAGCTCTTTGGTGACTCCTTTGTGTTCCACTTGTACTTCGGCCGCCCCCAAAATGTCCACCTTCTGTCCTGCGTAGGTTTTGAGACTAATGGGGCATGTACCTAGCTCTGGTACTTTTGCTTCCCCCCATAGCTTGGCGTACTCAGTCTGCGACATTATGGTTACACTACATCCGGTGTCAATCTCAAACTTTACTTGACCTCCGTTCACTATCAAATATTGAGTGAGAGGGGGTACGTTGGGCCTTGAAGTGTCTATACTGTATACAGTGAAAACCTCCTCACTAGGCTCACTAGACTCTTCCTCCTCTTGTATGTAATTTGCCCGCTTTGTGTACTTCTCCCTCCCCCCTTTTGCATGCTTTGCCCCTTTAGCTCTGCTTCTCTCACTCACTGCCCTTTTACAGACTTTCTTTAAGTGCCCTATTTTTCCACAATTGTGGCACTTTGCCTTTGCAAACCTGCAGTCCTTTGCATAATGGGTCATCCCGCCACATCGGTAGCAATCCCCAACCCCGACTGGTGGACTTTTCGCGCCAGCTTCCATCTTGAAAACAGTTCCTCCCCCTGGTTTACTCCATTTCTCCTTGCTCATACTGTTTAAGTCCTTAATGTCCTTGTTAGCCGCCTCCATGGCTTGTGCTTTTTTAAGTGCCGTCTCAAACGTTAATCCTTCTTCTGACAGCAACCTTTGCTGTATACTGTCGTCGTTAACTCCGCATACTAGTCTGTCCCTTAACATGACTGTGAGCGCATTTCCAAAATTACAGTCCTGTGCGAGCTTCCGAAGCTCCTCCACATACTCGGTAACGCTTTCTTCCGGCCTCCTAATCCTCGAATTGAATTTCCATCTCTGTACTATTTCACTAGGTTTCGGATTGAAATGATTCTTTAGTAGACTCACCAACTCGTCAAAAGATTTTTCTCCTGGCCGCTCCGGGCTCAGCAGATTCCTCATCCGTGTATAGGTTTGCGTTCCCACACAACTCAGTAAAATGGCCCTTTTCTTTTCAGCACTGTCCACCTCGCTTGCCATAAAGAAATGGCTCAGTATTTCAATATACTCCTCCCAAGACTGCAACTTGCTGTCAAAAGGTACCACGGAGCCTACCGTTCCTGCCATCCTTGGAGTCCGGTCACTTCAGCCAAAAAATCAAACTCCGTTTCGACTCCCGCGGCCTAGCCTCGTGCTTTTCCGACTAGTTTGCTAACCAACCCGAGCACCTCTTCCGAATACTCCAAAACTCTTCCGTCCTTTATTCTCGTCGCCATATGTGGTATCTTGAGCTGGCCATAGATGGAGACAGACACAGGTTAACTCCTTAACATGGTTTAATCAACCCTTGCACATAAAAGCTTCTGCCATGAGGCAGCATAAACAAAGAGTACACCAGTACAGATCTGACTTAACTCAGGAGAGCAATTGCCACAGCACCACCTGGTGGATCAGGTTACTCATAACCTCCCAGGTTACTACAGTTGACCTGCAGTTGATAGTCAGCAATCCAATAGTGCTCCCGCCAGGTTTCACATTTGTGATTCCCACCAGGCATGTTTTACATGGGAAAAGGGTTAAATTTGCAAGGGCCTGTTAAAATAGTATTATAGAGGCCATTTAGTGGTAATTAAGGGCCTTAAAGACCAGTCCCGCCTGTTGGATGCGGGATGGAGTCAGGACCATCAGACACGCCTCAGTTAAAATTGCTCAGAGTCGGGAACCAGGTGGTGGGGGGGGGTCCCGCGGGTCCCGCCCACCAGTTTTTGTGATTTTAACTCCCCGCATGCCTCCAAACCCGACTCCATGCCTCAATGAAAATCGAACCCCCAATATTTTCAAGGGGAGACTGGATAGACACTTGAGAGAAATAAACTTGCAGGGCTACGGGGATTGAGCGGGGGAATGGGACTGACTGGATTGCTCTACTAGAAAGCCGGCACGGACTCGATGGACTGAATGGCCTCCTTCTGTGCCATTATGACTCTATGGGCTGGATTTTGTCAGCCCTGAGGAGGTGAGTATGGAAGCGAGACTGCCGGTAAAGTTGCAGAATTTGGGGACGGGTGGCAAGCCCGCCCCCAACCCACCTCCGTGCCCTCTTGCCAGGAGGCGGGAAGCCATCCTGTCCCGGGTCCCGTTTCCTCGAGGCGGGAAAGGGATTAAATCCTATTAAGCAGAAAATAGGATTAGCCCCATTTTTCCATCCGAAGTGCAGGCTTCCGGACCTCAGGGAACCTCGCCAGGGTGTAGGAGATGAGTATGAGGTCTGCGGGGGTCTGCGGGGTCTGAAAGTGCAATGTAGAGGTGAGTGATGGGTGCAAGTGTGGAGTGGTATGTATGTAAGATGAGTGTAAAGTTTTGAAAATGTTCACTTACCTTTGTTTCTGCCTACAGCCTTCAGCTGCTGTGGAGCCGGAGTCCTGACCTCTCCATGGTAGATTTCACACACTGGTTGTTGGATCCTCCAAACCAACAGCTAGGTGATTTCTGCAAAGTTGAAAGGTTTGATGAGTCCTGAACACAAGGACTCATCAAACTACACTGACATTTCTACTTTCAAAAAATCTTGACAGATGGCACGTCATACGTTGACGTGCTCTGTCACTGACTTCCCCCTAATTGGCCTGCTGAGCCCGCTGGGCGGGCTTAAAAAGGTAAATCAGGGGAAAATCCCGCTGGTTGGCCAGAAGCTGATGGAGGCGGGATTGAAAGCCGGCAAGCAGCAGTCCCGCCTCCAAAAACTTCCCATTGAGAAAATCCAGCCCTATGACTCTATGGGGGAGAAATTCGGTGGGCTGCGCCACCAGTTAGCGCCTAAAGAGGGCACTCAGTGGCTTTAGCACCACTGGCCATGCCTCCCGCGATAGTTAGCTGGGGCGCTAATGGTGGCATTAGCCTGTTGCGCTGCGCCGCCACCGATGACGTCATCGGTGTGCGCAGCGCCCCGCTACCGCCCCGATCGTGATATTTGGCAGCGACCGCCTCTGTAGCGCCGCTCGCTAATCGCGCCCAGTTCACGGGGCCTACCTGTGGTGGCAGTGGCGCAAATTAAGGTGGAGGTGCGGGGCAGCCGCCTGCCAGCACCTCCGTCCCCGGCCTCCTGTTCACCCCCCGCGGCATTGCCGTCTGTTTTCCAAGAGCCCGGCACTTCTCCTCGGTGCCAGGCTCTTTTGCCGGCACTCACGATCGCTCATCGTGCTGGTGCAGGCCCCTCCCCCTTAAGAATGGGAGGAAGGCCTGCAGTACCGCAGCGCGCCGTGTCACAGCGTGTGGTGCTGCGGCACGTTGCGCTGCGATATTCAGTTTCAGCGCCCTAAGAGGGACGCAGAGCACCTTGAGCCTCGCCCTGTGTCCCTCTTGGGGCGCTCAAGCTGAATTTCCGGCGATCGCTGCTGCTCCGATCGCAGCGCAAAATCTGGCGCCCAGGCGAGCTTGGCGCCCCATTTGCGGCTCCACCCAATTTCTCCCCCTGTAAGTTCTAGCTCTAGTTCTCTGTCAAGTGATGCTCCACACTAAGAGCACACTTTTGTTAAATTTACACTGTTCTCTTCAGTATTGAGAAGCCCAGTTCAATAATTGATTTAAAAAAGATTCATTGTAATATTCACAGTTATAATACCAAATTTTCTTAAGTGAGAATTATTAAGCCCTTTGATTTGGTAATCACAGCTAAACTACATTGGGACAACCAATTGAGGTAATTGGGTTTAAAAGCTGTATAAGACTTGGAATTTATAGGAACATCTAGACTTAGTTGTCACTATCAGCAATTTCAGTGTGTTATGAAGCCTAAATCTTTGTGGTGATACCAATGTCATAACCATGTTTGACTGGCAATAAAGAAAACACTTTCTGATCCTGCACTTAGTGTAAAACAAAGACATGTACACCATTGGACTTAATAGGGGTGAAATTGGTATTGGGCTGTAGTGCAAAATGGGTGCTAGCAAATCGGCATTCCATTTAACATGCCATCTGATTTTAATTTCTTTTCATTTTGCAATACCCATCAAGACCAAGTTCATCCCCAATGAGCATGACCTACTCCATGCCAGAGCTGACCCTCTACATCATTAGTGAGACGTGGCATGCAATTAGCTGCAGAGAGATCTTTAGTCCTGCTGTTATCACATTGTTCCTCTTAGTTGTTTTTTGTGAGAAAGAAACAATAGCAGATAGCAATAGGATAAAAACTCATCCAGATTGCTAAAATAAATGATTTTGCTGCATTCCATCTAAAGCTAATTCTGTATTTAGAACCCATCAAATAGAAATGCATTGCATAGCATCAGTCATCCACCTTAGGGTGCATGTTCAGCAGTGGTGGGCAAAATACGGCCTACGGGCCATATCTGGCCCGCTGGACGAGACAGAAATAGAACACGGGCTAGAGCTCGAGCTGCACATTAGTCACTTTCACTTCTCGCTTGTCAGAGACGGACTCAAGCTGTAGCCAGGGAACACAGAGTAATACTTAATTCAATTTATCATTTCACAAAAGCAATTCTCCCCAGCCCAATCTTAAAAGGATCCGTTCC
Source organism: Somniosus microcephalus (assembly GCF_052327205.1). Taxonomy (NCBI): domain Eukaryota; kingdom Metazoa; phylum Chordata; class Chondrichthyes; order Squaliformes; family Somniosidae; genus Somniosus; species Somniosus microcephalus. The sequence continues at coordinate 97,925,189 of NC_140993.1, read as the reverse complement.
GCGCTTCTGGGCTCAATTGGTGGACACCTGTACCCAAAATGCATATACTCCAATATGCCCTATCATTTTAGAGTCGAGTGATGGCTGCTCATCTCCACGACTCATTTACCGAAGAGGCCGGTGCTGCATCTTTCCTCTCCCGGTACCCAAAGTATGATGGCACGGCGGGTTCTCATTGCCGTCTTAGACACGGGAGTGGATCCCAGAGCACAAGGACTTCAGGTAATGGCACACGATTGTAGATACTGGGCATGCCCTCATTGCTTATAGAGCAGCGTGCTTAGTCTGCTATCATTTTTGTGATCAATATCGTTTCTGTCATAATGGAGGGCTCTTCATTTCAACCGTGCTGTACCTGGGGCTCGTGATGTGGGCTTATTTCTGCTCGTTGGGTCAGTGTTCATGCTAATTGGAACTTCTGTTGAGTTTGGCCTGTGCTGGGGCTGATAAAGGGTTTTCCACATTGAATCATTTCGAGAGTAGTCTCGTACAGAGGTAGCCTCGAAATCAGATAGCAAAATAAGGAATAATGGATACCTGCATGGAGCACTGGAAATAACATGGCAAATGGCCAGCTGCACAGTCAAACATGTAAACTCTGTCTGTTTTCAAAGACAGTGCACATGTAATTGGTTGGTTTCAAAAGCTCTTACTCAGGGGTGGCCAATTGTTTGGGCTGGAGGGCCACTTAACAATACTGCACATGCAGTATCTCTTCCAGTGGCAGGAGCTGGTGAGCGGCCTGTGCAGGATCTTACACCTTAGGGTATGTGGTCCTCAGCAGCTCACCAAAACTTGCTAAGTGGTCCTCCAGCCCAAATAATTGCTCACCCCTGATGTAGAGTATCTTATTTTGGTAAACCCTGCTTGATAATGACAAACTAAATTCCACAGTATATCCTACAATCAACTTGCCAGTAAATTATTGTGGGGGTAATGTAATTAGACTGTTAACAGCTACATTTATCCTTTTCTGATGTGAGAAGTGAAATGATAACTTGATTAAGAGTTGGTGATTGACTTTTCAGACATATCTAAAAGCTGTGAGATGACCTTTATATCTAAACAGGAAACCTGTAATTATCTAACATTTTCCCAATGCTAGTGATTCTATTCTATTCTTTTGTATGTCAGTTAATATTTCCAGCTATATAGCACCTTGCGACGTTTTACCACATAAAAGATGCTATATAAATACAAGTTGTTGTTGTTACATCGGATATACGGCACAGAAACAGGCCATTCGGCCCAACCAGTCCATGTTGTTGTTGTTGTTGCTATTTCAATCAATCCCAAGCATCTTGTGTTGACTTCTTCAAATGAAAGTTGCCAAAAACTAAGTTTCAAATTTAGAGCTACTAAACTAAAAATGACTGTCAGCGATTCAGCAGGTGAACACTTATTGCATTAACGTTAGTTGTCTCTGTCTGCCATAATGTAGGCATTAATCTGCCTAATTTAAATAGGTTAAAGCCTTTACTAAAACAGTGGACAGAAGAATGTTGCACAAACACATTGGCCCTGATTTTCACTCTGGGTGCGTGGATAGCAAACTGAGTTGGAAATTCACCCACTGCTGCAGAAATCAGGCCCAGGCTATTTTAACTCCCAGGCCTCCTTAATATTTTAATGGTCCACTTCCTGGCCATTCCGGACAGGAAAAGGCTACCGGCCTCCGGAAAATCATACAGCTATGGCCGCCCTCGGTACTTATGTAATTGTGGGTAGGGCAGGGGATAGAGAGCAGGGGAGTTAATGGCAGGGGAGTCTTAGGCCGCGATTTTGCCGGTGCTCAGAGGGCGGGTTTGGAGGTGGATCAGAGGTTAAATTTATTTTGATTGATGGCGGGTTCTGATCCTGCAGTCAACCCGCCTCCAAACAGCTTTCCCAAGTGTCGGGTCCCCGATTTGCAAATGGACCCGACACCTAGCGGCTGGAAGTGGATTAAAGGCAATTACCTGCCTAGTAACTGGTACTTGCCAGTAGTTTACAGCTTGTTTTTGGATTTTGCCGCCTCTGGCTCAGGTTTCCCGATGTCCGGACACCACGCCAGGTAAATGTGGCGTGTTGTGAATCTGCTGTAATGTTTGTGAATGATGACAGCTGCAGAAGTGGTGTGAAAGATCCAATATTGCACATGGTGAGTCTCAGAGCAAAGAAAATGTTGGTTACTGCATTTTTAATACATTTACAGATTTCTTTAGCTTACAAGTTTTTAAAACCATGTCCAGTGCCACCTCATTGGGAGAACCTCTCTCATCAGTGACAGATCGCTTCTGTCACCTCACCTTCTGTCACATCTATTCCAGCATATGGAAGGAGTCATTGGAGAGCCTGGGTACAAGAGTTCACCTTTGTGCAGTGATTGTCAGTGTTTTCAGAACCTCAATACTGTCAAACACTGAGAAATCAACTGTCAAAATAAAATTGTGCGTGGTCCCTTTAAGGAAACTGGCAGATGGCGTGTCATCAAATGATGCCATCAGACCAGCTTCCCGTTAATTGGCCGGCAAGCTCACGGGGTGGGCTTAACAAGGTCAATCCAGGCAAAATCATGTCTGTGGACCAGATGCAGCTGGAAGCGGGACTGGAAGCTGGAAACCAGCTGTCCCGCACTCAACCCGCCTCCATTAATAAAATTGTGGCCTTAAAATTTCATTGTGACATCCAGAGGAGCACTCCTACTCTTCCTGGCCCCACAAAAGAAAGTAAAAAGGTTGCAAACACAGGAGATACAACACCTGCCCTTTTACCTCCTCCCTTCCCACTGCCCAGGGCCCCAAACACTCCTTCCAGGTGAAACAGCGATTTACTTGTACTTCTTGCAATTTAGTATACTGTATTCACTGCTCACAATGCAGTCTCCTCTACACTGGGGAGACCAAATGCAGATTGGGTGACTGCTTTGCAGAACACCTCCATTCAGTCCGTAAGCAGGAACCCGAGCTTCCGGTCGCCTGTCACTGTAATTCTCCACTCCACTCCTACTCTGACCTCTCGGTCTTTGACCTCCTTCATTGTTCCAATGAAGCTCAACATAAACTTGAGGAACAGCACCTCATCTTTTGATTAGGCACTTTATAGCTTTCTGGACTCAACATTGAGTTCAGCAATTTCAGACCATAACCTCAACACCTATCTTTTCAGATGGTAGCTGTTGATGATACTGCCATTCCCATTTACACCTCTTCTAGACTCATCTTTTGTTTCTTTACCTGTCACATTACCATCTCCTTTTGCTTTGTACAATCATACTTTTTGTCACTTAATCTCTCCTGCCTTCCACCCTATCACAGACCTTCCCTTTTGTTCTTTCCTCCCCTGCCCCCTTTCCCTGCCCCTGTACTTGCTCAAAACCTGTTACATCTCTAACTTTTCCCAGTTCTGACAAAAGGTTATCGACCTGAAATGTTAACTCTGTTTCTCTCTCCACAGATGCTGCCTGACCTGCTGAGTATTTCCAGCATTGTCTGTTTTTATTTATTATTAAAGTAAAAAGTGCTCAGGTCTGCATCAAAGCTGCAATCAAGGCCTGATGACATGATGTGCATATTTAAACAAGGGCCACACTGGCTTTGGGCGGGTGGGTTGGCTGCCTAAAAATTGGTAGGTTTCAGTCGGCTCGAGGGCGAGTAAATAACCTTTGCAATTTTAACGGCCCACCTGCTTAGTTTCCACCAGGCGGGTATTATTGAAATCTCCCCAATTAAGTATTCATCCATTGATGTTGCCAACAGTAATTTTTGACCATTTCTTCTAGATTATTTAAAATAAATTAATTAAACAAATGGATTAATGCTACTTGCCTATGACCTTCTCTTTCTTTTTTAACGCACATAGTATTAAGTTTACTGCTTTATTTTATTTATCTCAACTTGATCATTCCCCTTGTCTGTAATGCCTGGTGTCATGTTTTTGAATATTTGTGCAAACAGGCCTCACATTCCCTACAATCCAGAACCTTCCCGACATTTAGGTAAATGGTAGCGAGACTCGGGGATCACAACGGAGAGCACTTACACTATGCACCAGCTACTGGAATATGTGTCTCCTTCCTTCAAAAGTGGATTGAATATCAGTCTGAGACTCGGTCCGATATTTATGGGGAGGTGGGGTGGGTACGGGGGAGGTCGAAAATGGCCTAAGAACCTGGAAAGGCGGGGGACATGGAGGTCCTGCCAAACTTAACCGCAGGACTTCATTAATATTTTTTTGTTCAGTTTCCAGACTGGCCGGTGGCCGGGAGAGAAAACCAGCAAAAGGAGGCTGCAGCCAGGGATCCTTGGGGGGATGAGTACATTTAGGAAAGTATAAAAAGCGTACCTGCCAGTTTCTTCGCTGGCCTCCAGCAGTCACTTTAAGGACTGGGGGTTAGGCCACTGTAGATCTGGAAAAAGTAGTCCTGAAACAGATGCAAGACCTCCATTTTAATATTGAAATGAGGCCTGCACTCGATTCAGGCAGTCGCCAGGACCACCTAAAAAAAGGCCCTGACCAATTTAGCAGTGACTCAAATGCATGCTTTGATCAGGTTGCATTGCTAAATTAATCATTGGCCCAGAAATTAGGATCGGGGGCTTGCCACACGTGCAAGCCCCCGATGTGCACCTACCCGGCGCGCCGACATCTGAAGCCTGGGCCTGCTTGGAATTCCTGTCACAGGCCCGGTTCAGATGTCGGCGCGATGTGCTTGCCTGATCCAGCGGCGTAGTTAGTGCGATGTGCCGGCTAGGATCAGGTGAGCACTGTGCAGCCAATCAGGGGAGGGGAAACTTCATTCATGAGTTTGATAGTAAGAACTGTCAAACTCATAAAAAGTACGGGCACCCAAAAGACTAGTTTAACTTTAAATAAAATTTTAAAAAACATCCCAATAATTAAATAAACTATAAATAACTTTAAAAAACTATTTTAAACAATTAATCAAATTTTTGAAAAAAATAATTTTTTAAGAAATTGGGTCTAAGAATAAACTTACCTTACTGTAAAGTCCTTAAAAACAATAAAACTGTGGAAAAATTTTTATAATTTTAAATAATAGACCACTTACCTTCAAGAATCAAGTCCTTACACCTCCTTTTTATATGTCTAAAAAGTTCAGGCCCTTGCACACAGGCAAACCTGTCAAAAAGAAGGAAGTTCAACGCGTGCACGCAGAGTCCATCGCGCACGAGTTGGACCTCTGAACCCCTTGGAGGAAATGCCGGTTTCCCGCGCATGCGCTGTGCATGCTGAAATCCAGCACTTCCAACGTGCCCACGCGTGAGTACACCATCCGTACTCACGCGTTGGGACCAGAATTACTGGCCCAACGTTGCACCCATTTTTATGACTGCAAAGCTGGCAGAACAATGTTGAATTTCTCCCACTCGCTTTATTCCAGTACAAATGAGTTATGCTTTAACTGTAACATTGCATTTTGAAGAAAAGTACCTCATTATCCTTCTACGTCCTAATGCTGACATCATCAACTTCGGACCTAAGCTGTTTCCCCCATTTTTATGTTTGAAAATAGTACATTGGTAAAATTCTTTGACTCACCACTGATTGAGCACAGAACACAATGTCCCATACCACCAACTCCCTCCTACATATTCTGTGCAAGAGCTTAATTTAAACGATCAGTTTTATGTAAATAGCATTTTAACGACTCCTTGCGCAAAAGCCTGTTTTTCATAGGGGATCACAAATTCTGCTCTGCCTGCCTGGAGTAATTAACATAAAAGGTCCTTCAAGTAGTACTTCCTTGAAGGTATTTTTGGTTCACTACCCATTGAATTGAGTGCTCCGGTCCTTGAATATTTTGGAGGTCGAAGAAAAGGCTGAAAAGATGGTTGCAAGAGAGATTTGCTTGCACCAGATGCAGACTAAGCTAAATTCACCATTAATCAAAGAGACACAGTTACATGAGAATGTCCAAAAAGAACTGCCCTTGACAACTCCACTTCACCAGGGAGGCAATGATAGAATTGTGTCATCTGCTGCAGTCTGACCTAGAGACAACCTTGACCACAGGGACACCACAGTGGCAGTCAAGGACACCACCACCTTGAATTGTTATGCCTCTGGCTCCGTCCAAGCTATCACAGGGGTCATCTACAGTACACATCAATGAGCAGCAGTCAGGCAGTCCCGAGGCCTGAGGATTGTGCTGAGGAGAGAAAAGATTCCCTCAGCTTATAACAGCGTTGATCTTCGAGGTGCTCGCTGGGCCCCTGCAGACCCCACCAGCAGCTTTTTTTGGAGACACTCTTCTATTTGGTTATCCATTGGAACACACAGAGGAAAGGAGGGCTGGAAACACCCCCACCCGGCTCACCTGCCTCCTTACACTGAGTCTGCACCAATTGAAGGCATTGGGAAACAGCTCAGCATTTATCAGGCAGTAAGAAATATGTGCACTGCATTCTTTATTTACCCCGTCAGTAAAATTGAAGGATCTTCTGCGCCTGAAGTGTGAACAACCATTAAATTGAATCCCTGAGGAAACAGAGGCTGCCCAGTGTGCCCATGTACAGCTCAGATCATCCTCCCTCTAGATAAAAGAGGCCTGCATTGGGGAAAGAAAACACAAATAATTTTTAATAGTTATTTGGTACACAATTAAACAGTAAAAACAGTCAAACCCAAATGTGTAACCAAGTCAGAGACCAGGGTTAGCTAGTCATCTATTAAAAGGAATGCACTATGGTATGTTAACAAGGAATCAAGAGAAGAATACACCTGTTTTTCTATTGCTCTCAATAATAATTTTTATTGAGAAAAAACAGGGACACTGTTGTTATTAAAGAGTAAATCAATTTCATGATATCAGAATTTGACAGCGCAATTGTTCAACTGTTAGGCAAAATTAGTAAGGTATCACTATTGTCAAATTGATATCTTACTACATGGGTAAAATAATTGTTTCAACGAGTAACCTTAACTTCCCAAGACCCAGATTTTCACTTAGTAGTAAAAAAAACTTGCATTTATATAGCACCTTATTATGTGCTCAAAGCTCTTCACATCCAATGAACTACTGTAAGGGGGTGGTGTGTGGGTCAGCTTCACCTCTGACTTATGAGCGGTTCGAATTGCTCCCACTCCCACTCCCTTGATTCTGGACCTGGGACTTATTTGGGGGTTGTGATGAAAAGTGCAGCAGACAACTGAATTTTGGTGAAAGGAATAAGATCTTTATTTGAGAAAGAAAATATACAACACAATAATCTTAACACTCTAAATTGGGGGAACACTTCGGAACATACGAGGGAAAATAACAATAGACAGAATACTTCACCCCTCCCAATCCTACTTCACTAGCTAAGTTGGTCTCCAGAGGACCAGGGATAATGCTCACCAAAACAACTTCTTTTGACAGTTGTAGTGGTTTGCGATTTTGGGGTTCTTTGGATGTGTTGGTTGGGGCCTACCATACCCTGGACACGGTAGCAGACTTCACCTGTGTGGCTGGTCAGTCTTTGCGAGTCCGCTGATGCGGTAGGGTGCGTATTGGATCTATCAGGTGAGTACCCAATTTCTTTTGGTTAGAAGTAGGGTTTAGAGGTAAGTCAGGATAGATTGTAGAGTGGAAAAGCTTGCCGATCTTCGGTTTTCTTCTGAGTTGGGTTTTGTTGGTCGCGGTGGCCCAGTATTACCCGGTTGCTGGTAATATTTGGTTGTTTGTTTCGTGGGGCCCTGGTCTGCCACGAGGTCTCCGACGGTGTGTTACTTCTTTGAGAGGGAGCTTCTTCTTGGACTGAACTTGGTGATTTGATTTGACATGAATGATGAAACGAATTTCCTCCAGCACTGCTTTCTTGAACTCTTTTCTTCCACTGTTTGCCCTCTTCCCACCGTTTTGAACTCCTTGAACTTCTTCAAACTACTGTTGTAAAAGCAGGCCCTCAATTATACTGTTTGAGGCCTGCTAATCAGCTCTGTCTCATTGTTAGTTTTGGTGGGCTCATTAACATTGATGGGTTAAAAATTGTTTAATAGGTTTTGGGATGGTCCCATCGATCTTAATTAGTTTAAGATTGTGTGAAGTGGTTTCAGGATGGTCCCATTGATTCGTAAGTGGTTTTAAGCGATTGTTTAACCTCTTGTTTAATTGCAGTAACATTTGTCTTTTCCTGTGGGGCCCAAGGTTCCTTTGTTAGTTGGTGGCATGTTCTGCATTATGTATACTTTGGATGGTTCTGTAATTTTGGGCGGGAACTGCTCTTCCGTTGGTCATTATGTAAAATGACTGGGACAGTCCAGATAGTCCCCAGACAGCTTGTCTAATGCCAATACCCAAAAATGTCCATTTACAGAGGCCAATCCCAATTCCTTTATTGCAGCCCCTTTTCTTCCACAGGCTCGAACATGCTTTTAAAATAAAAACCAAACTCCTGGGGTTCTTGATTTTTAAATCTCCCTTTAGGCCCAATATTCTTATACCATTCTGACATGGTTTATTAACAGTCTAAAAATCCCTTCTTTAGGGTAATCTTCTTGGTTTTGGGGAATCTGTTGAATTTTGCGAATCTTACACTACTTTTGAAGTGCAATCACTGCTGTTATGTAGGCAAATACAACAGCCATTTGTGCTCATTTCTAATTTCACTACATGCTGAGCCATTGAACGAACTGTATGGAGAAAGCAATGAATATCTAAGCATTAGCACTTCACCTCATAAGGTGTGAAATCTGTTAAAATCTCATCCTGTCTGTTTACATCAATGAAATGGCTGTAACATAAACAACATCCCATGGCATAAATCCCAGCTCTGCGTGCTCAGTTTTGTACTGGCAGGAGATCTGAACTCCATGGATGAAATTAAATTCTTATCATTCATATATGACATTGCATCTGGAAAGTTTACCAGGAGAGAAGCCTTATCATTTGTGCCCCATTTTGGACTGGTTGTAATTTTAATGTTTGAAATATTGTGCTCATATTAATATCTTGCGGTATTATTTGGCTTCTATGTATTAACTGAGCTGTAAATAAGTCAACGTGGTATTTCCTGCCTTTCATAAGAACATGGTAAACATTCTATGTGATCTCCAGTGAGTAATAGTCTGTAAATAGGGGTTAACTATTAAACCTGGGCATGTGCCCCAAGCAGCCCACGTATAAGGATGCAAGTTTTGGCTCACAGGAGACTTGGTCTGCTTATGCAAACCACCTTTCTGCTATGACTGCAAGACAAAAGTGTTTGGGAATAACCCAAATGTAATACCTGCTACTGACCCCAAACTTCCAAATACACTGCTCCTCTGAGCTATTTAGGATATGGAGGTATGCCCTATATAATTTTTTTGGTCAAAGCTTAGTCCTCAATCTTCTTCTCCCCTGTTGTTGCACTACGGCCCCAATTTTAACTGCCCCCACCTGGTGGAATCTGGGAGGGGAGACAGTTAAAATGAAGCCAGTCATTTATCCCCTCTGATCTCGTTGCCTTCCCGCTTGTAATGAAATCTGTTTGTCTTGATCCTGTATTCGTTTTGCACTCATGTATATTACCCTCCCCCACTGTGTATAGTTTCACTTCCTCTTTCCCAACTAACCTGGGAGGTTCCAGGTCTTGGCTCTTGGCTCCGCCCCTGACTTCTCTTACATAAAGATCCCAGGATCTATATGACTCATTCCTGTGAACCAGTCGGCATGTTGAGATGTTAGCTCTGATCTTAGTGATTAAAAGCCAACTTGTTTAAGTCTATAACTTCTAGTTTTGTGATTATTGAAGGCCCATCAATATTAATCACTAAAGAATACTAGGATGGATCGACTCCTAAAACCAGAGCATCTGGACTTGGATCTACATTCTGCTGAAGCATCAAATCAATTTGGACACTGGCTCAAATGCTTCGAACTCTTCGCGGGGGCCTCATCCGCTAGCGAGGTAGATAAACTGAATCTACTGACTACTTGCGTAAGTCATCGGATTTATTCGTTCATCCGGGACGCCACCTCTTACACGGAGGCCATCACTATCCTGAAGGCCCAATACCAGAGGCCGGTAAACGAAGTGTACGCCAGACATCTGCTGGCTACACGCAGGCAGCGACCAGAGGAATCAATGGACGATTTCTTACAGGGCCTAAAGGACCTGGTCCGGGACTGTAACTGCAAGGCCGTGACGGCCAACGCGTACTTTGATGAATTGGTCCGCGATTCCTTCATCACGGGCCTCAAATCGAATTATATCCGGCAGAGACTGCTGGAGAAGGAGGTCCTGGACTTAAAAAAGGCAGTGGCCACTGCACGATCACTGGACGTGGCCCAGAAAAACTCTGACTCTTATTCTTCCGGCCATGCGGCCCTCACCGCCTCGTGCGCGCCGAGGGGGCCGCCATCTTGGAATCAGCCATCTTCCCCATCCAGGTCTCAGACCAGCTCTACGCCGCCGGAGTCCCCACACAGAAGTTCACCCAGGAGTCCTACTACAGCAGCAATGTCTCGAGGCCTGAAATGCTACTTCTGCGGCCAGGCCAAGCACCCCAGACAACGATGCCCAGCGAAGGACGCTACATGCTTCAAATGTAAGAAAAAGGGGCATTTTAGCAAAGTCTGCAGGGGGAATCCGATTTCCAACTCCGTCACCGCCTCGTGCGTGCCGTGCGGGCCGCCATCTTGGGATCCGCCATCTTTTCCCGACTCAACGGCCGCCCAGGGCCCAACAGTGGTTTCGATCACGGTGGATCAATCCAGGCCACACCCGTTGACAAAATCCATGATGGACATACAGGTAAACGGGAATTTAACGAAATGTTTAATTGACTGTGGGAGTACCGAGAGTTTTATCCACCCTAGCCTGGTACGGCGGCACTCATTAACGGTAACCCCTACACGGAGCAGAATTGCTATGGCTGCTAAGCCCCACACTTCGGACATTTTGGGCTACTGTGTGGTAACACTGACTGTAAAAGGCATGGACTACAAGGATTTTAAACGCCTCGTGATGCCAGAACTCTGTGTTAATGTAATCTTGGGCCTGGACTTCCAGTGCCACCACGAAAGTGTCACGCTAGCATATGGCGGGTCCCAGCCGCCACTCACAGTCTGTGGCCTATCAACCTTAAAAATCAGCCCGCCCTCTTTATTCGCTAATCTCGCTCCGAACTGTAGGCCCATAGCGGCCAAAAGTAGACGGTACAGTCTGGAAGACAGACACTTTATCAAGGCGGAAGTTGACAGACTCCTGCGGGAAGGCATTATTGAATGCAGTACCAGCCCGTGGCATGCCCAAGTAGTCATAGTTAAAAATAGCGAAAAGAAATGGATGGTAATTGACTACAGCCAGACTGTTAATATTTATACCCAGCTGGACGCCTACCCTTTACCCCGCATATCAGAAATGGTCAACCAGATTGCGCAATACCGAGTCTTCTCGACTATCGACCTCAAATCCGCGTATCACCAGCTCCCCATTAGAACGGAGGACCGCCCATACACCGCCTTCGAGGCGAACGGGCGCCTCTACCATTTCCTCAGAGTGCCCTTCGGAGTAACAAATGGGGTCTCGGTCTTCCAACGTGAGATGGACCGCATGGTTGACGAGAATAAACTACAAGCTACCTACCCCTATCTGGACAATGTCACTATCTGCGGGCACAACCAGCAAGACCACGATCTAAATCTTGTGAGATTTTTAAAAACTGCCCTAAAGCTGAATCTAACCTACAACGAAGACAAATGTGTCTTCAACACAACCCGTCTCTGTATCCTCGGCTGTGTGGTGGAAGATGGGGTAATTGGACCGGACCCTGACCGATTACGCCCCCTAAAGGAACTGCCCCTGCCACACAATCCCAAAGCTTTAAAAAGGTGCCTGGGATTTTTTCGTATTATGCCCAATGGGTGCCCAATTACTCTGATAAGACCCGACCCCTCATTAAATCGACGTCCTTCCCACTATCAGCTGAAGCTCGGGAGGCTTTCACCAGTATTAAACAGGACATTGAAAGGGCTGCAGTGTGTGCAGTGGACGAATGCATTCCCTTTCAAGTCGAAAGCGATGCGTCAGACTTTGCCTTAGCTGCGACCCTCAATCAGGCTGGGAGACCTGTGGCCTTCTTCTCCCGAACCCTTCAGGGACCTGAAATCAGGCACTCTTCTGTCGAGAAGGAGGCACAGGCTATAGTGGAGGCAGTGCGGCACTGGAGACACTACCTAGCCGGCAAACGTTTCACCCTGCTCACCGACCAGCGGTCGGTGGCTTTCATGTTTAATAACAAACAAAGGGGGAAAATCAAGAATGACAAAATACTCAGGTGGAGGATCGAACTATCCACGTTCGACTATGATATTATGTACAGGCCGGGAGCCCTTAATGAACCCCCAGACGCCCTATCGCGGGGAATGTGTGCCAGCATTCATACGGACAAATTACAGGGTCTCCACAACGATCTCTGTCACCCAGGGTTCACCCGACTATACCATTTTATAAAGTCCCGCAATCTGCCCCACTCCATCGAGGAGGTCAGGGCAATGACCAGAGCCTGCCGCATCTGTGCGGAATGCAAGCCTCGTTTCTACAGGCCTGACCGTGCACACCTTATCAAAGCCACACGGCCATTCGAGCGCCTAAGTCTGGACTTCAAGGGACCCCTTCCCTCTGCCGACCATAACGTATACTTCCTCAATATCATTGATGAATATTCCCGCTTCCCCTTCGCCATTCCCTGCCCAGACATGACCAGTGCCACGGTCATCAAGTGTCTCTGTAATCTATTCTGCATGTTTGGCATGCCGAACTACATACACAGCGATAGGGGGACGTCATTCATGAGTGACGAGCTGCGCCAGTTCTTGCTCTTGAAGGGGATAGCCACTAGCAGAACCACTAGCTACAACCCCCGGGGTAATGGGCAAGTGGAAAGGGAGAATGCTGCTGTTTGGAAGGCTGTCACGTTAGCCTTAAAGTCAAAAGGCCTTCCGACCTCCCGCTGGCAGGAAGTCCTCCCAGACGTGCTCCACTCCATAAGGTCTCTGTTATGTACTGCCACTAACGCTACCCCTCATGAAAAGATGTTTGTTTTCCCCCGGAAATCCACCTCGGGCATATCTCTACCCGCGTGGCTGACGTCTCCGGGGACAGTACTATTGCGGAAGCACGTGAGAGGCCATAAAACGGACCCCCTTGTGGAAAAGGTACAGCTCCTCCATGCAAACCCTCAGTACGCCTATATCGAATACTCTGACGGGCGAGAGGACACTGTTTCCATAAAAGACCTCGCTCCCCCGGGGAGCGGAGAGAACGATGGGAGACTACCCGATGAAGACCTACACTACAAAGAGACAGGACGCCCAGAGGTATCAATACCCAACTTTAACCTGGAGGACACTGCAGATAACCTGGAAGACACTGCGGAGGCCCGGACAGCGGAGGAACCAGAATCCACTCCCCTAGAGGCACCCCAACCGGCTTTGCGCCGATCACTGAGAACTGCAAAACCTCCTGACAGACTCACTTATACCAACTTTTAAGAAACATCACCCCGATGGACTAAATCTATAGAAGGGGTGAATGTAATGAAATCTGTTTGCCTTGATCCTGTATTCGCTTTGCACTCATGTATCAAATCAAATCAACTTTTATTGTCATTGTTAGTGCACAAGTGCAGTACAACGAAATGTAGGCTTGCGGCTCCCGAGAGTGTACAATTTGGATTAGGACACTTAAACATTTCAACATACATTTGTACATATATATTAGCCTAAATATGACCATAATAAAGTGAATAAAGTGCATCGGCAGATGTGCAGGCTTTAGTGTTTATTTGTGGAGTTCAGTAGGATGACAGCCCTGGGAAAGAAGCTGTTCCTAAATCTGGTCGTATGGGTGCGAATGCATCTATAGCGTCTTCCAGATGGTAGGAGGGCGAACAGACTGTGGCTGGGGTGGGTAGGGTCTTTGATGATGGTCCATGCCCTCCGTAGGCAGCGTTTCTGATATATATGTTCTATGGTCGGTACCCTCCCCCACTGTGTATAGTTTCACTTCCTCTTTCCCGACTAACCTGGGAGGTTCCAGGTCTTGGCTCTTGGCTCCGCCCCTGACTTCTCTTACATAAAGATCCCAGGATCTGTATGACTCATTCCTGTGAACCAGTCGGCGTGTTGAGATGTTAGCTCTGATCTTAGTGATTAAAAGCCAACTTGTTTAAGTCTATAACTTCTAGTTTTGTGGTTATTGAAGGCCCATCACCGCTGCATCCCGATCTTAACCTGCACTTTTGAGCAGGTTAACTGGACGCCCACAGGGAGGCAGCGGAGGTCCTTCTTTAAATATGCAGATCAGGTCTGATGATGTCATCAGCACCAATCTACAATTTAAGCCAGAGGCCTATGCGGGCGGTTGTGATGGCTTCCTTCCAGGAGCTGGAGCGTGGGCCAGAAGTGTGAAAAATGTTATTTTAGGTTTGTTGGCCAGAAGGAGCAAGAGTGCTCCTCCAGACTTCACAAGGAAGCCTTGGGCCTAACTTGCCCCACGATTGTGGCCAGAGCCCCCCCGATTGCGAACAGAGGCCCCCTCCCACCCCACTCCTCCAATCTGCAGTCTATTTAGTGAGGAAAGTAAGAAAGGTTGAAGGAAATAAAATGTTGTTATTGTGAGACATCTTGTTGATACATATGAGACAAATATTTTGCAATGTTTTTCATTTCCTGCCAAAAGGACTTGCACATGAGATACGTTAAAGGCTGCTGTGCATGAAAGCTTACTTGTCTGTAGGCAGATGAACAATTATTAATATTCAAGCTGGGAATTTGTTTCACTCAGAGACCAAGCAATAGGAAATTCATTAGCAATGTCTGGTTATTCAGAAGTACACTCACACCGTAGAGTTGCCGAACCCTTTTTCATCTGTATTGATCTGTGAGAGAGGCTTTTAAAAATGAGACCACAGATACCAAAAGGCAGTCAAGCAGCATTAGGCTGCACAGGAAAAGGAACTGTGTCTTGCATGGTAGGACAGGGTGCAGAGAGATTGTTCCTTTCACTTGTTAAAAATGAACCACTGGAGTGGGTTAACATTCAATATGGTCTTTGCTTTTGTAACAGTACATGAACAGGAGTAGCATCAATTGTACCAAGTGACTTTTTCATACCAGTTTTCCTGTACGCTTTAGCTACAATGGAATAAGGCAGCCAATGTTTTTGCATCAGAGGTTGCCTCACCTAGTGTTACCTTGGTCTGCCTTCTGAGAGATCGAAGTGTAAGTCATAGGCCGTGATTTTGCTGACCTCGGTGGGTCCCGACCCCGCTGCTGGCTCCATCCCGCTGTCGGAAATGTATTTACATTGATTGGGCTTGTTAAGCCCGCCCATTACGTTTCCCTGCCAATTAGAGGAAGCGGGTCTGGTGAAGTCATTTGATGATGTGTCATCAGCCGGTTTCCTTAAAGGGACCAAGTCCAAATTTATTTTGACATTTGTGCTGTCAGTGTTCTACAGCATTGAGGTGCTGCAAGCACTAACAATCACTGCACAGAGGTGCAGGGCTGCACCGAGGCTCTCCCATGACTCCCTCCATATGCTTATAGGGAGTCACAGCACGCAGGGAGATCCTCTTCCCTTCCAATGGGCAGAAGAGACCTCCCCAGGAGATCAACACAGCCTGGTTGCACATTGCAGAGGAGGACACAAGCAGGGATGTGGTCAGGAGGACCTGGGTGCAGTGTCGCAAACATTTCAATGATCTCAGTAGATCACGAAGGTTAGTACAAAGCCACACTCAACCTCATCCTGCTGTGCCTCTCATCACATCCCCATCACTCTCTGCCTTCCTTACCCTATTCCTGCACATCCTTACTCACACCAACTTACCTTAGACCTCCACCCATCCCTCTCTATCTACATTATCACATCCCCATCTCACAAGCCACCTCTCACACTCACCCTCATCTTAATGTAATCATACCAACTAACAACACACAAGGGTAGGTACTTGGGTGTTTTATGTAATGTTCATGTAAAGTTTCTGTTAATATGGTGTCAAACATTGAAACCTTTATTTTCAACACTTTGCGTTTTTGGACAGATTTGTGTGCACCTTTGGAAGTGGCTTAGTGAGTTGCAATGAATGGTGAGACATAATGGTACCCCCTGCAATGGTAATGAGTGTGAAAGGAATGGCTTGGGCATTGTAGGGATGCTTTTTAGTGTAGTTGTGGGGTGGTGCCAACCTGGCGCATCATGTGGCAGCCAGGGTGTACAGCATCAAGTGAAGTAAATCTGGCCATGGTGAGGCCATCCCTGGCCTCCTGGGCAGCAATGTGGTTGGGTGCTGATGCCCTGTGTCCTGTGCAGCATCAGTTGATTGCGGAGAAGGTTAGTGTTGTTGTTGATGTTGCTGGTGTGCCTGGTGCTGCTGGTGTTGGGGCTGATCGTGGTGGGATTCTGAGGACCAAGGTGAGAGAATATAAAGAGCGCCCATGCTGATGGAATAGATGGCAGGTGAAGTAGAGATGATGAAGCGATCTGTCAATGGTGAGAGAGATAATGAGGTCAGACTAGATGAAGACTTGTATAAAGACTTGCAGCATGGATAATCTGTTGTGGAAATGCAGTGAGGAAGAGCTTGTGGCTGAGGGAAGATATCTCTGTAAGGTGGGAGCTTTTCCTTTACATTTGCAGCTGCCAACTCAACAGCTGATTCAATGGCCACTGAACTCCCGTCTCAGCTTGACAGACATGATTCCCGAGCAGCAAGGACCCCATGGGTGAGCACGTAAAACCAAAAGGTGAGCTCAAATGTATTCTTAATGACCTCTAAACAAGGCCATAATTACCTGAATTGGGTCCCCCGCTCCTGCGTGTCGGGTCTGCTCAGTGCTGACAGACCCGACATCGGGGAATAGCACATGGCAGTGGGTTCACAGTGAGGTCTCGACCTGCTGGGGGAAAAAGACACTTTTCCACCTGACCCGCCACCGATCACACCCGCTGATCCCCCGGAAAATCTCGGCCATAGAGATCCGGGCCATATCACAAGGGCGTTTCATTGTTACACTGCTGGGTTGTGCTAGTCAGACCACTTAAGGAGCAACTGACACCACTGAATCTGAGAGCTACGGCACACCCAAGTTTAGAATGTGGCTCATAAATTGAATGTTGTAGCTCAAAATTACTGCTGCCTTCAAAATTTTCACAACCAGGAGAGAATTCCTGCTGTAATTCAACATGTGATTTACCCCAGACAAAGCTGTGTCTGCTAACAAAAGAAGCAACAGAAATAGATAGGAGAAGCTAATTTGTATTTGCCAATTTTGGCCCACTAAAACCTCATATAAAATGACATAAGGGAAGATTTTAATGAATTGATTCAGGCATTGGCACAGAGCTTTGCACAGTGGGTCATTTGAAGAATTTGGATGCGAAGGTCAGCACACTTCCATGATTTTCAGTCAGTTTAATGCATACAATCTACCCACTAATGTTCATTTTTTTTAATGATTAAAATAGGACAGGTATTAATTCTGTCACAGTGTGATATGACCCTTATCTCATGTAGAACAAAGTTACAAGAAGGCATATGGACACACCAGATGAATCATGGACCAGGCATTCAGGGTGCTCAAGGCAATATTTCAAATGTTTTTACTGCTCAATGGCCCTTACAACATGACCCAGAGGAGGTTTCCAAAATTATAGCAGTGAGCCGCGTGCTGTACATCAGTTTAGAAAGAGGCCTTAGCATGGAACTTGACAACTTAAAGGAGTAGGCATGGGGGGAAAAATTCGGTTGGTTAGCACCTCTCGTTAGCTAACGGGGCGCTAACAACTTACCGCCCGAGCGTGGCAATTTTAGCGCCGCCCATGAAATTGACCTGGTGGTTTGCGGTGGCGCTAAACACTACCGCCATGAGGTCCTGCGCCCGGAGATCGTGAGATCATCCAAGCGCGCAACGCCCCATAGCGCCCCAGACCGGAAATTGATTCTCGCCCCCTGCCTCAGCGCCTGGCGCTAGGAACGACAGGTAGACAGGGACGGTTTGCAGTTGGCTGGGAGCTAGGAGAGCGCTATTTAAAGGCATGCGCTTCCTGCTTTTTCCTGTTGGCAATCAATTTTGCATACGCAGGTTGTGAGAGGGAGAGAGGCGCCTGGAGACATTCAATGCTGTCCTACTTGAAGGAGTTTTGTTCGTCAGCAAAACTTTTCTGGTTCCCATTTCTGTCAGCTTTATTTCTACCACATTTAGAAGATTTAATGGGGCTGTACTAACACAGGGCCTCGTCCTTCAGCATCACCGTCGGAGGTAGCGGAGACGGAGAGAGAGAGTGGAAAATGTGGCCAGAGGGAAGAGGGCCAACAGGGCTCTGCACAGGAGACCTTACCCTCCCAGGGTATTCTGGGAGCAATTCTCATACATCCATCTGTCTGAGGAGCAGTGTTTTAGAAGGTTCTGCTTCAGCAAGGAGTTGGTCACAGAGCTCTGCCACCTTCTGCAGCCAGAGCTCCAGCCTCAGCTGAGGACCAGGACGTCTCTGTCCGTGGCAGTGAAGGTAACGATGGCTCTCAATTTCTACGCCAACGGCTCCTTCCAGGCTTCAACAGGAGATATTGCGAACATCTCCCAGTTCGCAGTCCATTGTTGCATCCGGGAGGTCGCAAATGCTCTCTACAAAAGGAGAAGGGAGTACATCTCATTCCCCATGACCCAAGACAAACAGTGTGAACGTGCATGTGGCTTTGCTAGGATAGCAGGCTTACCCATGGCTCAGGGCGCCATTGACTGCATGTGGCATTGCGCGCACCTCATGAAAATGCAGAGGTATTCCACAACCGCAAAGGCTTCCACGCTCTCAACATGCAGTTGGTGTGCGACACAGATAGCGCACCCTCGCCGCCAATGCCCGCAATCCTGGCAGCAGCCATGATGCTTTCATTCTGCACCAGACTGATGTCCCAGACCTCTTCCAACCACCGCATCAACCTCGTGGCTGGCTCCTCGGGGACAAGGGTTATCCACTCTGCACTTGACTGATGACACTGCTCCGTAACCCCAACACTCCTGCTGAGCTCGCATACAATGAGAGCCATAGCGCCACCAGGAACCTCATTGAACAGACGATCGGCATGCTGAAGCAATGGTTCCGGTGTCTTGACCACTCTGGAGGAGCCCTGCAGTACTCCCCTGATCGAGTTTCGGTTTTCATTGTTGTGTGCTGCATGCTTCACAACCTTGCAATTCTGAGGACCCAGCCATTATTAAGCACAACCTATAACAAACAAACACAACAATTTATAAACAAACAAAACTAGTTCTTACCACATCAAAATAAGTCTAAACAGAATGAACAATATATTTACATACACATCCAACTTTGTTACAGAGTTCCCCTCATATGTTAGAGAAATTTTAGTTATTCGGCCTTCTTCAATGATTTCCCTCCCCTTCGCACTGCCCCCCTTCCCACCCTATTGCTCCTCCATAATGTGGCCCCAGTGGCTGCAGCAAGGCTGGTGGAAGGCTGCTAAATCTCAGATCCAGAGACTGCAGATGGCCTTGAAGGACACCCTCGACCAGCTCTGGGCCTGGAGGGCCCGGCTGCAGACTGCAACAACTCTGCATGGGCGGCAGCAGTCTGGGTTGGCTGGGTTACAGGCTGTGGCAAGTGCAATGGCAGAGTGGCAGTGGTGGGAGCAGGAATGCTGTCATCCTGAGAGAGGACAGTACTTTCTTGCTCGACCGACACACTGCCACTTCCCCGGGGCAGAACCGTGAGGCACCGTGAGAACCCCGGTGGACTGTGGGCGACCTAGCGATGATGGCAGCAGTCAGCACTTGCATGGCATCAATCTGAGACTGCAT
This sequence comes from Somniosus microcephalus, assembly GCF_052327205.1. Classification (NCBI taxonomy): domain Eukaryota; kingdom Metazoa; phylum Chordata; class Chondrichthyes; order Squaliformes; family Somniosidae; genus Somniosus; species Somniosus microcephalus. The sequence continues at coordinate 97,905,397 of NC_140993.1, read as the reverse complement.
GAGAACAGTCTGAGATTGGATGGCACTAACCAATGACGCGATTCCATCACTAAGTCATTGCGTTGCCTTGGCCTGTGCTGCAATAGATGCTGCCACCTCACCCATTACACCCATTACATGGAGTCTGGGTCCCTACGGTCTCTCTGCAAGTCAACCATCCTCTGCAACGAGGCAAGGATGGGCTCGAGGGATTGCGCACAAATGACAGCTGTGCTGGCGGCAGACTCCTCCATGCTCCTAGCCAGTGCATCCATGCTGTTGGGCACTCTTGCCATTGCACAGTATGCATGCTTATCGCCTGAGTATTCATCGCCGCGATATCAAGGTCCTCATCCGAGTCCTGTGCAGCAGAACTCATGCGCGCACTCACCCTCTGGGGAGATGGCCTCCGAGCTTCCCTTTCCCCATGGTGTTGCTGCAGCCCGCTGGATCCCAGAGCTTCACCCACATCAGAGCCATTTCCTCTGTTCCTCTCCAGCGACCGTGTGGCCCCATTATCGGATGTCTTGCCCTCGGGAAACACGGGCGGTGAGGCTCCAGCTTGATTTTCCTCCTCCTCTCCCGTGTCGCTGCCATTGGGAGGCTGAGGGACGGGCTGGTCAGATGGTGGCTCACTATCTGAAAGCAGGAAGGTACAAGAGTGGCTTTAACATAGGGCAGGGGGGCAGGAAGGGAGCAAGAAATGGAGACAGTATAGTCAGATAGAAAATGGGAAAGGCTTGTGGTGTGAGGGGGAAGTCTTATGAGAAAGGAGAGAGAGATGATGAACATACCATTGCTGTCTCCAAAGGGGTCGACCTCGCCAACTGCCACAGCACCCATGACATGGCTCGTGATGAGTCTGTGAACTTGCTCCTCCAGCTGTGTGAGGGGGTGTAGCTCCACCCGACCTCCTCCCGTGCGTTGTTGCTCACTCCAGTTATGAGAAAGCTTGGCCTGCAAGAAAAAGGACAGCGTGTGAGTGAGTGTGCAGCCATGTGTTTGGCCAGATGTGCCTATCATAGTTGAATAGTCATTAATGTCTGCAAGGTGTGGAATGTGGATATGACTTTTAGTAGATGGGCATAGTTGTTGGGTGAGTGTTGGAGATTTGTCAGTGAGGTTGAGATGGTGGGATGTAGAGGCATTTCAAGCATCTACTCACCCTGACCACCCAAGTGAGGTCATTGAACTTCTTGTGACACTGCGTGTGAGCCCTTTGGACCAGACTTCTGGACGAGATGTAATGACCACCTCCCTCCACATCCTTGTGAACTCCTGGGGCAATGGCCTCCTGCCAGTGTCTGGGAACAGCACTGCCCGTCAGCGTTCCAGAGCCACCAATGCCTGGTCACTAAACCGTTGTGCTCTCTCCCTGGGCCTCTGAACAGCCATGGTAATTGTTGTTGAAGATGTGCACTTCTTTGCAGGCCCAGATCAAATGCAGCAATGAACAGGATGAGGCTGTGCAGCATGATTGACCTTCCCCTTTAAGAACTGGAAGGCACCAGTCTGTCTGAGTATAAGGTAATTGACATCACCTGAGCTTCAGTAGCACTCTGAGAGAGCATCCCATTCCCTGGCGTTAGTGCCCTAAGAGAAGTGTGTAGTGCATGATTTAGCGCTCCAATCACCTCCAGGGGCGCTGGAGATGAATTTTTCCCCCATGGTATCTAGCTTTGAGGTCTCCTTGTGAGCTTCTTGGAATTTTGTGGCAGTAACTCAGAGAAACCTGTATCTGCACCAGCAGTGTCCTGTGTTGTACTCACTGCCTGTAGTTAAAACTTTGGGGAATATTTCCTGTCACTTGTTCAAAGGCACGTGATGGCATAAGTCAAAATGAGGGTCTGTTCTTGTGTTCCTGCATGCTTGGCATTAATGAAGGCCAAGAGTGAATGCAAGCCAATGTTCTGTGAGAACCGACTGTTGGAATCCTACCCCCACAGTGATTTGGCATTGAAAGCTCAGTTGCATCCTGCAGCTTTGCCATCCACCATATCCTCTGCTGATTATATCCGTTATACAACAACTTGCATTATATAGCACCTTTAACATAGTAAAACATCCCAAGGTGCTTTATCGAACAAAATTTGACACCGAGCCAGATAAGGAGATATTAGGACAGATGACCAAAAACTTGGTCAAAGAGGTAGGTTTTAAGGAGTGTCTTAAAGGAAGAGAGAGAGGCAGAGAGGCAGAAAGGCTTAGGGAATGATTTGCAGAGCTTGGGGTCCCAGCAGCTGAAGGCATGGCTGCCAATAGTGGAGCAATTAAAATCAGAGATATGCAAGAGGCCAGAATTAGAGGAGCGTAGAGATCTCACAGGGTTGTATGGCTAAAGGAGGTTCCAGAGATAGGGAGGAGCAAGGCCATGGAAGGATTTGAAAACAAGGATGAAAAGCTTTAAATCGAGGCATTGCCAGAGTGGGAGTCAATGTAGGTCGGCGAGCACAATGGTGATGGGTGAACAGGACTCTGCGCGAGTTAGAATACAGGCAGCGGAGTTTTGAATGAGTTCAGGTTTATGGCGGGTTGAAGATGGGAGGCCGACCAGGAGTGCATTGGAATAGTCAAGTCTAGAGGTAACAAAGGCATGGATGAGGATTTCAGCAGCATATGAGCTGAGGCAGGGGCGGAGATGGGTGATGTTACGGAGGTGTTAGTAGGCGGCTTTGGTGATGGAGCGGATATGTGGTTGGAAGCTCATTTCAGGGTTAAATAGGACAGCAAGGTTGCGACCGATCTGGTTCAGCCTCAGACAGTGACCAGTGAGAGGGATGGAGTCAGTGGCTAGGGAACAGAGTTTGTGGTGGGGTCTGAAAACAATGGTTTCAGTCTTCCCAATATTTAGTTGAAGGAAATTTCTGCTCATCCAGTATACCTGTGCTCTGTAGGAAACCATTGCCAGTCTGCAGCCATTTGTGTCATCACCCTCTTGTTCAAGGGATAGAACCGTTTGCACTAATTGAAAGTTACCTTGACAATGTAAGATGGCAGCATAGTCCTTTTGATATCATGGGTGGCACAATATAATTTACTAACTACACTTCCAAGATATTAGTGTCTTGAGAAGACAACTTGCATTTATATAGCACATTTAACCTAAAAATGGGTCAACGTCCTTCACAGAGGGGGGAAAATTATAGATAAAAGGAATAAAAGAATGAACACTGAGCCAATTTGGGAGAGTTAGGAGAGGTGACTGAAAGCTTGATCAACAAAATGGGTTTTGAGGAGGTTTCTAAAGGTTGGGAGAGAGTGGAGAAGAGTTGGGGTTTAGGGAGAGAGTTCTAGAGCATGAGGACTCCACCCCTTGCTGGGATTAAGAGTTGGATGACCAGAGAGTACAGCAGGGAATGTAAGACTGGATGAGATTGCAGAAGTAAGATGGATGGATGTCATGGAGGGGTTTGAAAATTAGAATGAATATTCATGCATTGGCAGACAAGAACCCAGTGTAGATCAGCAAGGATGAAAATTATGGGCAAGCAGGACTAAGTGTGGGACAGGATACCAGTAGCTGCACTTTGAACAAATTATAGTTTATGGAAGAAGGAGGATGGGAAATCGACAATGGGTAGATTGGAAAAATCAATCTAGGGATAGAGGCAAAGTTGGGCAATGTTTTAGAGCTGGAATTAAGTGGTTGTGGTGATGGATATGATGTATGGATTGACAATTAGCTCAGGGTCAAATGGGATATCAAAGTTCCACATGGACTGGTTCAGCCTGAACATGTGGTCAAAGGGCAAGGATGGCACTGGATGGCCACAAGTTGCAGAAAAAGCTCAGCAGGGAGTTACCAGCCCAGGTGCGAACTTGGGAGAAATTCCTACCTCCAGCAGTTCTAAGTCTAAGTTGCTCCATCTGCGATTTCAACACTAGCCCGCTCTCCACTCCACCATTCTAGAACTTTCTCCCTAAACCTTGTCACTCCATCTTCAAAAGCTTCCTCACAACCTATCTTCAATCCCTAATTTTTCTCCTACTCGGTATCCAGTTAACTCCTTTCTTGAAGTGTTTTCAGACATTTATTATGTTAACAATGGCAGGATCAGCTCTTCACTTTCACTTGCCTACACTGGCTGGGCTCCTCACTGGAGCTGGTGGATTTTCATCCCTCTCCAATTGGCGAGCTTCTCAAAAAGCGCAAAACTCACCGATAGTATGAAAATTAAGCCTGACCGCGAAAATTGATCGGGCCTTTTGCTGCAGCCATTTTGTGTGTGCCTGTTTTTGATGAAAGTTCAAATCGCCCATAACACTAATGTTTAGTACTCAACTTTGCACTTTCTGAAGGTCAGACAGGTTTTTGAGCATGTCCTGTCATTTTCAGCAGGTGGGCAACTCTGTATTGACTTTTCTGCCATTTTTTACCGCCTCTGCCAATAGAGGGTATGGCTGGGCCCCAGTTCGCTCTGCGCAAGACCCCTCCCCTTTAATAAGGGGAGGAAGGCCTGCAGTACCATGGCATGTAGCATTGCGATATTGGGTTGGATCGCCCCAAGAGGGAGGGGGAGTGCTTCCAGTTGCACCCTGCCTCCTGCTTGGGGAGCTACCATCGAATTTCAGGTGCGGGGGTGCTGACTATTTCGGGGTGCTAAAAGTAGCACCCCAAAGGGGGCGTGACCCAATTTTTGCCCACTATCTTTCCATTGTTGTGGTGCTGAGCATTCTCTTTGGCGCCATAAATGGAATTAATTCCGCAGCAAAGGGAACCTTAAGCTACGTTACAGAAACAATATTAATAGGCCATGGATGATGCATGGCCAAGATAAGGGCACTTGACATGCCATCCACCACTACCAATTATACTACTAGACACAGTTAGCAGCTTACAATGTAAAAGATTGCACTTAACACCTCGTTGTCTGAGACTACTCTTCTTCCAGGCTTAACTCTTAATCCATTATAATTTGTAACAATTTAAAATATTACGATCCAGAAATTCAATGATGCTGCAATCATTTTAAGGGCGTAAAACAGGTGCCAAACTGTTCAATGTCTGGGCAGTGCACGCATTCCACGCCAGAAGTGCACCTCTCGCCATGTTGGTATAGGCATCAAAAGAGGCATCCAGAGCCCAAATCTGAAATAGGCGTTAGGCCTTTTACTTGAATATGCAGGTAAAAGGCCTCACACCTGTTTAGTGCCTCCTTTACCAAATTGGTTTGCCCTGCAAGTGGCCAGTGCCAGGCCAGCTGCATTCAGGAAAACCAGGTCTACATGTGGCCTAACCAGTGTTCCTTAGAAGGACTGCTGTAGACCGCAACTAACAAGGTAATTTTGTAAAAAATGACTTACCTGAACGTGGAGCTGGGAGGTATAGGAGTGATGGCCACCACTCGCCTCCCTTCTTGATCACCGCCTTGATCCATCTCCTGATTGCCGCCTCGACCCATCTGCTGATCGCCTCCATGCCAATCGCCCACCTCTGCCAATCGCTCCACCCCTTATTATTCTATGGCCTGCGTGACCTACCGGAAGTGCAGAGTCCCCAAATTCAATTGTTCTTCACATGTGAGCTACCTGGAGACCCCAGCAGGTGTCGACAGCTTGCTGGTCTGATGTAAATGAGGCCCAAGGTTGCAGTGATCGTTCCCTGAACCCAGTGCGCAGTGGCCTGCTGGCACAAACTAATTCTGGGCCTATATCTTTTGTACTCTTAGGGGGAAGAATTCAGTATCGCCCCGTTTGGGGCGCCATTATCGGCCGTGCGCAAAGTTTAGCGCCTGGCGCTAATTATCGCCTCCGACGGCAAACTTGGCTTTTATCGCCCCTGGAGGTGATTGGAACGCTAAATCAGGCGCTACACACCTCTCTTAAGGCGCAAAGTCTGAGGAGCGAGGCGCTACCTCAGAGCGCGGGCGAAGCAAGGAAGTGCATATCAAAATGAACCTGCAAAATGCTGCTCAGTACCCAAAACTCCTTCACACAGCGTTGAATCTCTCCAGAAGTCTCTCTCTCTCTCTCTCAGAATGCGTGGTGCACAAATGTCACCAACAAAAAAAGGCAGGAAGCGGCCGCCTTTAAATAGCTCTCCCCCACTCCCTTTCTGACAGCATAACGCTCCTCTCAACCTGTCGTTGCTAGCGGCAGGTGGTAAGGCAGGGGGCACCACTCAATAGCCGGTCCGGGGCGCTACCGGGGCGTTGCGCACTCGACTGACGTCATGATCTGCCGGCGCAGGAGATCGTGGCGGTAGTGTTTAGTGCCGCCGCAAAATGTCTAGTTAATTTCGCGAGCGGCGCAAACATCGCCCCGCCCGGGCGCTAGTTGCTTTGTGCCCCATTTGTGCCCTCTTAAGGTGCTAACAGGAGGCACAAACAACTGAATTTTTCCCCTTTAACATTTACAATCTGTCCCAAGATCAGGAATAAGGTTGGGCCAATGGAATTACTGCAGAATTGATTTTCATTCTGTATGACACGTCATCCATTTTAAATGTGATTTTATTCCACTAGTTTAAAACAGGAGACTGTTCTTCTCCATAATTAATGACCCAGTATCAACATTGCATCTCAAAACTGCATGAGGGAGATTTTCAGGCCTCCCGCCAGGCAGAAAGGGTCGGTGGCACCCTGAAAATGGTGAGGAAGAACTTACAGCCTTGTTCCTGCCATTGCTGTGCCCACCATTTCAAGGAGGCTGGAATAAAAAAAGGTGGAAGTTATCCTACATTTGTATGAAGCTCTGGTTAGACCACATTTAGAGTACTGCAATCAGTTCTGGGCACCGCACCACAAGAAGGATATATTGGCCTCGGAGAGGGGGCCGCACAGATTCACCAGAATGATAACTGGAATAAAAGGGTTAAATTATGACGACAGGTTGCATAGACTAGGCTCGTATTCTCTCGAGTATAGAAGATTAAGGGGTGATATAATTGAGCCGTTTCAGATGGTTATAGGATTTGATAGGGCAGAGAGTAATTAGTTCCTCTGGTGAGGAAGTCCAGGAGAAGGCGATATAACCTTAAACTTAGAATGAGGTTGTTCAGGGGTGATGCCAGGCAGCACTTCTTCACACAATAGGTAGTGGAAATCTGGAAATCTCTCCCCCAAACAGCTGTTGAGGCTAGGTCAATTAAAGATTTCAAAACTGAGATTGATAGATTTTTGTTAGGCAAGGATATTAAGGGATATAGAACCAAGGCATGCAGATGGAGTTAAAATACAGATCAGTCGTGATCTAATTGAATGGAAGAAGTTTTGCTCCCCTTTGTGGCTACTTACCTTCAAATGACAATATCCCTTAAATGTTCTCAGCAGCCCTTAAGAGCCTGGGCCAATATGTATTGGATCATCAATCTGGATTGTATTTTAATTTGAGTGGCCTGACTTCACCAACTGAGGCAAGATCAGGTCACCATGCTACCAGTGTGCTGTGTGATGTGCCTCAATAAATCCGAGACTCAATGTTAACTGAACAAAGCAAGGCTTTTATTAACTTAGAAGGTAACACACAGTGGAGAAGTGTCTCCCATCCAGAGATCGGCTGTACTGGATGTGAGACACGCTGGGCCTGCTTAAGTAGAGGCCAGGTATGGGCAGAGCCCTACACACAATAAAATACAGGTGAGGAAATGGAACTGAGGTAAGGGAAATGAAACTGAAACTAAACCACAGTCACAGGCACAATCACACACAGAGAATACAGATGAGTGATGAATGGCATATTTCATTACATTCACCCCTTCTATAGATTTAGTCTGTTCGGGGGTTTGATAGTCCTCTGTGACCGACGTGGCTGTTGTGGTGCCACGGGTGTCGGCTGGGTGTCCCCGGTGGCCTCCTGGGTCTCTGCCGGGGGCGCCGCCAGGGTTGTTGAAGGGGTGGTTGGTGGGGGTACCGTTGGTCGATGTTCTTCCGGGGGTGACTAAAGAGTAGTGGGTGGGTAAGAGTTGCTGTGATCGTTGTTGTGGTTGTTGTCGTTACCGGCTGGGGCGACGTCTTTTATGGACACGGTGTCCTCCCTTCCGTCGGCGTGCCGGACATACGTGTATTGGGGGTTGGCGTGGAGTAGGTGCACTGGCTCCACGAGAGGGTCCGTCTTGTGGCCCCTCACATGCCTTCGTACAAATACCGGACCTGGGTGGAGAGCCATGACGGCATGGATACGCCTGAGGTGGATTTCCGGGGGAAAACAAACATTCGTTCATGAGGCGTGGCATTAGTGGCAGTACACAATAGCGACCGTATCGAATGGAGCACATCTGGGAGGACTTCCTGCCAGCGGGAGATAGGGAGGCCCTTGGTCCTTAGAGCTAGAGTGACTGCTTTCCATACTGTCCCGTTCTCTCGCTCCACCTGGCCGTTACCCTGGGGGTTGTAGCTGGTGGTACGGCTCGTGGCGATCCCCCTGGACAGCATGTACTGGCATAGCTCTTCGCTCATGAAGGACGCCCCCCTATCCGTGTGGATGTAGCTCGGCATACCGAACAGGCAGAACAGGCTGTTGAGGCATTTAATGACCGTGGCGCTGGTCATGTCTGGGCAGGGGAAGGTGAATGGGAAACGGGAGTATTCGTCCACAATGTTCAGGAAGTAAACATTGCGGTCGGCTGACGAGAGGGGGCCCTTGAAATCTAAGCTGAGCCGCTCAAAGGGCCGTGTAGCTTTGATTAAGTGGGCTCTATCTGGGCGGAAGAACCGAGGCTTGCACTCAGCGCAAGTGCGGCAGTTCCTGGTCAGAGACCGAACTTTCTCAATCGAGTAGGGTAAGTTGCGGGACTTTATGAAGTGGAACAGCCGTGTGACCCCTGGGTGGCAGAGGTCGTTGTGGAGGGTCTGTAGCCGATCCCCGGTGGCGCTGGCACACATCCCTCGTGAGAGGGCGTCGGGGGATTCGTTAAGGGCCCCGGGCCGGTAAATGATGCCATACTCGAAGGTGGAGAGCTCGATCCGCCACCTGAGAATCTTATCATTTTTAATCTTCCCCTTCTGTTTATTATTAAACATAAACACTACCGACCGCTGGTCGGTAAGTAGGGTGAAGCGTTTACCGGCTAGGTAGTGGCGCCAGTGGCGCACTGCCTCCACGATGGCTTGGGCCTCCTTTTCCACGGAGGAGTGTCTGATCTTGGGCCCTTGGAGGGTCCTCGAGAAGAAAGCTACGGGCCGCCCCGCCTGGTTGAGGGTGGCCACCAAGGCAAAGTCAGATGCATCACTTTCCACTTGAAAGGGAGTGTTCTCGTCCACTGCCTGTAGCGTGGCCCGCTCAATATCCCGCTTAATGCTTTTGAAGGCGGCGTGGGCCTCAGCAGAGAGCGGAAAAGAGGATGCTTTCAAGAGGGGGCGGGCTTTGTCGGAGTAGTTGGGGACCCATTGGGAATAATAAGAAAATAACCCCAGGCACCTTTTCAGGGCTTTGGGAGTGTTGGGCAGGGGCAGCTCCCGTAGGGGGCGCAATCGGTCGGGGTCTGGTCCGATTTCCCCATTCTCCACCACGCTGCCTAGTATGCAGAGGCGCGTGGTGTTGTAAACGCACTTGTCCTCGTTGTAAGTGAGGTTGAGTTTTTGTGCGGTTTTCAGGAACCTCTCGAGGTTCGAGTCGCGATCCTGCTGGTTGTGACCGCAGATGGTGACGTTGTCGAGGTAGGGGAAGGTTGCCTGCAAGTGGTGGTCATCGACCATGCGGTCCATCTCCCTCTGAAAGACCGAGACCCCATTCGTCACCCCAAAGGGGGCTCTGAGGAATTGGTAGAGGCGTCCGTTCGCCTCGAAGGCAGTGTACGGGCGGTCCTCTGGTCTGATAGGGAGCTGGTGGTATGCTGACTTGGGGTCGATGGTGGAGAACACCCGGTATTGGGCGATTTGGTTCACCATTTCTGATATGCGGGGTAGCGGGTAGGCGTCTAGTTGGGTGTACCTGTTGATCGTTTGGCTATAGTCGATCACCATCCGTTTCTTCTCGCTACCCCTCACCACCACCACTTGGGCGCGCCACGGGCTGTTGCTGCGTTCAATAATGCGCTCCTTCAGGAGCCTGTCTACCTCGGTCGCGATAAACCGCCTGTCCTCCCAGCTGTACCTCCTGCTTTTGGTCGCTATTGGCCGGCAGTTAGGGGTAAGGTTCGCGAATAGCGAAGGCGGCTTTACCTTCAGGGTAGCCAGGCCGCACACTGTGAGGGGCGGCTGGGACCCACCATAATTGAGCGTGATGCTTTGGTGGTGGCACTGGAAATCCAGGCCCAAGATCACGCTCACACATAGATTCTTCATGATTAGTAATTTAAAATGATCGTATACAGTTCCGTTAACGGACAATTGTACCGCGCAGTAACCCATAATGGTCGATGTCTGGGTTTTATCAGCCATAGAGATGGTACCCCGAGTAGGGACCACCGTTAGAGAGAGTTGTTGTGCTAGTTCAGGGTGGATAAAACTCTCCGTACTTCCACTGTCAATTAAACCTTTAACCCCGCACCCGTTTACCTCGATGTCCACCATTGATTTGGATAGCGGGTGCGGCCTGGTCTGGTCCACTGTGACCGATGCCACTGTAGGGCCCTGATCGAGACAAGATGGCGTCCACGCTGTCTGCTCACAAGATGGCGGACCCCACGAGGTCGGGCAAGATGGCGTCCAAGATGGCCGCTCCCACGGCGCACACGCGGCAGTGGCGGGTTTTCCAGCGGGGTTCCCTCTGCACACCTTCCCGAAGTGCCCCTTCTTACCGCACTTGAAGCAGGTGGTGCCTTTCGCCGGGTACAGGTTTCTGGTGTGTTTCGGCTGTCCGCAGAAGTAGCAGTTGAGGCCTCGACGCGTCGCGGCTGTCGTAGGGCTTCTGGGGGGAGAGCGGGGCCCCGACGGTGTCGGGCTGCCGGGCGGGGAAGGTGCCTTCCAAGATGGCGGCGCCCTTGGTGCACACGTGGCGGCGTGGGCGGTGCGGGCTGAAGAGTAGGCGTCCGAGTTTCTCTGGGCCACATCCAGGGATCGCGCTGTGTCCACAGCCTGTTTCAGGTCCAATCCCGTTTTCTCCAGTAGTCTCTGCCGGATGTAAGTGGAGCTGAGGCCTGTGATAAAGGCATCACGAACAAGCTCGTCAGTGTACACTGCGGCTTTTACATCTTGGCACTTGCAGTCTTTGCCAAGCGTTTTCAGGGTGACTAGGAACTCATCCAGCGATTCCCCAGGTCGCTGTGCGCGAGTAGCGAGCAGATGCCTAGCATACACCTCATTCGTAGGCTGCTGGTAATGCGCCTTTAAGATGTCGCAGGCGGCCGGGTACGTGTCGGCGTCTTGGATGAGGGGGTAAACCCGGTGGCTTACCCAATTCCGCAGGATTCCGAGTTTCATACTTTCAGCGTCCGTAGCGCCTGTGATGGCTGCAGAATTGTCCAGGAAGAATTCCATATGCTTAAACCAGTGTCCGAAGCGTGCCGATGCGTCCGAAGCATGCTGGTCCAAATCCAAACGTTCGGGTTTCAAGAGTTGATCCATTGTGTTGAAAAATAAGTTAATAAAATTGATGTGCCTCAATAAATCCGAGACTCAATGTTAACTGAACAAAGCAAGGCTTTTATTAACTTAGAAGGTAACACACAGTGGAGAAGTGTCTCCCATCCAGAGGTCGGCTGTACTGGATGTGAGACACGCTGGGCCTGCTTAAGTAGAGGCCAGGTATGGGCGGAGCCCTACACACAATAAAATACAGGTGAGGAAATGGAACTGAGGTAAGGGAAATGAAACTGAAACTAAACCACAGTCACAGGCACAATCACACACAGAGAATACAGATGAGTGATGAATGGCATATTTCATCACACTGTGCATGCAAAGTGGTCCCACTGCCATGAAAATAAATTAATGGATGGGAAATCATGGGAGATGGGCACCTAAATTTTCCATTCTGGTAAGTGCTGAAGTTGAAAATTTATCTCGTGCTCTGTATGAGGCAATTTTATGTTAAAGGCAAGTTCTGTTTGACAAACTTAGTAGAATTTTTGAAGAAATTACCTATTGGATAAAGGGAATGCGGTAGATTTTTTAAATTGTTCATGGGATGTGGGCGTCGCTGGCAAGGCCTGCATTTATTGCCCATCCCTAATTGCCCTTGAGAAGATGATGGTGAGCCGCCTTCTTGAACTGCTGCAGTCCGTGTGGTGAAGGCACTCCCACAGTGCTGTTAAGGAGGGAGTTCCAGGATTTTGGCCCAGTGACGATGAAGGAACAGCGATATACTTCCAAATCAGGACGGTGTATGACTTGGAGGGAACACAGAGGTGGCCATGCTCCCATGCACCTGCTGCCCTTGTCCTTCTAGGTGGAAGAGGTCGTGGGTTTGGGAGGTGCTGCCGAAGAAGCCTTGGCGAGTTGATGCAGTGCATCTTGTAGATGGTACACACTGCAGCCACAGTACACTGGTGGTGGAAGGAGTGAATGTTTAAGGTGGTGGATGGGGTGCCAATCAAGTGGACTGCAGAATACCACAGAATACCTAGCCTCTGACCTGCTCTTGTTGCTACAGTATTTATGTGGCTGGTCCAGTTAAGTTTCTGGTCAATGGTGACCATCAGGATGTTGATGGTAGGTGTTAGAATAAAATTTTGCTGGACAAGATTGCTGGACAAGATTTTGCTGGAAAAGACACAAACAACAAATTCGCTGACTGGGACTAATTGAATCACTGCACAGTGAGACATGCCATGCTTACGCATAGCTGGAACAAAGTTCATCTCGTGTCCTGACTGGGACTAATTGAATCACTGAGGACTAACAAGGTTCACTGGTATCCTATCATCGAACTAATCACTTGTATCCTATTATTGAACTAATCACATTCCGCCGGTGACGCGGACGGAACAAGACGGAACGAAGACCTGAAGAGGCAGAATTGGCAACACAAGTGTGTAAACGCCTGACTGGAGGAAAATAACGATATGCGCTAATAAACGAATTGATTGGATGAATGTAAATGATCTAAAACCAACTTCTTGGAATTGTATATAAGCTCGGCACGTACTACAATCGGGGAGAAGGTGCTCTCGCAGACCGCGTGGTTGCAGACGCTTCTCCCAGACCTCTGTCATTTAATAAAGTTGTCTCTCTTACTCAAAGTCTAGTTTCCGAGGAATCATTTTTCCTACAACAAATTGGCGCTGCGAACAGGGTGCCACGGAGCTGAACAGTCGCTCGAGTCAGTGACCAGGGTGAGTAGTCAGATTTTTGACCACCCATAAATCAGAGACACTCGACAAGGCGACTGAACGGCGAAGTGGCACCAAAACGAATCTGGGACACAGACTGAGTGGGTAAGAGACACTACTTGATTTGTATGTGTGTATTTGTATTTGTGTAATAGTAACTAAGTAACTAAGAAAAACCTCGGATCAGGAGGACACTTGTCTCAGACACCTAGCCTCAGGCCGATTGTTAAGAGGGCAAATGCCCCACGTGAAGGCCAGGACCATGAAGTAGGTGCCGAGACTCCAAGATGTTCTAAAGTCGTGATACTATTCGAGTACGGTTAACATTTTTCTGCATTATATCATGTTGCTAAGTGAACTAGGAGATTATTAGTGTCGGTGCTGTAAGACCCTGATCAGGTAAACAGACACCGGGGAGGGGTAGAAACCCCGTCCAACAAGCAAGCGTTACACGTCCGGGCAGTTTTGAGAGAAAGACAAACCCAGACCTCTGAGAACGCTGGCATAGAGTGCGACAAGAAGCTCGGGTATTCTCGGAAGGAAAGAATAGGGGGGCTCTCTAAGGAACAGCTCTCCAGACACGAAGGAACGATCGGTGAAGCAGTGGCGATGTCAGGTGAGGAAGTTAAGAGGGGACCTTCGGGCTCCCTCACATATTCTTATATGACAAACCGACAGTCGTTAATTAAGAAGATGCAGAAAGACGGTTGGGATGTGTCACAGACTTTAGAACTCCAGAGAAGCTGGTTGACTAAACAGACAAAGGATAAAACCAAGAAGGCAGGAGTGTTATTAGTACACCAACTAGCAGGACTCATTGAACAAGTAAACGTAATAAAGAAAGTTGCACAAGACAAAGTACAGATGGTTACAGAACTAGAGACAAAGGCGAAATGTCAAGCAAAGATTATAAAGGAATTAGAGTGTAAGGTATACGAGGGGGGGCGAATGGGGACCTGTCCAGACACCACCTCCCTTCCCCCATATTACAGTGTAGAACCAACAGCCCCTGCAGGCGAGGGGGACGTTGAAATAGTCGAGATGGCTCCTGTGAGTCGGGGCGGGACATTGGCTAATCCCACCGTCAGTTACAAACCATTCACTTCCGGGGAAAGACAACAGATCATGACCGTCTTAGGAAAACTCCAGCCCCGGAGCTAGAATGTTAAATTCTGGACGGAACTTAACGCCGTCTGGGTAGGGCACCAGTTGCACCTAAGGGATATTCACCAATTGGTCCGAGCAGCCTGCCCTGCGGACAAGTGGCGACTTGTGGCAGGCGGGCATGCAGTTCAACCCGCTCAAGACTACAGCGGAGGGCGTTGGACACACGCGGTAGCCCTCACTGACGAAATGGACGCCCAACAGCCGGCATTTGCCCTTTTTAAGACAGAAGTCCAGAGGGTCCTAGGTGATTCCCCCACGAATTGGAATAGAATCACAACAACCAAACAACAAAAGGGTGAGGGAGCGTCAGAACATGGAGAACGATTATCCAATATCTACCAAGAGAGCTCGGGCCAACAAAATGCCATTAGGATGGACCCGGCCTTTATACAGGCATTTAAGGATGGCTTGTTACCCAGACACCAAGGCATCATTAAGATGGGGGTAGTAACCGCCAGAAACTATGATGACCTGGTAGAATGGGCTAGTGCGGTAAATGGAAGTGGGATGGAGGATAAGGATAAGGTTAAGGTAAAGCAAGAGATGGTAGCAGCCGTGACTAATTGGGAATCTGGAACCCGACCCAAGAAAGGACCATGCCACAACTGTGGAAAGATGGGCCACTTTGCAAAAGAATGCAAAGGGAAGAAAGTTGACAAACAGTGCAATTATTGCGAAAAACGGGGGCACCTAGAGGCCGCCTGTTACGGAAAACATGGCAGGCCTAGTGAGGGGCAAAACACCCTAACCGCCGAAGAATATAAGGAATGGCAGGAATATAAGCGTAGTAGTTGATGTCCGGTGGCCCCCCATAAAAGGTAAAAGGGAGGGGAGAATTTATGTGTCTGCACTAGTAGGGGGCCGACAATGTGAAATGCTGGTGGACACAGGCGCATCAGTTTCCGTCACTAACCTCCCCCTCCCCACGACTAGTAAGTCAATACTCCTGCGAGGACTCAATGGCACTAAAGTGCCAGCTCACTTGAGCACCACGCAGCTGGTGGAAATCGATAATATATACCTCCCCATGAAATTCTATGTGTGTAAAAATAATGAAGGTGCAATATTAGGTAATGATATAATGAGGGAGTACAAAGCAATAATTGATTGTGGCAAAGGAAGGTTAACATGGCCAAAGGCGGATGGCCGTAAAGAAAAGATTAGACAACTGGCAAATAACACTGGCACCCTTGGGGTGGCCACCGTAACTACCAGGGACTGGCACAAAGATACGGGAGGATACGGAGCCATTTGTGATTCCGTGATTGGGGTATGGGCTGAAACAAAGTTAGATACAGGAAAAGCTAGTATCGACCCTACTAAGATTCCTGGACCAGAACACAAATCCCACCGCCAGTATCCAATAAAGGTGGAGGCCAGGAAGGCAGTCGTGGACATAGTGAAGGGGCTAGTAGAAAGGGGTATCCTGAGGGAAACCACGAGCACTACTAATTCCCCCACATGGCCAGTAGAGAAACCTGATGGGAGCTATAGGTTGACTATAGGCTATACGGCCCTCAACAGGGTCACTTCTAAATTACACCCCATCGTTGCCAGCCCCTCAACAATTTTGAATGGGCTATCCCCTGAACAGAAGATATTCACCATTTTAGACATAGCTAACGGATTCTGGGCACTCCCATTAGATCCGGAATCACAAGAGAAATTTGCATTCACAGTAGGGGATAAACAATATACGTGGACCCGATTGCCACAGGGATTCCATAATAGCCCAGCTATTTTTCACCGCGTCATGAGCGATATCCTAAAACAGATAGAAGTACCTAAAGGAAGCACTATTTTGCAGTACGTCGACGACATACTAATAGCCTCGGAAACGAAGGCAGACCATCTGGCAACCCTATATTTAGTACTAAGGGCCCTAGAGACGGCTGGCCTCAAGGTAAGCCCTAAAAAAGCACAGATAGGAAAAACTCAGGTCCTATACCTGGGACATCTAATCTCCCAAGGACTTAAAGAAATGCCACAGGACAGGAAACATGCTGTCCAGGGCATGCCGAGACCCGTAACAGTACGCGGAGTCAGGAAGGTACTGGGGCTCTTTAATTACAGTCGAAATTTTATCCCGGGGTTCGTTAAATTAGCAGAGCCTATACAAAGATTAGTGAAAGGGGGTAAACCCGCGTTGGAACCGATAGATTGGGGACCGGAACAAGAGGAAGCTTATACTCAACTAAAGTCTGAGCTAGTATCAGCCCCAGGGCTAGGACTGCCAGATATGAGTAAGGACGTCCACATACATTGCAACAATGAAGAAGGGTTTTACACAGCAGTAGTTACACAGGATCATGGGGATAAAAGAAGGCCCATCGCCTACTATTCCACAGCGGAGGGACCAGTAGTCACAGGGCTCTCCCGGTGCATAGCTGCATTGGATTGTGTGGCTTGGGCAGTAAAGGTTAGTGAGCCGATAGTAATGACAGGAAACATTATATTGCACACTAAACACACTCTGGTAGAGATGCTGAATACCGGGAAATTAAGATCCGTCTCGAACATGAGACGTGCCAAGTGGGAGGCCGTTCTCCTCCCGCCGAGCAAAGCAGTAACCATTGTTAGAGACACAGGGGAGAACCCGGCAGAAGGAATACTGGGAACTGGGGAGCCCCACAACTGTGGGGACGTAGATATGAACCTGGAAGAAGATAGGATAAAAGACACCCCTTTAGCGACAGCGGAAGGGACGTTGTACGTAGATGGTTCACGCAAGTATATAGATGGGCTGCCCCGAACGGGGTGGGCGGTGGTTAATGGCGAATTAAAAACCGTAGAGTCAGGACGGATTGATGGAGGCCTATCGGCCCAAGTGGCAGAGCTAGTGGCTCTCACCAGGGCACTAGAGTTGTCAGAGAATAAAATCGTGAACATTTACACAGATAGTAGGTATGCCTTTGGGGTGGTCCATGATTATATGACTGCATGGGGTAGGAGGGGATTCATTACTACGGGAGGCAATCCCATAAAACACCAGCTGAGGATAGAAGCCCTCCTAGAAGCTAGCGACAAACCCCAACAGGTAGCAGTAATTAAGATTAAGGCACATCAGAGGGAACCGGACCGGACTAGCCTGGACTGGTTAAATCACATGGGGAACCAGGCTGCGGACCAAGCAGCACAAAGGGCGCTAGAGCAAGAAAGGATTGAAGAAGTACCAATAGCCGCTGTGAGCAGCTCCGAGGACGAGATAAGTATTGATGAACTCCATGAGGACACCCCCGACGTCGAAAAAGGTACGTGGGAAGAACAAGGCGCAAAGCGGGGAAGCGATAATGTCTGGCAAAAGGATAACAGGGTAATGGCCCCCAAGTGCATTCAAAATACGCTATTAGAACTCCACCATGGGCTTGTACACTCAGGGAGAGAAGCGATGATGGGAAGCCTCAGCAAAGAATGGTGGTGGAAGGGGATGGGAAGAGATATCGCGAGATACTGCCATCGATGTATCACCTGTGCGCAGTATAACCCCGGGCGACCCATAAAGGTCAAAATGGGACATCAACCAAGGCCACGAGGGCCCTGGGAGCATATACAAATAGACTTCACAGGTCCCCTTCCACCGTCACACGGCAAAACATACTGCCTCGTGGTCATAGACCAATTCACCCGCTGGGTAGAGGCTTTCCCCACGCGAAATTGCACCGCTTTGACGGTTGCCAGAGTCTTAGCTGAAGAAGTAATCCCCAGGTGGGGAATACCAATTCAAATGGACTCTGATCAAGATATCCACTTTACCGGGAGTGTCATAAAAACGGTATGCCAATTAATGGGAATTAAACAAAAATTCCACATCCCATACCACCCTCAAAGTTCGGGCATGGTGGAACGAATGAACCGAACCCTTAAAAATGCATTGGCAAAGGCAATGCAGACGTCGGGGAAAACCTGGACTGAAGTATTGCCCATTATCCTAATGAAGCTGCGAGCCACTGAAAACTGAACGACAGGCTTGACCCCTTATGAATTGATGACAGGGAGGGCGATGCAATTGCCAGGAGGCATCATAACAGGTGGAGCTGATGTAGGCCCTTTAAAAGATAGACTAAAACAATACGTTCTGGAACTTAGCACTCAATTAAAGGAGATGCGAAAGAATGTCCGCGATAATCAGGAGGACAAGGATCGGGCACAAGAGCTCACAATGACGGCTTATGTTCCCTCAGCGGGTAATAAAGTCATGGTGAAAACTCTGCCCAGCAAACCAGGGTTCGCCCCAAAATGGAGTGGGCCATATGAAATCATAATCAGTGGGGATACCTGTGCCTGTCTAGACATAAGGGGTAAAGGAGTATGGAAGCATTGGACACAATTGAAAGTATATAAAGACAACTGACTGGCTACTTTCTGAATCTGTTTTACAGGTGATCTGCGTACCCTTTGTCATAAAATTCCTGTAAAGACTGGACTGTAGTGATATATTAATCATGTTTAGAGTATTATGGGTAATGGCGTTATTTCATATTGTCACGGGAAGCGCAGTACCCCATTCACGTAAAGAGAGAGGATTGCATGTAAATACCTTTCTGTATATGTCATATGTCTATGCGAAAAAAATGGGCCAAAGCTCCTGCTGGGTGTGCGCCCATGTGCCCACCCATACGGGGGGAGGAATCCCATTAAGGCCTATCCCCTTTATGGTAGAGGAGATGGTAGGATGGTTATTATACTCTAATACCACCTGGAATAAGGAGGATACCATACAAACCCAAAATAGCTTGAATCCAGATCAGCTGGAACATGAGTGGAAACAGGCAGGGTATAACCCCACGAACTTTAAAGGATGGTTTCATCCCCAGTACGATAATCGAAGGTATCCAGAAGAGCTATTAGTCAGCACAGGGGGAAAACTAAACAATGCAGAGGGGGAAGTCTGCTTGGTAAACTATGACGAGACAGGGTTAGTTGTTGGATGGAGTAAGTGCAAGTATAATTACACTTTAACCAAAACCAGTACTAAACCACCAGGTGCCCTAGAATGGCCCTACGTGGGAACGTTTAATTTATCCGAAGAGCTAAACCGGACTAGCAATCTACCCTGGAGGGGAATACCTGGGATCATGTACCAACTTTGGAACAAATTTGAGGCCTATAATAATACCTATTTCATTTGCGGATATAAGGCGTATCCATGGCTTCCACGAACCTGGACTGGGTCATGCTATATAGGATACGTAGTACCATACATCCATTATTTATCCTCCCTAACCCACCACTACGGGTACCAGTCGTTATGGCAACCAGCCAAGCGTGTTAAGAGAGCTATTACAGAAACTGAAAGATTCTGGGCTATAGCATTCCCCTGGTACGGAACAGGAAAAATAGCAAGGGAATCCATAAACATGGCAGCAGTGCTCGAACAAATAGCCAACGATACGGCTGAGTCCCTGAGAGAAATGAGTGCCGAAATGGTGGCGATCCGGACCATCGCCTTACAGAATAGGATAGCCCTAGATTATCTGTTGGCGGCACAAGGAGGCACCTGTGCCCTGATCGGGACAGACTGCTGTACATATGTCCCAGATAGCTCCGAGAATAACACGAGCCTAGCAAATCATATCCAAGAAGAAATAAAGAAGCTCCATCAACCCACAAGCACAGGGTGGCTTGATTGTTTGCTAGGGAAAACCGGGTGGGGAGCGTGGATGATGCAAGGGATAATAATAATAGTTGTAATTTGTATGTTGATGTGTTGTGCGCTGAGCCTTGTAAAGTTGTGTTGCCAAACTGCTATGAAAACCGTGATGCCGATCGCCTCTATCGAGGAGGAACACACCAACCTGCTACCAAGGGACGAAGAACACCAATACGACACTGTCGAAGGAACAACCGAACCCCTGGACATAAGCCAGTGGCTGTAAGCACCGACAAAAGGGGGACCGAGGATGGTCATCTGGGAGCAAATGAATCGTGCTCCAGGACCAAGAGGAGGGACTGTTAGAATAAAATTTTGCTGGACAAGATTGCTGGACAAGATTTTGCTGGAAAAGACACAAACAACAAATTCGCTGACTGGGACTAATTGAATCACTGCACAGTGAGACATGCCACGCTTACGCATGGCTGGAACAAAGTTCATCTTGTGTCCTGACTGGGACTAATTGAATCACTGAGGACTAACAAGGTTCACTGGTATCCTATCATCGAACTAATCACTTGTATCCTATTATCGAACTAATCACATTCCGCCGGTGACGCGGACGGAACAAGACGGAACGAAGACCTGAAGAGGCAGAATTGGCAACACAAGTGTGTAAACTCCTGACTGGAGGAAAATAACGATATGCGCTAATAAACGAATTGATTGGATGAATGTAAATGATCTAAAACCAACTTCTTGGAATTGTGTATAAGCTTGGCACGTACTACAATCGGGGAGAAGGTGCTCTCGCAGACCGCGTGGTTGCAGACGCTTCTCCCAGAGCTCTGTCATTTAATAAAGTTGTCTCTCTTACTCAAAGTCTAGTTTCCGAGGAATCATTTTTCCTACAACAGTAGGGAATTCGGCGATGGTAATGCCGTTGAATGTCTAGTGCTGGTGGTTAGGCTTTCGCTTGTTGGAGATAGTCATTGCCTGGAATGAATGTGTGGAATGAATGTTATCTGCTACTTATCAGCCCAAGCCCGAACATCGTCCAGGTCTTGTTGCATGCGGACATGGACTGCTTCATTATCTGAGGAGTTGTGAATGTGTAGGGGGTGGTGTGTGTGTAGTCAGCTTTGCCCCTGACTATTTTTGAGCAGTTCAAATTGCTCCCACACCCCTGTAGTTCTAGACTCCGGACTTAGGTACAGGTTGCAATACAAAATTAGAGTAGACAACTGGTTTGGTACAAGAAAACTGTGTTTATTAGAGTCACAATAAAAATTACACACTTAGATTACTGGAGTAGTTACAGACATTCAAGAGTACACTTAAATAAGAATGGGGAACACATGGCACAACGAGGGAAAATCACATTAATAATCCCCCTACCCTTGTCCCACCCCCAATATCTAACTAAATTGTGCTAAAAGGAGCCAGGGATTATGCTCAGCTCATCAATGGGGGTTTCTTGACAGTTCAAATCCTGTCTGTTAAGCCGTTTGCGGTTTGGGGTTCGCTCTTTGTGCCCTTTGGGGCCTGCCGTCGCCACGTGGTCCCAGTCTTAGAATCTGCGAAGATTCTTCAGTTGGGTCGAGTCCACAGATGCGGTAAGGGTGCAGTTGTGGATTTGTCTGGGTAAGTACCTTCTTTCCTTCGTTAGCAATAGGGAATAAAGTCTTTGTTGGGTACTTTAACTTGTAGAGTGGAAAACTTCGGATTTTGTTCTTCTGGTGGTGGTCTGGTCGTCGAGTTTTGTTGCGGCTGGTGTTCGGTTGGCGGTCTTCGGTGTCAGCTCGGTCGCAGTGGCCTAGATCATTACCTGTGTAGTGGTAATGATCTGAAGGTATGGTTTACCCAGCCCTTTGTTACCGTGGTGCTCGTGGTCGGTAAGGCTGCGGTTGCGGCCTAGTCGTCTTCGGTCGAGCCTGCCCCACCGTGTCCCCTCGCCGTGATGTTCCGTGAGCCTTCCGGTTGAATGCCCCTGTGTCCTGCAAACTTCTGCCTCTGTGTGATGCCTTGCTGCCTTGGTTACTTTAGTTACCGGTGGGCCTACAATTATACTCTTTTTGAGTTTGTTATCTGCGCGCCAAATCAGGGTTATTTCTTTGTCTAATTTTTGGCGGGCTCGTTAAGGTGATTATAGTCATTCACCTTAACTGATTTTTTGGGCGGTTGTCCCGTTGCTAAATGGTTTTTAATGTCTCGGTGTTTGTTATGCATAATGTAAATTGGTATCTTCCTGGCTTGGTAGCTAGTTCGAACTGTAAGCGATTATATATGCATAGTTTTGATGGCTTTAGGTTTGTGCAAGATTAAGTCATTTCCTGAGTTGATTTGTTTTAAAAGGGAAGAATGCGTGTTCTGTCTCCTTTAGCTGTCTGGTTTGAAATAACAAATCAGAGCTGTCTCCCGCAGGCCCGGACATGTCAAGTTTTGAGTTTTGAACTTGACATGCTGTTTGCAGGGTCCTGCTTTAACCTTGCAGGTCTTGCCATGAAGTCCAAAACCCATTACCTTTAGGGTATCCTTGTTAATAACTTGCCCTTCAGGGTCCCTTATTAATAACTTGGGAGATGTGGGAATTTTGAGAATCCTACAAATGGCACTGACACTGCAGTCCTCAGCGAACATCCCTATTTCTGACCTTATGTTGGAGGGAAGATCATTGATGAAGCAGCTGAAGATGTTTGGGCCTAGGACACTACCCTGAGGAACTCCTGCAGCAATGTCCTGGGGCTGTGATGATTGAGCTCCAACCACCACAACCATCTTCCTTTGTGCTAGGTATGGCTCCAGCCAGTGGAGAGTTCCCCCCCGCCCCCCACCTCGATTCCCATTGACTTCAGTTATACTGGAGTTCCTTGATGCCACACTTGGTCAAATGCTGCCTTGATGTCAAGGGCAGTCACTCTACCTCACCTCTAAAATTCAGCTCCTTTGTCCATGTTTGGACCAAGGCTATAATGAGGTCCGGAGCTGAGTGGTCTTGGAGGAACCCAAACTGGGCATCAGTGAGCAGGTTATTGGTGATTAAGTGCCGCTTGATAGCACTGTCGATGACACCTTCCATCACTTTGCTGATGATTGAGAGTAGACTGTTGGGGCGGTAATTGATTGGATTAGATATGCTGTACATGAATTTTCAGACTGCATTTCATAAGGTGTCTCACAGAAGGTTTGACGTATGGTATAACTGAAAATATAGCACCATGGGTAGAGCATTGGTCGCTATCGGGACAGCAGGACAGTGTGATTTTTCTGGCAAAGTGTTGCACCGACACAATGGGGCAAACGGCTTCCTCTGTGCTGTAAAGCTCTTTGGTTCTGTGGATTTTCCTCCAGCCGCCATCCTCCAAGTTTAGGGTTCCAAGTATCCTGGGAACAGACTTAGTGCATGTTTTTCCTTTTAAATATGTTTTCACTGAATGAACATCTCACGCCGATGCAGTCATTTGCATTAGGGAATAAGTAGAAATAACATCTGGAGAAAAATATGCACCAAAACACCCCTTGCCTGCTGATATATTCAAGTGGAAAACTGCATTTGCAAGTCTGGAATAGAAAATCCAATGCAATGCAAATGTGTAAAAGCAGTTTCAACATTTCACAACAAAGGGTGAAAAATTGTTGCTCTCATTCAAACTCTTGCTCCAAGTTTGAAATTAAGCCCAAATTATTTAAACAAATCTGTAATGCTGTTTACCTGTCATGAAGCGCATCATCTGAAAATGACTGTGAACAAAGTACACAGCAGGAGATCTGATTTCAGCTGAAGACAGATGTGCCTATTTAACAGTAATTGCATGGTTCTATATCAATTGCCTTACTTCGCACTGCTTCTGTATGGATCACTTCACTCAATATTTTCTCATTGAGACATTTTCACACTGTACGTGTTGACCTGCTGAATACTTTGTAGCTTCCAAATTATGCACATTAAAAAAAAATCAGTTTGTCAGAATGATTTTATGCATCTTTCTGATACTGAATACTATAAAAAAATACCAATAGGTCTCCTGCAGTGCTGCTGACTGTCCAGGACACAAGCCAGTGAACAAAGTAGTCCAATGGGGAATGTAAGGTTCTCAAAATTCACACATCCCCCAAAGCTAGAAGAAAACCCTAAGGAAAATGACTTTGGACTCTTTCTAACAAGCTTCAGGATGATAAAATACGCATTGGGCCTAACAGAGGGAGATTCAAGGTCGGAAACCAAGATTTGGCATTTTAAAAGGAATGTTGGGCCTGTAAAGGGAGAAAAGGCTGCAACAGGGAATGGGATCAACCTCTGTAAAGACAGTTTGGGTATTGGAGTAAATCAAATTGTCTGGGGAACTGTGTAACCTCACTCAGCCCCTATCAGACATTAATATCCTAACAATCGACCCACGGAGGAGCAGTCCCCACCCAAAACACAGGACGCATCCAAAACATGCATAATGCAAATCACCTCACCAACCTACATAGAAATCTCGGGCTCAGACAAGAGACTCGAAACCTGAGTATAGCTATGACAATTAACTAGGAGCTTAACGGCTCATTGAATAATCAGTACAGCATCCCGAAACCATTTTACACATTTCTAATCAAGTTACCATTAACAAGCCCACCCAAATCAAATAATAAACCGGGACTGATTTGGCGCGCAGATTAGAAGGCCCCTCAAAGTATAATTGAAGGCCTGTTTTCTCAAGAAGAGAGTTCTCTCTCTAGAAGCAACACACAAGAAAAAACTGGAGCATCGAGGCGGGGCAGCATTCTACCGTACACCCAAGTTCAACAGCTTCAGTGACCCAGGACATCATCAGACACATCGCGGCAACAAGAGCCTTACGAAACTACCAACAAAATATTACCACCAAACAACCTGGTAATATCGAGCCACCGCGACCAAAGAAAAACAACTCAGGAGAAAACCGAAGATTCGAAAGTTTTCCACTCTACAATCTATTCCTGACTTACCCCCGGGTAAGATTTTTACTTAAAAGGAACTCTAAACCCTATCTCTACAGAAGCAAAGTGGGTACTCACCCCATAAATCCAAAACGCACCCTACCGCATCAGCGAACTCACGAAGACTGACCAGCAGTCGAAGTCCTTTACCGCGTCCGGGGTACGGCAGACACCGACCAACACATCCAGCGAACCCCGAAACCGCGAACCAGCTCAACTGTCAAGGATTCGTTTAGTGAGCATTATCCCTGGTCCTCTAGAGTTCAACTTAGCTGGTAAGTGGGATTGGGAGGGGTGAGGTATTTTCTACTGTATTTCCCTCGTATGTATTAAAATGTTCCCCATTTTTATTAGAGTATAAGATTGTTATGTTGTATTTTCTTTCTTGAATAAAGATCAAAGATTCTTGCACCAAAACCAGTTGTCTGCTGCACTATTGTCACACCCCCCAAATAAGCCCAAGGTCTAGAATCAAGGGAGTGGGAGCAATTCAAACTGCTCATAAGTCAGTGGTGAGGCTGACCCACACACCACCCCCTACAGGAATGAAGCACAGGCAGGGGAGCAGTGTGGTTGGGTGGTGAATGCAACATTGGAATAGAAAGCACAGCAATTTGGTAAAGTGGGAGTTGGAGTGAAGATGTGGTATTGAATGGAAGCAAGGGTGAAAAAGAGTTGGTTCCCAGTTACCTGCCAAGTGGGAGCTGCAAAATCTAGGAACTAAGATGGGCAGAGGTGCTCCTGTGTAAGGGGTTTTAGCTCGCAGAGGTTTCTCTCTCTAGAGGCCTCTCTCTCTTGCACAGTAAAACCTTGAGTGGTTCGACCCACTCGCCCCTTAGGTTCTAGACACTGGACTTTGATGCAGGAACTACAATGTAGAGCATACTCGATAGGCCAGGTTTAATGGAAACAAAATGAAATTTTATTGCATAGAGAAACACAAATCAAATGCAAGTCAATAAAAGGTACATGGGAGGGAAAAACAAATTCATAATACATTACTAACTGAGATAGATACAGACATATTATACTTTACAAATGTCATCATGAAATGGGGAAGCACACGGAACAACGAGGGACAACAACTCATTGTTAAAATTACCCCTTAAATGCCCACCCCCTAAGCCTATCTAGATCAGATTGTGAGGGGCCAGAAACATGCTCACCAATCCAGTTGGATAGTACAGAGTTTTGAAACAGGCCTGCGTTTTGATCCTTTCAGGCATCCTGTCTCCACGTGGTCATTGGGCTGTAGGAGCAGCGGGCTGCTCAGGCTGATGGCTCTTCTGCTTCAGCAAGGCGAGCAGACACTCAACTCGTTCACAGCTCATTTTTCTCAGTGCTTCAGCCCACGATGTGATAGGGCGTTTCGTCCTCTCTTCTTCTCCTCGATTTTCTTCTCGTTTGGTAGCGGCCCCGGGGTTTTTGGTCTATGATCTCCCGACGAATACTCCGGAGGCCGAACGCCAAACTCGGACCACCTTCTTGACTCGGGAATGGCCGCGGCGTTCCTGTAGTGTATGTACTTTGCAGAAGGAACTATATTCTGCAGCCCCTGTATACTGCAGTACCAGTAGTGACCACCCCTGTATATAAGCCTGTGTAGTAACTTTGCATAGTTAGTTCCCGTTTGTCTCCACTCAGTAAAGACCTGTTATAACCAACTCCTGCAGTCCATGTCTCAATTACACACGGACATAATACTGGCGATGAGCAGATCCGAACTTACCTACAGTCTGCACCACCTCATGGGGATCCATCCCTGAAGCGAAGTTGTCAGAGGTCGAGGCCAGAAGGAAGAAAAAAAATAAAAATAAAAATAAAACAATCAGAAGAAATGGGCGTCGACCGTGGGCAACCGCCTCTGATTCATCGGAGTGAAAGATTTGCAGGAGAGGCTGTTGAGAGCGGGGCTTGGTTATGCTGTCGATGGTGTTCCAGCTAATCGGGCTGGTGGCAGGTAGTACACTGATCCTTCCTGGGCTGCGGTGGGCTAGAGCTCGATCGGGTGGCTTTTCAACGGGGCCGAGCAGCGTTGTCGGGAAGAGGAGAGAGAGAGAGAGGGTGGAGCAAACAGGGCGCAGCCGGTGCTACGAAGCCGGGCAGCATACAGGCCCGAGAAGAGGGAGGAAAGTGTCCCGCAGGGTTGCTCCGACGACGGGGAAATAAAATAAATTAGAAGCGCAGAAAGCCGCGAGGAGCTGCAGTTTGCCACGGGAACCGCGGAGAGCCGCGATAGCAGCAGCACGGGGGGAAGTGCGCGAAGACCATAGGGCATCGCCATCAAGGCATAAAACGCCAGCAACAGCGCTAGCAGCAGCGGAGAAGACGGAAGTCGCGGGAGGCACCATTTTGTTAAATCGGGGAAGAAGGCAAAGCGCGGTAGGCGCCATCTTAGATTTCCAAGATGCCGAAGACTGGCAATATCACTGCCTTCGATAATGCAATAGAAGACTGGACCACATATGTGGAAAGAGTCGAGGTATATTGCGAGACAAACAAAGTAGCCGATGAGAAAAAGGCATCGGTACTACTAAACTTAATGGGCGCAAGAACATACGGCCTATTGCAGAACCTGATTACTCCAGCCAAACCAATGGCGAAGAGTTTTAATGAAATTGTTGATATCCTACAGGAACACCTAAATCCTACACCGCTGCTGATAGCAGAAAGATTAAAATTCCACAGGAGAAATCAGCATAAAGATGAGAGCAATGCTGATTACCTTACGGAACTACGTAAGCTATCAAAGCACTGCCAGTTCGGAGCAGGACTGGCAGATACCCTACGGGACAAATTTGTCTGTGGACACCTGAGTGAAGGAACCCAGAAGAGGTTACTCTCAGAGAAAGAGCTGACGCTAGATAAGGCTTTCAGTGTGGCAGTATCGTACGAAGCAGCAGCAAGGGGAGCTGCGGAAATACAGCAAAAGCCACAGGAATACGGCACCCACGAAATGACACGGGGATTTGAAAAATGTTATCGCTGCGGCAGAACAACCCATGACCAGAAGGACTGCTGGTCCAAGGACAAAATATGCAGGCAATGCGGAAAGATGGGACACATTGCATGAGTTTGCAGGTCTGGGAAGAAGACTAACGACAACAAAAAGGCTACTAAGGAACAGTACAGGAAAGTACAAAAGATGACGGACAGTAGTTCTGAAGACCAGATGAGCGATAGTGAATCCGGGAACAAGAGACTAAGCTGTCTCAAACTTCACAATGTAATCGCAAAAGAGGATCACCGAACCATTTGGGTCACCCTCACGATAGCAGGGTCCCAAGTCAAAATGGAATTGGGTACAGGATCAGCACTGACCGTCATGAATCGACGAGACTACGAGCGGCTATTCTCACACATACCCTTGAAAGAGACATCCATTGTCTTGAAGACGTATACGGGGCAAAAAGTATACCCCAGAGGGAAAATAAGGGTGCCTGTCGAATACAACGGCAAGGAAATACAGAAATTGTATCTGTACTGCAAGATGGTGGAACACCATTATTGGGACGTGAATGGATCAGAAAGATAAGTTTAGACTGGCACTCCATTCAGGCACTGATGGTGGCTGGTAAAAAGGACGACGACGTCACACCTGGTCGATTGTCAAAAATCTTAGCTAACGCCAAAGAGGTATTTCAACAAGAACTGGGAACTCTTAAAGGCATAACCGCCTCAATAAAAATAGAAGAGAATGCAATTCCCAAGTTTTTCAAAGCAAGACCGGTACCATATGCAATTCGCCCAGCCGTCGAGGCAGAGCTGGAGAATCTGGAGGATGCAGGCGTGTTATCTAAGGTAGACTGGAGCGAGTGGATGACACCCATCATTCCTGTCATGAAGAAAACATTAAACAATAAGTCTGAGGAGCCAAGGAAGGTTCGCATCTGTGGGGACTTCAAGGTGACGGTGAACCCAGTCTTTCACACAGTACAATATCCTCTCCCGAGGATAGAAGATATTTTCGCCTCACTATCTGGAGGGAAGCGTTTTACAAAAATTGACCTAGCACAAGCATATTTGCAGATGGAGGTTGAAGAATCCTCTAGGAAGTATCTCACAATAAACACTCACAAAGGTCTTTACCAGTATAATCGACTGGTATTCGGAGTAGCATCAGCTCTGGCGATATGACAAAAAGCGATGGAACAAGTCCTGCAAGGTATTCCGGGGACTCAGTGTTACTTGGACGACATCCTA